>NC_090447.1:142539881-143228575 GCF_031143425.1 Pleurodeles waltl
TAGTATGTTTATCACACAGGCCAGTTTACTTGCATATGTAGTACAGTGTCAGTCAAACCAAAAATGAAAGTGTGTGTATGCCAAACAATGTCAGTGCATGTCCCCTACTGCTTGAAAAGTGCATGAGTCATTCAGGACACTTAACAGAACGTACATGAAAGTGGGCATAACAACCGTCATGACCATTGATTGATTGTTCCCGTCCAGCATTTTCAGCTGACCAAGGATATGGTCTACAGCCATGGTTTATGACCCCATATGCACATCACCAGACAGATGCCCAGCGAAACTACAACTATGCACTTAGCAGGACCTGTTCCAAAGTGGAACAGACTTTTGGAGTCCATAACACTTAGGCCCATATTTATACTTTCTTTGCACCGCTTTTGCGTCACTTTTTGATGCAAAAGCGGCGCAAACTTACAAAATACAATTGTATTTTGTAAGTTTGTGCCGCTTTTGCGTTAAAAAAGACACAAATGCGGCGCTAAAAAAGTATAAATACGGGCCTTAATTCCTGCTTTCACTGTGTTGATAAGTCTGGCGGGAGATTGCTCTACTCACCCCCTGTGGTATTTAAGATCATACGTGCGTGCTGCATTTTGCACAACATATGTGTGTGGGTCAGTGTCCCATTGGACGAGGGAAATGAGGACCATGAAAACACAGAGGATGATGATAAGTAAAATGAGGAGCAACACCAAAATGTACCTTCAATTTCTGGGACACGGCAGAGAGACCAAATTGTGCAGAATTATTTTGCTGATGCATGAGACACATCAAAGGATCACAAAGAAATAGACGTCATGAAAAAGCCTAATAAAATGTCAGTTCATTTTTTAACACTTGTGTAAGGAATCTTACCTCATAGTTACTGTACACATTAAAACACTCATGTCACACATGCTAGTGATTGGCACATGACAAAGGTATGTAGCAATCTGCAACAAACAGTGTTGCACAACATCTTGTAAATCCAACAATGTGTGCATGCCAATAACCTGTGTAAAATTCAGGTCCACTGGGAAGACAAACAGCAAACAAAGATTTCAGTTTGGTACAGTTTGGACAGATTATGGTAATGTGCTGTGTTGCACAGTAATGACTGTCAGACATCCAAACACATTCAAAATGGTGCGCTAAAGCAAATAGTGTGCAATGACTGCATGTGTGTGTGTCACGCAGCTAGCCATTAGTACAGTCTCATTCTTGTGCAGTATAGTAGAGTCTGATGACTGTGAACTGAAGTACATCGTATATTTATGGGAACACTGTTCAACACGTACAGTCCTCATATGCTACATGTTAGACCTGACATGCCTTAGGGTGGTCACCCCTAACTTTTTGCCTGCCTCCCTCCACTTTTTGGACTCTGTTTTTGCTGGCTTTTAGACTCTGCGCACTTTACCACTGCTAACCAGTGCTAAAGTGCATATGCTCTCTCCCTTTAAACATGGTCACTTTGGATCATACCCAATTGGACAATTTAATATACTTATAAGTCCCTAGTAATGGGCACTGTATGAGCCTAGGGCCTGTACATTAAATGCTACTAGTGGGCCTGCAGCACTGGTGGTGCCACCCACTCAAGTAGCCCCTTACCTTGTCCCAGGCCTGCCATGACAAGGCCTGTGTATGCAGTTTCACTGCCACTTCGACTTGGCATTTAGAAGTACTTGCCAAGCCTAAAGCTCCCCTTTTTCTACACATAAGTCACCTCTAATGTGTGCCCCAGGTAACCACTAGAGCAGGGTGCTGTGTGGGTAAAAGGCAGGACATGTGCCTGTGTAGTTTACATGTCCTGGTAGTGTAAAACTCCTAAATGTGTTTTTACACTAATGAGAGGCCTGCTCCCTTCATAGGCTAACATTGGGGCTGCCCTCATACATTGGTGAAGTGGCAGCTGCTGATCTGAGGGGAGTAGGAAGGTCATATTTAGTATGGCCAGAGTGGTAATACAAAATCCTGCTGACTGATGAAGTTGGATTTACTATTACTATTTTAGAAATGCCACTTTTAGAAAGTGAACATTTCTCTACACTTAAATCTTTCTGTGCCTTACAATCCACGTCTGGCTAGGTTTAGTTGACAGCTCCTTGCGCATTCACCAGAACCTGCATCCTGCCAAGAAGAACTGCCTGGCTGCCCAAAGGACTCACCTGTCTGCTTTCTACAAAGGACTGATGCCTTGCTGTTGGCCTGCTGCGTTGTTGAACTCTTGTCTGGCTGTAAACGTGCTCTCCAAGGGCTTGGATAGAGCTTGCCTCCTGTTCCCTGAAGTCTCAGGACCAAAAAGACTTCTCTTTTTCATTTGGACTCTTTGTTCGCTGAACATTTTGACGCACAGCTTTCTCCGCGGCGAGAAAAATCGCTGCACACTGATGCTGATTGACGCAATGACTTCGGGGCAACCGGAACTTCGACGCATGGCCTCGCAAGGACAACGCCGCCCAACTTCCAGAGGGGAAATCGATGCAACGCCTGCTGTGAGAACGAAAATTCCATGCACAGCCTCCAGGAACGATGCACAGCTGGAAAACAAGCCAAAGAATCCACGCACAGACCCTGGGACATCTGGTAATCCCGTGAACCACAGAAAGAGACTGTCCGCGCGCCGGAAAAGGACACACGACTTCCTGCATGAAAAATAACAACACAAGTCTGTGTGTGCAGGGGAGAAATCGACGCACACACCATTTTTCCACGTATCTCTTCTTCTGCGGCCCTTTGCGGAGATTTTCCACTGTAAATCAGGTACTTTGTGCTTGAAAGAGACTTTGTTTGCTTTTTAAAGACTTAAGACACTTACTATCACTTTTCAGTGATATCTCTACAATTTCACATTGCATCTTCATTCGTTTTGACCTACAATTATCCAGATAAATATTCTATATTTTTCCAAACACTGTGTGGTGTATTTTTGTGGTGCTATATTGTGTTATTGTATGATTTATTGCAGAAATACTTTACACATTGCCTTCTAAGTTAAGCCTGTCTGCTCGTGCCAAACTACCAGAGGGTGGGCACAGGATAGTTTGGATTGTGTGTGACTTACCCTGACTAGAGTGAGGGTTCTTGCTTGGACAGAGGGTAACCTGACTGCCAACCAAAAAACCCCATTTCTAACTCTACATCAATGTCTGCAGGCTGGTATAAAATCTATTGTGATATTTTACATCACATATGTAAATGCAAAATACTCAACTGTGCCAGTACAAGACTGGCTACTTAGTACCAATGCTGCCCCAGTAGGCAAAGATGCAACTTGATCAAGCCGGGATGTTGAATACCATTTTGGTGTGTTGCATTCAGACACAAATAATGGGTTCACTCCTACAACTGCATCTTTTTGTCATTGTAAAACCACAACACAAGGATTCAGTATATGAAATATTTGCCCAGAAGCAATGATTAAATGCAAGGTGAATCCAGCCAAGGTGTCTGTAGTAACTCACACTGGCTATTGAGAATAATTCTTCTTTATTCAGTTTCAACATCTGTAACCTTCAGCTGACTGGCAGCAGAAACAACTGCCAACCTCTGGAACCTCCCACCATTCTACATTACCTCATAAATAGAACATTTCTACATGCCTTTCCCCCCAAAACACATTTTTAACATTTAGTGTTTTTCCCCATGCATTTATACGTTAGATTTTACACTTTAAACCTTGTGAATTTTCTTTCCTTCTTATTCAGTAGACCCACACACTTTACTCAAACTCCCAAAACTCCACTTCTTTCCGTCTTCCAACACAACCACATTCCTCTTTACTTTTATTATTTGATGAGGTTGAGACTATTTACTCTTCCCTTTCTTCAGTAGACCAAATTTCTTTGTCACCACAACCTTCACCCCTTTTCTTTTATCATATTGCAGTTTACTAGTTTTCTGTTTCTCTTCCTCCTTTTTTTCCCATGGCCTTCCTTTCAACCCACACCTGTTTCTTATCCTGTAAACACATTGGTGACTCCTTGGTGGCAGGTTCTCTCTCTTTGAGAGAAATAAATGGTGACACCCCAGGGGTGGAATGCGGAGTGATTCTAGGGGCCCAAATCATTTTATCCAACTCATACTTCCATGATAAACCCTTGGCTATTGAAAGTAGAATGTTCTCCATTATCATACGGTTCACTCTCTCCACTAAACCATTAGCTTGAGGCCCAAATAGCGCTACCCGCTCATGTCTAATGCTCATTTTGTAAAAAAATTCCACCATAATTGAGGAAACAAATTGTACTCCATTATCAGTGGTGATTACTTTGGGAATTCCTTCTTCCATGAACACTTCCCCAAAAAACGTCATCACATTTTTCAGAATTTACATGTTCCATACTTTTCACAAAAAACCACTTACTATGATAATCAACAACAAAAAACAAAAACTGATTCCACCTCCCCAGCTTCTCCAATGGACCAATGAAATCAACTGCTAAATGCTCCCAAGGTTTCTCTGGTAACTTTCTACAATATAGCAGTGGTTCCGTCCTCAACTTACTCTTGTCACTATTACTACATGCTATGCAATCTTTCACCTTTCACTTCCCTATCCATACCTGGCCACCAAAACAATGGCTGTAGTCTTATGTTAGACTTGCTTCTCTCTGCTTATTGCTTCTCCATTATGTGGCTTCTCTAATACACAATTACTTTCCATCCTCACCTTTCCACTTTGCTTTCCAACCTGTCTACAGCCTGCATCTTGCACAGAGACTTCAATGTGATTTATTGATGGTACCACTCCTTTTATATTTTCAGCTAATCATCTACTGTCTTGACTACTTGTGTGTTACCTCTCGTTCTACATACTTCAGCCAAATGTCCTCTTTTTCCACAACTCCTACAGATAACATTCCTAGCTCCACACTTGGTGCTAGAGCTAATATGCCAAAGACAACTGCATCTATAACAAACTAAGTTTTTTCTTTCATTCTCTAACACCTTATTTGTTGTATACTCTTCAGTGCTAGTCATGCTTTCTTTCATTCCGTAATCAATTTCACCCATTCTAATTTGTGTTTTCCTATCGGCTCCCTTCACGTCAGCTACTCCATCTTATTTCACTTCTCTTACTTCTTTTTCCCCTTGTCCCTTTCCTTAATCCATATTGCAGCATCTTCCATACTTCTTGGAATCTGGACCGTCTCATCCAAGTTTAAATCCTTTGTCAACAGGTTTTCCTTCACTCGTTTATTGTTTGTACACTGTAAAATCTGATCTCTAATCAGACTGTCAGTCAAATCTTGGAACTGACAAGAAACAGCTAACCCTCTTAGTTTCGCTAAATAGGTCAGAATGTCTTCATTCTCTCTTTGGACGCATGAAAAAAATGTGTATCTTTCAAAAACAATACCCACTTTAGAAGTAAAACATTTATCAAGCATCATTAACCACTTCGCTGCCAGGCCTTTTCCCCCTCCTGTGCCAGGCCTTTTTTTGCCTATTTGGGGCAGTTCGCGCTTAGGCCCGCATAACTTTTTGTCCACATAAGCTAACCAAGCCAAATTTGCGTCCTTTTTTTTCCAACATCCTAGGGATTCTGGAGGTACCCAGACTTTGTGGGTTCCCCTGAAATACAGGGAATTTTTTTTTTTTTTCAAAAAAATTGGAAAAAGTGGCTGCAGAAGAAGGCTTGTGGTTTTTCCCCTGAAAATGGCATCAACAAAGGGTTTGCGGTGCTAAACTCAGCAGCTTCCCAGCTTTCAGGAACAGGCAGACTTGAATCAGAAAACCCAATTTTTCAACACAATTTTGGCATTTTTCTGGGACATACCCCATTTTTGCAATTTTTTGTGCTTTCAGCCTCCTTCCAGTCAGTGACAGAAATGGGCATGAAACCAATGCTGGATCCCAGAAACCTAAACATTTCTGAAACCTAGACAAAATTCTGAATTCAGCAAGGGGTCATTTGTGTAGATCCTACAAGGGTTTCCTACAGAAAATAACAACTGAAAAAGAAAAATATTGAAATTTAGGAGAAAAAAACATAAATGTTTCTCTACGTTTTACTCTGTAACTTTTCCCTGCAATGTCAGATTATCGAAAGCAATATACCGTTACGTCTGCTGGACTCCTCTGGTTGCGGGGATATATAGGGCTTGTAGGTTCATCAAGAACCCGAGGAACCCAGAGCCAATAAATGAGCTGCACCCTGACGTGCGTTTTCATTCTATAACGGGTATACAGCAATTCATTTGCTGAAATATAAAGAGTAAAAAATTGCTATCAAGAAAACCTTTGTATTTCCAAAAAGGGCACAAGATAAGGTGTTGAGGAGCAGTGGTTATTTGCACATCTCTGAATTCCGGGGTGACCATACTAGCATGTGAATTACAGGGCTTTTCTCAAATAGATGTCTTTTTTACACACTCTCCTATATTTGGAAGGAAAAAATGTAGAGAAAGACAAGGGGCAATAACACTTGTTTTGCTAATCTATGTTCCCCCAAGTCTCCCGATAAAAATTATACCTCACTTGTGTGGGTAGGCCTAGCGCCCGCGACAGGAAACGCCCCAAAGCGCAACGTGGACACATCCAAATTTTTGGAAGACAACAGAGGTGTTTTTTGCGAAGTGCCTACCTGTAGATTTTGGCCTCTAGCTCAGCCGGCACCTAGGGAAACCTACCAAACCTGTGCATTTCTGAAAACTAGAGACCTCGGGGAATCCAAGGAGGGGTGACTTGCGGGGCTCGGACCAGGTTCTGTTACCCAGAATCCTTTGCAAACCTCAGAATTTGGCTAAAAAAAACACATGTTCCTCACATTTCAGTGGCAGAAAGATCTGGAATCTGAGAGGAGCCACAAATTTCCTTTCACCCAGCGTTCCCCCAAGTCTTCCGATAAAAATGATACCTCACTTGTGTGGGTAGGCCTAGCGCCCGCAACAGGAAACGCCCCAAAGCGCAACGCGGACACATCCAAATTTTTGGAAGACAACAGAGGTGATTTTTGCGAAGTGCCTACCTGTAGATTTTGGCCTCTAGCTCAGCCGGCACCTAGGGAAACCTACCAAACCTGTGCATTTCTGAAAACTAGAGACCTAGGGGAATCCAAGGAGGGGTGACTTGCGGGGCTCGGACCAGGTTCTGTTACCCAGAATCCTTTGCAAACCTCAAAATTTGGCTAAAAAAACACATTTTCCTCACATTTCTGTGTCTGAAAGTTCTGGAATCTGAGAGGAGCCACAAATTTCCTTCCACCCAGCGTTGCCCAAGTCTCCCGATAAAAATGATACCTCACTTGTGTGGGTAGGCCTAGTGCCGGCGACAGGAAACACCCCAAAGCGCAACGTGGACACATCCTAAATTTTGGAAAAAAACAGAGGTGTTTTTTGCGAAGTGCCTACCTGTAGATTTTGGCCTCTAGCTCAGCCGGCACCTAGGGAAACCTACCAAACCTGTGCATTTCTGAAAACTAGAGACCTAGGGGAATCCAAGGAGGGGTGACTTGCGGGGCTCGGACCAGGTTCTGTTACCCAGAATCCTTTGCAAACCTCAAAATTTGGCTAAAAAAACACATGTTCCTCACATTTCTGTGGCAGAAAGTTCTGGAATCTGAGAGGAGCTACAAATTTCCTTCCACCCAGCGTTCCCCCAAGTCTCCCGATAAAAATGATACCTCACTTGCGTGGGTAGGCCTAGCGCCGGCGACAGGAAACACCCCAAAGCGCAACGTGGACACATCCTAAATTTTGGAAAAAAACAGAGGTGTTGTTTGCGAAGTGCCTACCTGTAGATTTTGGCCTCTAGCTCAGCCGGCACCTAGGGAAACCTACCAAACCTGTGCATTTCTGAAAACTAGAGACCTAGGGGAATCCAAGGAGGGGTGACTTGCGGGGCTCGGACCAGGTTCTGTTACCCAGAATCCTTTGCAAACCTCAAAATTTGGCTAAAAAAACACATGTTCCTCACATTTCTGTGGCAGAAAGTTCTGGAATCTGAGAGGAGCTACAAATTTCCTTCCACCCAGCGTTCCCCCAAGTCTCCCGATAAAAATGATACCTCACTTGCGTGGGTAGGCCTAGCGCCGGCGACAGGAAACACCCCAAAGCGCAACGTGGACACATCCTAAATTTTGGAAAAAAACAGAGGTGTTTTTTGCGAAGTGCCTACCTGTAGATTTTGGCCTCTAGCTCAGCCGGCACCTGGGGAAACCTACCAAACCTGTGCATTTCTGAAAACTAGAGACCTAGGGGAATCCAAGGAGGGGTGACTTGCGGGGCTCAGACCAGGTTCTGTTACCCAGAATCCTTTGCAAACCTCAAAATTTGGCTAAAAAAACACATGTTCCTCACATTTCGGTGACAGAAAGTTCTGGAATCTAAGAGGAGCCACAAATTTCCTTCCACCCAGCGTTCCCCCAAGTCTCCCGATAAAAATGATACCTCACTTGTGTGGGTAGGCCTAGCGCCCGCGACAGGAAATGGCCCAAAACACAACCTGGACACATCACATTTTTTCATAGAAAACAGGGCCTACCTGTGGAATTTGGCCTCTAGCTCAGCCGGCACCTGGGGAAACCTAGCAAACCAGCGCATTTATGAAAACTAGAAACCCAGGGGAATCCAAGATGGGGTGAATTGTGGGGCTCTGACCAGGTTCTGTTACCCAGAATCCTTTGCAAACCTCAAAATTTGGCTAAAAAAACATGTTTTCCTCACATTTCAGTGACAGAAAGTTCTGGAATCTGAGAGGAGCCACGAATTTCCTTCCACCTAGCGTTCCCCCAAGTCTCCCGATAAAAATGATACCTCACTGGTGTGGGTAGGCCTAGCGCCCGCGACAGGAAATGGCCCAAAACACAACGTGGACACATCACATTTTTTCATAGAAAACAGTGCCTACCTGTGGATTTTGGCCTCTAGCTCAGCCGGGCCCAGGGGGGGCAGAAATGGCCTAAAATAAATTTGTCCCCCAACCCCCCTGCCCCCCCGGGAGCGACCCTTGCCTATGGGGTCGCCCCCCCTTGCGTGACATTGGTGCCAAAAAAAAAATCCCCGGTGCCTAGTGGTTTCTGCCCCCCTTGGGCCAATCTGCCCCAATGGTCTAAATAAAATTTGCCCCCAGGGGAGCGACCCTTGCCTAATGGGTCGCTCCCCATCTCTACAAAAACAAACAAACAAACAAAAAAAAACCACAAAAAAAACAATTTGCCCTGGTGCCTAGAGGTTTCTGCCCCCCCGGGGGCAGATCGGCCTAATACCAATAGGCCGATCTGCCCCCAGGGGGGGCAGAAATGGCCTAAAATAAATTTGCCCCCCTCACCCCCCCCGGGGAGCGACCCTTGCCTATAAGGTCGCTCCCCTTGCGTGACGGCGCAAAAAAAAGATCCCTGGTGCCTAGTGGTTTCTGCCCCCCCTTGGGGGCAGATTGACCTAAAATCGGCCGATCTGCCCCCAAAGCGGGCAGAAATGGCCTAAATACAATCTGCCCCTCCAGGGGAGCGACCCTTGCCTAAGGGGACGCTCCCCATCTGTAAAACACAACAACAACAAAAATCCCTGGTGCCTAGTGGTTTCTGCCCCCCGTGGGGGCAGATCGGCCTAATAAAAATAGGCTGATCTGCCCCCATGGGGGGCAGAAATGGCCTAAAATAAATTTGCCCCCCAAGGGAACGACCCTTGCCTAAGGGGTCGCTCCCCTTACGTAAAAAACAAACAAACAAAAAAAACTCCCTGGTGTCTAGTGGTTTCTGCCCCCCTTGGGGGCAGATTGGCCTCATAAAAATAAGCCAATCTTCCCCCAAAGTGGGCAGAAATGGCCTAAATATAATTTCCCCCTATGGGAGCGACCCTTGCCTAAGGGGTCGCATCCCACACCTAAAAAACTAAAGAAAACAAATAAAACAACAAACCAAAAAAAAGTATCCCTGGTGTCTAGAGGTTTCTGCCCCACTGGGGGCAGATCGGCCCAATAATAGGGGGGGCAGAAAAGGCCTTAAAAAAAAATGACCCCCTGGGAGCGACCCTTGCCTAAGGGGTCGCTCCCTTCTGTCAATTGCATAGAAAAAAAATAAATCCCTGGTGTCTAGTGGGGTTTCAAAAGCCGGATTGCAAGCAATCCGGCTTTTGAAACCCTCGGAGAGACTTCAAAGGGAAGGAAATACATTTCCTTCCCTTTGAAGCCCCTCCGGGCCTCCCCCACGTGATCGAAAGAGAAATGCTGACGTCACAGGGGAGGTGGGGGGGGGGGTCAGGGGTTGAAGGGGAAGGGATTCCCCGGTCAGCCCTGACCTAGGGGGGTGGGGGGGCGGCCCTCGGGAGGAGCGCTAGCGCTTCTCCCGAGGGCAGCATTGCGGACGTAATGGTTACGTCCATGGCGCCACACGGGCGCTGCCATGGACGTAACCATTACGTCCGTGGCGGGGAAGGGGTTAAGGATATATCAGACACATTTACAGCTTGAGCAGCTCCAATACCTAATGATATTTCTAGAAGAACATCAAATATCCTTCTTCCTTCTACCCCTAAATGATGCAAAAGAATTGCCTGTTTTCTTATTGGTCCATATTTGTCTCCACCTATTGCCAGTATTTACGTAAAAACATATTCTTCCATCATTTCCAAGGAATAGTAGGTTCTCCAGATGTAGGTAAGAAGGCGGGCGGAGCCATCATGTTTTGTTCAGCCATCCTGCAAAGTATTTTTTCTGATTATAACAAGCTAAAATAACTAACTAAAATAATTAATTAATACAGCAAATTTAAATAACTATTTCAAACAATAAACTAAAATAAAAACTCCTCTTTGTTTAGAGCTTTGCTGACTATTTCTTTGTTTAGTATTACTGCAGTCCTTCCTCTATTTCTACAGCTCATAGATCACATACGAAGAAGAATGACACACGTCATAATGAAGGATTCACTGCAGAGGCGCTGCACAGCATAATCGGGTGATATTTTCTTTCAGTTAAATCACAGCGCTGTCTCTATATGTGTTTTCACTGCATGTCACAGGCCCAATAAACTTTAAGATCTCTTCATCTGCTTTATCTCTTACCACGCGCATCAGGAGAGCCCAGCGCGTGTCAAGCCCAGCTCAAATTGTTACACTCGTCTGTTCAGCAAAGGACAGCACAGGGCAGCTTAGAAGTACCCCTCTATGGTAATACTTGAAAATCCCTTCATGAAAAGTTCAGTTTTCATTCTATCAATTGGGAGCCCATTCAATATTATTCCCTTCCAGAAGTATCAACACATCACAATATTAGACCCACGCAATCGCCTCAATACGCAATATTAGACCCACGCAATCTCCTCAACAGCCATTTGCTCACTCAATTATTTCATTTTCAATATCTTTGCCATACAAATATGTCGCTCCAATCTTAAAAAAATACTGCAGCCACTTACTGTCAGCCACTATAATATGTTCAAATAAGACTTTCCAGGGGTGGAAGTCACCAATGCTCATCCCATGCACAGCCCCTTGTCACAAATGTATGTAGTAACTCACACTAGCAAGTGAGTTTAATTTTTCTTTATTCAGCTTCAACATCTATAACCTCCAGCTGGCTGACAGCAGAAACAACTGCCAACCTCTGGAACTTTAATCCCCCACCACTCTACGTTACCTCATGACATTGCCTCATGAATAGACAGTGCCATGCACTGATGCATTTAGAGTCATAGTGACAGATTGTGTTAATAAATGTCCAGGTGACCATCTTGTGTGAATGTTTACCCACATCCTAAGTACAAATAACCCTGCAATATAAAAAAAACACACTGTGATATTTGTCAATAGCAAAAATATACCTCCTTGGAATAACATGTTTTGGCTACACAAGCTGGCCTCGTAAACACAAAAATACAGACAAAGAATTGAGGAAAGCACTAATGTGCATTGGCACTGTGCACATGCTACACATTGCTTTCCTGGCCCCAGCCCATACAACAGATGTTTGTGTAACACAACATGATATGGTGGTCAATGGTAATGGCTCTGAGGTAACTTTTGGTATACACATATCAACATGTGTCATATATGCCTAGACACATCTATTGCAAATCTAGACAATCAATCTGTCACCTGAATGCCACATACATGTACACTAGCTGAACCAGCTACTGTATGTCACTCCCCGAGAGGGTAATGCATCCACAAGACATCCTAGGTTAGCAGTGGGTACAGATATGGACCTATGTGCCACAGTCTGGTGCAGCTGGTGTCCAACTACTCTTGGACTTCTGGTGGCACAAGCCTCTCAACCACATCCATGAGGCCATGCTAAGTCATCCTGTTAGGCTTATCCTGGCCTCATTGGTAAGAAGTAAATGAAGGCACCTCACTAGGCTGCCTTGGTTTACTCTGTGCCATGGGTGCATTGCAGGGGCCTTGCTGGGGGGTTTGCCAGGCAACACCCATGGATATTCAGGATGACATCTAAACTTATGGATGTAAACCTGGTGCCATAGAAGATGCCTTTTCTTTCATCCAATCTGATGTCAAGTTGCATTCTACTTCTCTTTGCATCTTCCTGCACATAAAGCATGAGACTGTTTTAAAATTCCTCCTTGTTAAACCTGTTCTGGGATGTGTAAGTTTTTTAGTCTGCACCAGGATTACATCAGTCTGAAAAATGGGTAATTGTCAAACTCCATGGGTGTTTCATGTGAACACCTACTGCAAGCACATGCAATACGTCCTTGATACAGAGTCAAACAAAGCAGTGGTTTACTCTGGCTGTCCTTACTCAATAATGATGAGGTCATGCCAAGGCATGCATGAGGGCTTTGCATTGCACCATAATCATGAGTGAGAGTCCTGTGCCCCCCCCAACTTTGAATAAAGTGACTCTCCTATGGGGCAGTACCTTTGTGGATGAGCCCCTAATGTCAACTACTCCAGAACACTCATGGCTGTATTACATACCATTTTGTGTCATGTTTGCACCACTGTAGTTGCTCATCCATGACACAAAATGCCATTAGAAAATTTGAAAAACAGGCAAGGGGCGATCTGACCTGCGTGGTGTGGGCTAGAAAATAAGGTAATGCAAGTGAGCAGCTTGTGCTGCATTGCATAACATTTTATCCTGGAATGCTTTCCATGGTGGAAACATTGGGGTTTCCATGCATCCACCCATTTTCATGCAATCCCAGATTTTCAAAGGTTTGTACACGAGGGACTGCATGATTTCTCCATGCATTATGGAGGATGGCATAACGTTGAGAGAAATATGGTTGTGACTGTGTCATTTCCTCTAGCTAGGTGTGCTGCACTCTGCAACAGACAGAAAAAGAGGGAAATGTCTTGAGAGCTTGCTATTGTGCAGGAATGTATCCCTTCCTGCACTGAAATGATTCTTCTTGCAATGCCAGGACGCATGCACCATGGTGCAAGGATCCCTGTAGTGGCCCTAGGTTATGTAAAGTGCATCATCACAAGGAGAGAGAAGAAATACTTCACATAATCATATAAACAGGGCAGTTCTGCCTTCTATCTTTCAAGCAACATAGCACATCATCTTGGATTGCTGCCCTGCATTACATCCATGATTAGTCAATAGGCCTCTTCACATGCTAGCCAATTTGAAAATGCTACTTTGTGTGCTGCAGTATTCACAGCAGGGGCAGTATTACAGAAGTGCTGCTGGAGCATGATGGAAGGTTGCACTCATAGTGTATTCCCCTGGGGCACTTTGGAATGGCAAAAGGGACTGCAGATGCTTGCGAAGCCCCTCATGAAAAAGCAATAGTGCTGGACCACTTATAGTGCCTGCGCTATCACCAGAGGGTATTCCCTCTTGGCAGGGGGACATGGCCCCATGCAAATGAGGACATCCCTTTGCCTCTGTATCTGCACCATATTAAACCTGTGGTACAGAGGCAAAGAAGATGTCAGGAGGTGCACTGAGAGTGCCACCCTTAATGGCAGACCTCTGGAGGGGGGAAACAGGGTCCTATGTCCTACCCAGACATCCCTTTACAGGTGGGTGCAGTCACTCACTGCACTCGCCTGCAAGGGGATCTGTAATCACCCATACAATTGCAGATAGGTTGCCACCTGCACTGGGCAACATGGAGCAGATTTACAAAAGTCACTCCGTTTACACTTGAATGCGCTGCCCTCAGGGCAGTGCAAGTTTGTGCCAGCTCTGGGGGAAGTGCATTCCATGTAATAGGGTGCACTTTATCAGTTTGCCCACAGCTCACTCTTGTAACGTGTGCCATTGCACAAACAGAGGAAGTCTACCCAATGAGTAATAGGATCCCAGTAATGCAATAACTGCACTGTCAATATACACATGCTACACATTCAAATACATAAAGCATGCCACCTCAAATATTCACAATAGGCAATACAGTGATCGCTATAAATGTTTACAGGCATTGCACAACACACTAAACTTTAAAACACACATTTGGCCCATAGTGTCATTTAAAAAAAGACGCATTAGCGTAATGCATTGTATTGTATTGTAATCGTATTTATATAGCGCTTACTACCCCTGACGAGGCGTCGAAGCGCTTTTCGATGAGTAGCACGCTACTCCGGAACCCAACAAGAATTAGTGATGGATTAGTATCGTTAAATAATGAGTACAGTTTTAGTATTATTATGAGTTAATTTGAGCCGCGGATATGAGAGTTTGTTAGTTAGACTGGAGTAATGGAGGGGTGGAGGAGGAAATAAATCCAGAGGTGTTAATTGGGAGTATATCCTTAATTTACTCAACCCAAAGGCTTGGGATGAGTAAAGGGGGGTGGAGGGGGAAGAGTATGTGGAAGGGTTAGGGAGAGCATAGTAGCAGGGTGAGATGAATGCAGGAGAATTTAGTAGGGTTGTGTGGGAGGTCACAGAGGTAGAGTGAGGTTTGGTGAGTTAGATGTGGAGGGAAGAGCTTAGGCAGAGATATTTAGGAGATGAAAGTGGTAGAAGGGATTTGGGATGAGTCAGAGTGAGAATGGAGGATAGTTTGAAGAGACATGACATAAGAGTGATGAGTAGATAAGTGTGATAAGATGAGAGCAGGAATTCATAGTTATCTAGTATAACAACCCCAAAAAAAACAGGAGCCATTCAATGATCCACGAAAATGCCAAGCACAGAAACAACATATACACATACACATACACATATATATATATATATATATATATATATATATATATATACACACACACACACATATGCACATACAATACATAATTAGAATCATAGGTAAAAAAATACTTAGTCAGACAGGTTTAAAGAGTGTGTGTGTATTTTATTGTTATGACATAGTAGCAATACATATTTTCCAAAGAAACTATAAATAAATAGAAATATACATATAATCTGAAAAAAATATTTATCCACATAGGCATATGCAGTTTATAGTTGTTTGAAAAAGGTGGTTATGAAGGAAAGAGCCAACTCTTGAGCAGTTTTCTGAAGACAAGAAAGTTATCTGTGGCTCTTATAGTTGGGGGTAATGAATTCCATAGTTTCGCACTTGGACGGAGAAGGATGTACCACCTATAGTCTTTTTCTTGTATGGTGGTGTTCTAAGGTGGGGTGCCAGTCTTGAGCGGAGGGTTCTTTGTTGGATGTATTTGGTCATTTTCTTTCTGATAAAAAGCGGTCCTGTTCCATGTATAGCTTTGTGGGTGATACAAAGCAGCTTGAAAGTGTATCTTCTGGCAACGGGTAACCAGTGTAGTGCTCTCAAGGCAGGGGAGATGTGGGCTTTCGGCTTTATATGTAGTAGTAGCCTGGCTGTGGAATTCTGGATACGTTGTCGTTTTTTCATAACAGATAGAGATGATCAATGATAGAGGCTATTGGCATAATCCAGTTTGGATAGTACAAGTGAGATAGTAGCTTGCACCTTGTGTGGAAATCCGAGGTGGGGGAAGATGCGTCGTAAAGTCTTTAAGGTGATAAAGCTTGTGCTTGCTAATTTGTCTACTTGGGCATTCATAGTTAACTTGGAATCCATGGTGATTCCTAGGTTTTTAACTTCCTTGGATAATTGAGGAGGTGGTCCGAAATCATCAGGGCAGACGCACAGAGGGTCATAACTTTTCCAGTCACCACATATGAGTATTTCTGTTTTGGAGGTATTTAGTTTGAGATGGCTCCAGGTCATCCACTGATCAACGGCTCTGAGGCAATTGAAGATTTGTGAGTTTTCAATGTTTTTGGGGTCTTCTAATTTAAGTAGTATTTGTGTGTCATCTGCATAGTTGTAGCATGTGAGATGGAAATCATTGATCAGTTCTGGTAAAGATATAATGTAGATGTTGAAAAGCAAAGGTGAGATGATTGACCCTTGGGGGACCCCTGCTTTTGTGAGGTAGGGTTCGGACGAGAAGGGGGGCGAGTGGATGATATTTGCTCTTTTTTAAAGATAGGAAGTAATCCAGTCGAGAGCAATCCCTTGTATGCCGGCTTCATGGAGTCTTTGAGTTAGGGCGTCATGGTCAACCGTATCAAAGGCAGCCTGTATTCCTTCTGTTTCTTGTATATGAGACAATTATGTATTAAACTGTGTTGACATGCAGTTAGAAACAAACACATAAGGACCAGTGACGGTTTAAAAGATTTGCAAGAACAGCAAGATAGCTAGACTTCGGAAGGGGATGTCAAGTGAGACCTTTCACTAGATTTAAGAGCGCTTTTCACTGAGCCGAGTTTAAAAACAACCCTGAATAAAGCAGACTTCATCCAGGGTGTGAAAACATACCTAGGTCTGGCATGAGTTTTTGCACCCGTCACGTTAGCCAGATGTCATGCATCCAAGCGACTGTGTATAAAGTACATTACTGTGCATTGTCATGCATTTTTTTAAATCATGTGTTGCCTATTTTTCTACTGAAGCATAAAAAAAACAACGCATTTAGTGGAAACATGACACATATGTCCAGGAAATGAAGCAATAGCTCTGCCATGCTGCAAACCAGGAAGTGTGAAGTTACTTTCTGTCTCCCTCACACTCTTTTTGTCTGTCCTTGCTAGATATTTTGTCTTGTGGTTACTGGAGAGTGTAACTGTATTTTGGTCTTGTTGCAGTCTGTGCTGTCCCTATTGTGTCCCCAAGGTATTTTTGGGATATTGTCTTTGGTACTTGTATTGTTTAGCCAGTGGCATAAGGTGCAGCAGCAAATGCTAAGAATCTTGAAGGTCAAATGCACAATGAATCAAATCAATCATCTCTGGGCTGATGTGGTCAGCCAGGAGGCAGACCTTCTAGATCATCTTGAAGTAGAAGTGGGTGGAGTGGTGGGTAAGTACACATATACTTGGAAGTTCATAGATGTGTCTCCTTTACTAATATATGACTTTAACCTATGACTCTGCGGGTCACATATGTTTCAGGGTCAAAATGCCATGCCTCCGCCCAACTATGTGGATAAGAAGAAGCATGCCACAAAGGCATTTTAACACTGGGCTGGTATTAGCCCACCCAGACCAGGTGGTGCATGCCAGCCCCAGAAATGCTTCTTGCACCACCAGCACTGTGCAGGTAGTGTTGTCACTGGGCATGCCAGGTCATTACTGACACAAAAATGTGTGTGCCAAGCTCTGTGGGCCACATTTCCCAATTGTTGGTGCATGGCAGTTCAGCAAGGTGTCTTGCAGTGCTACCCTATGTCAAAAGGAAAGGGTAGGACTGGCCTGGATTGATGATACATGGGCATTCTTGTCTTTTTTGCCTGCCGAAGCACACAAATTGGTGCCTTTTGCAAGTGAAGGCACTCTGGCACTATGGTGCAAGGCCGTCTGTGCTGTTGGCATGATTGCTTTTATGCAGGAAGGGACACATTCCTGCACAAAAACAATCAACTGAGGTATGTTCCTTTTTCTATGTGTGCTGCTGAATGCAGCACAAATACAAATCTGGAAAACACAATGAGAAATAAAGATGTTTCTCCCTGTGGAGGCCCTGTGGAGGCACAAAGTGATGATGCCTTCCCAGGCTTACAGGTTCTTGTGAATCTGCTAATGTGCCAAGACTCTTCAGTGTAGTTTCGGAAAAGCCACCACAACGCACATGGAATGCCTTCTTGACGAAGACTATGGACTTCATTAAAAGGCTAGTGGTCTTGTGACCCTAGCCTCGTGGTGGCAGTCGAACCGCTGCACTCTTGTCGGTCCAGCAGCCGCATTATGACCCTGGCGGGCAGACTGCTGCCACTGCCAGGAACAGGGTTCCTGTGGCATGGAATCAGTCAGACTCATGGTCAGCCACAGCGGTACTGAGTCCAGCACCGCCATGCTGATCACAAGTCCCCTTTCCGATAGCCTCTCCTGGGTGGTTGCATTTCCATGAAAAGGCTGCTAGAAAGGAAATGCTCAGGGGCCACAGGGGGCCCCTGTGTTATCCACGACTATGTCATGGGCAGTGCCAGGACCCCGCTGCCAAGCACCCTCGGAATGCGCACTGTCTGCTACAGCATAAAATGTGCATTCCAAGGGTGTTAGAGGCCCCCTCTGTGTGACAGCATTGGCCTCAGCTGCATGTGGGGCCAAGGCCAAAGCCACCACACTGTTCCCACTAGGCTGACTGGTGGAAATCACCAAATATGGAGATTTTTCACTGGTCAGCCCAGTGGAAATGTTGTAATCAGGCCAGAGGGGAGACCGCCAGCTCCACAGCAGTCTCCTCCCCACGGGGCTGGTGGGTCCGTAGTCTGCTCACCAGCCTGGTAATGAGGCCCTAAGGCTACACAGTGCTTTGGGCTGCCTTGCCATACTCCATAACACACAGGGTGGCTTTGCATTGTCTCATACATATGATTGAGAGGGCTGAAAAAATGGAGTGTTTATTAAAAATGATGCTCCAGTGATGCAGGCCTCTTGTAAATGAGGCCCAATGTATGTAACAGGTGAGCCCATTCACATGCACGTATCTCCACATATCTGTCAGGCTGTTTGGGGCATATCAGAACATTTCTCATACATGTTGGTGTGCAGATGTTACCAAGTCCTTATTGTGCCTGTACAGGGCATGGATGGACAATGTCTATTTACTGTGCATCATTGACAGGAACTAGGCTCAGTGAAGGCAAGGAACAAACATGGGTATTTTCTGATGTGTATAGCATTGCCATGGACATATAAAGATGTGTGAAAGGCACAACTAATACAATACCTTGTAGAGTGTGGTATGTCAAATCATTATGATCACAGACCCATGAAAGGCAGGCACCCTTGCAGCATTGTATAAGTGCTAATGTATTTGTACTTGTTCTGCAATCTTGGACACCAGATTAATGATTAGGCACATCATATGTGTGTGTACACTTCAGCGTGCCTTATCCATGTGTATCATTAAGCAAGGTTAACTGTGCCATATGCTTCATGGTCAACATGCAGACTTACATAGATAACTACTAATTCAATGTACTGTGCTTCTCATGTCCCTAGTGCATGTGTTCTTCATTCACAGTGCAATGTACCATGTCATGTCTTGTAGGTGGACCAGAACTCTACACGAGGACTGAGGTGGACAGCTTAAAGAGTCCAGATGCTACTGGTGAGTACCACCTGAATGGATACTGTGTTGCGCAAGAATTGTGTGCCTCTATTCAATGGGACATATCCCCAACATTATTGGGGCAATTGATGGAACACATGTTGCATTTGTCCCTCCCTGGCGCAATGAACAGGTGTTCAGAAATCGAAAGAGCTTTCACTTCATGAATGTGCAGATGGTGTGCCTAGTGGACCAGTACATCTCCCTCGTCAATGCAAAATATCCTGGGTCTGTGCATGATGCCTTTATCCTGAGGAATAGCAGCATCCCAAATGTGATGGCTCAACTTCAGAGGTACAGGGTGTGGCTAATAGGTGAGCCCTGGTTCCCAGCCAGTATATGTTGGTATATGGGTATGGTGTGGGCCTTAAGGGTTAGTGTGTGGCTAACAGTTGTCCCTCGATATTTGCAGGTGACTCTGGTTATCCCAACCTCTCATGGCTGCTAACCTCTGTGAGGAATGCAGGTACAAGGGCAGAGGAACATTACAATGAGGAACATGGTGAACAAGAAAAATTATAGAGAGGACCTTTGGCCTCCTGAAGGCCAGGTTTCGTAGTGTCCATCTAAAAGGTGGATCCCTGTGCTACTCCCCCAAGAGGGTCTGCCAGATCATCGTGGCATGCTGTATGTTGGACAACCCTGCCTTGCGTCGCCAAGTGCCTTTTCTGCAGGAGGAGGAGGCAGGAGGCCATGTGGCAGCAGTGAACCCTGTGGACAGTGAAGATGAGGAGGCAGAGGATGAGGACAACAGAAGTGCAATACTTCATCAATACTTCCAATGACACACAGGTAAGACAGTGTAAATTCACACTTATTTGACAGTTTTGTGTTTGACATTGTTTCTGGCAGGCTGTTTTTCCCACTTCCATGGCCACTCACTGTACCCTTTGGCATCTATATTTACAGATATTTGTGCCCCACTATCACTCCTGGTGTGTTGACTGCAGCCAACTACAAGTCTTTCCTATGTAAACATTACTGTACAGTTGAATTACAATATTTAAACCTTGTTACACAAATACATACTTAAATCATTTAACATACTCCATACTTGTATTTCAAAGGGTGTTTATTTAAGTGCTAAGAAGTAGAGGGGGTAGTGGAATGGGCTAGGTTGATGATGGAGGAAAGTCCAGGATAAATTCCAGTTTATTGATATCACAGGTGCATTGTCCAAGGGGGCATAGGAAGGGGAGCAATGGCAGTTCAAGGTGGACAGGGTGACAGAGTGGGACACAAGGGTGACAATCAGGAGAGTCTTATTTCCTGGTGGGGGTCTTGGCAATAGTCTCTGGCTTCTGCCTGGATCGCAGGGAACGTTTGCAGGGAGGTTCTCCTTCTGCAGGAGCAGGGGTGCTGGTGGCCGGTTGGTCCTGTAGCGGGGCCTCCTCTCCACTAGCGGCAGCGGAGGTGGAAGGCTGTTCATCGGTTTGGCTACCGTCAGGTGCCCGTCGTGTGCCACTGCCTCCCTCATAGTGTTGGCCATGTCTGCCAGCACCCCTGTAATGGAGACCAGGGTGGTGTTGATGTCCTTCCAGTCCTCCCTGATCCCCAAGTATTGTCCCTCCTGCAGCCGCATGTTCTCCTGCAACTTGTGCAGTATCTGGCCCAGCGTATCCTGGGAATGTTGGTATGCTCCCAGGATCGTGGTGAGTGCCTCCTGGAGAGTCGGTTCCCTGGGCCTGTCCTCCCCCTGTCACACAGCAGTCCTCCCAGCTTCCCTATTGCCCTGTGCCTCTGTCTCCTGAACCGTGAGCCCACTGCCACTGATCCCAGGTCCCTGATCATCCTGTGTTTGTGGGGTGGCCTGGGGTCCCTTTAATGGTGGACACATTGCTGATTGATGTGTCCTGGGGACAGAGGTATGGGCCAGCTGGGTGGGTGCTCTGGTGGTGTTTCCTGAGGGGGGAGACTGTGGTGGTTTGTGACTCTGCCTGGGTAACCGACTGTCCGGAGATCCCTGATGGGCCAGGTTGGTCATCCAGATCCAGGCGACCAGAGCTGCTGCATCACTGTGGGCCTCTTCTGGGGGGGGACTGGATATTGCTGGCACCTTCTCCGGTGACATTGGCTGGGGTACCTGTGGGGATGTGAATGCAGTGTTAGTGTTTCTGCATGTGACGTATTGTGCATGGGTTTGTTGCCCTCTATGGTTGTTGTTGCACTGACAGATTTCCCTTTGTGTGAGTTGCTATTTGGTGGGCTAGGTGATTCTCTCCAGCGTGTGAGCAGTGCTGATAGGTGTCCATGCAGGTCTGTGACAGGTGTCCATGCATGGGTGTTGCATGCAGGGCTTGGTATTGGGATGAGTGGGTTGTGATGGTGGAGTATGTGGAAGGTGGTGGAGTAATGGGAGTGAGGGTAAGGGTGGGGGTTTGTGATGGGATGCAGGTGGGGGGGTGATAGTAATAGAGATTTGACATACCAGGGTTCAGTCCTCCTCCTACTCCTGCCAGGCCCTCAAGATGCATGATTGCCAAGACTTGCTCCTCTCATGTTGTTAGTTTTGGGGGAGGAGGTTGTTCTGGGGTGCTGTCCAGCAGTGTTGACCCTGTCCACGATTCTCCGCCATAGCTCCATCTTCCTAGCAATGGATGTCTGCTGCACCTGTGATCCAAATAGCTGTGGCTCTACCCGGATGATTTCTTCCACCATAACCCTTAGCTCCTCCTCTGAGAACCTGGGGAGTTGTTGTGGTGCCATGGGTGTAGTGTGAGTGGTGTGGGTGAGGGTGTGTGGGGTGATGAGTTGGGGTGTGTGATGTAAGGTGCATGGATGGAGTATAGGTGATGGTGTAATGTGGCTCTTGTTGTGTGGGTGCTCTTGCTGTATCTCTTTCTGGTGGCAATTATTTCTAGTCGTAAAGTGCTGTGGGTATTGTGGGTGTGTGTTTCATAGTGGTGTGGGTGTGGTGTGTGTATGGGTGTCAGTTGTGTGTAGTTTGAATTGTCCAATGTGGTGTAGTTTTGTTTAAGTGTGTGTATTTTGAGCACGGCGGTATGTCCCGCCAATGGTTTACCTCGATTGAATGTCTGCTGCTGTGATTCGTGAGTCATAATGTGATGGGCGTAGTTCTGTTTGCGTAAACTCCCAGTTTATCACTGACCTTTGGGCTGGCGAACTTGTGTGTGTGGCTGCATAGTGACAGATTGGTGCGTGTGTGTCATAATATGCTTGGCGGTTATCCGCCAGTGAGGCTTTATATTGGCGGCAGTCGACATGGCGGTAAGTGGGATTTACCGCCAATGTCATAATGAGGGCCAGAGTTTCTGTTGTTTTGGTCTGAAGATGTGTATTAAGGGGCATAGGGGATTGATGTTTAACATGTGTTATATGTGTAGCGTAAGCTAAGATAAGGTAGTTTTAGATGATTTTAGGATAACATACTATAGTTTAGGTAGGGTAGTTTAGTTTAGGTGTAGTTTAGGTTAGGTAGCTGAGGAGTGTATGTTAGGTAGTTTTAGTTAGAAAAAGTTTTGTAATTACATTAAATGTGATCATTTTCTAGTTACAAGTCTACCTCATGATTTACAGTGTAGGAGTTAGCATAGCTGCCTAGGGTATGTTAAGTACATGCAGTTGGCTTTGCTAGGGGTGTTTGTAGACATGTGTGACTAGGTGAAAGACCTATGGAGAGAAATCTGTCAGGTTGGGTATGGAATCACATACGTGATCTACAAACATAGTGGCTGATTTAAGAACCCTTTGCGCCTCCTTGCGCCACATTAGAGTTATTTTTTTAAACACTAATGTGGCCCAATGAGGTCAAATCACTGCACCACATTCACAAAGTGGTGCAATGCATGCATTGCGCCACTTTGAAACCCTTGCGCAACATTATGTATGTGTATAAAGTAAGAAAGGAGGGGTGTCTAAGAGATTTCCTTGTGTAATTTTTTTGGCTTTTTTTGCTTAGAGCAGGTGTTAAAAGGAAGCATGCCATTCAACACAGTGGGTCACTATGTACTCTGCAGGAGTAGTGCAAACATTTTGGCGCAACTCCTGCAGAGTTCATCAATAACGTCAGGAATTCTGATGTTATTGCCCCCTACCATGCGCCATGGTGTGCTGTATTTTCAATACGGCGCACATTTGTGGCAGTAGGGGGGGCGCTAAGGGGAGCAAGGAAAGTGGCGCTGCACTAGGTCCATTGCCACTTTTTCTTAAATCAGCCCCATAGTTGTGCAACTGTAAATGACACTCTTGATGTAAAGAGATACACAGGTCAAAACAGGTATTCACATTCCGTTTCTTAGTGTGTGTAAGTCATGCAACAGGCATTGGAGGGATAGTGATGTCAAACCATTGTCACTATTCAAGGACTTTCAGGGTCACACACTGATGCAGTATCCCAATTTTCTTATTGGGATTTTTAATTTAACATCTTCTTTTATCTATTTTGGTGTCTGTTAACCCTTCATAGCTCCTTTTGATTTATTTTACATTCCCTTCTTTTTCCTCAATATATTTCTTCTGTGGCAGCAATTTCTTCCTTTTTAATGTTCCCAAATCTGCTAGAATCTGTCTCCTGAAAAACGTGTGCAGTGCGTGCCATACCCTATTTATAGACAGGCCAATGGGGTGCTAAAAGGAACTGAATAATGCCACCCTAGTTAGATCTGATAATTTTGTCTGATAATGATGTCTAATAATTAGACCTGGTAAAGCATATCTCTGTTAATCCAATGAAAATAGAATTTACAGATCTCCATTTTAGCAGCTGAATGTTTAGTATAGCCACCCTTTGAATCACAATGAATCATTCATAAACTAATAATGCTTTCTCCTCTGCCCAATATTTACAAATGTAAATTCTTGCCAATTCTATTAAGTAAAATAACAGCTTACTTTTTGTCTTGTTCATAAACTTATTAAAGCCTTAGGGCCTCATTAAGAGTTTGGGGGGGCGACCGTGGGCCCACCAGACCCTCGAGGAAGAGACCTTACACACTAACCCTTGCATCGTTTTCATGTCACAGCAGTGTTGTTTGCTGGCTAATATCCAAGGATATAATCTCCATCAGTGCTGTGACTTCATTCACCATTAATATTGACTGATTGCTACTTGTTGCACTTCATGCTTGTGACCTTGAATATACTACTTGCTAGTCTACATACACATATGCTTCAACAAATATATTTCCCTCTGCCTGAGTAGCTTTGTTCATGGCTCCATTAGACACATGTCCCTCTGGGAAGTAGTTGGTGTTTTTGCCTTACACAATCCACCATGTTCTGCTTAGTCCAGACTCCAACAGACATACAACACACACGTTGAACTCACTGCATTTATTTACATGTGCAACAATTTGTAGGCTCACAGGCAGGGCTATGCGGGCAACATTCGCAAAAGTTTGTTTGAGCCATTGAATGTCCAGACAGAGTTCATAGGTGATATACTGCATGGGACATGTGGAGGAGAGGAGTGCTTCAGTGGGGAAAAGAATTAACAAATTGCCAGCTGTTCATGCCTCTGACTCATGACACCAATGGTGTCAGCCAAGGACTGTTGGAGTCCAGAGAGCAGAGGGAAGGTGCCTCGTACAGCGGCAGACTTGTCCTTATTGGGACTGAGGCACCTTCAGACTGCCTCTACGGTGCCACCATGATCTCAATCCCCACCCGCACCACATCTAGTATCTCCCACTGGACTCTTACCACACAACGTTGGAATTACACTTGGAGGTCCTCGGAGTCCAGGGTTGGGTGTGGGCTGGCAGGTGGTGTCTGTTTGGTGATGGGTGGATCCTCTAGACCCTGTAACACGGTCCGCCCTTCCTGCAACCGGAGATGGTGTGTCAAAGGAGGCCAGAATTTGGTCGTAGTTAAGGTTTGGCAGACTGTCATCCTCAGTCAGATGATCATAATGGACAGGCAGCTGAACAGGAGGTCTAGGTACTTCCACTGCAATGAGAGAGAAAAATGTTAATGGTGTCCTGTGTTACATGATGACATGAGTAATCTGATTTTCTATCAGACTTGCTAATATTTGAATTTCAATACAATATTGATGCGTAGGATGGCAGTAACACCGAGGTATGGAGTCCAAGTTGCAATGTGGTTGCCTTTCAGATCTCTTAATTCTTAATACAACCACTGTGCAACAAGGCAGATGTTTTGAGACATGGCACATATTGCAATACAGTTACACAGGTCACTGGACCTACAATTCTTGGATATATGATAAGAAGTCAGGTACACATTTTCCAAGGTGATTTGCATTGTTTTTCATGATGCCTATAGTGATTATGGGTCTGATTACAAGTTTGGTGGTCGGAAACCCGACCCCCAGACCTGTGGTGAGGAGACTGCAGTCGAGGTGGCAGTCTTCCCACTGGCCCTATTACAACTTTCCTACTGGGCTGACAGAGAGGAACCAAGGTTCCCGCCTGTCAGCCAAGTGGGAATGGTGCAGCAGCATTGCTCCCGGCTCACAATTGAGCTGGCAGGAATGCTGCCACAAACAGGGTGCACCAGCACCCTTGAAATGCATACTGTCTGCAGAGTTTTCTATTGTTTTATTTTTCTGCTTCTGGCACAGCAATGCAGGGAGTGGCGGGCTGGGCCACAGGAGGTGGGAGGGTGGAAGAGGCGATAGTGCACTAAGTGCTCATGTGTGTTTGGCCGGCCGTCTGAGGCTGGCCAACCACACAAGTGCACTTAGGTTTCTCCAGCCTGGCTGTGTACACAGCTGGGCTGGAGAACCTGCACAGGCCACAGGGTTGTGACTGAGCATTAGTGACTGCCACTCAGACCAATCCCGAAGTTGCTTACATGCTATGCTTAGCATGTAAGCAGTGCCAGGATTACTGGGGAGCCTTTGCTGTTGTCCCAGCAAATGCTGGTACACCACATCGCTGAAAGAGGGTGACAAGCGAGGCTGCAGCGTCCCTGAAGGTAAGTTCATTTTCTTTTCTTTTTTTATTTTCTCTCCTGCGTATTTGTCCCCCTCCACCTCTCCTTTTGAATCTCAGAGGCCACTGCTGCCTGTACTGCCATGCCATGAGCATGGCACTGCCCATGCAATGAGCATGGGCAGTGCAGGAGGCCCCCTGTTGCCCCTGCACTTGTTCTACTCCAGCCTTTTCATGGTGGTCAAACCGCTATGAAAATGTTGGTGGAGAACAAGGTTGTAATCAGCAGGGCGATCACTGATCCTGGTGGGTATGGCAGTAGGTTGGCGGGTCTGCCCACCAACCTCATAATGTGGCCGATGGACCATCACAGCCATGGTAGTCCCACCACCACCGCGAGTCTGGCGGTCTTCAGACCCCCCAGCGTCGTACTAATATTCTTAATTCTTAACAGATCGAATCTGTAAGAGTCCCTATGGACTCTTTGCATATCTCTACTGATCTTTTCACTTTGAATGTTCATTAACATTGAGAGTTTGAGCAATTCAAAGACAAAACACTTAAAATTTGCACTTTCTAAATACCTAGGGACGCAATTAATGCTTAAATTGTTACACTGACTCTGTATTATTTCCAGCTTGGCTGCTACAAAGCTCTTGCTCGCCTGAAGCTTGCTAATTACTAGTATATTATTCTGACCTTTTAATTTAAATCATTAGAGGCAGTTTCTATTTCTATGGTTCTGCTATAGAGAGCTATCAATTTTGTATCTGTCACTACGATCAGCTTAAATCTTCTTCGATCCTGCTGTGATTTCTCAAATGCACTCAAAATTCCTTGTTGCATAGATGGATGTGTTGCTTTTAATTCGCTTTCAATCTGTTTACTTTCCTCATTTTCTTTGTCAGACGTTTCACTTTCTTCAGATTATAGAGGTTATATAGATTAGGTAGTGGAATTGGGGAGAGGAACTAGCATCAGGATGATCTTCTTTTCAACTTCCCCCAGATATAGCAATTTCTCACTTGTCCCTCTTTTAGTTTTAGTGTGCCCACCCTTATTTATTATTTTCTTAATTCCTTCTGACTTTTTCCCCTGTTTTGAGTTTGAATATATGACTATTTTGATTTTTTCAAATCTAAAAGTACATTCTAATATTTTGATTTGCAATTTTTTCAGACTACTTTTCTTATGTGGGCACATACCGCAGTTGATAGTGATATTACTAAATAAGTGCCTATTTTTCTAGGGCAAAGCAATGTGAAGGAGTAGAAGTAGGATTAGGTTTGGAACTGGCAACAGATGCCTGATGTGGCTGCTGTGGCAAGTGGCATGTCGAGGTCTTGTCTTATCAAGAACTGCTGCATTTGTTTTCCCTAAATTGTGTTTCTCCCTTCCCCCTAGGCAGAGAACCAAACCTTTTTCACCACCTTTCCATGTTTGTGACCATGCCTCTTGACCACTTTATGGATAGAAGACATGCAGCCTGTTGATACCTAATACTTTTCATGACTGCATGTGCCAAAATTCACCCACATCATCTTCCTAAAGTTTTTCTTATGCCATCCCTTACACTGGTTCATCATCTACATTGTATTTGCTATCTAAGCCATCCATGGTCAAACCAAATAATGATCTCAAGCACAGGCCCATGGTCAACTTTACTTTAACCCTAATAGCTCCCTAACTAAGAATCAATATTTGTACTAATGAAGGATGAGGGTGTGGTGTTAGTTAGAAGTTGGGCTGGATAATGGCAGGGCCACTGGAACATTAATATGTCAATCAATCAATCAATGATTTGTAAAGTGCTGCTAATCACCAATAGGGTCTCAAGGCTCTGAATGAAGGCGTGCTGTTCAGTCAAAGAGCCAGATATTGAGGTCCTTCCTGAACTGCCTCAGTGATGCAGGCTTCCTTAGCTTGAGTGGGAAGTGTGTTCCATGTCCGGGCAGTTAAGTAGAAGGCTCTTCCTCCTGCTGTATTTTTCTTGATCTTGGGGTTGGCTGCAAGGGTGAGCTGGGAGGAACCAAGACGTCTGTTAGGTACGTAGAAGATTAGGCAGTGGTTAAGGTATGCTGGACCTATGTTGTGCAGTGCCTTGAATTTGTGGATCAGGAGTTTGTATGTGATATGCTTGTTTACTGAGAACCAGTGTAGGTCTCTGATGTGAGAGGAGAATTGGCTGTCAGGGGATGCCCAGAATCAATCTGGCTGCTGCATTTTGGACTTGATTGAAGTTTCTTGGTAATGCTGGCATATAGTGTGTTGTTGTAGTCCAGTTTGCTGGTGAGGAGTGCTTGGGTGACTGTCTTCCTTGTGTCGAGTGGAATCAATTTCAAGATCTTCCGCAGGAGACGGAAGGCTTGGAAGCTTGATGAGGATATGGTGTTAACTTGGTGGGTCAGCGATAGCGTTGAGTCCAGGATGATGCCCAGGTTGTGTGCATGGTCTGTGGGGTCTGGGGCATTATCAAGTGCAGTGGGCCACCAGGAGTAGTTCCAGGCAGAAGGGGTGGAGCCGATCACGAGGATCTCTGCCTTGTCCGAGTTCAGCTTGAGGCAGCTGGCCTCTATCTAGGCGGTGACTGCTCTCATCCCATTGTGGAAATTCCTCTTGGCTTGTGCAGAGTCCTCGGACAGGGAGACGATCAGTTGGGTGTCGTCAGTGTAGGAGATTATGTTTAGCTAGAGTTGTCTGGTGATCTTTGTGAGTGGGGCCTTGCAGATTTTGAAAAGCGTGGGGCTGAGTGAGGATCCTTGGGGCTCTCCGTAGCAAGTATCTTTAGGGTCTGATGTGAACGGTGGTGGTCTGAACTTCTATGTTTTTCAGGTGAGAAAGGACCTGATCCAGTTCAGGGCTTTGTCTCGGATGCCGATGTCATGCAGTCTGTCGCAGAGGATTGAGTGGGAGACGTGTCAAATGCAGCATAGCAATCTAGGAGGATGAGTGCGGCAGTGCCTCCATGGTCCAGTATGATGCGTATGTCTTCGGTGGCTACTAAAAGTGCAGTTTTGGTATTGTGGTTGCCTCTGAAATCGGCCTGGGAAGAGCCCAGGCTAGGTGTGTCTCAAGGAACTCAGTGAGTTGCTGGTTGACTGCCTTCTCCGTTACCTTGGCTGGGAAAGGGAGCAAAGAGAAAGGGATCTGTAGTTATTCAGCTCTTTAGGGTTGGGGGTGTGATTCTTGAGTAGAGGACTGTTGAAAAATGGGTTATTGGTAAGGGCAGGTAGGTGCCTACACTTAGCAATAGTCCACTAACCTCCACTCAGGTCCAGTTAGGTCTCAGTGAATTAAACCCAGCTCAACGCTTGGTAGCTTGGCAACGAGCGACAAGGCTTAACTTAGGAGACAGAGTGTAAAGCATTCAAATATCACAAAACAGTAATTAAATAAAACACAGGAAACAGTTTAAAAATCCAAAACCAATTTATAAAAATAGATTATATTTTTATCATTAAAATTACACAAAAATGAATAGAATTGGATAGGGGGACCGGAGATATGAATCATGGTTGCACCTCGACCGGGGCAAAGTCAAAGTTTAAGGCCGACCGCGATGGAGCCCGGCTCGGCTACAGGCCACGGGAGGCCTCCGTCAAAAGTTCACCTTCGCACTTAGTCGTTTTTCGGAAGATTTCCTTCAGCGGGACGAACCTGCCAGTCCAATCCGAACTCCTGGAACTCTTCTCCAGATACGCGTCGCGGGAGCCCTCGGTGGAGATTTTTACCTTCAGACTTAGTTGTTTTTTCGAGGTCAAAACCCTTCGACCAGGGTATACCTGGATCTTGAGCCGACGCCCTTGGAGCCCCCCTCGGATACGCTGGCTGGGAGGTCCCGGTCAACTTTGTGCGTTCGGACTTATTCTCTATTTTTGGAGATTTTCTTCACCAGGACGAACCTGCAAATCAGGCCGGATCGCGGTTGAGGCAAGCCGGCTAGAGTTGCCGCGGCAGGTCGGTCCCTCTATGGAGCTTTTTTTCTAAAGTTCTCCAAACTTCTCCAAACTTCTGGATCTTCTCCCAGATGTTCCTTTAAGGTTCTTTTGTGGTCCACAGCTCACCCTAAGGATCCAGAAGCTCTGAGATGATCCTTGGGGGTGTGGACTACAACTCCCAGAATGCACCTGGCTCAAACTCCTTTTTGCCCACTGGGCAGTGGTCAGCTGGTTGATTTCTTCAGGAGTTGGTGCAGGGGACTCTGGTTAGCAATTGTTCACCTGTAGCAAACAGGGAGCCCCTCCTTGAACCAGTTGAAGCCAGGCAAAGTCCTTCTTGTGGTGAAGCCCAAGTGTGCAGCTGGTGCAGTCCTTCAGAGTGCAGGTTCCATGTGCAGGCCAGGGGTCCAGCAGGGCAGTCCTTCTTCTCCTTTGGTTCTTCCTTGTTGGAATCTGATTGGGATCTAATGTGTGGGTGCAGGTCTTCCAATTTTATCCTTGCTTCTGGGTGAATAACAGGGGGGTCCTGATTCTCCAATCAGGTGCAGGGTCCTTCCCCCTGTGATGACCACTTCCTGGGAAGTGTGGCAAAAATCAATCCCAGAACGCAACATTTTTCAAAAATCCATCATGGCTGAAAATGATTTTTGGAGGTTACATCTGGCTGAGCCCACCCACTGGTGTGGCTACAAATCATAAACAAACCCCTCTCCTAATCTAATCAAGGGGGCACCTAGTTGTTTGGGGTTGCCGGATGTGGGGTTGTTGTTGGGTTGCTCCAAATGTCCTTCTCTGCCTTTGAAGACCAGTTTGGCAGCCCTCCCCCTTCTTGCCTCACCATCTGCTGAGGGGAGATTCCCTCCCACAGGTCCATCTCTTTGTGTGAAGCCAGGCCACTTCACACCTCATCAAGGCAGCCTGGCTAGGCTGCCGGAGGCTGGCCAATCAGAGCATGGCAGCAAAAACAATACAGGGCTGAAATTGGCAACTTTTCAGGTAAAGTTTAAAACTCTTTACCTGAACAGGTTATGTTAAATCCAACAACTGGAAGTTGTGGGATTTATCATAACAATTAATTTGATACCAAACTCTTTGTATCTGTCATTTAAGGGGACTTTTAAAATTAGAATAAAGTCTCCCAATTCTAGCCTATGAAGGCCATTCACTACAATGAGGGCAAAACAAATGTTGCTGTTTTTACCTCACCAGGGCTTATAAAACTACTTTTGGAAGGTCCCTGCTTATAGTTACATGGCACCCAGCCCTAGGGGCACATAGGGCATACCTTAGGGGTGACCTATATGTAAAAATAAGGTTGTTTAAGACTTTGGAACTACTTTTAATTCCAAAGTCGAATTTGAATATAACTTTAATTTAAAAGCAGCCAGAAAGGCAGACCTGCCTTTAAAATGACACTGGGCACCTCAACAGTGCACCTATGGGTGCAGTACCTATGCTGTGGTCCCTAAACCTACATGCCCTACCATATACTAGAGACTTATAGGTAGGTTAACGTAGCCAATTATAATTAGCCTAATTTGCATATCCACTTTACACAGAGCACTGGCTCTGGGACTGGTGAGCAGTACCTAGGGCACAGCCAAGAGTCAGTAACCACCAGTACCTGTCCAATAAGTGTGGGGGTGTCCAGGGCAAAAAGGAGGTCTTTCCTAAATGGACTGATTTCTGCATGTTTCCAGTCTGAGGGGAATGTGGCAGTCTTGAAGGATAGGTTGATGGTTTGGCAGAGCTCCGGTGAAATGGAGGCACTGGCCGGGATGAGGATGTAATGAGGGCATGGATCCGAGGGTGCTTCCGAGTGGATGGAGGTCATCAGTCATTGGGTGTCCTCCATGGTGATGGGGGTCCAGGAGTTCAGTATTTGGTGCGCTGCAATGTCCGTGGTGGTGAGCGGTGCTGGCGGGGTTTGGTTCCTGAAGCCTTCATAGATGTCTTAGATCTTACGGTGAAAGAAGGTGCCAAAGTTGTCGCAGAGGTCTTGGGCGTGAGGGATGGATGAGGTGTCTGCCCCAGGGTTTGTGAACTCTTTGACCATGGCGAAGAACTCTTTACAGTTGTGAGTGCTGATGTTGAGGTGTGCTTGAAAGGCAGCCTTTATGGTGGTTCTGATGGTGCATGGTGACTGCTATCTTGTAGGCTGTGCGGTCTTCAGTGGATTTGCTAAGCCTCCATTTACGTTCCAATCGTCTGCAGGCACGCTTGGATTTATGTAGGTCTGGCGAAAACTACTTGGGTGTTTTTCTCTGTTGATTCACTCTTGATTTCCTTAGAGGGGCTACAAGGTCAGTGCAGTTTGAGAGCCATAGGTATAGGTTGCTTGCGGCTTCGTTAGCATCCACTGCATCTGGTGGGAGGGAGTGGTATTGGGGGGGTGGTGGTATGCGGTGTTCTTTGTGTAGGTAAAGTGGATGCACTTGTGGTTGGCCCAATGGTGTTCGGAGGTGTGGTAGATGGTGATGTTGTCTTCTGCTGAGAAGATGGGTTCGAGAATGTGTCTGGCTCGCTGGGTGGGGATGTTGACGAGTTGTTTGAGTCCGAGAGTTGTGAGGTTGTCCAGGAGGTTTGAGTTTGAGGTATGTCACTCACAAAAGCTGTCAAATAATCATGAGGCCAGGTTAGCTTAATTAATTAGGTTTTACGACAACTCAAATTATTGTGTTTCATAACTGAGTCCCATTTGTTTGTTGAAACATTATTTTCTAAACCTGTATTAATGGTTTCTGGTAAATGTTTCAGCTCATAAGTTAATTTTTGTAAATGTTTTATATCTGGTTGAGAAAAAAACATTTTTTAATAATTCAGGTTGTGTTAATTATTGGCAAATAGTGTAAATAGTAAATTTGTGTAAAAAAACCCTAGGACAGAGACATACATAATTCCTGGACCCATAGTTAGAAGAAGCAGAATCATGGTATGATTTACTATGCAAACATAGGTTTGCAGTCCTAAGTCCAGTGTATTGCTTCCACCCGAGAGTGTGAGGATGAACCGTGGCAAAAGGCTCAACATAATATAGCTGGTTAGCTGCAACTCAAAAAACTCAAGGTAAATGTGACAGCTTCACTCTAGCTAGAGAACCTTTTGGAGTAAGAGGAGGCAGCCGCTCCAACCTCCACCCAGTTGACTGGTGAACACATCAGTTTCCAGAGTCAGCAAAGCCAGATCATCCCATTCTGCCACAGCAGCCAACTAGAACCCACACCATCCCAACCACTGAGGTCTTGCTCCACATGCACTGGAGAACATGGAGACCATTAGACAAGGCAAGGATGACATCAAAAACGATTTCAAAGTTTTAGAGGGTTGTTTTTATTAGGGAGAATGTGTCTTTTTGTCAGAGGTGTGGGTAGGAAGAGTTGGGTTAGTTTTGTGCTGTGTGAACAACATTGTGTGATTTATTGGGGGACTGGGTAGGTAGTCAGTTAAATAGATATTCTATAAGTTGAGTTTTATTGATTCATGTATTAGTACATGAATCAATTGTTAGATCAGTCAGCCCTCGGGCTCTCTTCCACCAATTTCTTTGACTTTACCCCTTCTATATTTTACTGATTTCACACTTCTTAGCCTTAGGACTCTGTACACTCTCTTAAACTGCTAACCAGTGATGACATGCTTGTGCTCACTTCCTTATACCAGGTAAAATTGGCTTACAACTGATTGGCATATTTAAATTACTTATGAGTCCTTGGTAGAGTGGTATACCATATACCCAAGGCTAGTAAATGGAATGTTACTAGTGGGTTAGCAGCACGTATTGTGCCACCTACTTATGTAGCCCCTTAACATATGCCTTGGGCCTGCCATTGCAGCCTGATTGCAGTTTTAAACTGCCAATTCAACTTGGTAATATAACCCTTTTACCAAGCTTGAAACTCTACTTTTACTGCATATAAACCACCCCTAATGTAAGCTCTAGGTAGCCCACAGGACAGTATGCATTGCAATTAAAAGGCTGGACATATATTTTTAAGTTTTACATGTCCCAGTAGTGAACAAACTCCTAAGTTTATCTTCAGTACGATGAGGCCTACCTCTCCCTTTGGATAACATTGGGTTGCCTTGTTACATATAGTAAGTGCTGGCTTTTGATTGGGATCGGGTAAGCATTTTATGTTTGAAATCCATGAAATTGTAATTGAAAACCCTCTTTAATGGGAAAGTCAGATTTTAAGCTACAATTTTGAAAATGTCACTTTTAGAATGCAGGCATATTCCTGCACTTGCAAGATAATGCTTGAAGCCTCTCTTCTGTCACGTGACTGGGTGTAGCTGACAGCTGGACATTGTTTGTTCCTCCCAAGCAGCCACACAATGGAGGGATTAGTTGTGCATGGATAAGCCATCAACTGGTAGGATTAGGAATGGAGCTGGGCACTGCCTCATTGAAACTGAATAGGCTGTGCCCTGCCTTCACTCAAAAGACTTGCCTCCACTGCATTATTCATATAGCCAGCCTGGAGCCAGGGCAGGGGATGAAGGAAACATCAAGGACTTCAAATGAATTCTTTACAAACTTCTACTTCAAGGTGGGCACCAGATACAAATATTGTACCATCAAACGCAAACCCTCAAGTATACTCATGGACCTGTAGATGCTACAAATGCAGGACTGCTGCGTTGCTTTGCTGTCAGAAGGAACGTTTTTCTGCTGCCCTCCTAGTCTGCTGTTCTGCTGTCTGCTGCCCTGCTTGAAGAGAAGGAAGACTGGAGAGGCACCCTTTTTCCCAGGCTGAAGTGACTCCAAGGGTCATTCAGCTGATCTCCTGTCATTTGGTAAAGGGACATAACGAACTCAGGAGGCTCTTTGTAACTGCCCAGCTGACCTGCTACCTGGCGCTGCAGCTTGACCTGCAACTGGCCTTGCCTGAACCCTGCCCGGCAGGGCGAGATCGGCATTTTGCGCTACTGCATCAACAGCTCGGGGTGACCGCCAACACAAAGTTCCAGCAATGACCATCTGCAAACACTCAACAGGATATTCTATCAGCGGGGACAACCATCAACGACACCCACTGCTCTTGACACTACTTTGACTACCGTCAACAATGAACTCCCTGCAGGCAATTCCAAAGCAAACAGAACTCTTTGGGCTGGACTGCGAAGTAACTGGGACTAGCCTGATCCCTGTATCTGGCCCAGACTCCATTGCGGTTGATCTGATCTTATGACTTTTAATAGGTCTCTCATGACAAGATAGCTGCAAGAAGCACTTTTTGGCACTATTTTTACTCCTAAATTCTTTAAAATTGCATATCTCTGTCTCTACTAATTGGATTTTTGTTATTTTGGTGTCAAAATATTCATCACGTTTTTTGTTACGTTTTCCCTTTATTTCTTATGTTACATTTACAATTTGTTACTGTTTAAAGTGCTGCGTCAATATGTTACACATTGCCTCTATGTTAAGCCTGACTGCTTTTGTGCCAAGATACCAGACGGTTGAGCACAGATTAATTGGGGCTTTGTTTGTGATTCACCCTGACAAGGATTGGGTTTGCTGCTTGATTCAGGTTTCACCCCTCTCAACCACTTACCCTATTTCCTGCAGTCGTTCTTTGCCAAATAATAATTTCTATTTGTTTTGTCTATGTAAACTCTAAAATACTAATTTTATATATATATATTTTTTTTAAATCATTGTGTTTATTGAGTTCCGGAGTGTATGGTGGTATTAAATCTCTTTTATTGGATAATAGAACTTGCACTCAGGTAAAAATGTATATATGGTAAATTGTATTGAAAAATATACATTTTTACCTATAGTTATATAATCATTCTATGTCATAGAGAAGTCGTTTTTAAGTTCTATGTTATATGGGTGAATTTGAGGTGCATCGTTATTTAAAAATATGTTCTCTGATAGCTTATAATTTTATCATCTCCATTAAATTATAATTTTTCAACAATAAGTATTTATAAAAATGTTAAGGCATTTTATTAATCATTAGAATTTGTCTTTTTACATTTTTTAACAATAGAAGTACATATAATATTTGGAAGTAATGTATATGACCCTCACCCTCCAAATATATGCACATTCCTTAATCTTTTTTAGACTGAGTTACAATAGTAAACTGTCCTGTGTCCCAGCACATGCAATTTCTCCAAAGTGTCTTGGATTGGACCTAGAATATTAAATATGTACCCCAGACTCCAAATGTATGCACTTTCGTCAGGTTTTGCAAAACTAGAGTTAGAATATTAAATCTAACACCTCACGGCATACACTTTACCGAATGCTTTTCAACTGGAGTTACAATTGTAAATCTATTCTTCAATGTGTGCACTATGCCCGATGTTTGTTGGACTGGAGCTAGAATAGTACATTAGACGCCCTAATCCCCAATGGATGCACTTTGTTCAGTCTTTGTCAGACTCAAATTAGAACGATAAATATGACATCCTGAATGTATGTATATTCCTCAATGTCTGTTAGTCTGAAACTAGAATAGTAATTTAGACCACCAAAATGTGTGCACTTTCCCCAATATTTGCTGCACTCGAATTAGAATAGTAAGCGCTTTCCCCAGCTTTTTTAGACTGGTGCTAATTTGTGCACACTTTCCATAATTTTTGTTAGACTAGAGTCAGAATAGTAAATCCAACACCACTAATGTGTGGAATTTTCCAAATGCTTGCTGGACCAGAGTTAAACTAGTGTATCTGAACCCGCAACATATTAATTTCTTCAATATATGTTAGCTTGTATTTGTAATCGTACATTTTATCCTCCTCTTACAATGTACATATTTTTCTGAATGTTTGTAGAATTTTATTTACAGTAGTAGATTTGGATTATTGTATTTGTTTATTTGTTTATTTTTTGGATGGAAGTTGCATCACTATGTTTTTTTCATTCTGTACTTTTATAAAATACTTTGACGGTATTACATTTTAAGTATACATTTTCAAAATATTTACATTTCTTTAATTTTTAATTCTGTTTCTTTTTAAAATTATTTTATTGTTGTATTATTTTTTATAGTATTTGGAAAATATACGTTTTAAAAGCAAATTTTCAAAATGTATTTCGATTTGTTAATAAATATATGAGATACATTTTAAGTGCTCTAATTATATGTGTGTCCAATGTGCCATATGCTTTCATAAAAATGAATAATATGATAGTTTTATGTAATAATTATGTTTATATGTCTCAGAAAGGCATATTAACTGATAATTTAATGTTACAATTTTTGTATATTATGTGTTGAAGTTATTTGAAAGTTACAGCTATTTTCTGAAGTATTTTTTTTTAAAAAGGGCACTCAAATATTGTCTACTTGTTTATATTATGTATTTTTTTTAAATGTATTATTTAAAACAAAAATGATCTTGTTTTAAGTTACAATGATGTTAGTTACATTTAAATAAGCATACTTACCTATGTAATGTAGATATTAGATATGGGGACATCTTTTTATTTTGAATCCTTTTACCTTTCCGAATCCTCTAGCATATTTATCATTTGGCACTCATCAAAGTAATTGCTGTAATTTATCAATTTAAATATAATACTAAACATACATTAATTAATCCAAGTCACCTGTTTCCAACTATGTGTGGAATTTGTGACTGTTTTTCCACGGAGGCCACTAAAACAAGCATTGGAATGGAATGACATTTTCAGCTTGGGAGGCATTTTGTTCTTTGAAGAAATGGTAGGGTCAAAAGCATACTTACAGACATCTGTATTTTGCAAAGCATGTGGATGTGGATGATCTTAATTAGTTTTCTGCATTTGCCTCATCTGAGACCCCAGGCCAAAAGGGCTGTGTCCTTGAATGTCTGCCTTTGCCTGGCACATGAAGCATACTAGATAATTTTGTTAATTTGGAACACCAAATATACTACAAACAAGTTTTTTATTCTTTTACCGTATTCATTGGTCTAAGTTAAGTTACTTTATAATTTCACTTTAAAGTGTAGCATGTACACTTCATTATCATATTAAGCGATATTTTCCAGATCAATTACCACTCTTTTGATGCTTGAGAAATTTCATTAATCCACTACTATGTTTGGCGGAGTCTAACATGGGCCTTTTCTGCATCCAATATTCCCAATATCATCCCATTCAGCACCTAAACTAATGAAAGAAATGCAAAAAGAGGAAATACATTGATGGCGTCTGTCCTCTCTCATACATCAAACATTTTGCAAAGTATTGATCTGAACTTACTTTAGGTTTCCCAAAATTACAAATTATTCAAGAATGGATGAAACAGCAGAGACTGCATACAATGGATACACAATGCTTTCACTCTAGAATTAAAATCCAAAATTAACTCAACAAAGAACAGTGAGGAGTCTTCTGGACAGCAAAAGGAAGTTGCTATTGTATGTACATTAGAATCACTCTCTATGGTACTTTCAGTGTAAAAAAAAGTATTTCCTAATAAACAATTTCCTTGAACCGAAGTGCAGCCAGAATCTGAGAAATAAAGAAAATGCACATGCTTTAACTGGCTCTAATTCTCCTAAGGAAAGCCTACCCAATGGGTGTAGTAACTCTGTTGTAATGAGGAGCTGTCATTCAAGTAGTGTATATGTATCCAAATAGGTGCCCTCACCTGGTGCTAGAGCAAGGTACTCTATCTAACCATGAGGCTATAATCCTTGCGCTAGATTGTCTCAGATCTGAAATTCATTAGTTAAAAGCCTTGGTCCTGTCATTAGTGGGGATCATCAACGCTGCAAAACCAAACTCAAGTCTCAATCCTACCCCTATTGCTCAGGGTACCAGCAATATGGGTGACAGTGCTAGGCTGATCCAGCAAACGGAGGTCACACAATAGGCAAAATCTAGTGCTGGGCAATCATTTTACAATAAAGCAAAGAAGCCAGTGGAAAAGACAACCAGCCTTTCTTTAGGTAGACCCAGAACATCTTTACCATCGCCGTTGCCTACTGTGAGTGTGGCCACACATTTGGTAATAGCTTGGGGCCTCAACAACGCACTAGAATGAACTCTCTGTCCCACTTGGACCTTGGCCTGATGCCACTCCTTTTGTCCTAGTGGTTAAGGATGTTCCCAAGCCTACAACGCCCGAGACAAAAGTGCCTCTAAAAACAAGAATGTCCACTGGCTTGGGCATTACCTAAAGGATGTAACCACCCTTAATAATGAAATAATTATGGCAACACAATTAGCCTGGACTGGTCGTACAGTGAAAGACTGTCAAGGAGACTGTGTGATTATAAACATCCACTCACCAAATTTTGTGCACCTCATGTTGTCTTCATGTTATGCTAAGGCCCCTCAGTGTGAAGGTCTCCAACTTGTGCCACTTGGCTATTTTTTCAAACCACAACCAGATCATAATGTCATCTGTTCTTGCACGCCCAGCAATGAGAAGGAATTTTGTAGGGTGCCCTGACTTTATCATTCCATTAGCCAATCGGTTTCAACCTGTAATCAACAGGAAGGAGAGCGCCTGACTTGTGCCAGCTGTCTCAGGCTGTGTTAGTCAAAGGGGACCTGGGAGAGGACAACAGGTTTTTCCTTCCCACCAGGGTAACAAAATATGGCATGATTCCCCAAACCAGTCCCTGACTTTTAAGAGCAGGTGTGGATTTGGTGCTAATCAAGGATCAATTAAATCATGGGTTTCTAGCAATGTTATTTCGTTATCTCATTTTAAAAAGGACAACAACCTAGTTCGCCTTGGGGGCGTGCCAGCATGACATAGGTGAATTATTTAATCAAACACAGCTAGAACAGCCCAATGTTTGCCCTGTAAGCAACCCAGTGTTAGAAAACAGAAGGGATAGCAACACCTTCACCTTTTACACTTCAAGTAATAGAGAATGGTGGTTTACTTGTTTCCCTAGCCAATGATGGGGTATACACAATTAATAAGGCAGGTCTGACCACCAAGTTAGTATTGTGGAATCTAGCACTGTTACCCGCTAAAATACCGTGCCCAAATTGGTGTCAATTCATCAACAAACATGACATTTGCCTTTTTCAAGAGATCACACAGACTTTGTTAACTTTAGTCAGGAAGCTGTAACCACTGGGAAGGGCAGTCCATCTTGGGGGCTAACTGTTTGGGTGAAAACATCTGCAGCTTGTGTGATCAAGGAAATTAAGATGGGCTCCCCTGATTTAATGTGTCTCAGCCTGTCCTTTCCATCTAATATAGTCTATAACATATACAATGTATATTGTAAACAAGTGGGACACAAATCAGATCTCCTGAACTGGCACCAGACAGTCTTACTGTTTGGGGTAAAAAAATGTATGAACTACTGGATGCTAATGATGAGGCCCTTACAAGTTATGAGGAAAATGTCTTGCCAACACCAGGACTAACAATTCCTCCTATTGAGAAATGGTGCCCCTTCGCAGTCCAATTAAATGCTTTCATCCAAAATTAGGGCCTATGAGTCTGTGATAGTAGAACAACCTCCGATAGAGATAGAAACCATATGTTTATTCTCATGCATAACACCAGTCTCATTGACTACATATCGCTTGAATAATGTCATCAATATTATTGCAACAGCTCACCAAGAGAGCGGCCATAATGCTCCTGTCCTCACACTTAGGCCAATCGGCCACACCATTTTTAACAACGGTACTGAACCATTTGATAGAAGGCTTAGAGCGACCATAACCCATTTAGAATAAAATGGAGTTTTATGGCACGATCCAAGAAGTCAGTGGGGGAGGTTTACAAGTTGATGGCTGATTGCATCGGAGGCTTGCTCTTGTTGGATCTGTTGTGGGGCCATCATGAGACCTTGGGCAGGATAAGAGCTATCTATAATCAGATGTTCCTAAGAATAAGGAACCATTTGGACCTCAAGTATGCAGACAAAAGTGAGCACCTCTATCAGACGCTATCTCTTAGGGAACCCCACATGGGTAAAGATCTCATCAAGGTTCTGGTCACCACAGGTGCAGTCACCGCCCTCAGAGGGATTGGCTCTGGGTAACGTGTGGCTTGGTTCACCAAGACCAAGATCAACCTTTTGCGTAGGGCTGTCTTGGAGTCCAATGGACCAATGACATAGATGCTCACCCTTTCAAAGGGGGTGTCAACAATGGGAAGTTGGATCAGAGGAGCTTTCAGCTTTTTCCCTGACTTCCCACTGGTCTGGCAGCTGGGACAGGACCCTCAGAATGTATCTGAGGATTACTTTATTTAGGGCTATTAGAGGAGGTTGGCAAGACTGGTAAAGGTCTTGTCTTGCCCTAAATGTCCTGCCAGGGGAATGTTGTGAGCCATTCCTTGTAGGAAGGCCTAGTAACACTGGGGGAACACATGCTGCCCCAATACCCTGAGCCTTAGGCTCACTGAATAGGAGATCATTCTCCCCATAAATTAGGTGAACCCCAGAGGCTTCACCTGCTGCATGAGCTGAGGCCTGTCACCTCAAGCCTTCAAGAGAAGGATATTCTTTCTGCACTTTGCAAAATTCCTCCCTGGTGGGTCCACCCTCACCCAGCCAACCAGCAAGCTCAGGTAGGTCACCTAGGGCAGCAATGTCATCCCTGGTTGGCGTAGGGGCCTCCTCTTCAGGGACCCCATCGACCTCTATCATGGGAACTTCAGGGACTGGTTTCTATGTCCCCTGCCCCTCTCCTTGGCAGCTGTCTGAGCCATTCTTCCAGGCTTCAGATGCCCTTGAGTCCCTTCCCAGGCAGCCAAGGACTGTGTGGTCATACAGACCCACTCAGGAAATTCCATCATCTCCAAGTGAGATCTGAGTTCTACCTCCTTCCAGATAATGTCCTCCAGGTCATTGCCTAACAGACAACCTACAGGCAGGGCTCACAGCTACTTTCAGAGTACCAGAGACCCTCCCACTGAAAGGAACCAGAGCCACTGGTAGATGGTTCTCACGTTTGTCGGTGACTATGACTTCCATAGGACCTGCTATGCTGACACCAGTTGACATCTGACAATTGTCATGATGGCTTCTGTGTCATGAAGAGATTTCACCTGTGGCCCATTAATGGTGACCCACTGCCTATACTTGGAAGTATTGGCAGGCATGTGGGCTTTTGGCACCATATCTACATCCCCCCGTGACACAAGGGTTACTGCTGTCTGTTCCCCAAAACTATCTGGGACTATCTCCTCCCCGAGCGCTACACTAGCCAAATCAGGTATTTGCTACCCAGTGGGGGGGAGGGGGGTTTGTGCTCTCTTGGGACATTTTAAGTCTCCCTTATAGTGACCATACTTGGAGGACTTTGTGCATTGGGGTATAAACCTCCCTGTCTTGTGAACAAAGAACCCTTTCTTCTTAGGATCAGTCAGGGACTAGGTACCATTATTCCCTTGGGAATTGTTTTGGAGACCTTAATAGAACTCCTTATTTTGAAGTTTTTACTCCCCCACTTTCTTCTGACCCCTGACCAACTTTGTGGGTGTCGCCCCAAATACCTTTCTGGACACTCTGGAGCTAGACCAGAGGTCCCCCTCCTCCGTAAGCTTCCTGGGATAAGTTGCTTACTGTCAACTAGGTGCTGGCACAACTCTGTAAAACAAATAGTGAGCATGTGCTCTCTCTGGATTAAATTGTACAACCCAACATAATCACTAACTTTGCTGCCTCGCTACCAGCCATTTAGTGCCTTACTGGAGTAATCAACCCAGGACTGCTTGGGGAGCTTGTTACTATCCCGGAATCTTTGGCCATACTTTTTTAGGGGTCAGTCAAAATTTGGCAGTTAAAATGGCTTTCATGGGAGTGTACTTGGTCTGGTAAACAACCTCTAGTATTAGAAGTGCCCCTCCTAAGTGTTGGCATGTGTTTCCACAAGCCCGCACCCCAGTGCTCTTCAGGAACCACATGTACCTTTATTGCAACTTCATAAGCAGAAAACTACTTATCAATGTCATCTCCTATGACATAACTGGGCATGAATTCCTTGGGTATACGAACCTTCATGTCTCCATCAGGCACTGTACGTATGCTGCCACCATCACTGCTGGAATCTGCCTGCCTTGTCGTGAGTTCCAGCTCTTTCAGACCCAGTTCATGAGCCAAAAGGAATTTTTCCACTAAGGCTCTTTGAACCTCTGTTTCAACTTTCCTCTCTACTGCCTCTATTTTTAATTTTGGCAGCTGCAACTGGAATTCTCTCTCCTTTCTTCTGCGCTCAGGCTGTAACTTGAGACACTCCTCCCTGCCCTCACCAGTAGCACAAATCCTGGGGTGTCCCCCTCCGCTGCTGCATGTAGCTCTTCAGAAGCGCCTGTCACAGGCTCCTCCAATTCATCATTGCCTTGGGTGTAGGACTATGCCCAGGCTTTTTGGAACTCCGCCTTCTTGGTGGCTCCTCTTTGCAGAAGCTTTTCAACTGGCTAACACTGTCATCCTCCAGCTTAACCAGCTCAAATTACATGGCTTGCATAACTAGCCAGAGACATGTTGTTTAGGATGAACTAATAAATATGAAGCAGGGAAAAATTGCAGAAAAATAAAACAATGTGGGTAGGTACTGTACACGTAGCTATTGTGTGGCATTGCACAGTCACAAGTCCTATCCTCACCGCTCAGAACCAATGTTAAACATTCGGGGGGGTCATTACAACCCTGGCGGATGGTGTTAAAGCGGCGGTAAGACCGCAAACAGGCCGGTGGAAAAAAAGGGAATTATGACCGTGGCGGAAACCGCCAACAAAGACAGCCACTTTAACACTCCGACCGCCACGGCGGTACAGACAAACAGCGTGGCGGTCACCGCCAACAGACAGGCGGGAGAGAAAGTACCGCCCACAGTATCACAACCTACCAATCCGCCACCTTTTCCGGGGTGGATTCACCGTGGTTAAAAACACGGCAAAAACAAGCCATTTCAATGGGAAAACACTCACCTCTACACACTCCACGAGGAAGGAGGACACCATGGAGCCGGAACTCCAAATACTTCCTGTGATAGTCTTCCTGCTCCTGTACGATCATCATCAACGCTGGTGCCGAAGACAACGGTGAGTACTGCACCTACGACATAGGGGAGAGGGGAGGCAAAAGTCAGGGACACACACACGCAACACCCCCACCCCGACCCTCACTCACTACAACACACACACCAATGCATATCCAAACATAACAGTAACGACCCCAAAACCCCCCGGAAGAATGTAAAGACAAAAGAAAATGAGTGCAACCATTGTAATGTATCAAAATACAGTAAGCAAATATATACAGATATATTTTCACATTCAACAAAATATACATCACGATTAGTAGTGCAGGTATGCACCATTCAATGTCCGTGGACCACTGGGCCCAAAATGCATGGGCGAGGCCCACACACGATACCTGAGCAAAACGGAGAGAACACTGCTGGGGCATCAGATAGAAATACAACAGGCACCTCAGGGGGAAGGGAAGGGGGGGCACCTCAGCCGGATGACAGCACCACACCAGATCCACGAGGGGACTCCATGCCTATTGATATATCCTGGGGAGTGCAAAGCCACTGTCTCTCAAGTCTCTACAGTGGTGGGTTGCCCACTGTTCAATCCTGGAGAGTGCAAAGCCACAGTCTCTAAAGTCTCTACAGTGGGTGGGTTTCCCACTGTTCAATCCTGGGGAGTTCAAAGCCACAGTCTCTCAAGTCTCTACAGTGGGTGGGTTGCCCACTGTTCAATCCTGGGGAGTGCAAAGCCACAGTCTCTCAAGTCTCTACAGTGGGCGGTTTGCCCACTGTTCAATCCTGGGGAGTGCAAAGCCACAGTCTCTCAAGTCTCTACAGTGGGCGGTTTGCCCACTGTTCAATCCTGGGGAGTGCAAAGCCACAGTCTCTCAAGTCTCTACAGTGGGCGGTTTGCCCACTGTTCAATCCTGGGGAGTGCAAAGCCACAGTCCCTCAAGTCTCTACAGTGGGCGGTTTGCCCACTGTTCAATCCTGGGGAGTGCAAAGCCACAGTCTCTCAAGTCGATAACAGTCTCCACTGGTTCTGGAGGGGGACTGGTGCCCAGAGTGCTTCATCCTGTTAAGGACTGAGGTAGTGGATGCTGTTCTCCACTGGTTCTGGAGGGGGACTGGTGCCCAGAGTGCTTCATCCTGTTAAGGACTGAGGTAGTGGATGCATGTCTCCATTGGCTCTGGAGGGGGACTGGTGCCCAGAGTGCTTCATCCTGTTAAGGACTGACGAAGTGGATGCTGTTCTCCACTGGTTCTGGAGGGGGACTGGTGCCCAGAGTGCATCACTCTCCCCATGACGGTCCCAGTTCCGTCACTGCCCCTGCCGCACATGGGCTAGCGGTGCTTGAGTTGGCGGTGCTTGCCTTGTTCAGCGGTGCTTGCCCTGCTCAGCGGTGCTTGACTTTGCTGTCTCTGACCTGTTCAGCGTTGCTTGCCATGGCGGTCTTTGCCCTGTTCAGCGGTGCTTGCCCTGTTCAGCGGTGCTTGACTTTGCTGTCTCTGACCTGTTCAGCGGTGCCTGCCATGGCGGTCTTTGCCCTGTTCAGCGGTGCTTGCCCTGTTCAGCGGTGCTTGACTTTGCTGTCTCTGACCTGTTCAGCGGTGCCTGCCATGGCGGTCTTTGCCCTGTTCAGCGGTGCTTGCCCTGTTCAGCGGTGCTTGACTTTGCTGTCTCTGACCTGTTCAGCGGTGCCTGCCATGGCGGTCTTTGCCCTGTTCAGCGGTGCTTGCCCTGTTCAGCGGTGCTTGACTTTGCTGTCTCTGACCTGTTCAGCGGTTCTTGCCATGGCGGTCTTTGCCCTGTTCAGCGGTGCTTGCCTTGTTCAGCAGTGCTTGACTTTGCTGTCTCTGACCTGTGCAGCGATGTTTGCCATGGCGGTCCCTCATTGCCCAGTGGGCTGTGGCTGCCGGGGCCCTCCTGGGCACTGACTCTTGCGGCGGCCTCCTGGCCAGTGACCATGGGACTGCCCTCCTGGGCACTGACTCTGGCAGTGGCCTCCTGGCCAGTGACGATGGGACTGCCCTTCTGAGCACTGAGACTGCCCTCCTGGGCACTGACTCTGGCGGTGGCCTCCTGGCCAGTGACAATGGGACTGCCCTCCTGTGCACTGACACTGGCGGTGGCCTCCTGACCAGTGACGATGGGGCTGGCGGTGGCCTCCTGGGCAGCGGGGATGATGGCGGGCTTCTCCACCGTGCTGCTCTTCCCAGTCTTTGGTGCTGTCTTCTGCCCCTTCCCCACCTTGGGAGGAGTCACAGCTGAGTGGTCAGTCCCCCCGGGACCCCTGTGAGCGGCTTTGCCGGCTGGAGTCTTCCCCCTATCCCGTCGGGCACTGTCCAACTTCTGGTGCTTCACAGGGGGGGGGACTGGCTGTGCTGTGGCTCCGTGTCACACTGGCTTCCCTGGTGCCCGGTGCACTCCACATACCTCTAACAGGCACCACTGGTACCGGAGATTTTTTGGCTGAGGTGCTAGTATGGGACCTATGAATTGGAGGGGGGGTGGTGGGAAAGAGGTCAAGGTTGCTCAGGAAAAGTTTCTGGCGAACACTGGGACGGGTAGCTGGAGGGGGTCTGAGAGTGGAGGAAGAGGAGGCGGTTGTAGGAGGTGTAACTTTTGTTGATTTGGGTGCAGGTGCATGCGCTGGAGGCTGTCGTGAGGTGGATGGATGTTGGGTGGGTGTGTGCCTGCGTTTGTGTACTTTGGGAGGGGGTGTCACAGACACACTGGGAGAGGACACAGGGTACGTATAAATGGTAGTGGGGGTGGTGAGTGCAGGTGAGCGGGGTGTGGTGGTGGGTGTGCTGGTGCGGGACCTAGTGGCTGTAGTGGTAGTGCATGCAGGTGACAGTGTAGACGACACTGGGAGGTAGGAGGGAGACGACGAGGAGGGGGACACAGTGGAGGCAGTGGATGTTGGTGTGTCTGTATGTGTGTGATGCTTGCGTGAGTGCCTGTGGGATGTATGGTGCTTATGTTTGCCTGAGCTTCCCTTGTGTGTTGACGTGTGTGCAGGCTGGTCTGATGGTGTGCTTGGGATAGGCTGGGGTACAGGGGATTGGGTCTGGGTGGAGGAAGTTGGAGGGGGGAAGCTAGAGACAGGAACAATGGCTGCCATCAGTGCTGAGGCCAGAGATTGCAGGGTTCGATGATGGGCAGTCTGACCTGAATGAATGCCCTCCAGGAATGCATTAGTGTGTTGAAACTCCCTTTCTACACCCTGGATGGCATAATGGTAGACTGCCCAACAGTGAGTGGCCTGAGGAGGTCAATGGCCTCCTCACTGAGGGCAGCAGAGGTGACAGGGGCAGGGTCTGAGGTGCCTGGGGCGAAGGTGATGCCCACCCTCCTGGGTGAGTGAGCACAGGGCGAAGGCTGAGGGGCTGGTGGGAGGGTGGTGCTGGTAGGGGGGGTGGCGACTGTACCTGTAGAAGTGGGGGGGACAGATTTTGCCGCCACCACAAGGGAGCTCCCATCGGAGGACGAGTCCGTGTCGCTGGTTGCTGATCCTGTGACCGCCGTGAAGCTCCCCTCGCCCTCCGTCCCACTGGTGTATCCAGAGTCCGTGGTGTGGCCCTCCATGGCCATGTGGGATGCAGCTCCCTCGTGTTCCTGTGCCACTGTACCTCCGCCTGATGATGCTGATGCACAAAAGAACAGGGAGAGCACAAAAAGGGGGGGGGGGAATGACAGAAGAAAGACAAGTTGAGTGCACGGCTTACCGCTACCGTTGGTGGACAATACAGACACAGCAGCCCCCTGCACTACGCCGCGCTGATGGGCTCTACTGATGCAGTTCCTGGGAAATGGCCTACATGGCTATGGTGGACATCAGCACACATAGATGGCACAGGGACATGTATACCTGTACTTGGCACTCAACAGAGGTGGGGTGGAGTGCTAATGGCCTGCATTACGGAGGGGCCTAGCCTACAGAGCTCGCCCTGGCCTAGGGAAACTCACAGCCCTCCTCCCCCACCCAGACACCTTCACTGCACGCAAAGTCCACTGCATGAGAGTGTACTCACTCCCTTGTGTCTGCTGTGATGCCCTCAAGCGCCCATCCAACTCAGGGTAGGCCACCGCCAGGATCCGGAACATCAGGGGGGTCATGGTGCAACAGGCACCCCTCCCACGTTGGGAGGCCATCCCCAGCTGAGCCTCCACCGTCTTCTTGCTCCAGCGGCGAATGTCCTCCCATCTTTTACGGCAGTTGGTGCTCTGTCTCAGGTGGACCCCCAGGGTCCGGACGTCCTTGGTGGTGGCACGCCAAATATCCTTCTTCTGGTGGGCGCTGACCTACATGAAATGTACAGGGGAAGAAGAGAAGTCATTACCAACTGCACCGTCGAAGTGAGTGGCCCACATCCCTAGCCTTGCCATGTGGCACATGCATTCACAGTCCTTCATGCTCACAGAACTCTGCCCCCTTCCTTCTTACAACCAGCCCTCTCCACCCAGACATAGCCCATACAACTTGCTCCCTGTGTACTCACCTGTTGGTCTGGAGGACCGTAGAGTAGCGTGTACTGGGGAAGGACCCCGTCCACGAGCTTCTCCAACTCCTGTGCAGTGAAGGCAGGGGCCCTTTCCCCAGACACACGAGCCATTGTCTCTTCCAGACCGAGGTCACAGCAGCACTTGCAGTATAGGTCCTCTCCTGTCAAAGATGAGGTATCGAGTGATTCAACAGATAGAAAATGGCGGTGACATCCGCGGCGGTGACGTCCGCGGCGGTGCGTATCATCACCACCGGCGCACTTCGTCATTGGCTCCTGGGACCCAAAGGGTCCAATGTTAACCAATGTAGCATTGCGCAGCAGTCTTCGACCGCCTACCGCAACGGTGTACAACGCCAGCGCAGTTACCTCACATCCCATTGTCCCACTTTAGAGGTCAGGCAGCCGCCATTTCAGGGGCCCAAATGGCTTCATTTTCAGCTGCGTCACACATACCTAGGCCTGGACTCAACACACATACAGACAACTTTTTGGATTATGTTTCGTGTTCTGTGTAGCTGTGGGTACATACCTCTGAGTTGCTTGACTCTGTGGTCGCTGTTGTCCTTCCTAGGCACCGTCAGCTGGGACATGTGAGGAGATGGCGGAATCCTCCGGTGTACCGACCGCTGGTGGAACTGTTGACAATGGAGGAGTAACATTTGATCCTCACCTACAGGTTTGACCGTGCCACAATCCAGGAACTGTGTACCCAGTTGGAGTCTGACCTGATGTAAGCAATCCGCCATCCCACAGGGATCCCCCCTCAAGTGCAGGTGCTATCAGTGTTCCATTTCCTTGCAAATGGGTCATTTCAAACAATAGTGGCCATGGCATCAGGGATGTCCCAGCCTATGTTTTCCAACGTGATGTCCAGAGTGTTGTCTGCCCTGCTGAGACACATGAGGAGCTACATCGTTTTCCCTCAGGTGGAGGATTTGGCTACAATTAAAGGTGACTTCTATGCCCTTGGACATATCCCCAACATCATAGGTGCCATTGATGGGACCCATGTGGCTTTGGTCCCCCCCCCCACAGGAGTGAACAGGTGTACAGGAACCGGAAGAGTTATCATTCCATGAATGTACAGATGGTATGTTTGGCAGACCAGTACATCTCCCAGGTAAATGCTATGTTCCCTGGCTCAGTGCATGACGCCTACATCCTGCGGAATAGCAGCATCCCTTATGTGATGGGTCAACTCCAGAGGCACCGTGTGTGGCTATTAGGTGACTCTGGTGACCCCAACCTGTCATGGCTACTGACCCCAGTGAGGAATCCCAGGACCAGGGCAGAAGAACGCTACAATGAGGCCCATGGGCGGACTAGGAGGGTGATCGAACACACCTTCGGCCTCCTGACAGGTGGTTCCCTATTCTACTCACCAAGGAAGGTGTGCCAGATCATCATCGCCTGCTGTATGCTTCACAATCTTGCTTTGTGACGCCAGGTGCCTTTTCTGCAGGAGGAGGGTCCAGATGATGGTGTTGTGGCAGCTGTGGAGCCTGTGGACAGTGTCGAGGAGGAAGCAGAGGAAGAAGACATTGACAACAGGGACTCAGTCATCCAGCAATATTTCCAGTGACACACAGGTGAGAACACTTTCCTGCCTACTACAAGTACTTTCACACTTCTACCTCTATCCTGTCTGTCAATTTCAAGCAGTATTTGCTAACTGAGTTGTACATTTCCATTACGGTTTCACAGGTGTGGTTACCAACGTGTGTCATCTGCTTGCATTCTTCATGGACTTGTGATGTGTGACATAGGTATGTTGACATTACATTTGTAAACAGATTTTGTCACTGTCATAGTTAATACAAATTTTCAAAATCACAGACTGACTCCAGATTGTTTTGTGCTTCAAGGGTGTTTATTGAAGTTCTAATTATTGGAGGGGGTGGTAAAATGGTGAGGGGTGATGGTGGAGGAATGTCCATGGCAGAGTCCAGTCTATTAGTCTCACAGGTGCACTGCCCATATGGGCATAGGAAGTGGAGCTGGGGCAGTTCCAATATGGACAGGGTTACAAAGTGGGACAGTGGGATGACAATCAGGGTGGCCTCATTTCTTGGCGGGGGTCTTGGCATCGTGCTCTGTCCTGTTCCTGGATCTCAGGGACCGCTTGCGGGGTGGTTCTCTATCTGCAGGGGGTGGGGTGCTGGTGTGGTGGTCCTGTGGTGGGGCGTCCTGTCAACTATTTCCAGCGGAGGTGGTGGGCAGTTCATCATCCATGCTAGTGTCAGGTGCCCCTTGGGGTGCCACGGTGTCCCATATGGTGTTCTGTATGTCCTTCAGCACCCCTACAATGGTGCCCAGGGCGGAGCTGATGGCTCTGAGTTCCTCCCTGAACCCCAAATACTGTTCCTCCTGCAGGCGCTGGGTCTCCTGAAACTTGGCCAGGACCGTAGCCATCGTCTCCTGGGAGTGGTGGTATGCTCCCATGATGGAGGAGAGGGCCTCATGGAGAGTGGGTTCCCTTGGCCTGTGCGCCCCCTGTCGCACAGCAGCCCTCCCAGTTCCCCTGTGTTCCTGTGCCTCCGTCCTCTGGACCGTGTGCCCACTACCACTGCCCCCAGGTTCCTGTTGTTGGTGTGGTGGGTTATCCTGGGTTTCCTGTAGTGGTGGACACACAGCTGATTGACATGTCCGGGGTACGGAGGTATGGGCCCGCTGGGTGGGTGCTGGTGTTTCCAGAGGGTGGAAGGTCTGTGTTGCGCTGTGCCTGTGAGAGGGGAACCGACTGTCCCGAGGCCCACGATGGTCCGGGCTGGTCATCTGGATCCAGTTGCTAGAGCTGCTGTCATCACTGTGGGCCTCTTCTGTGGGTGGGGTAGAGATGTCTGGACCCTCCTGTCTGGTGACGTTGGGTAGTGGTCCTGCAGGGGTGTAAAAGCATGATTATTGCATCTGTGTGTGCCATGGTGTGCAATGGGTGGGTGACCGTGTACCCCAGTGCTAGTATTCCTGTGTGGGGGCTTGTGTGATGATGGTTGAGGGGTGTGTTATGGGTATGTGCAGTGGGCATGCTTTAGTGAGGGGTGTCCATGCTTTGTTGTGTCATGCAGGGCTTGGTGTTGGGATGTGTGGTTTGTGTTATTAGTACATTAGTGAGGAGTCAGAGTGATAGGGGAGCGGGTGAGGGTGGGGGTCTGTGATAGCATGCAGGTAGGGTGGGGGATATGATAGTTAAGATTTGACTTACCAGAGTCCATTCCTCCACCAACTCCTTTGAGGCCCTCAGGATGCATGATGGTCAAGACCTGCTCCTCCCATGTTGTTAGTTGCGGGCGAGGAGGTGGGGGTCCGCCGCCATTCCGCTATACCGCGATGTTGTATCATGAGACCACGGAATGCACCTTCCCCCGTAGGGCGTTCCACCCCTTCCTGATGTCCTCCCGATTTCTTGGGTGCTGTCCCACTGCGTTGACCCTATCCACTATTCTTCGCCATAGCTCCATCTTCCTAGCTATGGAGGTGTGCTGCACCTGTGCTCCAAATAGCTGTGGCTCTACCCATACGATTTCCTCCACCATGACCCTGAGCTCCTCCTCCGAGAACCTGGGGTGTCTTTGCCGTGCCATGGGGTGGTGTAGGTGATGTGTCCGGTGGTGTATGTGGTGATGAGTGTGGTGATGTGTAGTGGTGTGTGGTGTTTTGTATGTGGATGTTGTGTGGGTGATGGTGTTGTGTGCCTCGGTGTGGTGGGGTTGTCTATGCTGTGCAGTCTCTCTGGCCTTCGTCAATAATTTTTGGTCGTAGGGGTTTGTGGGTGATGTGGGTGTGTGTTTTATATTGTGTTGGGTGTGTGGGAGTGGTGTTTGTATGTGTATCAGGTGTGTGTATTTCGAATTGTCCAATGTGGCGGTGTTTTGGAGATGTGTGTGTATTTTGAGCGCGGCGGTGTGTACCGCCAATGGAATACCGCGGTTGAAAGACCGCCGCGTGGATTCGTGGGTCGTGATAGCATGGCGTGTTTCTGTTGGCGTGACGGTGGAGGTTTTGTTTTCACCAGTTTATCACTGACCTTTGGTGTGCCGGACTTGTGTAGGTGTCTGACTTTCGGCGGATTCCGAGATGTGGGTCATAATAGCTGTGGCGGAATTCCGCGGCCGCGGCGGTGTATTGGCTGTCTTCTGCACGGCGGTAAGCGGCTTTTACCACCAATGTTGTAATGACCCCCTAGGTCTGTATTTGGCATAGGTATGATCCTTACCTAAGTATGGACCACAATCCTAGTCAGGGTAAGTGAAATGGGGCACTTCTGGTGAGTATAGTTGGATTTATTGCAGAGACAGCAGGACAAAACAGCTTCCCTCTCTGCCCATTTCCTCGGCCCGTCTCCACCAACAACCCCTTCCCAGTGAATCTCAAGTCCCTCCGCATTCCAATTACCAAGACAATTCCCCTAGCACGAGAGAGGGGCACGCTCCACAAAATACGACCCAACAAATCTTCCCGCCTTATAATCAAACATAAACAATCATTAAATTATAGCAAATTAAAAACAAGAACATGCTGTAATACCTATAGAAGTACCTAATCTATACACATAACAGCACATTAAGTATAAGACTTACAATATTTTTCAATATTAGTCCATAACAAAATCTTCAAATCTCTTAGATGGTCCAACAACTCTGGTGAGAAACCTGCGTGGACTTGAATCTTCCTTCCCCTTTGTAGCGTTGGTAAATTTTCTGTAATTCAGGGTTCTGAATAATGACATTTTGGCCCGTATTTATACTTTTTTAGCGCCACATTTGCGCCGCTTTTTGACGCAAAACGGCGCAAACCTCCAAAATACAATGGTATTTTGCAAGTTTGCGCCGTTTTTGCATCAAAAAACGACGCAAATGCGGCGCAAAAAAAGTATAAATACGGGCCTTTATCTTTGTTCCACCACTTTCCACCCTCCAGTTTCACAGAACTGTCTCCCACTCGCACTATATTTTTCCTTGCACAAAATCTTGATTGACCTTTTGAAACAATTCTCGGACACTTCACTCTCACTCCATCCCCTTCCTTCCAAATAAATCTCTGGTTTTTCATCCAATGATGATCTTGGACATACTTAATTTGCGCACACTCCCTTTTCCTCATCACATCATCAACTTTAGCCCATGGTACCACAAATTGACCCATCCACTCCTTTACTAACTTGGAAAAGGGAACAAAAAAGGTGAGACTTGTGTGTCAGCATTATTAGTAGTACGTATTGCCCATAACAATTTTTCTATTTCAGATTTACAATTCAACCCACTCACCTTGGACAATTGTATATTATATTTTATGACTCTATTCAGTCTTTCTACAGGACCATTACTCCTCTGGTGGTACAAAGAAATCTTGGTATGTTTGATGCTCAAAAACTCTAAAATGTTCTCAAATTGTTCAGGTATAAATTATTAATATATACCCAAACCACTCTATGATGTTGCTAGTGTTTGGTACCCTTACAAACTTCACTTCTGGCCAACAACTATAATAATCAGTCAGTCAAAAAACTTTATTTCGGCTACAAGAGCCACAAAAGCACAGCAACAATACATAATTACACAGAATTAAATAAAATATGGGTATAAAATGTGCACAATACATGTATATGAATAAAATAATAAAATTAAATATGAATGAGAGTTTAAGTAAAAATAAAGATTGAATACACTCCTGGGGTGAGTCTAACATTCTTGCTAACACCATTATATTGGTAAAAACTTCCCTCTGACAATCCAGCTTGCCCCAAGGAATTTGGCAACAGCAATCACTAACATAGGTCAAATGCCTGATCTTAGAATCCGAAGAGCTAAGTCGGACCTGCGCACTCCAAGCTCTCTACAAGCCGGGGTCAACCATTTCCTGCGTGGAGCAGTGTATGCGGTGCAGACAAATAGGACGTGGGGGAGGTTTTCAATGGGTGCTTTACAAGCTGGGCAGATTGTTGTTTCGTCATGTGACCAGCGACTTGTGAATAGTCTTAATAGCAGGGTGTCAATACGGAACTGGAAGTACAACTTCCTCTCTCTTGGCACCATGATTACATCCCAAAATGCCTTGTTTTTGCATGTCTCTTTTAGGGTAGTGAAGTCACATGATAGTGTAGAGTGAAGAGCGACCCTCGTGTCTTCAGAGTCTACCATGTGCCAATACAGTTTTTTAAGATCACTTTTGGAAGGAAATGAAGTAGTGGTTGGGGAATCCCACAGTTCTCTGAGCCCAGGTGAATAAAGTAACCCCTTGATGTGTCTAAGCCTGTGGATACTATGGGAATGGTCAGGTTCTAGGATGACCTGCAGGGTTGTAGTAAAGGAGGCGAGTTCCGGGGTGGTCCAAAGGGGCTGCCAATACAAGAGGGGCACAGACCGGCTTTGTGGTTAATGCGTTTCATGCCTACAGTGGAGTACTTGAGGGCAGGGACACTAGATTCCGTAAGAAGTTATTTTCAGACACCTTTATTTCTTGGGCTTTGGCATAGCCCCAGAGTTCAGCCCCATAAAGGGCGGGGCTTACTGCCATGGTTTCACATATCCGGATCACGGGACATATTGGTTTGGTATATGAAAGGTGAAAGTCCTTTATTAAGACCCCCGTTGTTTGGTTTAGTTTGAGTGCTTGCTTTGCAATATGGGAATTCCAAAGCATTTTTTCTGTTAGCATTATGCCCAGGTAGCTAAAAGTGTCAACCTTTTCAAGTGGAGTTCCCACTTGGGTCTTGGATCTCAGCAATGTATTGTCTGCGAAGAGGAGAACTGGAATTTTCTGTGTGCCTAATGATAGTGTGTCAGTCTCCAGTCTATGTAAATGGAGAACAGGCTGGGTGCAAGGACTCACCCTTGCCGCACACCCCTTGACACCTGAATTCTGTCGGTTAACTGCCCCCTGTCGTCCGACCTGACACGTGCATAATTACCCTCGTAGAGCCGAGTTAGTAAAACAAGTATGTGCTCAGGGATTCCCATTAGGGAAAGAACTTCCCACCGCTTGTTACGGGGTACTAAATCGAATGCGGATTTCAAGTCCACAAAAGCAATGTACAGGTTCCCTTTGCCAATAAAAACAGTTTTCCAGTATAAGAGGGCTTGCTCAATGGTAGATATGTTTTTGTGAAAACCTGCCTGGAGGGAACTAAGAATATCACGTTCTTCCATCCAGTCTTGAATTTTACCCAGAAGGCAATGACAAAACACTTTATGCACACAGTCTATTAGGTCTATAATTGCTGGGGAGACTTCTGTCGCCCTTTTTAAAATGGGGATATTGATGGCCCCCTTCCAAGACCCAGGGATTGGTGCTCCAGATGCTATTGCATTAGCTGTGATGGTGATATATCTTGACCAGATAGCTATATCGGTTAAGAATAGATCTGCTGGAACAGCATCCGCACCAGGTGCCCTGCTACGCTTTAGGGATCCTAAAGAGTATGCTATGTCCGCTTGGGAAAATAGTTGTAACTCTGGACGGGTAGGTGTGAGAGTGATAGATGAGCAAGTGTCCTTCTGTCGAGCGGCTGAACTATCATGGATGTAAGAATATAACCCACTGAAGTGATCTACCCAATCCTTTGGTGCGATATTAGTTGTAATGTGCAGATCGCTGTTTGCAGGGCCGCATGCTGCCAGGGGCCAAAATGTGCTGCAGTTCCTCTCTTGTGCAGCGTCACTAAGTGCAACCCACCACTGCTCGTCTTGTTCACGTTTAGCTTTGTTAATGGCAGATTTGTAAGACTTTCTGGCTAGCTAATTGCTTTTACATACTTGGATTTAATAGCTTGGATTAAGGGCTTGCTTGAGGAGTGACACTCTTTATTAAACCAGCGATGCCTAACCTTAGGCCTCTTACTATCAGGGGCTACGTCAGCCGAGAAGAGGGCTGCAATACCCTTGAAACATGTAATGTGAGTTATGCTTACTTCCTCATTACTGTATATTGAACATCCCTCTAGGTATGTCAATGCGGTCCTTAAGGTGTCATTGGCAATGTCGATGAGTGTTGGTTGAGCCTGAACCTGGTTCCACTTTAGGTGGCGTTTGTCACTGACCAAACTAATCCCATTTGGCGCTTTGGCTGAGTCGTTAATTATGGGCAGGTGGCTGCTCAAAGCTAACAAGTGGGCTGAAAGAGGATTATGGTCACTTTCTGATCTCTCGACAACCATCATGTCAATCACCAAAGGCCATAATCTTACGTCTACTAGACAATAGTCGATTCTACTGGTGTGGTTAACTTTGTTGTACGTGTGACAGCCCTTTACATCTGACTTGGTCCTACCATTTAGTGCCCTAAGTCCAAATTCCATGGTCAATGATTTTACTTGAACAGCAACTTAGGACCATCTTTTGATGGGCGGGATACCCAGGGCAGGGATAGCCCATGTCTGATCCTCCTTGTGAGTGGACCCAAGATCATCCCAGTTGAGAGGTTCAAATGTGATGTTAAAGTCACCTGTCACAATGATTTTGTAATGTCGGGGACAGTGTTGCAGAAAAGTCTCCAGGGTGGAGAGGGTTTTGGAAACCCATCCCCCCCTCTCCCACCCCTCTGGCATAGATGTTAAATAAAATCACAACTGCATCAGCCCCAAATGAAAGTCGAAGACCTAGGGGAGTAAATAGGTAGCTGTACTATGCTGCAATTTAGTGACGTTCTGGTCCAGATGGTTAGACCCCCAGAGGGCCTCCCCCTGGTGCTGGCCATAGCAGGAGTATAAAAGTTGGAATAGCCAGTTTGAAAGAGTGGATCGGTTGCCCATGTCTCTTGAAAGAGACATATGTCATGCTCGTCAATAAAGGAAGTGAAGGACGGGAGGTGAAGGATAGATCTTAGGCCTGCCACATTCCACAAGACAATTCGTACCCCAGTGGATGAATGGACAACCCTGTCCACTGACGTATTTGAGGATTTGGTTGCCAAGGGTAGGTTTAGCAAGTGAGGTCGCTTAGAAGGAGAGGGGTCATCCTCACTGTTGTCCAGTTGATGCAGATTTGAGCTATAGTAAGCATCTACAGGACCTGACCTGCTCCTAGGTACAGTATTCTCATACGTTGCTGTCTGTGATGAGTGTGAGTCACGGGGGAAAGAATGGGCAATGTTGTCATGGCTGTGCAATAGATTAGAGGTGGACTGGTGGGATCTGTACGGAGGGAAATCGTGAGTGTTCGCAGGGGAAATGCTGGTGGCTACAGCCAGACCGGGGACAGTTGTTTCATGTAAGTCAGGGGGATGCTCAATGTGTATTTCAAGTGATATTCTCGCTAAGAGCAGATAGATTGCCTGATGGGCAATGGATGGGGCGGGCCATACAATGTGCAGGTGAGGTACGGTATTTAAACTGGATACAGGTTTGCTCTGGAGCCCTTGTCCTTGCATCTAGGGCCAGCAGGTTGTCCACCATTCTCCTATCCCTGAATGTCAACTGTAAAATGTCAAAGTGTGTTCCAGGGTCGGGCCTTCTTACTGCATCAATTATGTCCTCGCGGATTACAGAGTAACAGCCTCTTACATGGCGAATCCAATGAATTGCCTTGTTTCTGATAGAATCTCCAACCTTCTCAGGCAACCTTCTCAGGGTGCCAATGGGTGTAGCTGAGGAACATTTACCATTAGAACAGTCCTTGTGGATTGGACTCAGTCAATGATGGGTTTAGTTGTGTATTTAGGGACAATAGTGTCTGTCGGTTTTGTAATTGGATAGCAGGCATCCGGTGCATTCCCTGCGCTTAAACTAAAGTGGGAGGTAGGCTGATCATATTCCTCTATTCTGGCATTGGCTAAGAATTGTTCAGCACAACCATTTGCTTGCGTTGTGGGCAATTTCATTGTGGTACCTAAGTGGTATGGTGTTGGATTGCAATAATGATTTATGGAACTTATTTTGTCTGGAGACATTAACTGCTTAACTACCACAATTAAGGAATTAACCATAGACTTTAATGCTGACACCTCCCTTTTTAGATCTTGTATGCATAGCATGCACTGTGCATTTGACTGGACTGAGTGCTTATTTACATCTACTAACCCATCTAACCTGGTGCATTGATCTGGGTCGTCTTGAGAGTCTAGGATGTTTATTAGAGGGGTGAAGCGGTTAATGCACTGGATAGGGCCGCTGGGATTAGCTGAAGGCTTATCCTCCGATATTGGGGAGGCGTGGCTGATGACATCCCTACCTGTGGAGGTTATGGCCTGTTGGCTGCGCTTTACAAATATGTCAGCAATTTTTTTATTGCCAACGCCCTTCCTGGCAGGCGAGCACTCTCCCCCAATTCTGGTGGGGCTGCTGTCCGGGGGATGGGAGTTTAAAATTCCTTTACATTCGTCAAGAGGGTTGTCAATTCTGTCCATAACACAGTTGTTGACTACATGCTTATGCCTTTTCCGCTTGGTTTTTGACACCACCTCTGCCCCATCCTCTATTGCCTTCCTTTTGTCCATATGCTCATAGTTTATGGATAGCTGCTCAATAATTCTCCTGCAAGAAGATACAGTAGTGGCAATAGTCAATGGTGCCTATTTAAAGAAAAATGTTACGGAGGTGGCCCAGCCCAGCCTCCTCTGGGCTACGACGGGTGAGTATGGGCCCGCCCTTGGCCCGTGCTTTGCCTGCGCGTGACCCACGCGGGTCACATGCCGCAAAGTGCCCCCACACGCTATATAGCGCTCGTTGGTGTGATCAAGTGGATGCAGGTGCTCACAAGATGGCCATCTCCTGCGGCCACAAAGCAGTCAGGGATATGTAGTCCCTCAGAGTTCCTGGCACGCCCCACGCTGCGAAGTGCCCCCACGCGCTATATAGTGCTCGTTGGTGTGATCAAGTGGATTCAGGTGCTCACAAGATGGCCGCCTCCTGAGGCCACAAAGCAGTCTGGGATGTGTAGTCCCTCAGAGTTCCTGGCGCGTCCTGCGCCGCAGAGTGCCCCCACACGCTATATAGCGCTCGTTGGTGTGATCAAGTGGATGCAGGTGCTCACAAGATGGCAGCCTCCTGGGGCCACAAAGCAGTCTGGGATATGTAGTCGTCCCTCAGAGTTCCTGGTGTGTCCCTATAATCTATTTAAACTATTCCATATTCCAGAATACCACTCAATAAGTACATTGGTCCAATTATATCAATTGCTAACTTTCCCCACAGCTTATCAGGCACCTGAACAGCTTCCACAGGACTCGGAGCAGTCACTTGGGACTTATCACTGATCGCACAACTCATACACTCTCTAACAAAATGTTCCACACTGTAGTCAACACCTGGCCACCAGAAACCTTCTCTAATTCTCCTCTTCATGGCTCGCATTCCGATGTGACCCTCATGTGCCAACTCAAAACTTTATTCCCTATACCTCGGGGTACCAATAAAGATTTTGCACGGAACAATAAGGTATTAACTACAGATAACTCATCAAACTTGTGCTTGTACTTCTTACTAAACTCTTCCCCAGGATTCCATTTCGACCATTCCATGACAACCCCTTTCATTACCAATTTAATGTCCTGGTCTGCTTCACACGCATCTCTCCACTCTTGTACCAATAAGGCTCCTTCCAAATGATCACTTATAGAACACACAACTACATCACCATCCTCACACTCATTATTTGTACCAGTTGTTACATCAACATCACATGAGCCAACACCAGTTAATCTAGACAAACAGTCTGCTAACATATTTATTTTCCCTGGAATATACTCAATCTTGAAATTGTGCTCACAAAGTTTATATTGCCACTTAGAAATTCTATGAGTAGCTTTTTCTGCACCTTTAGTCAAAATTAATTGTACATGCGGTTTATGATCTGTCCTCACAGTGAACTGAGTGCCCCAAACATATTGTTTGAAATGATTTATGCCCCACCAACACGCTAAGGCTTCTCGTTTAATTACAGAATAAGTTGCTTTGGCACCCCTTAAACTCCTAGAAGCGAATGCTACAACTTCCTCTTTGCCTTCTCTCTTCTTCATCAAAACTGCACCCAACCCTTTCTGGCTAGCATCTGTCATTATTATAGTATGATCTCTGGTGTTGAAAGGTTTCAACGGTATAGCTTGAGCAATTTCCTTCTTAATACATTCAAACTCCCCTTCACAACACTCATCCCAAATAAACTTAGACTATTTTTAATAAGTTTCTCAAATTGAATGTTTTCTCTGAACAGCTGAGTACAAACCTTGATAGAACTCAATCAAACTCATAAAGGACCTTAACTGATCTTTATTTTTAGGACAAGCAAAATATTCGATTGCTTTCACTGAACTAACTTTGGGCTTAATGCACTCTTCAGATAGCTCAAATGCTAAATGATTTATGGATGTTACACCAAAGAGACATTTGTTTGGGCTGAGAGTTATTCCCTTCATCTTCAACACATCTAGTGCACGACTCAGTCTCTCACCATGCTCGGACATATCATTGCCATAAATCAAAATATCATCCTGGAAAGCTTTCATGCCTTGCATGTTTCTGAACATGCTCTCAACAGTTCTTTGAAAAACAGCAGGAGCCGAAGCTAATCCACAAGGCGTGCGATTAAATTGGAAAAGGCCAAAAGGAGTTATAAAAATTGTATAATGCCTAGAGCTGGGATGAAAATTAATTTGATGATATGCTGTTGTCATATCTAGTAAAGAAAATATTTCTCCTCCCTTGATGAATGACAACATTTCCGATATGTTCGTTAGCAGATTTTGATCCACCCATATTTGATCATTCAAGTCACGTAAGTCTACACACATCTGTAACGATCCATTAGCCTTCCGGTACAAAACTACAGGTGCTACCCAGTCTGACAATTCAATGGGCTCAATGAAGTTGTCCTCGCACAGTTTGCCCAATTCTTTTTTAAGATCTTCCTTCAAAGTCAAAGGTACCTTACGTACTTTATGTACCTTTGGTTGGGCATGCTCTCTGACTTTAATTTTGTGGATGAAACCTCTAAATAAACCCACTCCACTCTTAAATATTTCAGGATACTGAAGTTCCCATTTGTTATTCCTTACGGTCGACACTTGCATGTATTCTCGTTTCATTACAACCTGTTCAGGATTATTCGGATCCAGCACCACCTCTACATTACCTTGGTCAAACCATCCACGAAGGCATGCATCGTCCTTGGCTACATATGCTGTTCCTTGAGACACATTACTTTTGACTTTTAGTTCAGCATCAAACTCTCCCACAACCTCAATAATCTTTCCACCATACCTCACAGGTTGGATTTTGGAATGTGTTAAGGTAAATCCTTGATTCCTAAATAATTCCTTCCATTTTGATTCACTCAACGGCATGAATGGAGACCCTGAGTCTGCCATAACTCTTACTTCTATTCCGTTAATCGCCGCTTGACAAAAAGCCCTTCTAGGATTTGGTACAGTCAATTCATAAACTGGCAATTTAGCAGCACTAACAACAAATATTTTATCTTCATCGCTGGCGGGTGAGGTATTGTTCAAATCTATACTTTGCTCATATTTAGTTTATTCGACTCACACACCCTAGCAAAGTGTCCTTTCTTATAATATCTTGCGCACCTCTTATCAATGGCTGGACATGTCTTAACTTTCCCAATGTGAGACATACTGACACACCTGTAGCACTCTGGTGGTTTACTTGTATACTTCTTGTCAGATGTGTTGCCTGTAATCTTTTTATGACTGTCCTTCTTAAAGTTTTTTTAATTTTTGCTTTTTATCTTGAACACATCTTGCCATTGAGACTGAATTTTGTTGTCTGAAATGGCCATTTGTTCCATGAATGACACAGTACTCTCAATTCTGGTGGCTACTTTTATTGCCTTTTGCAACGTTAAATTGGGTGTAGATAATAAAGCTTCTTGTAATGTTTTATTATTTGTCTTTTCCACTAGTTGGTCTCTTATCATTTCCTCCTCAAATTCCTTATATTCGCAGTAGACAGCAAAAATCCTTAAAGCCCCTACATAAGTGAATGCTGATTCGCCTTCGGCTTGTACTCTTCTATAGAATTTGTGTCTCTCTAATGTGACATTTTTGCATTTTTTTAATCTGGAGTCTAACGACTTGATTGCTGTCTCATACTCATCTTCCACACCATTCCCTTCACCTTCAATTACCAATACTAATTCTTTCAGAGTGTGTTTAAGGATTTTCCGACCTTCAGTTCCCAAACAATGTCTCAATATTGCAAATTTCCTTCTGTGAGTAAAGTTTTCGCCTTCAAGCGCATCTAAGTATGCTTCAAAAGCTTCCTTCCATTGTTCACAGTCAGAATCAGGAGAAGCAGGATTGGGAACGAATGGTGTGGGTGGTAAAATGGAGCGTTTTGTTCCTCAATTTAGTAAATTGTGAAAAATTATGGCTAAAACCCCCCCAAAATTTCACTCTACAAGGTGTACCCATGATACATATGACTGTATTCATATGTATGAATTACCGATGGTATATCTGATCAAAAAGAACGTTTCTAATCCAGCGTACACATTTGCTGCAGAAGTGCCCATTTCAAAATGGCATCCAATTATGGTGTACGTGTCACCGAGACACACATAGCCATAATCCACACTTAAAATGCCCACTGTACGTGGTGTGGACGTGCATGTAGGGAAACGCTGCCACACATTGATTATGAGGCCATAACGCACAACCACAGGGAAAGAAATACACACTTGGAAGTGCAAAAAAACTTTCAAGAAGGTTCTTCAGCATTGGAAAGAACAAGGCGCACAAGAGGACAAGCCATCAGTGGAACTCACCGTCACAACCTCAGTCAGTGACTGCGCTGCACACCTGCACGTGTGGAAATCCAGCTGTCAAGTTCGTCACTCGTTGCCACTGAAATGAAGCACTTCTGGTGAGTATACTTAGATTTATTGCAGTGACAGCAGAACAAAACAGCTTTCCTCTTTGCCCATTTCCTCGGCCCGTCTCCACCACCAACCACTTCCCAGTGAATCTCCAGCCCCTCTGCATTCCAATTATCAAGACAGTTCCCCGAGCACGAGAGAGCGGTGCACTCCATAAAATATGTCCCAACAATAAGTCACTACACAACCTAAATTATTCTGTGTTCACCCTCTCGTAGCTTGGCACAGAGCAGGCAGGCTTAACTTGTGTAAAGTATTTGTGCAATAACTCATACAGTAACCCAGTAAAAACACCACAAAAAGTTCTCCACACCAGTTTAGGAACATAGATAATATTTATCTGAATAAAATAAGACCAAATCAACAAACATCCCATGTATGCAAGTCAAGATATGACTGTTTAAAGTCTTAAAAGAGCCTCAATCTTTAAAAATCTGTGGTTTTATCTTTTTAACACACAGCACTTGGGACGCATTAAAAAATAACAATGCACAGGGTCCACAGAGGAGGAGATACTTTGAAAAGTAAGGGGATGGTTCAGATATTCTGGTCAAACAAAGACAATGCGTTGTTGCATTGCACACTGCAAGATGATGCATTGATTTCCATAAGCGCAGCCTTGGTTCCTCACTAAAATGCAAGGATATTTTGATGCCCAGAGATGATGCATTGAAAATCCAAAATGCACTGATAGAAAGGAGCAGGTGGTGAGTCAATTTGGTAGATGTGTGGCGATTTTCCAGCCAAGAGGCAGGCTATGCATCGATTTCTGAAGGTGCTGTGTTGATTTTTTAACAATTTGTTTGGTGGAGTCTTTGTCAACTCCGAGACCGCAGAACAGAGGTAAGCTCAAACCAAGCCCTTGGAGAGCACTTGTGGAGGAAGGCAAAGTCCTTCCAGCTGGGTCAGGGTCCAACAGCAGCAGGGCAACAAGCATGAGAGCAGTCCTTTCAGCAAAGCAGTCCAGGTGAGTCATTTTGGCAGCCAGGTAGTCCCTCTGACAGAGTCCAGTTGCAGGTCCAGATGTGTCTGATTTGGTGGGGTCACAGACCCAGTATATAAACCCAAAAGTGGCTTTGAAGTGTAGGAAACTTTAAAGAGTGGTTTTGAAATGCACACATTTCCCTTTCAACCCAGCCCTATCTGCCAGGAGCCCTTTGGGAGGTTATCAGCCCTTTGTGTGAGGGCAAGCCACTGGCCTTTGAAGTGTAATAGAGAGCCCCTCCACCCTTCCTGGCCAGGGAAACCCATCTATATGCAGATGCATGCAGATGCAGCTTAGTTTCCTGTGTTTATGGCTGTCTGGGTGGAATACAAAAGAGGACCTATCATAAAGCACAGACAAGACGTGGATTGGAGACAGGCTGTAAGGCACATATGGCAGTAAGGTCAAATAAATGCCTACTTTCTAAAAGTGGCATTTCTGAAATAGTAATACAAAATCCAACTTTGCCAGTAAGTAGGAGTTCTTACTACCATTATAACCAAACCAAATATGACAAGTCTATTTCTCTCAGAACAGAAATTATCACTTGAAAGCATAGACAGGAATCTCTAATGATGAGGAGCAGGCTTCACAGTAGTGACCAATTACTTTGGGGGGTTTTCCCTGTCTGGACATGTAAAACTTATAAATATATATCCTGCCTTTTGCTTACACACCACCCTGGGCTATGGGTTACCTAGGGCCTACCTTAGGGGTGACTTATGTGTAAGAAAAGGGGAATTTAAGGCTTGGCAAGTACCTTTAAATGCCAAGTTATAGTGACAGTGTAACTGCACACACAGGCCTAGCAATGGTAGACATGAGACATGGTTAGGGGCTACTTATGTGGGTGGCACAATCAGTGCTGCAGGCACACTAGTAGCCTTTAGCTTACAGGCCCTCAACACATCTAGTGCACTTTACTAGGGACCTATAAGTAAATTAATTATGCCAATTCGGTATGAGCTAATGTTGCCATGTTCAGGGGAGAGAGCACAACCACTTTAGCACTGGTCAGCAGTGGTAAATTGTGCAGAGTCCTAAAACTAACCAAAAGGAGATCGTAAAAATAGAGGGAGAGAGGCAGGCAAAAAAAAGTTGAGGGAAGACCACCCTAAGGCTGTCAGGTTTAACCCCCACACATTAGGAATGCAGGCATAACTCACACAAAACACCTTGACAAGCATGGTCAACTACCTTCTAATCGGGTACCTGATTCTCAAAGATATTTGGCTGTGTACCTTGGCTTAGGATAAATAAAACATTTTTATGTGTGCAAAACTGCTTTACAAAGTTGGTTTTGCGCTCTTAATCACAGAAAGAACTTTGCATTGTTTACTGAGTATGTGGACATTCAAGGACTGGAACGCGCTATGAGTTTGTGGATGGCACAAATGTACACATTTGTGGGTATTTACAAATTCTCATTTACCCCTTTCCAACCTAGAAAACGTCTAAAAGGCTGTCAAAGGCATAAGTAAATCCCTTTCCAAGTGGAAGTTTGTGGGAATGCCACATGGTGTGGGTGTTAGGGAAGGGCTCAAATGTACCGTTCAGTTTTAGAAAAAAATGAACAGAAGGAATCACAATTATGTATAAATTAGAATGTTAATCCACAGCTCTGCTAGACCGGAGTTCATTCCGAAATTCCTGGAGAGGATATATTCTGTTCCATGTTTTTGTGTATGTCTGTTTACTCCTTGTGAGGTGATTCCATAAAGAGGGAAAGATAATTGTCAGTTCACAATTCAGTGAAGTCAGGCTAGTATAATGCATTCGTTCGCCACCTACCTTTACATATTAGTGGGCTAGATTACATTAGACTGTCACTTTGCATTTCTCAAGGAATAAATAAGGGAAAACTGTAAGCAAAAGCAGAAACACACATCTATTATTGTTGCATAGCTTTAGCTCGAGGCGAAATGAGATGGCAAGGGAGCATGAAGTATGAGGTTTGCCTTCAGCGATGAGGCCAAGGTCTGCTAAGGGCACAATTGTCAGTAATGAAAATTAATTCAGAGCTTGCTCACCTCGCTTGTTAAATCAGGAATGCGCTTGCTGCGATGCTTCAGTAAGAAGCTATTGAGATCACATCTCAGCCGCTGCCAGTTTGACTGCCGACGATGCAAGGAATGGATGCAGTTTTACTTGTTATTCTGGCATATGTTGCTTGATAAAGTGGGCCATGAACACGTGGAAATTATTCTTTCATGCTGCTGCTGTGCCTGTGATTCTGCACACAGCGGATTGTGGGTGAAAGTTTTGTACAGTTGTAGTGACTGCATGTATAGTATACAACACCGAGGCCATACTCATTATTGATGGTCGTATTTACTTATATCCCCGAGGAGAAGGGACTCTGCAATAGGTCATGCCCTTGGACACGATTCAACATTGCAAGAATGATGTCACAGGAAGTGAAATCACTGGAAGTGGCACTATATTACCTGTGGCATTTTAAGGAAGGTAGAAGAACAGACGGAGGTGGGTGTGTTGACAAAGGGTTGGCGCTGTAGGCAGGGAAGGATGGGTGATGGTAATTTAGGGCGAGTGGGGCTGCAGGGAGGATGGAAGTGGAAGCTGGTCTTTCAGTGGTGAGAGAGTATGAAGGGTTGTCATTTGTAAGTATACCGGTGACCGGTGAAGGTGGTGATGCACTGAGAGGTGTAATCGAAGCTGCTGCTGGAAGGGTTGGGAATGCCTGTCGAGGGAATGGTAGTTGGGGCAGATGGGAGTGCATGGGGCCGATAATGAAAGAGAAGGATACACCGGTGCACAGAGAGATGGAACTACGCGAAGTGAGGCTGCATAACGGTGTGTACGGGGGACAGTAGAGGGAAGCAGGTATTATGAGGCCAGCTGTTGGCTGACTAAAACTCAGAGAGTGGCATGCATGTTGATACTGGGGGGTTAGTGCCCTGGAGGTGAGCTATACAGTGTTTGGTTGAGAGAGCGTAGCCTATATAATCTATATTAACATGAAATGCTTATGAACTAGTGTGTGATAATGCCGCTTAAATAATTGTATTAATGTATTTTGTTTAAACGTGCACCTGAAATGTGACCACGGGGAGTGGCCACCAATGTATACGAGAACTAATAGAAATGACTAATATTGATAAAATATAATATTAAAGTGTGGTTTTGTACTAATTATTAATGATCGTGTTATTGAATTTGAGCTAAAATCCTTGTAGGCCTTAAGTTAGCATGAGCCGAAGCTTAGCTGCTTGGCTCTCATATTAAATGTATTTTTCCTATCTTGCAGTGTGCTGATTCGCAAAAGGACATGACCCCTTGTTTTCTTCAAAACTAGAAGCTGAATGTAACCATAGTAGATCCGTTCCCATGAAATCCCCATTGCTTGTAGAAATTGTTAATCAAAATGTAACAGTGTAGATTAATGTAATGTACAAGGTCATTCAAACCGGTGAAGACAATGGAGCTACTGACCAAAAGATGTGCAAAAGAATTACAGAAGGATGAAATCATACTGGACGTGCTACCTCCGAAGACGCCAATCATGTGGACCAATGAAAAGCTTGTAAAATAATATGGGGTGAAAGATTAATGACATAATCCATCTTCCAATTGGATAAAGATAGTGGGGTATAACTAAGATCCAATAGGATTTTAGGGGAATGTACAACGAAAAAGGGATAAAAACCCATGACATGGGGAGCCATTTAGAATTAGGTAGGGAATGCTATTGACTTTATCCAGAACCTTTGTCACTCTGTTTGGTGACTTATTGGTTTCCTTAGAACCATCCTCGTCCTTAGATTGCCCCTTTTACACTTTACCTCCTTATGAGGGAAGTGCCCCTTTTTGCCCTGGAGCTGAATTCTGACTGATGGCGATTAAACTGATGTCCTGAAGACGAAGACTGAACCTGAGTGCTGACCTAAACCTTGGAGGGTAACTATGACAATACAATTGTGATTTGTCTTTTTGCTTTTCCTTTCTAGGTACCAACTGCTTACTTTTGACAGAGCCCGCAGCTAGATATTTTCCAAATTGGTGTTCTAAATTGTTTTGCATGAAGCTCAACATGCCAATGCTAATCAGTGGTTAGGACATGAGTTCACTAATCTGACGCAAATAGACAAACGACTGAATCTATGCTTTGTTGAACTGACGAGGTAATGACACTCTTCTATGATTGACTTATGTTGACGTTGTGTTATGTTATAATAATTGCGTTTCTCGCGTTAAGTCTTATTCAAGTTGCCAAATTATGACAATGTTATTAAGTATTTTGCTAATGAAATTAACCCATATGCTCTTAGAATTGTAATCAATAGGGAATAAATCTCATAAAACTTTACTAAGCTGGTGTGGTTATTCATGACTGCAAGGTCATGGTGGTGTCTTGAATTGATTAATGACTCTGACTGAAGTAAAATGTATTGTTGTGATAAATATTGATGACATTATTGACTTATTGAATGACATGTTGATTAGCTATCTCGTCCTAAGGTGTCTCTCAACTGGGTCAAAAGATTCATTGGCCTAAAACGAGTCCTGATGTGTAATAAATTATCATAAAGGGACGCGTTAGCAGTTCTGGTAGCAGAGCGATGGTTTGGCCCTTTGGGGCCCTAGGACGGAGAATTATTGTTTAGATTGTTTTTCTGAGATAATGCAAATTGGAGGTATGATGTGTTTCTAAATTCACCATGACTTTCCCGGGATCTCGGAGCCTGCCTAAGTGAGCTCGGGATGTTCTCAGCGTCTTAGCATGTGTGGTGTAGAATTTGCGCTTGCTCAGCTTATGCATCTTGCAGGCGATTTGTGAAGTTTGTGTATGTTTAGGCTAAGTGATGTTGTTTTAGTAGGAGTGAGCGTACTCCACAGTATGAGAGTAGGGAAGTCAGTGTACTTCATATGTGTGGCGCTTTGTGCTCAAAATTATCCACGTGGTTGGTTGTTAATGTACGGACCCGTTGCAGTCTAAGACTCCGGAGTATATTGACAAGTGTAGGAGACACTTGGGTTTATGTTGTAATTTGTGCGGTTTAATAGGTCAATCGGGCGTGGTTAACAAGCCGAGTTTGAGCCAAATTGTATTCAATAGAGATTTGGCAAGTTCTAAAGTGCACTAGAACAAACCATTGACAAGTCGAGAGTAGGATTTGCGGGTCGAATTCTGCTTGCGGGTGCGGGAACTGAGAAGGAGAGAGTAGCGGCCGAGGCTTCAAGTGAAATCTCTGTAAAGTTCTGAAGCGATTGTGTACCCTTCCTGTAGTAAACCAGCAAATTTGAGCTGTTGTTATTGTTAAAAGTGCTCGCAAAATGTTGCATTAGTTTGGTGTGAATCCGGTGAGGGGCGGACAAGCCGCAAGACTTTGTCAGCTGCAGTGTGTGTGAGTGTGACTTCAGTGGTGCCGCGCTGGGATAGGTCATTTGCCGAGAGGGGTCGCGCATGGATTGGCTGCCGTCCGAGAGAGGCAATAGGTTGAGAAAGGTGGGTGAAGAGTGTCCTGGGAATTAAAGTCACTTTTGATTAAATACGAACAAAAGAAAAGACGCAAAGATGAACTTTATCAAACCTTTTAGGAGTGCTCTGAAAGGAGACGCATACATTATGGCAAGTGAAGGGGAGCCTACACCGCCTGAGAGTACTCCTGCTTATATAGTCATGGAGGAAAAGGGTGTCGCACCTTGCTTATGGATGAAACAATGGTGCAAACTGACAGAAAAAGAGGGAAGCTTGGCGTTTCAAGAGCACGGAACGTTCAATACGAGAATTTTAGAGAATTTGAGGTGGATGTTAAGTGTACAAAAGCCACCTCCGAGGCCAGCTCAGTACGAGGCATTAGCAGTCAGGGATTTAATGGCTATTAAACAAAGACAGCAGAAATTCGAGAGCAGAATGAAAAGAGCAGAAAAGACTCTAGCTGAGGCTAGATGGGACATTGAGAGCAAAATGTGGTGACGGGGAATAGTTGACGGACTCAAATTGTTTCCAGCAATAGCACAGGGAAACGAGACGTAGGGGAAGAAAGCCACCTGTAAGACAGACAAGGACTCTAATATGCCGAAAGAGACTAAGAGGTCTTGGATAGAGGAAGATGACTCAGACGATGAAGAGTTTCTCAATCAATTGTTGCATGATCGCCCGCCACCTTATGCAGTAGACGACAATGCCCGAGCACTGGTGCGGGTCCTGGGAACCAGCCGCAGGAGAAGGGAGTTACTGATAAAGTACAGACTAGTGATACAGGTTTGATACAGAATGGTGTCAGTGTACCCACTGCGCCAGACATGCAGATACAGTTGCAACCTCCACCACAGATACAGAGAATTTATCCAGATGTCCTAGTACTAGAGACTACTACATATCTGATAGTGCCGCCTGACCCGATATATACAAAATCAAGGTTAGTGCAGCTTGAGCCAACTCCACAATTGCTGCCCCAGCCGCAGCAACAGCTAATACCAGGGTATAATCCAGCAGCAGGACATCCATTAGTACCTGCCCCGGCTTCAGAGAATCAAACTCTTGGAGTCGCTGCTCCGCTGTGTTTTGGACCAGGCCAGACACCTGCTGCCATATCGTTACCAATTACTGTTGGTCCACCGGTGCCATTGTATGCGCAAGGTAAGCCTGGTATGTGTGATCAGGGAGTAATGACCCAAGATACAATAAGAGGAGGGTCCATAGGAACTCCCCAGTTAATGGCCCCGGGAGAGCAATCAGTCGAAAGACCAAGGTCTTTGTTAGACCTTAGCTTGGTTCAAAGCCCAGTTGGAGGCAATGAGACAGGCAGGGCTAGATGTGCTAACCCCACAGACAATAAGTACGAATGCTTCACTGTCGCCAATGATGCATGCAGGGATATATTTCACTGCAAGGTTTTTCAGTACAACAGTTAAATCAGTGGTTAGAAAAGACTTATGCTTCACAAAAGACTGCAGTAACTGCAGAGAAGCCAGAAAGGTTGGAGAAAGATGAGTACCTGAATTTTGTGACACTGGGCGTGGAAGCTGCTGAACTAGTGGAAGGGACAATAGGGGTAAACAGATTAGAATCGTACACAGAAGCAGAGTTAAGGTATCTGTGTCCCAAGATTACTAAATAAGTGGACAAGGTGCATCAGAGGTTGGCGAACCTAGCAGACAAATACAATATTGACATTGAGAATACTAAACATTTGAAAAGAAGTTACAGAATAGACTTCGACTCCAAAGATTTTGATCACATGAGGTCGGCCGGAATAAAAGCGCATCTTAAGGAAATACTGCAGACTGCTCAGATCTGGGGGCCATTAGAAAAATGGGAAGGGAGATGGGCAAAGAAAAGAGATAAGGAGAAAAGCGACTGTCCGGGATCAAGTCCGACTAAAGCTTCACCGGATACCGGGACAGTAAAAATATTATGAATGAGGGAAACTGCTGGAGGGGTTCTAGTCCATGTACCATGGTCCAGGGGAGACATTCTGTCTTTCACAAATTATTACCCCAGATTGATGGAGAAACCGATAGAGTGCTATCAGCAGACGGATAGGTTTGTGAAGCTTGCGAAGTGTCTCTGGGAAGACTTGAATACCCTGTTTGAGATCATTGTTCAGCCTGACATATGGCTTGAGTGCAAGAGAGGTGTAGACTGGCCGACACAGGAGCCGGCAAGGGATAAGGCGACTGGAGCACCATCTGAGGAGGTGATGAAGTACTATCATAAAGTGATTGAATTTTAGAAGCTAAAGGTGTCGCCGACAGTGACTGATTGACAGAAAATCGACCGTACCTCACAGGAGGTTAAAGAGTCAATCCATGCTTACTGTGAGAGGGTATTGAAAGAGTTTAAACATTTTAGAGGTACTGAGACTATTGTGCCGAAAGACATGAACCATCTTGTGTTTAGGTTCGTCGAAGGGATGAGACCAGAGGTTAGCCAGATGATTAAGAATCATTTGATCTGTTGGCAAGCAAAGCCAATTGATGAGGTGTTGCAGTACGTGAAATACTGTAGTGACGAGATTGAACTGAAGCAGAGAAAACTGAAGGAGAAGGTGATGGTGATGCAGATAAGGGCAGCGCAGGCAGGTATGCAAGGGAATGCAATCCAGCAGATGGTACAGCAACAACCGCAAGGGAATGGCGTGTTTCAGGGGCAACCGAGAGGTCGAGGTCGAGGTTTTGTGAATCGCGGTCCAGATTTGAATACTGTGGTGGTTCAAAATGACGTACAAGGGATGAAAAAGATGTCACCATGTCATGCATGCGGGGGTGTGGGGCATTGGAAGCGGGAATGCCTGAATGTGGTGCATGATGGTGTCGTTCAACAAAGCACTGATGTCAGTACATTTCAAAATATGAGGGGTCCAAAACTGAGGGGTCAAAACCAGAACCTCCAAAATAACATGGTTCAGATGCAGGTGTTACAGCCCATGCAGCAAATGCAAATGCTGCGTGCTCAACCAGCACAAATGCAGCAGGTACAACAGCAGGTTTCCATGTTATCTAGACAGCAAATGCAATTATCCTTAGCTCCAATGGGACAGCAACAGGTGATGCTTCCTCAGCAGGTCACAGGTCAAGTAGTGAGTCAAAATAATACAGAACAGCAATTCCCATTACGTGGGGAAGATGGAATGAATGATGAATGGTCAGATGAGAGTTCAGACAGTGAAGAGTGCAGGGTTGCAGTGTCCTTAGAAGTAGACCAGAGAGGACCCTATGTAGAGGGAAAAGTGATGGGTCACAAGGTTTCATTCTTGGTTGACACCGGAGCAACACGCTCTACAGTCAGAAGTGCAGAGGTTCTGAAATTGCCACTTTCAGGGCGTACCATAATAGTGGTAGGAGTAGCAAACCAGTATTTGGCAAATCCGATTACTGATCCGGTTCAGGTCGAGATTGGAAACTTCCAGGGACTGCATAAGTTTGTAGTCTGCGATTCAAGTCCCGTGCCCCTACTGGGAAGAGACTTAGGCCCTCATTCTGACCCTGGCGGTCTTTGACCGCCAGGGCGGAGGACCGCGGGAGCACCGCCGACAAGCCGGCGGTGCTTCAATGGGGATTCCGACCGCGGCGGTAAAGCCGCGGTCGGACCGGCACCACTGGCGGGGTCCCGCCAGTGTACCGCGGCCCCATTGAATCCTCCGCGGCGGCGCAGCTTGCTGCACCGCCGCGGGGATTCTGACCCCCCCTACCGCCATCCAGATCCCGGCGGTCGGACCGCCGAGATCCGGATGGCGGTAGGGGGGGTCGCGGGGCCCCTGGGGGCCCCTGCAGTGCCCATGCCACTGGCATGGGCATTGCAGGGGCCCCCGTAAGAGGGCCCCTACATGTATTTCACTGTCTGCTGCGCAGACAGTGAAATACGCGACGGGTGCATCTGCACCCGTCGCACAGCTTCCACTCCGCCGGCTCGATTCCGAGCCGGCTTCATCGTGGAAGCCTCTTTCCCGCTGGGCTGGCTGGCGGTCTGAACGAGACCGCCCGCCAGCCCAGCGGGAAAGTCAGAATTACCGCCGCGGTCTTTCGACCGCGGAACGGTAACCTGACGGCGGGACTTTGGCGGGCGGCCTCCGCCGCCCGCCAAGGTCAGAATGAGGGCCTTATTGTGTAAAACGAAATGTTCGATTACCTGTTCCAATGATGGAATTGAGGTGCAGACAAACAGTGAAGACGAAGGGGATGATGGTCAGGTCTCAGAGTTAGAGACAGAGACCGTGAATGAAGACTACCCTCTGTTAACCTTATTCCCGATGCTTACAATAACTGACTTACCTGCTGAGTTACAAGGAACAGTGACAGAAAAGGTGTGGGACTTGACAGGAAAGGAAGTGGGACTGATAAAAGGGGTGGAACCACTTAAAGTACAAGTGAAGCCAAATGCTGTGTTTCCCCAGGTGCTGCAGTACCACATGGCACAAGACGTCCTTATTCAAGTGTCGCAGATAATTGCAGACTTTGTAAAGCAAGGAGTTCTGAAGGAGGTATTGAGCAGTCCATGTAATTCACCAATAATGGGTCTGAAAAAGCCTTGTGGGAAGGCTCGAATTATGCAGGACTTGAGGAAAATAAACAAGATTGTGGTAAAATGTCGCCCTATAGTGCCGATCCCGGCAGTGATTATGTTTCAGGTCCCATGTGATGCAGAATGGTTCACCGTTGTAGACTTGTCACAAGCTTTCTTTTCGGTGCCTCTTCATGAGGACAGCCAATTTTTATTCAGTTTTAAATTCCTGGACAAGGTGTACAGCTGGTGCAGAATTCCTGAAGGGTTTTCTGAGTCACCGTCCATCTTCAATCAGATATTGAAGAAGGATTTGGAGTCATTAGAACTGCCTTTCAGTTCGACTCTAGTACAATACATTGATGACTTGCTGATTGGCTCCAGAACAAAAGATGACTGTAGGTATGACACAATTGCCTTACTGAACCACTTGGAAAAGAATGGACATAAAGTGTCCCCAAAGAAGCTGCAGTATTGTCAAAAAGAGGTGAAATACTTAGGGCACTTGATTGAGAAAGGGTCCAGGAGAATATCAAAGGAGAGGTTGACAGCCATACTGCAGATGAATCCCCCGACAACAAAGAGAGATGTCAGAATGTTTTTGGGAATGGTGGGCTACTGTAGTCAGTGGATTCCCAACTTTTCAATTATCTCTAAACCATTGATAAAACTGAGAGGCAAGGAAACTAAGGATGAACCATATACCATAGCTTTGTCCAAGGAAGAGCTTGAGTCATTCATGGAATTGAGAGAGTGCATGTGTAGCGCACCAGCTTTAGGTATGCCTGATTACACAAAGCCTTTTCTATTGTTTTGTCATGAACGTGATGCTTGTTCTTTGTCTATCTTGACACAGGTCCATGGAGGTGCAAACCGCCCTGTAGCATATTTTTCAGCTACCTTGGACCCAGTCGCAGCGGCCTTACCTGGCTGTTTGCGCGCAGTTGCAGCAGTTGGTCAGAGCCTCACGCAGTGTGAAGGCATAGTGATGGGACATACCTTAACAGTAATGGTTCCACATTCATTAGAAATTCTGTTGACTCAAACTAAAACCCAGCACATGACAAATGCCTGACTTACCCGATATGAGACAATTATTTTGGGGTCGCCGAATGTCTCCTTAAAGAGATGTACTGTATTGAACCCGGCTACTCTACTTCCTGTTGAAAGTACTGACATTAATAATGAAGAGGAAATGGAGTATGACTGTCTTGAGGTAACAGAATTATGTACCAAACCCCAACCTGACATTCAAGATACACAGTTAAAAGAAAATTACTGCATTATGTTTGTTGATGGATCCTGTTTGAGAGACTCAGTCGGAATACTGAGAGCCGGTTATGCTGTTTGTCCAATAGCTTGTATTATTGAAGCTTCTTGGCTCGAGAGAGTGTATTCCGCACAAGTGGCAGAATTAATTCCCATTACTAAAGCATGCCATGCAGCTGAAAACCTGAAAGTCACTATCTATACTGACAGCAGATATGGATTTGGCATTGTACATGATTTTGGACAATTGTGGTCACAGAGAGGTTTCATGACCTCTTCTGGTTCTCCAGTGAAAAATGGCGAACAGATCAAGGATTTGTTACATGCGATTCAGTTACCTCTTGAAATTGCCGTGGTGAAATGCAATGCTCATGTTAAATCACAAGACTGTGTGTCAATGGGAAATGGCTATGCAGATCAAGTTGCAAGGTTCTGCGCATTGAACTGTATATCGTTCAAGGATCATTGGGAATTGTTACCGCAGACTGAAAATGAAACATGTTTGAACTTTGCCTTAAGAGTAGTTGATACATTAGATGAGTTAAAATCACTGCAGGGCCGTGCAAGCAGGGAGGAGAAACGCTTGAATATCACGGATGATATGGTGTTGGACTACTGCAAAGGTTTGGCTGATGTGGTTCGCTCTTTTTCCCACCAGGTGGAAGCCAACACATTGCCACCGATCAGTGATCCAGGTCACACCCTGCAAACCGGTGACTGGGTGGTTGTCAAGAAGCACGTGAGAAAGTTGTGTTTGGAGCTGCGCTGGAAGGGGCCATACCAAGTAATACTGACAACAACCACTGCTGTGAAATGTGCAGGCGTTCCAAACTGGATACATGCCAGTCACACAAAGAAGGTAACAGGTCCGACTGATGAGGAACTTGAAGTTTCCAACTCAGCAATTCCAGAGAAGGAAGTCTCAGGGCCAGAAAACAGTCAAGGGGGAACTGAGACTACCGGAGAGCCCACTGAGGACAGCCTAGTCCCTCAAACAGTAAACAAATCCGAGAGAGGTGACAGTGAGCCTATCACAGTAGAGGCAGCAGGAGAACTAAATCAAGGAGAGGTTCTCCCAGAAGTAGACAGGTACGGGTTAGAGCTTGAACCTGTTACAGACCCAGAAGAAGAAAAAGGGGAAATAGTAGAGAGAAGTCAAAGCACACCGGCATCCCCTGAACCAGTTGCAGGTCCGTCAAGAGAAAACACCATAGCACAGGAGGAGGGTGCTGTTCAGCGTTCTGAAAGGCCAAGCAAGAAGAAGACGCACAAAGGTGATACCTGGCCAGAGAAGCAGGCTGTGAAAGAAAAGGTCGTACCAGGCGAAACAATAGCGGAGGAAATCGATACAACCCGAGTAGAGGATCTAAGTGAAGGAGAATTGCAAAGTGAACGCAGGTTGAAAAGAAAAAGAACCGCAAATAGAAGGTACGCAGGACCTGAATGGGCATATGCAACGACATCTGAATGGCAACAAGAATTCTTAGCGTTCTGTTTTGATCGAGAAGTACCAGGCCAGTACTACGGTACCTGAAATCAAGCAGAGAAAGAGACTGTGTTAAAACTGAAATTGAAATTGAAAGCTGAAAAACAGAGAAAGAGACTTATAAACTACCGGATGTGACACTGATAACCTGAATTGAGTTTGAAAACCCGAATATGACAAGCTGCTAATCTGATTTGACAAAAGAGTCCTGGAGTGAGTGAAACGCTGTAAATACACGCAGAGAGAGAGAGAGACTTTACATCAAGAAGAAAAAAAAAAAAAGCTTTTAAATTGTCCTCAAATTGATTGTTTTGCTTTGAGTTATTTTGCTATCTGATTCTTTACAGATCATGGCTTACAATAGAGGTAGTAGCAAAAAGGGTAAAGTGTGTGGTTGGTTAAGTATTATATTAGGTATTGTGTGTGCAATAATAATTGTGGGTGTGATTGTGGGAATGCCGTGGTTGGATAAGAAAGCGATTAACAATGCCTCAAAACCTGAGACTACAACACTAACACCGTGGGAAAAGTTGGAGCAGGATACAAAACACTTGCATGAGGGAACAAATTCAAAGGGGGAACTCTCCACTAACGTTTTCTATCGCTTGCTGAATGAGTATGTTCAAACCATGGATGTGAGAAACTGTTATGTGTGCACAAAGATCCCTTCATCAGTACAAGAAGGGGTCACATATCATAGTCTTCCACTAACATACGGGATAAGTTGAAGCTTGCTATTAACAAGATTTTATGACCAGGAGCATGTGCAATATTTTTACTCAAATTTGGATGTGGTGTTTTCTTTTGTGCTAGTGATTGAGTTTCTGAACAAATTAGCTAAGGAACATAGTATAAAAATAGTTAGAGGCTTCTTTGAACCGACACTTACATTTGGGACAGCTTATGCACACCGCAACAATCTGACTTGCTTATTAACACCTGTAGAAAAAAGCTTCTTAGATCACACTGATGATAGACGCAAAGCATAGAAAGAGAGATTAGAAAAAGGGCTAGAGAAACACACATATGCAAATGATTATGCTTACACTGCAATAAAGACGCAAGACAAATTAGCTATAGATGCACTACATGTAGGAAGGCTTTGTATATATAGGCCAAAATCTGAACATGACACTTTATTTGTGGGAACGAGTGAACGCAGGCATGTGTTTTTGTTTCAGAGTAAATGGACATTCATGTTAAATGGACAGGATCCAGCGATCCCTGGGATCTATTATATTTGTGGATTAAATGCTTATTACTGTCTCCCTAAGGGATGGTATGGGACATGTTATTTGGGGATAGCTTTCCCAAAGATTCACCAGATTGATGACTTAAAGGAAATACCTAAAGCGTCTGAAATACAACATGCTAGACAAAAACGAGAGACAGCGGCTGCTGTCGTTGGTGACATATTTGGAGCCATAATTCCTTCAGTAGGGGTTATCTTAAACTCCATAAAGATTCAAAAGTTGTCTTCTATTGTGGATAACATGCTGACACAGGAGAACCAGGCTGAGGGAAAATGGAAATGATGAGCAGAAGAAGACGAAGGGAGACAGAGAGGTGAAGCAGGAGTCATAAGAGAACAAAGACAACAGAGGCCAGGAAATGCAGTATGGATTGTCGGAAAGACAACAGTGAGACAGGAAATAGACGATAGAGATGATGGACTAAGGAAGGATTAGAAAGTGACGGAATGAAGATAGGGGAAGTTCTGAGGGACAGAGAGGAGAGTGGAGCATAAGTGAGGGAAGGAAATGGTTCAAGACTGGCATCTGAACTTGTCCAAGTAAGGATCTTAGTCATTTCCTGTCATCCTTAGCGTTCTGAGGCCTGTGCCTTTTTATTTCACATTATACAAACAAGGATGACCCAGGGGAATTTAATTTCAAATCAATGAGGGGGGTGGCATGGAGGTGGAGTGGGACAGGGAGGAAGAGAGTGAGATGGGATGGGAGGGCGAGGTGTTCTTTCCCTAAAAACATTGTGAAAGTAATTGGATACACCTTTAGCTACTGCTATAAGTGACTAGTAAATGGTACTTAGGTACCCAGGGCATGAGGTACTAGGGCTAGGCTCCTGGGGGTAGCAGCACTGATTGTGCCACCCTCTAGGGCCATGCATCCAGATGCACCCAGCACTGCCATGGCAGGCTGAGTGTCCTGGTGCAAACCTAAAACACAAACTCGACATGGCACACTGTCTGTGTGCCTGTACCCCATACACTGCAGTTACTTGGGTAAGACAACCCTCTAGCAAGTCTTATAGCCATAAGGCAGGGTGTTCCATATTATATGTGAGGGCATAGCTGCATGAGCAATATGCCCCCACTGTGTCCCTGCCAAACCTGGGACATAGTGAGTGAACAGAGCAGCCATTTTAATGAATGTGCTGCACACTGGTCAATACGAGTTTCCCAGATACATAATGGCTACGCTGAACCTGGAGTTGTTTGATATCAAACAACTCAGAATGCTAAATCCAAACTGGTACCAGTAGTGGATTTATTATACATTGTACCCAGGGGTCACCTTAGAGTTGTCCCCTGCAAAGGCTAAGTATCCTGGCATGGTTGCTGACAGGTTCCAGCCAGCCTGCCACATCCAGACAGCCAATATACAAACCTTTGGGGGGAGCCCTGTCTCTCTGGATTGCAAAACAGTGCCCTTCCTGGGTGGAGGAGCTAGCACCCCCTCCCTCAGAAATGTGCACTGCCCTAGCAGTGAGCTTCAAAGGTTAACCACCTTTGAAACTTGATCCCCAGGCCTGCTGCTAGCAGCAGATGGCCTCCCCATTTGCAAACCCCCACTTTTGGAGGGAGCAAAGGCCGGAAAACGCACAAATGGTAAGAGGAGTGTGCTCACGTAGCATGCACCACCCCTAAGTAGTTGCCTACAAAGTGGACCTTCATATTCAGTTTCCTCCATTTTGGAATGGAGGAACATAGCCAATCGGATTTAGGGAAGTGACCCTTCCCGCAGGAAGTGGTCACTGTAGTGGGTGTAGCCTCCCAAGAGTAAGTGTCCCATTGGACACTACCAGGTTCCCCCTAAAATGCCCACTAAATTCAGTGTTTAGTGGGCTCCCCAAAACTAAGAAATCAGATTTGAAAAGACAAAGAAGATCAGCACCAAAGAAGATCCAAAGCAAGAGAACTGTGGACCTGCTGCACAAGAAAAGGCGCAAACCCTGCCTGCTGCTCCCAGGGCCTGAAAATCACCACTGCAAAGGAGCTGGACACCGGGCCGACCCCAAGAAATCCAGGGGACCTCCAGGCTTCAAGAATCATCCCAGATCTGAGGCACCACTCAACAACCAACAAAGATCAACAAACTGGTGAGGATCATTTCACCAACTGGCCAATATCTCCGCAACTTGAAGTTGTGGCTGGACGCGATGACACATCAACAACCGCCCAGATGTGACCTATAAGTGTGCCAAGTTTGGTGGCACTGCGCCCTCCAGTCGTTGAATTACGCCAATTTCCTGGGTACTGGTCAGCTGACTTCGGACAACCAGAAAACCAGCTCCCTTAGAGCTGAAAAAGGATTAAGAGGAAGCCCCAGTTGAGGGACTTCAGGAACACCCTGGACCCCCTGCCAGAGTGCCCCCATTGTACTGTGAGCAGCCCTCAAAGAGACTCACCTCCAGCTCCAAAGGACTCAGTTGTGCACAGCTCCTGGATCTCCAACTCACCCTGCATCCGGCCGCCCTGAACCTTACATCGAGGAATTGGCTGTGCTCCATGGGTTTCCAACCCCTTGCAACCTCGACAGCGCAAGGGGACCCCAAGGCACCATCTTTCAATTTGCAAATCAGCTCCTTTTCCAGGTGGCCCCTCCAAGTGGCCCTGTGCCCCTGCCAAGAGAAGTTCCTGCTCTGCTCCCACCGGAACCGGGAGGCGCCAGATGAGTCCTGCTGGCACAGCATGCCCCCCGACTTTTTTGATCATTGTTGCAATTTTTCATGCATTTTTAAAGCTGACTGTGCATTGGTTCCAAAGATGGGTAATTACACACAGATAGACTAACTTTATTAAAACTTGAAAAAGTAATAACATGAAAAAAACTTAACGTTTCCTAATGATCTTGGTCTTAAAATTTATATAAAAGTCTGAAGTATTTTTATAAATTCTGGTCTTGAGTTATTCATTGAGTGTGTGTGTGGTGCATGATTGGATTTGTGAGTGCAACAAATGCTTAGCACATTTCCTGGATTAGCCTAACTGCTCGACCAGCTACCTTAAAAATTGGAGCATTGGGAGGTCTAATTTTTACCTCTGGAAACCAATGTGTGGTTGCCTAGACCCCCTGCACAGTGTGCCTAGTTTTGCACACTACATAAAGGGCCAACCTCCAACAATGCTTCTGTGCATGGATTGGTGAATTCCTTGACCACAGTGAAGAGTTCTTTATATTATGAGCTTTGGTGTTTATGCATTCCTGAATGGCTGTTCTCTTCGTTGTTCTGATGTGGTGGTGGTGTGGGGTGACAGCAGTCTTGAAGGCTACGTGGTCTGCCAAGGTCATGCTGCTCATCCATCTTTCTCAAGCTGTCTGCAGGTGAGCCTGGACTCTTGGAGGGTGAGGGAGAACCAGCTGGCTTTCTTTGGAGGGTTGCTTGCCTGATGGCTTCTTGAGGGGGGAGCCAGGGTGTTGGCGCAGTTGGAAATCCATAGGTGGAGGTTTTGTGTTGAGATGTTGGCATCCATGGCTGCCAGTGGGGGGGGATTTGCTGAGGGCTTCAGTGAGCTGGTCTTCGGTGACCTTGTTCCAGCTTCTGCATATTTAGCGGTGGGCGTGGTGGTGAATGGTGGGTTTGGTGAAGGAGAAGTGGATGCAGTGGTGGTCAGTCCATTGTCATGTGGAAGTATGGCTGACGGAGATGTAGTTTGCTTGCTGTGAAGATGGGGTCAAGTGTGTGTTCTGCTGAGTGGGTTAGAGAGGTTACCAGTTGTTTGAGTCTGATGGTGGCGAGGTTCTCTAGTAGGGATGCAGTGTTGTGGTCGTTGGTGTTGTCCAGGTGGAAATTGAGGTCCCCAAGGAGGATGTAGTCTGTGGAGGTGAGAGCGTGGGGTGCAATTAAGTGAACTGTGGGTTCACTGAAAGGGTAGAGGGGTCTGGGAGGTCTGTAGACAAGGGTGCCACAGAGGGTGGAGTTCGGGTTGGTTTGGACCTGGAAGTGGAGGTGTTCCATGCTGGCTGAGTGGTTGGCTGTGCTCGTCATGAGGCGGACAGTGTTTTTGTGTAAGATGGCGATGCCTCCTTCCAGTCGAGTGGTCCGGTCCTTGTGGATGATTTTGTAGTCATCATGGATGGTGGTGGGGATGTCCGGGGCTGAGGTGGGGTTCATCCATGTTTCCGTCAGGTATGCGATGTCAGGAGACATGGAATCAACAGGTCCAGATCTCCAGGGCATGCTTGTGGAGGGAGTGCGTGTTGATCAGGATGCAGTTGAGGCGGTCAGTTCCAGTTCTTTTGGTAGTGCGGTTGGGTTGTCTGCAGTACAGCGGCAGGAGAGGTGCAGTTGGGGCAGGTGAAAGGGCCCTGGGTGTCATTTGGTGATGTGAGGTGGCAAGCGGTGGAATGTCCGGTGTTGAGGGAACAGAGGGTGCGGGCGTCGTAGTGGTGGATGGTCTGGGAACCAGGGTCTGTGGCACTGGGTGCGGTCCAGGCACAGACAGGCTTGCCTGTGGCGCACCAGCAGCGCGCCCGCTGCATGAGAACGCACAGTTGCTGCCATTAAACAGTGTTTGGGGAGGGCTGGAGAGCTGGTAGGTGGGAAGTGGGACGAGGGAAAATGGCACTGCAGGGGGGCAGGGCCACAGTGGACACTCAGCTGCAATGGCCCAGAAAGGAAAAAGGCACAAAGGAGGAGAAAATGGAGAACGTGGAAAAGTGAAAAAAGCAGTGTTAGGAAAGAGAAAGGTGAAAAAAGCACAGAAAGGCAGAAATTAGAGAGAGAGAGGGCAGAGAGCAGCAGTAGAGCAGAGATGTCCCCCCCTGGACCACCAGGGATGAGGCGAAGGTGAGTGCATGTGGGTGGTGGAGGGCCTCAAACTTGGACCAGAGAGGGTCAGAGGGCAAAAGCTACCACGCAGAGCTGTGTGGCGAGAAAAGCAACCTACTGACAAGGTCGGAAAGGTCGCTCACACTGTCTGTTAGAAATGACTTCATACTTTCTCAAACCTCCAAACTCTCATTTTTTTTAAATTAGAAGGATGCGAAATGGATTGATTGCTATTACTCCAACAACACTCTCTTTACAAGTACCTCTACAAATATAATTTCCTACGAGCATCATATGGTCAAATTGGGACTGCAATTGGGTTCAGAAAAGAGGGGAATCAGAAAATAAACTTTTATTTTACTATTTATTATATATTTAATCACATAAAACACAAATCTGGGACAATGCCAAGGTGCTGTAATGAAGCGAGAAGGGTAATGTGCAGGAAATGAGAGAATGTGAATTATAAAAGAATAGTGATAGAAACACAGACATCAATAATACAGTTTTGCATAGTTGCGATCTTAAGTGATACCCGACCAACAATTGTATAAGCCCTGGGTAAGATTTGCCACCCAGGATACTTTTAGAATGTAAAATATAATGACACAATTTTACATTTCCCTGTATGATGTAATGTGGCAGGAAATGTTATATTGCACAGGATTTTGTTAAACAATACTTCTATGCTAATGTGTGGTGGGATTTTAGGTAAAATTACAGGAAAACCTCAGGCATGTTTTACTACAGTAAAACCACCTGGTTGAACAGGGTGTGGATGAAAGCTATTTCCAGGTGAAATTAATTTAATTGCAAGTGATGGCTACAATCTAAATTGTATTGCGTGACTTAGGGCGAGATGTAGCAAACTCCGAGATTGCGACTCGGAAATTGCGAGTCTGTCCGGCTCGCAATTTCCGAGTCGCAATCTCGGATGCAAAACGGTGTCTCAGACACCGTCTGCGACTCGCTATGGGGTCGGAAAGACCCACCTCATCAATATTAATGAGGTGGGTCGCATTTTGCGACCCCATAGCGAGTCCCTGCACTCACAGGGATGGTGGCCTGCTGAAGTCAGCAGACCTCCATGTCTGTGACTGCTTTTTAAATAAAGCAGTTTTTTTTTCATTTTGCAGCCCGTTTTCCTTAAAGGAAAACGAGTTGCAAAATAAAAAAATACCGAAACCATTTGTTTTTGTTTTTTCAGAGTAGGCAGTGGTCCATAGGACCACTGCCTGCTCTGAAAAAATATTTTTGGTGACATTCACAAAGGGGAAGGGGTCCCACGAGGACCCCTTCCCTTTTGCGAATGAGTTACCACCAGTGTGACACTGGTGGGAACTGCGAGTTGCTTTGCGACCGCATTCGCGGTCACAAAGCAATTCTGAATTGCGATGCAAGTCGCAAATAGGAAGGGAACACCCCTTCCTATATGCGAGTCGCATTCACAAATTGTGATTCGGTACCGACTCGCAATTTGTGAATGAGCATCACCTTAGGCCGTTTGCATGGCACAAACTGCGATTTTCGCAGTTTGCACCATGCAAACGGCTTGCTACATCTGGCCCTTAGTGTTTTGTGCCATTATCAGTTAGGAATTTTTTTAATGAAAATGTCACTGGTGCGGTAAACAGGTGGGTAGCCTTGCCCCTAGTTTCGAATCCCAAATGTAGTAATATAGCGTGTGCAAAGAGGCCTAGAGCTGCAAAATGGTAAGACAAGGTCCAGAACCTGTTCTTTGACTTTTAGGGATGCACCTCACATGTTCTACTGGCTGGCAAAGCGCTGCTGTCCATAACATAGGGTAGGCACATAGAGTGATGGTGGCAGGGTACAGAGTTTTGGAGTTTTGAGAATTTTTTGTTCCTCTGTCTCAGGAGAGAGTATGGTTGTTGGAAAGTGGGTCATTAGTTGTGTGGCTTGCACAAGTAATGGGTTTGCACTGGTCCACCACTGGGAACCAAACACCCCATTGTAGCGCTTGACTCCCATAGGATAGCGTTGTAGAGCAGGCCAAGGCTTATGCAAGGGAGGTGGTGTAGGCTAGTAATCACAATCCACAAGTACACAAGAATAATATTCAATAAATGATTGTCCAGTCTGTGCCTTTTCTTTTGAAAAAGGAAAAGTACGTTCATTACACACACACACTACTCAATACTATGCAACAATTTACAAATATACATTAGCTGATGGAATTACCTTTGTGTACAACTGCATATTAATTTTTGTCTCTACCAAAGGGAGATGTAGACCAACAACCCACATGGCAAAACATTCACTTGTATTCCAATGCAATATCTGATTGTAGCTTGGGATGAGACCACATGATACTGGCAATAAAGTACATCAACTTTGATCGCTAGCGGCTGTTGGTTGCCTTATTCAAATAAAGCATTTTCAAGAACCATGTATAGGCATGTTGGAATGATCTGTCCTATGAAGACTTATCTTAGCATGATTTATGCAGTTTACGCATTTATAATTATATCACTATGCAGTTATAGGCTTTCACTCCTAGAGGGTGTTGGCAATGTTTCATTATATTCCACATTCAAGCATTAAACATAAAAATGATGTACATTTAAACATAGTCCCTAAAGGACATCACTTGGTTATTCGCAATTGTGTAATACCAACTCTCACCCCTAGGAGGTGCTTTTCCACATGACAATTCACATGGCACATATTTGGCCACAACCCTGCAGCAATACATCTTTAAAACATTCAGTGTACAATACTGCACTTGAATCACAATCCCTAAAGGATGTCACTTGTGTAGCTACACCACTGTGCAACACCCTCAGCATGCTGTGAAAAACCTTCAAATGGATACCCATAGAAACCAGGAAGACCGTCACCCAGACACTCATCAGCAGCAGACTAGACTACGGAAACGCCCTCTATGCTAGCACCACAGTCAAGCTTCAGCAGAAACTCCAGAGGATCCAGAATGCAGCTGCACGTCTCATCCTGAACCTCTCATGCCATGAACACATCTCCGCCCACCTCAGATCCCTTCACTGGCTTCCAATCAGCAAAAGGGTAATCTTCAAAGTCCTCATCCACGCACACAAATCCCTCCACAACATTGGACCAGCCTACCTCAACGAAAGAGTGAACTTCCACACTCCCACTCGTTGCCTCCGCTCTGCCGACCTCGCCCTCGCCCCAGTCCCCTGCATCCAACGCACCACCTCCGGAGACAGATCCTTCTCCTACCTCACCCCCAAAACCTGGAACTCCCTCCCCACCAGCCTTCGCAAGACCCAGGACCTCCTGTCCTTCAGAAAACACCTCAAGACATGGCTTTTTGAACAGTAAAACAGCATCCCCCTGCTTTGTCCCCCCCCGCACCTTGAGACCCTTGCGGGTGAGTAGCGCGCCTTATACATTTTTTTGAATGATTGATTGTGCCACAGTGCGGTAGCGATACTTTCCCCACACAAGGGACCACCCCCCCCCAGCTGTAGAGCAAAAGTTCCAGCTTGGGGAACACTTGAAAATACAAAAAGAAACCTTGAGGGGTTATAATTTGCAGATCCCACCCATCCTAGAGTGGGGACACAAAACTTCCTGTTGGAGGAGGCTGCTCCTGCTATCCATTTGCTTTCCGTTGATGGTGACCCCATCCTCCTGGAGTCACCACACGCCAAGAATGAGCAGCTTTTGTGGTAAATTGTGGGACAGGCCCCGCAGGGCATTATGGGACACTGCTCCAGGAGTGCTGTCCAAACGAAATGAGCTGCTTTTGTGCTGGTTTGGGGAGAGCTGCTCTAGCAGTTTTTTCACTTTTTCTTTCTTTCGCGCCGCCTCACGCCACTGTGTCATTTCTGTCCTGGATACGGTTGGATACCCCACGTGCCGACCTCTCCGTTGAAGAGCAGCCCAAGGAGCCCAGCCACTGCCACCAGCTCTCCACACTGCCAGCACCTTTGCGGGCTGCCCCAGGACCTGGCTCTTCACTTCTGTCTGCCCACTCCTGCAGGCAGACGCTTGTGGTGCAACAACCTTCTGGGCCCTGTGGGGGTTGCCACAGCACTCCCCCCTCCTTTCTCCAGCCATTAGGCTCAGGGATGGGGTCCTGGGCCCCAGGGTGGCGTCGCTGGGAGCGCAACAACGTCAAAGTGCTAGGAGTGCTTACGAAATGCAGCTAACAGAAAAGATGGAATTTAAGCAGCTTAACAAACTTTGAGGATTAGCAATTTATTGAACAGCCAACAGAAGACCATTCTAAAGCCGCAGAAGAAGAGAAATGTTATACCACCAAGCTCAGAGTACTTGTTAAAACATAAGAACATCAACAAAAGCACAGAGCCACATCAAAGAGCCAGAGGGCTGCCATACTGAAAAAGTCTGGCATGAATACATGTAGAACCCTTCTAGTAAAAGGTCTGGTGGGCAACATTAATATACTGTAAGTTGATCCACTATTCAATAGGAAGCTGCGTAATTTCAGAGATATGTATGAAGGGTAAATGCCAACCTTAGCATGATATCCTGGATCAGCTGCAATCTGTGAATCATATAAGAAGGCAAGCCCCAGCATAGTCACCTATTAACAGAATTGCTGCTCCCACCACAAGTGCATGCAGATGCTGACGGATAAAAGGAAGAATCTTTTCCAGCAGCTACATCAGCTGAAAACACAAGGACTTACAGAGCTCACCTTTTTGACCCAAGTACAGCAATTTAACAAAGCAAAAGCCAGAGTTATTAACCTTGGGGAATGGTGATGGGGACATACCCATCTTACTGGGCAGAAGTGCTGTGTTTTACAGCCTCTTTTGGCCCAAAATCGTACACTCCTCTTGTTGGCATTGACACTCAGTAAGTTACCATCAATGACACCTCATTTCCAGTGTGGAGAGTGTGCTGAAGTGGAGCCGAAGGTCAAAGCACAGGATAAGAGAGTTGTCATCAGCTAAAGAAAGAAAGTCCATGCTGAAAGATTTAATAAATGTTGTGGCAGATTAGATGGTGGAAGAGAAGAGCCAGTGGAACATGCAAAGAGAATGCTGACTGTTCAGAATGTTATTATGGAATCACTAAAACCTGGATCTGACTAGAATGAAAGGAGGGAAACAGGACAGGGCCACCTCATATAGGCGTACTGCCACCAGATTGTGGATTATACTGGAGGGATCCATGGTGTGAACCATTGATTGATAGTGTACCTCAGGGAGACACACAACCTTATCTATGGTAGTTAACAATAGATGACCAAAATTCCAAACTGGACTTTATTTGGGAAAACACAGGAACTTCTCAGAAGAGCCAACATACTAACACTTCCCTGAAAGGCCACTGAGCTTTTAATAACTTATGAGAGAGATCATGTTTTATTAACTAATTACAGGCATAGATGTAGCATAGGGCAGCTAATAAACCCACAGTTCAAAGGCCTAACAGAGAAATTGATGTAGAAACTAAAATGTGCAAGTTTCAATTTATGGCAGAGATTTGTGTCTACTAGTTGTATTTCTGACATCATGTTTAACAATAAAACATTTTATATTCATATTAGAGTGCATTATTAATACAAATTAACATGAAAGTATTTTTTTATGGAAACAGTAGACATGATTGTATTTTTGAGTATTAAAATGAACTTGAATTAAATGCACTTATGATGCTTAGAAAATAAATGCACGTTTATAAATTGTTATGACATAACATGCATAATGTTTGAAATAAAATGGTTTGCTTTGCATACTTGATTGGAAATTTAGGGGTGCGCAAGAGGTTTTATTTATGTCTGAATTGTATTAATGTGCATTAGGCTTTCTTAACTTGACTAGGCCTGAAAGTTCATTGTGCAACCAGTCATGGAAAATTTTACTTGTTCAGGCTGTCTTCTCTAATCTGAATTATTTTCTGTAGGCAGCAACTGTACTGTTGAATGTTCTACTGCATTCAAGGAGACTAGCATGTTTCAAATTTAGCTAATGTAACAGTATTTATTCTAGCTGCTGAATTGCACAGGAAGATTCATGGAGCATATGGGAAAGAATAGTAGCTTAGTTTTTTGTGTGCCATAATACAGAAAATGCATGCAGCAGATTATTAGAAAATGTGATATTTTGGCAGACTCCTGTTACTGAGGCAAAATGACAATGCACATTTGCTGTGAACATTGCTAATTGTATCAGAATTTAGTGGTTCCATCAACAATGGTTAGATGCAGAAATGAACGCCCATAGTGTGCCCATCTAATGAACCAGTCAAAAGGATTTTGGCTATTTTAATTAGTGAAGAACTTTGGAACAGAAGTCAGACCCCTTTCAGAACTCTTTTGAAGTCAGTTCATCACCAGCTTTATGATTGCTTAATCTGCTCTCACACATTTCTACACTGAATCCCTTGATGAGTTTTTTCAGCATAGTCTTAACTGGCCTATTCTGTTATGTGGTTCAGTACTGATAAGGCCAATTAATTCTGAAAGGCTGACTTGTCCTATATGCAGCTCATGTTCTGTACTGTCCTGATGCTACTGCCCACGGACACCAGGAGACGGTGAATATTCTGCTGGATGAATGAATTCTGTTTGTTGTCCCAGGAGAAGTGGTATAACTAAGGGCCCCATTATGAGTTTGGTGGATGGAAAACTCAGTTGGTGAAACTCCTGACAGGGTGGCCGCCACCTACGTGGCGACATCCCCACCAGTGCTATTATGGGCTTCCTGCTAGGTCAGCGGTGGAAACCTACGTTTCCGCCTGCTGGCCTAGCAGGAAACAAGCAACAGCATTGTCTCTGGCTTGTAATCGAGATGGCAGCAATGCTGTCACCTTCAGAGTGCACCAGAACCCTCTCAATGTTCACTGTCTGCTCTGCATGTGATGGTGCTGGCCAGGGGGCCCCCTGCACTGCCCATGCCTCGTGGCCCCCTGCACCTGTTCTCCATCAGCCTTTTCAAGGCGGTCCTACCCCCATGAAACCGCTGGCAGAGAACATGGTCGTAATCCCCAGGGCAGCGCTGCATGCAGCGCTACCCTGGCAGATAAAGATCACCGTCACTGCCAGACCACTGGGATCCAAGATCCTGGAGGAGCTGGAGGTTCCCTGTCCGTTGTAATTTGGCGGTCGGACCATTGCATTGGCAGAAGTCCAGACCACCACTGCAAGTGTGGCAGTCTATAGACCGCCACACTCGTAATGAGGCCCTAAGGGCCAGATGTACGAAGCATTTGTCTAGTTGCAAACGGGCCGATTCAAAGAAAACGCTTTTTGGGATGTACAAAGCCCAAACTGCGATTTGGTAACTTGTTACCGAATCGCAGTTTGGGTTTTGCGATTCGGTATTAGGAAGGGGAGTGTCAAGGGCGTCCCTTCCTAACACCAAATCTAAATGGTATGTATGATTGTTTTGTGACCACAAATGTGGTCGGAAAACAATCGCTGTTAGCACCAGTTTCAAATTGGTGCTAACCAATTCGCAAAAGAGAAGGGGTTCCCAGAGAACCCCTTCCCCTTTGTGAATGCATGCAAAAAAAAAATTTCAGAGCAGGTAGTGGTCCCTTTGAAAAAATGAAAAGAAAACGTTTCTTTTTTTTTTCCGAAATGCATTCCGTTTAAAAACAAATACTGCTTTATTTAAAAGCAGTCATAGACATGGTGGTGTGCTGACACCACCAGGCCACCATCCCTGTGAGTGCCGCAATTCCCAATTACGAATCGCAGACATTGTCATTGACACTGTTGTACATACGGTTTTGCGACTCGCAAATTGCAAGTCGCTAAGACTCGTAATTTTTTTGTCGTAAAACCGGATCTTCGTACATGTGGCCATGCATGTGTTTTTTGTTTTAGCTTAATTACTTACACCAGCATATTTTTATAGGTAGTTATCCTAGTTAGATGTTTTCCAAGTTTTTTTGGCCTTCTTTTATTTTTGCTTTCGCCTGCATGTGTTAGCCCGTTTACACCCAGGCAGATCACAATTCTGGTTAGTATTAAGAATGGCTCAGCTCTGAAATTGATGGTTAAATCTGTGTTTTGAATATTTTCTGATGTCCCCATCACCTGCTTTGAAATCTGGTAATAATTTGTATATTGTGTTGTTGCTAATCTATATCATTCTTTTTGAATGTCTAACAGTTTTGATGTTCTCTAGGTTGAATCTTTTCAGACCCTTTAGTCAGCCTACGGTTTTTATTTATGTGTATAATTTAGTTCTGTGCACCATTTATGTGAGATTGATTTTGGGATTGTAATAAAGCTTTGAAACTTTTTTCAGTTTGGAGTTTGATTTAGTGTTGGATTATTCATGGTGTCTAAAATTTTGTTTATTGGGTTATATGTTATTGAACTGTGGTGGTTTGATCCTAACTATTATCTTCGTCATCAAGTCAAAAGGTCCAGTCGACCTTTGAGGGTGAGAAATTGGGATGGTGTCTCACCCGAGCACTTGCAGTTTCTGAACCTCAGGTGGGAAGAAGACCTCCACGAGCTGCTCCAGCACTTATTATCAGCACTTTATATCAGCTCTACTGCATTGTTAATTGGACAGTATCAAAATGTCTCTGCAGAGTTGTAATACCTGTCATTAAATGGCTATAGCAGATTGGGCTACTACTTGAGGAAATTGAACTCTACAACTGCAGCAACTACAATACTTGTCATGATGAAACACAAGCAAACTACAAATTAGCCTCTGCTGAACCTTCTGGTAGCTTTGGCACAAACACAGCCAGGCTTATCAAAGAGGCAATGTCTAAAGTATTTATGCAGCACTTAGAGAGTAATAAAGTAAAACAAAATACATGAGAAATCACACACCAATTTAGACAGGTTTAGTAAGATGGTATACATTATTTGACACCAAAACTGTAAATATGCAGTTTTAAAGATTTAAGTAAATATAGTGATTAAAAGCGTAAAGTGCCAACTATGAATATCTGGTTGCGCCAGACCAGGACAAAGTCACAAGTTCAGGCCAACCACAATGGAGCACAGGCCAGATACAGGGACCAAGTTAGACTCACTGTAAAATTACCTTACCTGATTCGGGGCTAGGATACAAGGTCAGCATCAAGAATGTGCTGCACAGCCACAGTTCCAAAGAGCATCAGGGCTGCGATGCAAGATCCTGTGTGGAGGATGTATTGTGCAGCTGTGGTTCTGAGGAGCTCCAGGGATGCAATGCAAGGTCCTGTGTTGACGATGCATCATGCAGCAGTGGTCCACAGGAGCTGCGTGGGGCCGCGAAGCGATGTATCTCAGTGGATTGGTTCTGCTTTGACCACCTCTGGGCTGGCAAAGCACCTTCAGTACCACCTCCAAGTGTCCAGGACTGGGGTGGAGCCACTTGGAGGGCATGACGCGCAGCAGACAGAGACCAGGTGCTGGCATGTAGGTGGTTAGAGCCTTTCCTGTCTCTGCAGCTTTGATGAGGAGGCCAGCCAGATACCCTTGGAGTGGCTCTGGTGGTCCTGGGTTCAAGATGCAGGTCCAGTCCTTCTCACTCAGGCAGCAGGGCAACAGAGTAGTAGAGCAACAAAGTAGCAGTCCTTCTTGCGGCAGAGCAACACAGTAGTCCCTTTGAGTTTCCCCTGGGTCCAGAGGTGTACTGAAGAGTTGGGTCTGAGGGTCTGCTATTTATATCTGTTGCTCATTTTGAAGTAAGAGAAGGTTCTTGAGTCCTCCCTACTATGGAGGTTTCTGGAATTTCGTATCTCTGCTCCCTGGCCCCAGCATGTCCTGGGGACAAAAGACTACCCTTTGAGAGTGTGCAGAGGCAGAGTCTTTGTGACGTTCAAGTATGGTAGGTGACAGTTCTACCTATCAAGTCAGAGATTTCCCATCCTGTCAACATCTATTACCCCTTTGTCTCACTGCCTGGGTATACAGAAAGACCAACTGCCAGCTACACCTAGTCATTTGACCTAGTATACATGCTCCTGGCACCAAATGGTTGGGACTAGAAAATGCCAACTTTCTACAATTGACATTATAAGAATTGTGACTTAAAATCAAACTTCACCATTAAATGACAATTTTGTAGACACAAAACTTGAGTTTCCTAACTGCTTCCAATTGAAGGTTATCACTAATTAAATGTAATAAGGTAAACCAATGTTATCATGTGGGAAAGAGAGTCCTTGCAGTACTGAAAATGAATTTCAGAGGTTATCACTACCAGGACGTAGAAACGATAAACGTATCTGTCCAATTTTTAAATACACTGCACCATGCCCTATGGGATGTTTATGTCTACCCTAGGAGTGACTTATATGTATTAAAAAGTAATGTTTGGGCATGACAAAAGGTTTATTTTGCCAAGCCAAAATGACAGTTTAAAATTGCACACACAGGATGCAATGGCAGACCTGGGACATTTTTAAAAGAGCTACTTAAATGGGTGACACAATCAGTGCTGCAGACCCACTCATTTATCATTCATAATGTTTAAAGAGAGAGTCCTAAAGACCGAAAAAACAGGTTCAGAAAACAGGAGGTGAAGGAAAAAAGTTTGGGAATGACCATGCAGAGAGGGCCAAGTCCAACAACTCCAAAAGCGGGAGAGTGTACCGAAAGAGGTGTAGCCTTTCTCTGAAGATTGCACATATGATTACTCTGTAACTTAGAGCCCTATTAAAGTGCATACTATTTTGTTTTTCTGTGAAATTAAATAACTTTCTTTTAACTAAAAGATAAACACTGGGCTGGATAATATGTAATTGTGTCCATTGGGGGACTGTTAAATCCTGAGCTCTTGCCTCTCACATGACCCCTTTTGAAGCCTTTGACTGCTCGCCCTTGCTACCTTGGAAATCAAGTACAGAAAGAAGGTACTTGGAGCAGTTTACACAGGAATAGTAGGATGAACTCCATGACAACAGTGACAAACATCTTCAGTCACCAGGGCTTGGGCCCCAGTTCCCCCTGCCTACACTGTGGGTTCTCCACACGGGGTCTGATAGGATTTTCAAGACTGCTTGTATGAACTTTATGCAGAGTTACAAAGAAACATAAATGCATTAAAACAGAGTCAAGACTGATTTGCATACGACTGAGTTCAAACTGAGGTGAAACGGTTTGCAAAAGAACAATGGACTGGGATGCAGCCCAAGCCATTACAGAGGCTCAGAAGAATTCAATAGTTCCATCGCTTTTTGAATACTTTGTGCAATTAAATTGTATGGCATGAGAGGAAGGGAGAACTATCCTTCGAGAAAGAAAGTATTTCTATAAGCGCCTCTACAGATCGAGGAGAAAAGGCCATGCTTGGTGAGGTCATCAGTAAATCAGTGAAAGCAAAGAGGTTCTGGTGCCATCCAAGTGAGTGGGAGCAATTCCAAATACAGCAACATAAACTGACAACAACTCATGTAAGAGAGGACCACTCTACTCCGTCACATCACAAGGCTATATTTCGATTGCTATATTCCTTTGCTGTTGTGTGCATTGGTGTTGATGCGCTCCTGTATGGATGTTTTCTTTGTTGTTCTGATGAGGTGTAGTTATATTGGTGTTTTGACCACTGACTTTGTGTCGCACCACTTTGCACTTGGCTTAGCTGTCCACCGTCAAATTAGTAGTCACCAGTTACAGACTCCATTCTGTATTCAGCTTAGCCTTGGCTTCACTGTCACATTATAGGTGCAAGTAATTTTCCATACAAAACATGTTATGCAAGGTGTTTTCTATTCTACATGTTCTTTTTCTCACCAAAGAGCCAGGACATAACATGGAGGAGTCAGTCAGTCAGCACGATAAGGATGTATTAGAATAATGTTTATGGTACAGCAGGGAAAGGCTTAGGCTTGGGAGAGACACCTTGGAAATCTGGCCAGTTCCAACCTGTTTCTTTCAACCCTGACCTAAAATAGCCAGCTTTTTTTAATACTTCTTGCACAGTGGGGGGGGGGGTTTCCAGAAAGCCCTTTCCTTGTTTGTTTAAGATATATAAGAGACCTAGGTCGACAGTGGGAGATTCAGATACCTCAATCAGGATTTTAGACTTCAAATGCCTGATATATTTCCCGTGAGGGTAGAGTTCTCTCTTTCTCATTTCATTCGAATGGGGTCATCAACTTGCTGGCAGGAGAAAGATGAAGCACCAGACAGGCCCTACAGTGATGCATTTTTATTAATTATTTGCTTTGCATTGTGTGTGAATATACATATCAATATAGGTTTTTGTATACTTGCATGTATGTATTTGCTGTTTATAGATTGAAGATTATTTGTACATGGTCTTACTTCATTCTTGCACATTTTAACAGTAACGTCTTCGAATATACAGGCCTTCCTTCACGAGCCTTGCAAAAAGATATAATAAATGTCTTCTTCAGATTAAGAGGTGCATTCCAGAGAATCTTTTCGACTCCTTTCAGTGTGTGTATTTTGGCTCAGTCAGCAATAAAGCAAAACAGGAGGTGGTGGTGTGCGGTGATGGTGGTTTTGAATGCTGCATGGTCTGCCACGATCTTGCTGCTTCTCCATCTTTTCTCAAGCCGTCTGCATGTGCACTTGCACTCTTAGAGGGTGGGGAGAACCAGCTGGCTTTCTTGGAGGGTTGCTTGTCTGAGGGTTTCCTGAGGGGAGCCAGTGTGTTGGCGCAGTCAGAGATCCAGTAGTGGAGCTTGCATGCTGAGGTGTTGGTGTCCGTGGATATCGGTGATGGGATATTGTTTTTTTTTTTTTCATTTCAGGTATACATATACACAAAAATAAAACATGAATTAAACCTAGGTAACATCAATCCATAACAATTGATTTTCTTTGGCTGGTGGGATCAAAATCCTTAGTTCAATGAAACATTAATTCAAATCACTTTCCAAATTATAATCACACCAAGGTTTCTGTCATTTTACATATTTTATGCATTATTATACTGTATTCACGAGCAATATTTTCATATAACTCCCTGCTTTCCCTGTTCATGGCTTGTTACTTCTCTAAGTACTGCCATATAGCTGTAAACCTTTTTATACTCCAGACACGTTTTGACTATGCCTCCTCGTATTTCTTAGTTTTTAGGATTTTATTCCACCAGTTCTGCATGGTGGGAATTGTCTGAGTGCGCCATACCTGAAGTATTAATGATCAAGCAACTGCTAAAACAATTGCTATAAAATATTGTTGGTGTTTTGCTAACTGACGTGTTTTCTCAGAGGCTCCAAACAAAACTAGACTTGAATCTAACTCAATCCTAGAGTTAGATCTGTAATTTATTGCCTTCTCTGTTTCCAACTGGAAAGTTGTTAATTTGGGGCAGTCAAAAAAGACATGAAGCCAGTTCCCCTTCCCATCCTGATGGCAGCGAAAGCATTGATGATCGGGAATTGACGGAAACATTTTGTGTATCTTTTCAGGAGTGTAATAGGCCATCCATCTGGAGAGAAAAGACATTTGTTTATAGTTAGCTGCCCTCAAAGATGTATGGCCATTTCTGAAATAATTCTCCACTCTTTGTCAGATATTACACATTGTGTTGTTCAGAGAATATTATCCCTGAATTCTGTAATTATTGCCGAGGCGGGATGTTCAACTAGCAGTCTGTACCAGTCCCCTGCACCAAGTACTTTACTTCTGATTAGGACCCTCCATGTTGGGTATTCTTGGGTACTTTCCTGGGGTAAAATAGTACTGAGAAAGTGGGAGATCTGAAAAAAACCTCAAAAAGAGTCTAGTTGCTATATCACCGAGTCTAGTTTCGACCTCATCCCAGGTGATGTATATATTTCTTAATATAAAATCCTCCATCTCTTTAAACCCTTGGCTATTCCATTGGGCTATCACTGTTTCTTGAAGGTGTAAACCAAAGTATTTACGCTCTAGTAATTGTAGATAAATATAACCCAGTGGTATTTGATATGTTTTGCTTAAGATCTCTACTCCTTTACTAAAATTGTGAATATATTTATATCGAGTTTTTAGGGGGAGTTTCGTAGTTTTAATAAACGCTGGGAGACTTATTGCTGATTCTACTATCATTCTATTGACCAAAAAAATATCCATAGTTCCTCCGATAGCCAAGTGTCATGCCAATATATCCAGCAATGCGGCCTGATAATAAACTTGAAAATTAGGCAGTGCCAGGCCCCCTTGGCTTCTATTTAGCTGAATACCTGAAAGCTTCACCCTTGGGGTTTTCTTCCTCCATATAAAATGTTGTATCATAGAATCCAGTTCATGAAAATAGGAGCTATTTATTCTTATCGGTACATTATTGAATAAAAAAAGAAAGAGCGGGGAATTGACATCTTTCTCCCTATCAGAGTCATCACTAGAACTATCCATGTGTCTAAAAGTGCTTGTACTTTTGCAAGCATCCTAACATAATTAAGATTAAACAAATGTCCATATTTCTGAGAAGTTCAGATGAATGAGGTTTCGGCTGCAGAGCATAGGGAAGATTCTCTGTTCCTGCGTTAAATAAAAGAACCTCTGTTTTGTTTTCGTTAATCTTGTATCCTCCTATTTGAGTGAACTCATTACTTTTATCGAGAACTCTTTGTACATTATCAATCTCCGGTTTTAAGTATAAAATGATGTTGTCAACAAAGAGTTTCATTTTGGGCATATCCGGTACATGTGCAATAATTTCCTTCAAACTACGTATTATCTGAGCAATAAAAAAGGCAAAGAGTATAGTGGAAAGAGGACATCTCTGTCTAGTACCTCTTTTAATCTGAATTGTGCCTCTAACCTTTGGATTGAAGACAATTCTGGCCTGAGCACCCTGATACAACCGCCTTATCATTGAAGTAAATTGGCAAAGGGCAAAGAGAGACCCTTGACCCTCGGGTAGGTCGCTTCCCCGCCGCTGCAGCTCCACCTGCCCAGGCCCCTTCCACTTCTTTGTAGGTCGTAGGTGTTCCTTTGCGCGTTCTCCTGTCTATTTCTTCTTTTTCTCTTCTCCATTTGGCTCTTCTCCTGTATATTTCTTCCTTATCTCTTTTCCATTTGGCTCTTCACCTGTATATCTCTTCCTTTTCTCTTTTCCATTGCGCTTTCTCCTCCTGTGAATTTCTTCCTTTTCTCTTTTCCATTGCGCTTTCTCCTCCTGTGAATTTCTTCCTTTTCTCTTTTCCATTGCGCTGTCTCCTCCTGTGAATTTCTTCCTTCTCTCTTTTCCATTGCGCTTTCTCCTCCTGTGAATTTCGTCCTATTTGTCTTTCCAATCTCACTTTTCTCCAGTGAATTTCTTCTTATTTTGTCTCCTATTTCACTTTTCCCGCATCCCCGCTTCCCGCATTCAGCTTTCCCGCTTCCCGCCTTCCCGCTGCTGCCACCCGTGCGCCCTCCCCCTACTTCCATTCGTCGTCCTCCCTCCCGCTGCGTGCCAAAGTCAAGCCCGTCTGCGCCCGTCCGCGTCTGGACCGCGGCCAGCGCCAGAACCCCTGGCCCCCACCGCACCCAAAACACCCGTCTCAGTTACGACGCCACCTCCCTCAACGCCCTCAACCTCGGACGAACAGACACCTGCTACCAAGCCATCCCTAAATGTACTCACGGACCCTTCACCTGTCAAGCCTGCAAGTACACATTCCACCGAACCTGCAGACCTCCCGCCGGCCCTCGCACAAACACCCACCTCAAGTGCATCCTTCTCAACACACGCTCCGTCCACAAGCACGCCATCGAACTATGGGACCTCCTGGACAAAACAGCACCAGACGTCGCCTTCATCTCTGAAACCTGGATGAACGCCTCCTCGGCACCTGACATCGCCATAGCCATCCCTGACGGCTACAAGATTGCCCGGAAGGACCGCATCAACCAAACCGGTGGAGGAATCGCCATCATCTACAGGAACACCTTCAACATCACGACCACCACCAAAGACACCCCCCTCGCCGCCGAACACATACACTTCCAGATACACACCGACACCAGAACCACCCTCAGAGGAACTCTCGTCTACAGGCCCCCGGGCCCACGTGCCCAATTCAGTGAAACCATCACCGATTTCATCAGCCCGCATGCCCTAGCCTCACCAAACTACATCCTCCTCGGGGACCTGAACTTCCATCTGGAGAAAAACAACGACAACAACACCGCCACCCTGCTCGACAACCTCGCCAACCTCAGACTCAAGCAACTGGTGAACACCCCCACCCACACCGCTGGCCACACGCTCGACCCCATCTTCTCCGCCAGAAACCACATATCCTTGAGCCACTCCTCTGAACTACACTGGACCGACCACAGATGCGTCCACTTCACCTTCAAACGGGAGACCCACCACCATCGCACACAACAAATCCCCCGCAGACACTGGAGCAAAATCTCCACAGAGCAGCTCCTCTCAACACTGAACCAAAACCCTCCAGCCATCACCACCGACGCCAACAACGCAGCCCTCAGCCTCACGCAGTGGCTCACCAACTGTGCCGAAAACCTCGCTCCACTTAAAAGCCACCCAAGCGGGACCAGCATCAGGAAACCCCCGTGGTTCACGGATGCCCTCAAAGAATCTAAGAAATCCTGCTGTACCCTCGAAAAAACCTGGCGCAAAGAACGCACTGCAGAAAACATGTCAGCCCTCAAGATCGCCACCCGTGAACACCACCAGCTGATCCGCTCCACCAAAAGGATGTCATTCAAAGAGAGATTAGACAACAACACCCACAACAGCAAAGAACTCTTCAACATCGTCAAAGAGCTCTCCAACCCCAGCGCCAGCTCCAACGTCATCACGCCCTCACAAGAACTCTGCAACTCCCTCGCTACTTTCTTCCATCGAAAGATCGCAGACCTACACGACAGCTTCGGACCCCAGACCCTGCCGCCCACCACCGAACCAACAGCCCTCACCACTACACTCAACGCCTGGACCCCCATCAGCTCTGAAGAGACCAGAATCACCATGAACACCATCCACTCCGGCTCCCCCTCGGAACCGTGCACCCATCACATCTTCTACAAAGCTGACTCCATCATCGCCCCCTATCTCCAGAGAATCATCAACAGCTCGTTCTCATCTGCCACCTTCCCCGAGAGGCACCTTCAACGCCCTCCTGAAGAAACCCACGGCGGACCCTAACGACCTAAAGAACTTCTGCCCCATCTCTCTTCTTCCCTTCCTGGCCAAGGTCATTGAGAAGACCGTCAACAAGCAGCTGACCAAGTTCCTTGAAGCTAACAACTCGCTCGACCCTTCCCAATCAGGATTTTGAGCCAACCACAGCACGGAAACCGCCCTCATCGCAGTCACCGACGACATCAGAACTCTGATGGACAACGGAGAAACAGCCGCCCTCATCCTCCTGGACCTCTCGGCTGCCTTCGACACCGTATGCCATTGCACCCTAATAACCCGCCTCCGCTGGAATCGTAGGACAGGCCCTTGAATGGATCATCTCATTCCTCTCAGACAGAACCCAAAAGAGTCTACCTCCCGCCCTTCCGCTCAGAACCCACCGAGATCATCTGCGGCGTACCCCAAGGTTCATCGCTCAGCCCAACCCTGTTCAATATCTACATGAGCCCCCTCGCCGGCATCGCTCGCAAACACAACATCAACATCATCTCCTACGCCGACGACACCCAGCTGATACTCTCCCTCACCAAAGACCCAACCACCGCCAAAATCAACCCACATGAAGGAATGAAAGACGTCGCGGAATGGATGAAGCTCTGCCGCTTGAAGCTGAACTCAGACAAGACGGAAGTCCTCATCCTCGGACAATCCCCCTCCGCCTGGGACGACTCCAGGTGGCCCACGGCTCTGGACGCTGCACCAACCCCCTCAGACCACGCATGCAACCTCGGATTCATCCTGGACCCCCTCCTCACTATGACCAAGCAAGTCAACGCAGTCTCGTCATCATGCTTCCACACCCTTCGCATGCTCTGAAAAATCTTCCGATGGATCCCTGCCAAAACCAGAAAGACAGTTACCCATGCCCTCGTCACAAGCCGCCTGGACTACGGAAACACCCTATACGCAGGGACCACCGCAAAGCTACAGAAACGTCTTCAACGCATACAGAACGCCTCCGCACGCCTCATTCTCGACATACTGAGCCACAGCCAAAAACCCGGCCACCTGAAACACCTGCACTGGCTCCCCGTCAACAAGAGGATCACCTTCAGGCTCCTCACCCACGCACACAAAGCTCTCCACAACATGGGCCCCGATTACCTCAACAGCCGCCTCTCGTTCTACACGCCCACCCGTCAGCTTCGCTCAGCCAGCCTCGCCCTCGCCATCATCCCACATATCCGCAGAACCACCGCAGGAGTTATATCCTTCACCTACCTGGCAGCCAAAGCATGGAACTCCCTCCCCGCACACCTAAGAACTACCAAGGACCATCTCGCCTTCAGGAAGTGCCTCAAGACATGGCTTTGTGAGCAGCAGTAACCCGCCCCTCTCCCCAGCGCCTTGAGACCCTCTCGGGTGAGTAGCGCGCTCTATAAATGCTTTGATTGATTGATTGATTGATTGAAAGGGAAACCATATTTTGTTAGGCTGTATACCCAGGCTTTCCAATTGACTAGTCAAAGGCTTTCTCTGCATCTGGCATTATTATTACTGCAGAGGTTATGTTGACTGAGAAATAGGCGATTGCCTTTATCAAAACGTTTGTATTGGATGTCATCAACCTGCTGGCTACAAAACTGTTCTGATCTTTATGTCTTAATTGTTATGCAACTGGTGTAATCCTGATACCCCAGACCTTTGTTAAGATTTTATAATCTGCATTCAGCAGAATAATTAGGCGATATGCATCAGGTTTCAGTGGATTGTTATCTTTTTTCAAAAAGCTGACTATTGTTGATTCTTTGAACGTTAAAGGTATTTCTGCTCCCTCGAGTATTGCATTACATAATTCCGTCAAAAACAGTGCGAGCTCTTTGCAGAATGTTTTATAAAATTCTATTGGAAAGCCATCGCCACCACAAGCTTTTACACTTGGTATTCTCTGGATAAGTCCCTTAATGTCCAATGACATAATCTTCTGAGCTACATCGTTCTGAACCTTTATCGAAATTTTAGGTAATGTAATAGGCTTGTAATACTGATTTAACTGCGAGAGTGAAACTGCGTAGCCTATCTCATAAATTCTAGAGTAATGTGACACAAAAACCTGAGCTATAACCTTGTCCTCATTAACAATTGTGCTAGTCTCGGGATCCTGAATTTGATGAATTGTCTGCTTTTCGTGTTTTACACAAGTGGTCCAAGTTAAGTCTTTACCTATCTGTTGACTTTCTTCAAAAACCTGCTGCTGATAAACCCTTGAGCTAGTTACTTCTTCAAGAATAAAAAAATCTTTGAGTTTAGCCCTCATTTGATTGAGGTTACGCCTTACTGCTTCCTGCCCTCCTGATTTCATACATTCATATGTCACCTTATTGTAGGAAAGTACCATCTTGCCTGGCATGTTACCCCCATTTTTACTCTATGTATGTTTGTTTCTGCCTGTGGCACTGGGATCCTGCTAGCTAGGACCCCAGTGCTCATAAAGTGTGCCCTGTATGTGTTCCCTGTGTGGTGCCTAACTGTATCACTGAGGCTCTGCTAATCAGAACCTCAGTGTTTATGCTCTCTCTGCTTTTAAAATTGTCACTGCAGGCTAGTGACTAATTTAACCAATTCTGAGTGGCACACTGGAACATCCTTATAATTCCCTAGTATATGGTACCTAGGTACCCAGGGTATCGGAGTTCCAGGAGATCCCTATGGGCTGCAGCATTTCTTTTGCCACCCATAGGGAGCTCAGACAATTCTTACACAGGACTGCCACTGCAGCCTGAGTGAAATAACGTCCACGTTATTTCACAGCCATTTTACACTGCACTTAAGTAATTTATAAGTCACCTATATGTCTAACCCTCACTTAGTGACGGTTAGGTGCAAAGTTACTTAGTGTGAGGGCACCCTGGCACTACCCAAGGTGCCCTCACATTGTTCAGGGAAAATTCCCCGGAATTTGTGAGTGCGGGGACACCATTACATGCATGCACTACATATAGGTCAATACCTATATATCCTATATATAGTGTCACAATGGTAACGCCGAACATGGCCGTGTAACATGTCTAGGATCATGGAATTGTCACCCCAATACCATTCTGGTATTGGGGGGACAATTCCATGCATCTCTGTGGCTCCAGCATAGAGCGCGGGTACTGCCAAACTAAGTTTCCGGGGTTTTGTCTGCAGCTAACGCTGCTGCCAACCCTCAGACAGGTTTCTGCCCCCCTGGGGCCTTGGCAGCCCAGTCCCAGGAAGGCAGAACAAAGGATTTCCTCTGAGAGGGGGTATTACACCCTCTCCCTTTGGAAATAGGTGTGAAGGGCCTGAGAGGCGTAGCCTCTCCTGGCCTTTGGAAATGCTTTGAATGGCACAGATGGTGCCCTCCTTGCATAAGCCAGTCTACACCGGTTCAGGGATCCCCCCAGCCCTGCTCTGGTGCGAAACTGGACAAAGGAAAGGGGAGTGACAACTCCCCTGACCAGCACCTCCCAAGGGGAGGTGCCCAGAGCTCCTCCAGTGTGTCCCATACATCTGCCATCTTGGATGCAGAGGTGTGAGGCCACCATGGACAACTCTGAGGGGCCAGAGCCAGCAGGTGACGTCAGAGACCCCTACTGATAGGTGCTTACCTTTCTCTGTAGCCAACCCTCCTCTGAGGGCTATTTAGGGTCTCTCCTCTGGGTATCTCACCAGATAACGAATGCAAGAGCTCACCAGAGTTCCTCTGCACTTCCCTCTTTAACTTCTGCCAAGGATCAACCGCTGACTGCTCCAGGACACCTGCAAAACCCCAACAAAGTAGCAAGAAGACTACCAGCAACATTGTAGCACCTCATCCTGCCGGATTTTTCGACTGTTTCCTGGTGGTGCATGCTATGAGGGCTGTCTGCCTTCACCCTGCACTGGAAGCCAAGAAGAAATCTCCAGTGGCTCAACGGAATCTTCTCCCTGCCAACGCAGGTACCAAACCTCTGCATCACCGGTCCTCTGGGTCCCCTCTCATCTTGACGAGCATGGTCCCTGGAACACAGGAGCTGTATCCAAGTGTCGCCGACAGTCCAGTGGCCCTTCTGTCCAAATTTGGTGGAGGTAAGTCCTTGCCTTCCCACGCCACACAGTAATCCTGTGTGCTGCGTGAACTGCAGCTGCTCAGGCTTCTGTGCACTTTTGCAAGACTTCCTTCATGCACAGCCTAGCCCAGGTCCCCAGTACTATGTCCTGCATTGCCCAACTCACTGAGTTGGACTCCGCCTTCATGGGACCCCCTTTTGTTGTGCTGAGTCAACCATCATGCTCAGATCTTCTGAACACCTGTTCAGGTGCTTCTGCGAGTGCTGCCTGCTTCTGTGTGAGCCCTCCATGTTGCTGAGCACCCCCTCTGTCTCCTCCTCCAAGGGGCGACCTCCTGGTCCTTCCTGGGCTCTGGCAGCACACAAAACCTTTAACCGCGACTCTTGCAGCTAGCAAGGCTTGCTTGCAGTCTTTCTGCATGGAAACAACTTTGCATCCTCAAGCACGCCGTGGGACATCTTCTGACCAAAGGAGAATTTCCTGGCACCTTCCGTTGTTGCAGAATCTTTGGCTTCTTCCACCCAAAGGCAGCACTTTTGCACCTTCATCTTGGGTTTAGTGGGCTCCTGCCCCCCCCCCAACACTTGCGTGACTCTTGGACTTGGTCCCCTTCCTTTATAGGTCCTCAGGTCCAGGAATCCGTCTTCAGTGCTTTGCAGTCAGTTGTTGTCTTTGCAGAATCCCCTATCTCGACTTTACTGTCTTTCTGGGGTAGAAGGGTAAATTTACTCCTACTTTTCAGGGTCTTGGGGTGGGGTATCTTGGACACCCTTAGTGTTTTCTTACACTCCAGTGACCCTTTACCCACTACCCTAGGCCTGGGGTCCATTCGTGGTTCGCATTCCCCTTTTGGAGTGTATGGTTTGTGTTGCCCCTAGGCCTATTGTCTCCTATTGCATTCTATTGTGTTCTATAGTGTTTGCACTACTTTTCTAACTGTTTACTTACCTGATTTTGGTTTGTTTGTATATTTTGTGTATATTACTTACTTCCTAAGGGAATATATCCTCTGAGATACTTTTGGCATATTGTCACTAAAATAAAGTACCTTTATTTTTAGTAAGTCTGAGTATTGTGTTTTCTTATGATTTAGTGCTAAGTGATATAAGTGGTATAGTAGGAGCTTTGGATGTCTCCTAGTACAGCCTAAGCTGCTGTACTATAGCTACCTCTATCAGCCTAAACTGCTAGAACACTTCTAATCTACTAATAAGAGATGACTGGACCTGGCACAAGGTGTAAGTACCACAAGGTACCCACTATAAGCCAGGCCAGCCTCCTACACTTATCTATTGCCATCTGAAGTTTTTTTTATTTGTAACTCTCGTTGTCGTATCTGCGCTGCTCTAAAATAAATGATTTGCCCCCTGGCTGTATCTGTAAATGCTTCCCATATTTTAAACTGGGATGCAGAATTCTGATTGAGCTGGAAGAACTCTTGTATGAAATTACTCTTGTATGTGACCCATTCCTGATTAGTTAGCAAAGATCTGTCAAACTGCAATCTTGGTCTCTCTTTGTTAGGCACCTCCAATTCTGTTGTCACTATGACCGCTGAATGATCGGAAAGGGCATTTGCCCAAATATATGAGTCTAGCTTCTTCAACGAGTGAGATACTAAAAAACAAATCTATCCTGGAGGCAGTCTTGTAACGATGTGAAAAGCAAGTATATTGAGTGGCGACAGGGTGTTCTTCTCACCAAGGGTCTGTTACCTGGAAGTCACTTTTTATTATATTCAGAAGTCTTTTAGTTTTATGTTTAAGTTGCCTTTTCACCTGATTGTGGCTATCTAGTGTTATACCTTGAACATAATTGAAATCCCTTCCCATAATAAAAGGGCCCATGACACTCATTGCTATATTATAAAGTTGCATTAGTGGCTCTACTTCATCCATAACTGGCCCGTAGTAATTAACCAGATTAACTTGAGCCCCTGATTGTAAGACTTTGAGCCAGATCCACCTCCCTTTGGGGTCTCTAATGACGTCTTTTATAGTCCAGTCTACTCTGTTACTGAGATAAATTGCCACCCCTCTAACTGCCAAACCAGATGAAGCAAATAGAGCTGCTGAGAACTGATTTGGAATATATATTTTGGGGCTATTACCTTTTAGATGGGTTTCTTGGAAATAAAGAACATCAGGATTGAATGATATCAACCATTTTAGCATTGCCTTATATTTCTGCCGATTTGAGATGCAATTCGCATTACAGGAAATGACCTTAAGCTTGGCCATACTTGTTGGTTAGCTCGTTAATCAACCTTATACAACCAAGCACAATGTATGCTACTTCTTGAAAAAAACTGAATTTTTGCAACATTTTAATCCCCCCTATGTGAGGTCCCTTACTCCGACCCTGAGACCACCCCTATCCCTCCCCTTCCTCCCTGAGCACTCTGACCTCAAAGCCCTACTGCCTAGGGATTCTCAGAGCGCACCCCTCCCCTGAACCCTCCCCCATGTCCCTCCCAATCTCTCCTAACCATCCTTTCCCTTTTACCCCACATGGGTGCCCTGACATGGCACCTGGTCGTCAGTAGCGCCAGAGGGTGACCAACATATAGGCCCTGATTCTGACCTTGGCGGACGGCGGAGGCCGTCCGCCAAGGTACTGCCGCCAAATGACCGCACCGCGGTCAGAAGACCGCGGCGGCCATTCAGACATTTCCTCTGGGCCGGCAGGCGCTCTCCAAAAGAGCGCCCGCCGGCCCAGAGGAAATGCCCCTGCAACGAGGACGCCAGCTCAGAATTGAGCCGGCGTAGTTGCAGGGGTGCGACGGGTGCAGTTGCACCCGTCGCGTATTTCAGTGTCTGCAAGGCAGACACTGAAATACTTTGCGGGGCCCTCTTACGGGGGGCCCTGCAGTGCCCATGCCATTGGCATGGGCACTGCAGGGGCCCCCAGGGGCCCCGCGGCACCCCCTACCGCCATCCTGTTCATGGCGGGTTTCCCGCCATGAACAGGATGGCGGTAGGGGGTGTCTGAATCCCCATGGCGGCGGAGCGCGCTCCGCCGCCATTGAGGATTCCCCCGAGCAGCGGAAAGTCGGCGGGAGGCCGCCAACTTTCCGCTTCTGACCGCGGCTGAACCGCCGCGGTCAGAATGCTCGAGGGAGCACCGCCAGCCTGTTGGCGGTGCTCCCGTGGTCGGTGGCCCTGGCGGCCACCGGCCGCCAGGGTCAGAATGACCCCCATAATAACTAAGTGTGCTGTGCTCTTGGGTAAGAAAAAAAAGAACCATTAAGCTCAACCCACTAAATGCTGCCCTCCTCAACCCACTCCCTCCCCATTACTTATAGCATGCAACAAAGTTTTAGCCGCATCAACTGGGTGGACTATATTTGACCGGCCCTTAAAAAAACCTTTTAGCTTTGATTGCTGTATGAGCCCGGCCAGAGCTCCTGCCTTTTGGAATGCTGGAATCATTTCCTTTAGTTCCGTCCTCCTACGTGCAGTGGCAACTGACATGTCTGAAAAAATTCTGAAAGTGCAATCGCCAGGAATCTGCTGTACTCTGCTCTTAATTGCCTGCTGTAAAATGCGTTCTTTAATACGAAAATCCCCAAAGTTCACCAGTATTGTTCGAGGGTATTTAGCATTAGCTCCTTGCACTGCCAGTACTCAATGAGCTTGCATAATAGAAAGATCCTGTTGGCAATCTGCCAGTTCCGGAAGTACATGTTGTTTAACAAGGCCTGTAATCAATTTAATAATATTCTGCCCATTCTCGCAGCCTTCAGGCATCCCTGTGAATCTTAGATTTGATCTGCGTGATCGGTTCTCCGCACTGTCTATCGGAATCTGTAACTCCAGCAGATCCAATTGACATTTGGAAATTGCAGGTGCAAGGTGGACTTGTCTATCTTCCAAGTCAGAGACTCGCTGTTCTACCTCCATGATATGAGAATTAAGTTGCTGGATGTTAGCATTTATCAAGTTTAGCTATGTCTCTGTTTTGTGGTTCGCTTCTGTTTGTGAAATTTTTAGAGTCTTTAGCTCATTTAATATTTGAAGAAGCAGGGAAAGCGAATGAATAGGGCCTCCTCCTTCAACACTCTCATCCTGCTCCACATATGGTTGTGAATCTGGCTGCCGTCTTTCCTGCCCCTGCTGACTAATCCTGGTTTCCACGCAACGTTCGGAGCTCATAGATGAGCTCATAGAGAGGCTGGTGGTGCTTGCCCCCCTCACAGTACATATATCTGAACCGTGCTGAACAGAAGGAGAAAGGGTATCTTCTACAGAGACAACAGTATGGCTGGAGGGCAGGGATGCCGAAAAGACTTCCTTTGACCCCCTGCCTGCCTTCTGTCAAATATCAGGTAGAGTTGCTTAAGGGCACCGTCGCTCTTCTGAAACTCTTCATTATCGAATACCAGGCTTGTTGTTGCCTTCCGCTGGTAACAAAAATTATTGGATTTGTCTTGCATCCCTTGCTCTTTGTCTGGTGACCCAATGGGGCCCCTTTCTATTGGAAAATTATCACAGGGGCAAGACTGGGCTGAGTCTATCGAGCTAAGAGGCAGAGCCAGTTGAGATCTAGAGCTATTGATCGCGGTCTGTTGAAGGCCACTGATATTCGTGCTTAACTCCGCGTTTGCCATCTTATCTGAAGGTACTGGATGCTTATTTTTCATACTCTGTGCTGATCTGAGAGTCTTTAGTGAAGAACGGCCCTTGCTCTGTAGGTCTTGGGAGGAACGCCTCTTTGCCGGGAGGAGATGGCTCCCCAGCTCTTGAGAACCCCCTTCTGAGTAGTCGGAGACACCTGGGGGGCCACAAGCTGCACCTGTACCTACACCAGTCACTTCCATGAACCCCCACTTTTGCTGCTAGAGCCTAACAGGGAGACCTTATGTTCCTTCCTGCTATGGGCGGTATAATTTACTGTGTTATCAGTCTTTCTGTCTCTTTTTTTCCAAGGCGGGAGGAGGGTTTCTGTATATCCTGTATGGGCACTCCTGCATAAGACCTCCTTCACCTCCCCCCTGACTTATCCTGCCACCCTTGTGCCTTGTTTTTTTGTGCCTTTTTTATTTTATAATTATTATTATGGTGGGATATTGTTGAGGGAGGTAGTGAGCTGGTCTTCGGTGACCTTGTTTCAGCTTCTGTGAGGATTGTGGTGGGTATGGTGGCGTGCCTTGGGTTTGGTGATGGAGAAGAGGACACAGTGCTGGTCGGTCTAGTGTGGCTTGGAGGGCTAGCTAATGTAGATTTTTTTACTTGTGGAGAAGATGAGGTTGAGCTTGTGTCCTGCTGAGTGGGTTGGAGTTGTGACCAGTTGTTTTAGTCCAATGGTGGTGAGGTTCTCCAGTAGGGATGAGGTGTTGTGGTTGTCCAGGTTGTCCAGGAGGAAGTTGAGGTCGCCAAGGAGGATGTAGTCCATTGAGGCGATAGCGTGGTGAGCGATGAAGTCAGCTATGGTCTTGATAAAGGGGGGTGGGGTCTGAGAGGTCTGTAGACAAGGGTGAAGCATAGGATGGCGCTGAGGGTTTGCGATTCGGTATTAGGAAGTTGCGTGTTAAGGGTGTCCCTTCCTAATAGCGACTCGTGGGGGGTGTATGACTGTTTTGTGACCAGAATGCGGTCCCTTAGGGACCTTTTCCCCTTTGTGACTGTGGGTGCAAACATTTTTTTAAGTGCAGGCAGTGGTCCCATGAACCACTGCAAACTCATAAAAAAATTAAAAGAAAACATTTTAGTTTTCTTTTTGAAATGCCTCACATTCTCCTTTAAGGTAAACGGATTATTTAAAAAGCAGTCACAGACATGGTGGTCTGCTGATCTCAGTGGGCCACCATCCCTGTGATTTTGGCCATTCCCAATGGGTCGCAAATTGCGAGCTACCTCATGAATATGGATGAGGTTGGTCTATTTGTGACCCACTGAGAATCACGAAATGTGTCTGAGACACAGTTGTACATCGCAGTTTGTGATTTTCTAATTGTGAATCACAAAGATTCACAATTATGAAATCACAATCAGATTTCTATGTACATCTGGCCCCTTGGCTCCAACCTGCTGCTACCACACCATCTCAGCCTATGTCAAGATCCTAGCAGCTCTCCATTTCTTTGCTACTGGGTCATTCCAGAGGGTGTCCAGTAACATTGTGGGCATTTCTCAGTCAAGCCAGTCCTGATGCTTGCAACAGGTTCTGAGCTGCATAAACAGGAGAGTGCATCTGTACATACGTATGCTACATGCCCTTGCAGGAAGGCAAAGGTTTGCCAGGGATTTCTACATCTTTTCCTTCTTCCCACGTTTGGTTGGCACAATTTATTGCACTAATGTGGCAATACAGCAACCTTACCACAATGTACACATCTTCTGCAACAGACACCGCTGGCACTTCATGAACGTGCAGGATGTGTGTGATGCCAGTGACTGCTTTACGGATGTGCATGCAGTATTTCTAGTACATATGAGAGTTACATATTCTGCAGGTTACCTCTTGCCCGGCAGCTGGGAGTGAGAGAATTTGGCAACATGTAGGTTCTGGGTAACTACTCAAACAACAGGCAAGTTTGTATATGTTTAGAGTTGTTTATATACACATCCATAGAGATTTTTGAAATACCCATACTCCACTGGTCCCAACCTTTTGACTTCTGTAGACCCCCACTTTATCATTATGGGAACTCGGGGACCCCACTAAATCATTATTGGAATCCAAGGACCCAACACTGCGTCATTACTGGAAGCCAGAACACCTGGCCTAAACATTATTGATGATTTGAAACACAAAACAATGCTTAAAAAATACAGAAACAAGCATTCATCAAACACATACACAAATGGTAACACATAATATTTAATTTATAAACAAATATACATAAAAAAAATAAACTAAACAATTTTTAGTAGGAAGGTTGGGGCTTTTCTATATTCAATAGAAGTCACTCATCGTCCATACTGTATTCTATTTGATGGACCTGCACTGCTCCCACAAATCAATCTGAGAATACTAATTTCAAATTCCTTTACATTTACAGACTGTAATGAATGCACACTGGTGTCTGTGTTGAGTTATGTATAGGATTAGTAACATGTAACATATGTTTGTTCCAGACCAGTCTCTTATAATTGTGTGTACTGCTATTCAAGTGACAATGAGGTGACGTGTCCTTCGTATGCACACAATGGTACAAAAGTAGCTGTGTACTGTCCAAGATTTTCCATGCTCAGAAACAGAACCCTTCATGTGTCTAACCGCAAACTGAGGCATATAGTGTTGTATGTGTAATGCTGGATGCAACATACATACAAGTCTGAAGGGCATACAATATCATATGTCGCTGTGTCTTGGATAGTTTCAGGTAGCATGTCAGATGTTTAAAAAAGGAGTTGATGGCTCTATTTGTGTACTAAATGATGAAATGATACATCCTTTGAGCGCTTAAAACACATTTAATCCTATACAACACATTGCTCTATTGGTCCACATAGCTCCAAGAAATTTAGCGACAGCAGTAACTAAAACATGATCAGTATCTGATTTAAGAATCCATAGAGCTATAGCAGACCTACGGACGCCCAGCAGCCTGCAGGCACGTGCGAGCCGCTTCCTGCGAGGGATTACATAAGCAGGGCAAATTTTCAATAGGGATGTTACAGGTTGGGCAGACAGTAGCTCTGTCGGATGACCAACTGTTAATATCTTAATGGTAAAGTTCCTACACGAAATTGGAAGTACAGCTTCCTGTCCTTGGGAGTCGAGATTATGTCCCAAAATGCCTCATAGCTGCACATATCCTTCAGCAAAAGCATGAGACAGCTTAGAATGAATTGCTACATGCAGTTCTTCAGAATCTACCATCTTCCAATACTTAATTTTAAAATCAAGCTTCAAGGGAAAGGCAGCAGTAGCTGTGCAATCCCAGAGCTCACACCATCCAAGCGAATTCAGTGAAGCCTTAACATATCGAAGCCAAGGGACACTAAGAGAGTGATCAGCTTCAACTACAGCTTGAAGGGCTTCACTATATGAGGCAAGCTCCGGAGTAGTCCAAAGTCATCTCCAATGGACGACTGCCTACTCTGAAAAACCGAAACCAAATGGTTTTGTTATTTTTTTTATTTTGCAACTCGTTTTCCTTTAAGGAAAACGGGCTGCAAAATAAAAATAAAAAACTGCTTTATTTAAAAAGCAGTCACAGACATGGAGGTCTGCTGTCTTCAGCAGGCCACCATCCCTGTGAGTGCAGGGACTCGCTATGGGGTCGCAAAATGCGACCCACCTCATTAATACTAATGAGGTGGGTCTTTGTGACCCCATAGCGACTCGCAGACGGTGCATCCGATTTTGCGAATCGGAAATTGCGAGTCGCACCGACTCGCAATTTCTGATTCACAAAATCGGACCTACCTACATCTGCCCCTAAATGTCATCAGTTTAGTTTTGGAGGTGTTGATTTCCAGTCCCCGAGAGAGACAGAACTCCTCAAATCAATTTATGAGTTTCTGTTGAACAGGAGGGATCTTGAAGATAAAGAGAGTGTTGTCTGAAAACAACAATGCAGGCACTTTATGTGCACCTATACATGGTGCATCTGCCTCCACCATAGCTTAAAAGGGGACAATATAATTGATATACAATGAAAATAAAATTGGAGCAAGGATGCATCCCTGTTGTACTCCTCTTATTACTGGGATTTTGTCAGTAAACTGCCCCTGATCATCCCACCTCACGCATGCATAAATATCCTGTTAGACCTGACAGCCTTAGGGTGGCCACCCCTAACTTTTTGCCTGCCTCCCTCCCCTTTTTAGACACTGTTTTTGCTGGTTTTAAGACTGCGCACTTTACCACTGCCAACCAGTGCTAAAGTGCATATGCTCTCTCCCTTGAAACATGGTAACATTGGATCATATCCAACTGGACTATTTAATTTACTTATAAGTCCCTAGTAGAGTGCAATGTGGGTGCTCAGGGCCTGTAGATTAAATGCTACTAGTGGGCCTGCAGTACTGATTGTGCCACCCACTTAAGTAGCCCCTGAACCTTGTCTCAGGCCTGCCATTGCAAGGCCTGTGTGTGTAGTTTCCCTGCCAATTGGACTTGCCATTTAAAAGAACTTGCCAAGCCTAAAACTCCCCTTTTTCTACATATAAGACACCCCTAAGGTATGCCCTAGGTAACCCATAAGGCGGGGTACTGTGTAGGCAAAAGGCAGTACATGTACCTATGTAGTTTACATGTCCTGGTAGTGTTGAACTCCTAAATTAGTTTTTACACTGCTTTGAGGCCTGCTCCCTTCATAGGCTAACATTGGGGCTGCCCTCATACATTGTTTGAGTGGTAGCTGCTGATCTGAAAGGAGTAAGAAAGTCATATTTAGTATGGCCAGAATGGTGACATTAAATCCTGCTAACTGGTGAAGTTGGATTTAATATTACTATTTTAGAAATGCCACTTTTAGAAAGTGAGCCTTTCTCTGCACTTAAATCTTTCTGTGCCTTAAAATCCATATCTGGCTGGGTTTAGTTGGCAGCCCCTTGTGCATTCACTCAAACACACCCCAAACACAGGATACTCAGCCTCACTTGCATACATCTGCATTTTGGATGGGTCTTCCTGGGCTGGGAGGGTGGAGGGCCTGCTCTCACACAAAGGACTGCCACTCCCTACTGGGCCCCTGGCAGACAGGATTGAACTGAAAGGGGACCTGGTGCACTTCTAATCCACTCTTTGAAGTCTCCCCCACTTCAAAGGCACATTTGGGTATATATACAGGGCCTCTGCCCCTTCCAACTCATACACTTCCTGGAGAAGAAACTTGTAAACAGAACCTACATCCTGGCAAGAAGAACTGCCTGGCTTCCTAAAGGACTCACCTGACTGCTTTTTGTGAAGTACTGCTGCCTTGCTGTTGCCCTGCTGTCTTGCTGCTCTCTGGCTGAGGTGAAGAAGTGCTCTCCAAGGGCTTGGATAAAGCTTGCCTCCTGTTCCCTGAAGTCTCAGGATCAAAAAGACGTCATCTTTTCAAGAAGAACTCCTTGTGCGGCAAAATGTGACGCACAGCCTGCCAGGAATGACGCACATCCTGCACCGCAGTGAAAATTTCACAGCAAGCCGAACCGGAACAACGCAGCCCGACTTCGCAACAAGAAGATTGACGCAGTGCTAGCATAGCGACTGGAAATTTGATGCACAGCCCACTGGATCGACGCATAGCCGAGCCGGAATGACGCAGCCCGACTTCTAGAGAGGAATCGACGCAGCACCTGCTGTGCGGTAGAAGACTCAACGCAATGCCCACCGGATCGATGCAGCTCCTGTGACTTTGTCCTGCCAGTGCAGGACATCCACGCACCATCCCCGGGGCGTCTGAAAACCACGCAACCTGAAGAGGATCCACGACCGAGCACCGGAAATCTATGCACAGCCATCCCTGCGTGGAAACTAAATGACGCATCGCCGTGTGCGGCCCAAGAAATCGAAAACACACCCCTTTATTTCCACGCTTCTCCTCCTCTGTGGCCCTTTGCCGAGATTTCTCACGCGAACCAGGCACTTTGTGCTTGAAAGAGCCTTGGGTGGTCATTATGAACACGGTGGTTGAAACCGCTGTGTTCATGCTGGCGGTCAAAACACTGACCGCCAGCATCCCCGGATCACATTGTTTCCCGCCAGCCGGCCCACAGGAATGCCTGGCCGGGACAGAGCTGCCGCCAATGCCTCTGTGCGGCGGGTGCAGCTGCACCCATCATGAGCATCACTGCCCGAAAATTGGACAGTGACAAATCACGATGGGGCACTGCACAGGGACCCCTGCACTGCCCATGCCAACTGCATGGGCAGTGCAGGGGCCCCCAGGGGTGCCCCGGTGCACCCCTTCCGCCAGCCTTTCCCTGGCATGGAAACCCGCCAGGGAAAGGCTGGAGGCTGAGGAATCATTATCCGAGGGGCAGCAACGCTGCCCTGTCGGCTAATGATTCCAACCGACGCAAGGCTGCCTGACGGAGGCAGCCTGGCGGTGAGAGAGGGCTGGGGATGGCGGCCCTCATGGTGTTTTTTATGTGGCGGTGTGCCACACCGCCATGTTCATAATGACCACCTTTGTTTGCTTTTAAAAGACTTAAGACACTTTGGGGGTGATTCTGACCGCGGCGGACGGCGGTCGCCGCCCGCCAAGCGGTTCCCGCCGAAAGACCGCGGCGGTCATTCTGGCTTTCCCACTGGGCTGGCGGGCGACCGCCGAAAGTCCGCCCGCCAGCCCAGCGGGAAACACCCTTCCCACGAGGACACCGGCTCAGAATGGAGCCGGCGGAGTGGGAAGGTGCGACGGGTGCAGTTGCACCCGTCGCGAATTTCAGTGTCTGCAAAGCAGACACTGAAATTCTTCGTGGGGCCCTCTTACGGGGGCCCCTGCAGTGCCCATGCCATTGGCATGGGCACTGCAGGGGCCCCCAGGGGCCCCGCGGCACCCCCTACCGCCATCCTGTTCCTGGCGGGAGACCTGCCAGGAACCGGTTGGCGGTAGGGGGTGTCAGAATCCCCATGGCGGCGGAGCGCGCTCCGCCGCCATGGAGGATTCTCAAGGGCAGCGGGAAGTCGGCGGTACACCGCCGACTTTCCGTTTCTGGCCGCGGCTGAACCGCCACGGTCAGAATGCCCAGCGGTGCACCGCCAGCCTGTTGGCGGTGCTACCGCCGACCTCCGCCATGGCGGTAATTACCGCCAGGGTCAGAATGACCCCCTTTATATCACTTTTCAGTGATATCTCTACATTTACTTATTGCATCTTTGATCGTTTTTGACCTGCATTTATCCATATAAATATTATATATTTTTCTAAACACTGTGTGGTGTATTTTTGTGGTGCTATATGGTGGTATTGTATGATTTATTGCACAAATACTTTACACATTACCTTCTTAATTAAGCCTGACTGCTCAGTTCCAAGCTACCAGAGGGTGGGCACAGGATAATTTGGATTGTGTGTGACTTACCCTGACTAGAGTGAGGGTCTTTGCTTGGACAGCGGGTAACCTGACTGCCAACCAAGGACCCCATTTCTAACATATCCTCATGGAGGCGTACTAGTATGTAAAGGAGGTGGGGAGGCATTGCCAAGTCAAAAAGAGCTTACCACAGCTTAATGCAAGGTACAAAATCAAATGCAGATTTTAGATCCACAAAAGCAAAATAAAGATTTATTTTGCCAAGGAAGACCGTTTTCCAATGTAGAAGCTGGAATCTAAAGACTGGTTCAATATTGGAAGTTTTTATGCTAAACCCAGCTTGCAGAGGGCTGAGAATGTCATGTTCAGATATCCAATCCTTGGATCTTTCCCAAAAGGTAGTGGCAGAACATTTTTGCACACAGTCTAATAAGCTGATAAGCCTACAGTTACTGGGCAAAGATCTATCACCCTTTTTATGGATGGGTACAACAAAGGCACCCTTCCACGAATCAGGGATTGGTGCCCCTCCCCTATTGCATTAGATAGAATAAGAATGCATCTGGACCAGGCATCTATGTTGGTCAAAAATAAATGTGCCGGTACATCATCCTGGTCAGCTGCCCTACCACGCTTGAGGGTGCCTAATAAATGCACAACATCAGAAAGAGTGAACAAATGTAGAGTTGGAGAATTGGGTAGTTGATCAATAATGGTGGAAACAGCCCAGTTCTGCTCATACACCACACTAGAATAATCCGTAGAGTATAGTTGACTGAATTGGTTAACACACAATCTGATGGAGCAATATTAATCTCTACGCGCAACACACCATTATCAGAGCCTCACACAGCCAAACACCAAAATCTTACACAATCCTTATCAGATGCAGCTTCAGTCAATGCAGCCCACAATTTCTCATCCTGCATAGCAGCAGTGTAATATTTTCTGGCTATATGGATAGAGGCTATATTCTTCATTTTAATTGCCTTGATCAGTTGTTTATCTAAGGCCCGGCAGCCATTATTATGCCAAGGATGTTTCCCTTTGAGACTTTTGCCACAAAAGTTACCACCTACCATGAAATGGGCCGCAATACTTTCACAACAAAGAACATGACATCCAATCAATTGGACATTATTAGGTGTGGATCCCTCCTCTAGTAGAGCCAGCCAAGACCTCAAGACAGCATTGACAGAACTTTATTAACTGGATACAGGAGTTCCTTGACCATGACTGTTTCACTACAATTGGAAGCCTGGCAAGCATTCCCTAACCACCCACCTGCTGGCCATTTGCTGACACAAGAAGCCAAACTAGCACTAGCAGAGCCAGGCACGGGGATATGAGTCTTGTTAGCGACTGGCAAAGGAAAATTAGGCAACACAGATAATGGAACAGGAGAACTGGATGCAAGGCCATGAGCCCCAAGCAGGGGAGTCATCGAGGCCGATGAAGTCATCTGCCTAAACATAGTGATTAATGTGGATTCCATAGATTTGAACTCAGCCACCTCAGCCTTTAAATCTTGCATATGGGAGAGATGTTGAGAGTCAGCCATGTTGGGGGTGACAGTTGTGACTATGGTCTCACCTGCTATAATATTAGTAACAGGATCATCATGTGTGTCTAAGATGTCTCTTAGAGGACTAAAACGATTACACTGAAGCAGAACATTACTTTTATCAAGTGAAGATTTGTTTGCCCACGTTGGTGTAGTGTGAGTGGCATGATCCGCTCTCCTCTTTCCCTTCATGCGCACACCCCTGCAGGTCTTGTACTTTAAACATGTCAGGGATTTTCTTGCATTTAGCCCCCAAATTTATAAAAGAACACACACCCTGAGCATTTTTGGGGGAATTGTCAAGGGGGGAGGTCAGTATTTCTTCACATTCCACTAAAAGATTATCAGTCCTTGTCATCACACAATTATCTGCTGCATGCTTTCAGTTTGTATGTTTTTTATTCTGCACTATCTCAGCCCCACCCACTGTCACCTTTCTTTTAGCCATATGTGATATCACTTGTTTAGAATAATAAATAGATAGGCCCCGGCAAGGCCTGCTAGACCAGTAACCCTCCTGCCAAAATACAACAGCTACAGCTGCAGCCTCTAAGGCCAATTTAATGATGCAAAACAAAGCAAAAATGTTAGAGGGGTGTCCCAGCCCAGCCTCCTTCGGGCTCCAACGGGCGTGGTTGGGCCTGTCCTTGTCATGGCCTGCGTGCGTCCCGCGTAGCAGTGATCTTGGTAGCGCTTTATAGCGCTTGTATTTGGTGCAAGTGTGAGCAGCTGAGAAAGTAAGATGGCCACCTCCAGGGGCCAGCAGCAGTCTGGGATGATTTGTCCCCCAGGCAAGGTTCGGCACGTCCCACGCAGCGGTGATCGTGGTAGCGCTTTATAGCGCTCGTCGTTTATGCAAGTGTGAGCAGCTGAGCAAGTAAGATGGCCGCTCCCAGGGTCCAGGAGCAGTCTGGGATGTGTAGTCCCCCAGGCAAGGTTCAGAGCGAAAGAAATGTAACATCATGTTTTTTGTCACCTTTCATCCTATCTATGTAATGGCTACATTACTTATAAGGCCTATCTCTCCTTGGAGCAATAGGAATGTTGCTTTATGAGGGAATTCGAGGACTTGTAATGTTCTAAGCCCAACAGGGGTAAATTTACCTTACAGTTGCATTTCAATGAATAAATGCACTTATAATATTATGACTAGTCAACTAAGCTCCTTATAACTGTTGTATCCAGTGGTGAAGGAATGGCTTGCACAATGTCTAGTGTTGATATGAGAGAGATTTGGGTGTTGAATGATGTATCATGCATGCTTTTTGTATGTATTAATTTCTAGGTTCAACATTATAGTGCTTTTCCATGAAGTAAAGGCTGACTTTGTGATACTTGTCTCACTCAAACTGATGCAAACGTATCCAAGATGGACAAAATACACACATCTTCTCAGCTTTGGCAGGTATGTAATTTCTAAAATCTAGGTAGGTTTACAAACTATGGACGTATGGTTATCATAGTATTGTTACTCCTGTGGCTACAGTACAGGAAGTCATGTTGGCATCTGAGGTTGGGCAGAATGTGTCCTCTCAGGTCTTAGAGAAGATCGAAGACAAACTCTTTAATTTCTGAGAGGCACATTCCAGCGATGTGGCCAACCTCACTGCCTCCATCACTTCTGACACACCCAAACCACTGTTGTAGTGTTTCCCAGTTTGTTTTCCCTCTCTGTTCCCCCTGCTATCACTCGTAACCATCATGCTGCCCACTGCTGTGGGGTGTCTGTGCCTGCACGTGCCAGCCAGGAACAGTCAACTGGAGGAGTGGACTTGAACATTATTGTCAAGGAGGACAGTGAGGCTGGCCAGTGATTGGACAATGTTAGGACTGTTAACTTTTTTTTTTATAACCCCTTGTTCATAGATTAGTTCCCCTGATGCTTCCTGATGTGTTATATTTATTTTGCCCACCCCCTTCCAAGTCCCTTTGCCCAATCTGTCATATGATTTTATTTGATTTCCTTTCTCCCTTTCTAATGGACAGTTTTTCCTTTAAATTATTTACTATATTATATACACTATTTTGAATCAATATCTCCTGCTTGTGTTTTTCATCATATTATTATATTATGTTTTATATTCAATGTATGGATGTCTACAGAGATAGATGCTTAGCTATGCTTTTCAGATGATACCTTGGTACACAGATGGAACTACAAATCTACATACCTTACTCACACATTTATCAACACATATATGGCCTACAACCATAGCAAACAATTGACCATCAGCGAGTATTTCCCAACTCAATTGAAATGTGTAAGATATCTTTTTATTTACAAATAATTAGCAGGAAGTATATTTTACAGTGATAATGGGGGATCACACTTGTGACATTACTATTGAGGTGGTGAGGATCTCTGTAAGTAAGTGTGTTTACTGTGCTGGAGCTGATAGGTGGGTAGGGTGTGATGCAGCTGCCTGTACAGGTGGTGGAGGTGCAGGTACATGGGGTGGGAGTGCTGTATAGTTGGTGGGTGTGCCTGTACAGGGTGAGAGGGGAGGGTGCCTGTATGGTTGGTAGGTGTACCTGTAGAGAGGGTGAGGATGTCTCTACAGTTGGTGGGTGTCTATACTGGGGATGAGGATGCCTGTACAGTTGGTAGATGTACCTGTCCAGGGTGTGAGGGAGCCTGTACAGGTGGTAGAGGTGCCTGTACAGGGGGTCAGGGTACCTGTACAGGTGGTGGACGTGACTAGATTGGGTTGCTTGTGCAGGGGTGATGGTGCCTATTTACCTGGGTGGGTGCTTGTGCAGGATGTGACACAGGTGGCTGGGTGGAGTGTGGTGCAGATAGGTGTGTTGGGTCCCCTCTATGTGTTCACTGTGAAGGAAGACTTTGGAACAGTTTCAACATGCCCTCCATCATCTCCATTGCTCAGGCATTGTGTCAGGTATTTGGACAAAATATTGGAAAGATATTGTGCAGCAGAAATATTGCATCAAGAATATCAAGACTTCACATATATTGTGGTAAGGAATAACAAAATTAAAAATATTGTTTTTAGTGCTGTTTATATTATTGATGTAAATATTATCAATGTAGTAAACATCATTGGATATGATATATTTTTTTATTGTTACACAGTGTGTAATGTATTGTATTTGTTTAATCTATGTGTTTATAATTTATTTAAATGTTTTATCTTATAGGTTTTTTTATTGGAATTGTTTACATTTTTTTGTTTTTATGTATTTTTATTGATTGAAACTTTTTTAGTAGCTGGATGTTCAGTTAATAGAGGATAAGTGTGGGGGGACTTTTTAAAAAACAAAAACTTTAATCTTTAAATTTATGTCAATATTTTTCAAGATGTGCACATTCTTTTTTTATTGTAAAATATATTTTATTGTATTTAATTTTTTTATTATTTTTTATATTTTTTGTAAAGTAGGATATATTTTATTAATTATAAACATTTAGTAAAGTGTAATAATCTGTACTATTATTTGTGTATTCCGTATTTTAAAAATTGAACAGGGTCCTCAAACGACATGCACATACGAAATGGCCTGACATGAATCCCAGGTTCAAACATTATAAAAAAACAGTTGTCATGCACAACTACACAATGGGAAAGGGACCTCTAGAAATCACATACAACCCCTACACCATGACACAAACTAGCTGCAAGGGACACACACCTAAATGGACACATGCACACTCAAATGCAAAACAACCTAACACAACTGAACACACTCCATGTCTGCAATAACAAAACTGAAGAAGACACACATCGCATGCATACAATAGCCATATAAGGGGTACAAGTCAAACTCCGTACATGCTCACATTGTAAAAAACAAAAAGAAATATTTACCATAACAAACACTACACAATGCCAATACACCAACATTACATCTACACACACATACCCATCACACAACAGATATCCTTCTCTTGGGGGACAACAGCACTGCACATAAACTCACATACTGCAAACAATGCACATGGAGCAGCAAGCAGGCACAAACACACAAAACTGCAGGCACACAACCAAAGTAACTCAGAAATAATAGAAAGCTAGGAAGGGAATTGCAGGACAAAGGTGTATCCAACAAACTAACAACTGGTTGGGTTTATTAAACAAAGGGCTGTAAGTCCAAGGCCATAGGCCAGTCCATATGTTGTCCAAATAATGGCACTGTGTTGTGCCCACACCTGACTCCTCATTGCCTTGTAACCTCCACAGTAAGGGACATAAAAGGAGCAGGCAGGCACATCAGGGATTACCTAGGGAGGGGGTGATTGGGTTTTGGAGGGGGGATTTGGGTTTGGGTTTGGGCTTGGGAGGGGGGATCCTTTTCGGGAGGGGTGGGCTTCTTCTTGGGAGGGGTATGGGTCTTTGCAGGGGTGGCTGGGAAGGCCTTGGAGGTGGAAGGGATAGTCTTGGGGAGCGATGTGGACCTTTTGGGTATGGTTCAGGGGGAGGACAGGGTTTAGGTCCAGCACACAAAGGAAATGTTTTTGGACACACGGGGATGGTCATCAGAAGGGGTTTGGGAGTTGGAGGTTGAGGGGTGGTTTTCGGACGTGTCTGGGGTACATGCTTGTGGGAGGTTTGCTTGTGTGAGGTGGGTGTCTGTTGGGTGGGTGAGTAAGGGTGTTTATGTGTCTTGGAGCGAGGGGGGTGGCAGTGCTGGGGGATGCCTTTGTTGGGGTGGTGGTTGCAGGTATGCTGGATGTGGTGCAAGTAGGTGTGTCTGTAGTTGTGGTGTCTGCAGGTGTGGTGATGGGATGGATGTCAGAGGGTCTGCTAGGGCGGTGGGTAGGATGGGTGTGGTGGCTGTGTCAGTGACTGCTGTGGTAGTGACTGTAGGTTTGCCAGATGTGTGTATGATGCAGGGGTGGGGGGTTTTAGGGAAAGTTGTGACTGTTGCTGTGTCTGTAGGTGGATGTTGCTTGTGTACATGTTTGTGTGTCTTGTGGTGCTTGTGTTTGTGAGCGCTCCGTGTAGCTGTTGAGGTGGATGCATGGGAATCTGTCTATGTGCTTTGGTTAGGTCTGGGAAAGAGGGGATTTGGACTGGGAAGCGGGAGGTGGGGGGGACAGAAGACAAGGGGTGACTGGCTGCCGTCAGTGTGGAGAGCATGAAAATATCTCTGTAGGACACCCAATGCACTGTGAATGCCCTCCAGGAACACGTTTGTCTGCTGGAGTTGCGTCACCAGTCCCTGGATAGCATTCACGATGGTGGACTGACCCATACAGATGTTTCTCAGGAGGTCAGTAGCCTCCTCACTGAGGGCAGTGGGGGTAACAGGGGCTGGGGCGGAGGTGCCTACGGCAAAGGATACGTCCACCCTCTAGGGTGAGTGGGCATGGCCAACTGGGTGGGGAGCAACAGGAAGGGTAGTGATAGAATAGGGGTGGCAGACAAAGATGGTGCTGGGGGTTTCCTGATGGGTCTGCCAACGCTAGGTACTAGGCCACTGGAGGAGGAATCCAAGGATGTAGAGGCTGATCTATGGCACTCCCCTCACCCTCCGGATCTCAGACAACTACAAATGCATAGATATAGTCAAGCAACCACACTAACCATACCATAAGTAGGTTACCACTCCATCCTCAAACAGGTGGCACATACTGCAGATCCCAGTGAACTACTAGCCAACAATTGCATGCCATTTTAAGGTACTCTACCAAATACACAGACACAAGCTCAGGCACAAATCTATTCTGCACTAACGTAATGTACAAACAATATCAGAGGTTGCAAAGGAAATGGAGCTGACACAGGTACAAATCTGCAAAAACCTGGAGAAGGTGACATGGAAATGTCCATGTCACTATGGACTCATCACAACACTGTGCAGCTCCAAAAGTGTCACCTGTACAAAATGTGTCCAGGAGGTAGCAGCAATATCACTCAGACATGCTCCAACTGTGGCATTGAAAGGAACAACAATGAAGTCATGTTCAAAATCTAATGGAGATATGTCTCCAGAATACACACAGGAATGATTATGTAAGCCCCAGGATAGCCACCACCAATGTCTGACACCCACTACAATGTTCACATCTGAGTGTGTTTTTAGTGAGCAGGTTAGAGAGACACAGAACTTGCAATCACCAACAGAAGGACCCCCAACTTGTTGTCCAATGAGAAAACACATCACTACCCATATCTCAGACATGGCAAGCATGGCATCTGTCTGTGGATGAATCCCTGTCCCCAAACACATGTGATGCAAACATCACTGCAAGTCACTCCATGATGCATTCCAACAGTCAGGGCACAATCCCCAATAATTACACAGGTGCGGTGCACTTCTCAACATGAATTCACATCAAGGGTACATACTAACATAAAGTGGATCCACACTCTAGCCCTACTACCCATGCCCCTCATTGTTACTGCAGTTTTGCATGACTTTAAACATGCTATGAGGCATGAAGGTATCTGTCAGGTGACATATGGTGGTGACACACACCTGTCTGTTGCACCACAAGAACTGGACCACCATTGTAGATGCACCACTACAACAAGAGTTCCCCAAGTACATTTTTGTGAGAGACTCCAGCCTTCATCCCATTAATGAGGTTAGCACATGTATAAAACAGCAGTATAGATATGTAGCCTAAGGAAAATGGAGGACATGCTGACATGTATGCACAAAGACTGTTTGTTACAGTGATGACATATCACTCATGTCAATGTACATTCCCTACTTAATAAGGGAAAGTAGTTAGCTGCAGCTGCCAACAGTTAGCCATGGACATCATGGCACATGTATGATAGACATCTATACATCACAGACTGCAGTGATGCACCAGCACTCATCATACACTAAAGATAACTAGCTCCTGGGTGGCAGATATCAACCTACACATATTCCCAGACACATGACAGAGGACAGTGATCCACATCCTACTTACCTTTGGTCTGTAACATTTGGGTGGAGTGATCTGTTGGAGATCACTAACACCCACTAGAAGAACAAATAGTAAATATATATTCACTTCACACAACCATATGTGGTCTCTGCAAAGCAATAGGTCTAAGTAGTCCCCGTAGTCTTGTCCTATTCCAAGGTCCTAAAGGGAAAGTACACCAGCTGGAAACACATGACCTGTCTACACAAATAAGCTCCCATATGATCTGTGAGACATGACACATCCCTCATTGCTGGGTCAGGGTACAGTCAGCCCATTACCCAATCAGGGTGAAGGAACAAGCAGGAATTGGGCTTGTACTCACCCTGTTGTGGATGCTGTGCTGTCCTCAAACACCCATCCAACTCCGGGTAGGCCACCCCAAAATGCGGGCCATTGGGGGGGTCATTGTCCGACAGTCACCCCGTCCACACTGGGAGGACAGCCCCAGCTGGGCATACACGATCTTCCTGGCCCAACTTCTCAGGTCCTCCCACCTCTTCCAGCAGTGGGCGCTCCACCGGCTGTGGAACTTCAAGGTCCGCACCTTCTTGCCGATGGCTTTCCAAATCCCCTTCTTCTGATGAGTATTGACCAGCATGGATGCAAAAGCCAAGACAAGAAATCATGTAAAAAAGTCCTCTACGAAATGGTCGAGTCACATACATGTCAGTGTGCCAAGATACGAAGATCCTGTCCTGACTATACTGCCCTCATGTGACACATAGCTGTCATTGGGCACAGGGACATGACTATAATCACTCCCCAAAATGCTGCCCTACACACCACCCAGCTCAGGCCCTGCACAGACTAGGTAGGTCAACTGTGACTTCTATGGGACATGAGCTAGCAACCTGACAGAGATCAGAAACACTATGAGATACATCTCGCCAAGTGGCTACTAACAGGTAAACCCCTCAGCCAGGAATGCATATAAACATCCACTATCCCAGATTAGCAACCGCAGCATACAGTCGCTATAGGCCATAGCCAGCCTACAAACTCCACTATTGCCCTTGGCTCACAATGAAGGGAGTGGCATGGTGGACACACAGAGAGTCATGCCTGTCCATGTGTGGACATGTGCAGAAACAGATGCAGGCACATGACACTTCAGAGGGTGGGGGTATGTATGTCTCATCAACAACACAAAACACACTTCTGCAAATGTGTGTTCACTTAACCTAGGGTACCTTTGAAAAGACATGGGCATGCATTGTACATGTGCTGCTATTTGCCCAAACAACAGAGTCACATAGAATGGCTCATCAGTAAGCAGCACACTTTGGCCCTCATTCCAACATTGGCAGTAAGTTCCGCTTACCGCCATGCAGACTGCCGCCAACATACCGCTGGTGTGGCGAATTACCGCTACCTATATTATGACACACAAATAGCAATTCGTCACTATACAGCCACACACACAAGTCCGCCAGCCCAAAAGGCGATTATAAACTGGCAGTATCAAAACCCACACCATTACGCCAACAGAACTATACCCACAATATTAAGACCCATGCATCACCGCGGTGGACATTCAATGGCGCTAATCCATTAGCGGTACATACTGCTGCGCTCAAAACACACACACACACGTACAAAACAACACCACATTGGACAATTCAAACTACACACACCTGTCACACATACACACACCACACCCACCTCACTATATAACACACACCCACAACCCTTTACGACTAGAAAGAATTGCCAACAGAGAGAGATAGAGCAAGAGCACCCGCACAACCTGAGCCATATAACACCATCACCCATACACCATCCACGCACCTTACATCACACACCCCAACACATCACCCCACACACCCACACCCACACCACTCACACTACACCCATGGCACCACAACGGCATCCAAGGTTCTCAGAGGAGGAGCTAAGGGTCATGGTGGAGAAAATCATCCGGGTAGAGCCACAGCTATTCGGATCACAGGTGCAGCAGACATCCATCGCTAGGAAGATGGAGCTATAGTGGAGAATCCTGGACAGGGACAACGCCGTGGGACAGCACCCCAGAGCAATGGATGACATCAGGAAGAGGTGGAACAACCTACGGGGGAAGGTGCATTCTGTGGCAGCAAGACACCAAATAGCTGTACAGAGGTCTGGCAGTGGACCCTCACCTCCTCCCCCACAACTAACAACATGGGAGGAGCAAGTCTTGGCAATCATGCATCCTGAGGGCCTGGCAGGAGTACGAAGAGGACTGGACTCTGGTAAGTTAAATCTCTACTATCACCCCCCTACCTGCATGCCATCACATACCCCTACCCCACCCTCACTCCCATCACTCCACCACCTCCCACACACCCCACCACCGTAGCCCACTCATCCCAATGCCAAGCACTGCATGCAACACCAATGCATGGACACCCATCACAGACCTACATGGACACCTATCACTAAAGCATGCACACTAGAGACAATCAGTTAGCCCACCGAATAACAACTCACACAAGGCAAAGCTGCCAGGGCAATAACAATCATAGAGGCAAACACACCCATGCACAAGATGTCACACGCAGAAACAATAACACTGCATTTATATCCCCACCGGTCCCCCAGCCCACGTCACCGCAGAGGAGGTGCCAGCAAAATCCAGTCCCACCCCCCAGAAGAGGCCCACAGTGATGACAGCAGCTCTGGCTGCCTGGATCTGGAAGCCCAACCTGGCCCATCAGGGATCTCCAGACAGTCGGTTACCCAGGCACAGTCCCATACCACCACAGAGCCTCCCCCTCAGGAAACACCAGCACAGCACCCACCCAGCGGGCCCATACCTCTGTCCCCAGGACACGTCAATCAGCAGTGTGTCCACCACTACAGGGACCCCAGGCAACACGACAAACACAGGATATCAGGGACCTGGGGTCAGTGGCAGTGGGCACACGGTCCAGGAGACAGAGGCATAGGACAACAGGGAAGCTGAGAGGACTGCTGTGCGACAGGTCCAGGGAACCGACTCTCCAGGAGGCACTCACCACGATCCTGGGAGCATATCAACATTCCCAGGATACTGGACAAGATGCAGGAGAACATGCGGCTACTGGAGGGACAGTACTTGGGGATCAGGGATCAGGGAGGACTTGAAGGACATCAACACCACCCTGGTCACCATTGCAGGGATGCTCACAGACATGGCCAACACTATGAAGGAGGCAGTGGCACACCACAGGCCCCTGACACTAGCCAAACCGATGAACAGCCCTCCACCTCCGCTGCCACTAGTGGGCAGGAGGCCCCGCCACAGGACCAACAGGCCACCAGCACCCCTCGCCCTGCAAAAGGAAAACCACCCCGCAAACGTCCCCTCTGATCCAGGCAGAAGCCAGAGACTATTGCCAAGACCCCCGCCAGGAAATAAGACTCTCCGGAATGTCACCCTTGTGTCCCACCCTGTCACCCTGTCCACATTAAACAGCCAATTACTCCTCTTCCTATGCCCCCTTGGACAATGCACCTCTGATCCACATAGACTGGACTCTATCCTGGACTTTCCTCCACCATCACCCAAGCCCATTGCACATCCCCCTCTACTTCTTAACACTTAAATAATCACCCTTTGAAAAAGTACAAGTATGGTATATGTCAAACGATTTAAGTATGTATTCGTTTTAACAAGGTTTAAACATTGCAATTCAACTGTACAGTAATGTATACATAGGAATGACCTGTAGCTGGCTCACTCAACACACCAGGAGCGATAGTGGGCCACAAATACCTGCAAATAGAGATGCCAAAGGGTACAGTGAGTGGCTATAGAAGTGGGAAAATCTGTCTGCCAGTGACAATGTCAAACACAAAACTGTCAATTAAATCTTAAGTTACACTGTCTTACCTGTGTGTCATTGGAAGTATTGATGTATGATTGCACTTCTGTTGTCCTCATCCTCATCCTCTGCCTCCTCTTCTTCACTGTCCACCGGTTCCACTGCTGCCACACGGACATCTCCAGCCTCATCCTCCTGCAGAAAAGGCACCTGGCGACGTAAGTCAAGGTTGTGCAACATACAGCATGCCATGATGATCTGGCAGACCTTCTTGGGTGAGTAGCACAGGGTTCCACCTGTTAGATGGAGGCAACGAAACCTAGCCTTCAGGAGGCTGAATGTCCTCTCTATAATTCTTCTTGTTCGGCCATCTGCATCATTGTAACGTTCCCCTGCCCTTGTCATAGGGTTCCTCACAGGGGTCAGTAGCCATGAGAGGTTGGGGTAACCAGAGTCACCTGCAAATATCGTGGGACAACTGTCAGACACACACTAACCATTAGGGCCCACACCATACCCATACACCAACATCCACTGGATGGGAACCAGGGCTGCTTCTATTCCTCAGGATAAAGGCATCATGCACCGACCCAGGATACTTTGACTTGACAGAGGAGATGTATTGGTCCGCCTGGCAAACTATCTGCACATTCACTGAGTGAAAGCTCTTTTGATTTCTGAACACCTGTTCATTTCTCCGGGGTGGGGGGACAAATGCAATATGTGTACCATCAATTGCCCCAATGATGTTGGGGATATGTCCCATTGCATAGAAATCAGCTTTCACTGTGTCCAAATCCTCCACCTGGGAGAAAATGATGTAGCTGCACATGTGTTTAATCAGGGCAGCCAACACTCTGGTCAGTATTATTGAGAACTTTGGCTGAGACATTCCTGCTGCCAAGCCCACTGTGACTTGGAAGGAGCCAGTTGCCAGGAAATGGAGCACAGATAGGACTTGCAAAAGAGGGGGTTATCCAAGTGGGGTGTCGGAGAGCAGATATATGGTCAGGCTCCAATTGGGCACACAGCTAGGTGATTGTGGCCCTGTCAAGTCTATAGGTGAGGATAGTGTGCCTGTCCTCCATTGTTGCCAAATCCACCAGGGGTCTGTACATGGGGGATGTCTCCATCTCCTATTCATCCACAGCGGTTGCAATCTATGGGGCAGAACGGTGAGCAGCAGGTCAGTATCTCATATTTCCAACCACTACACTTCATTGCATGTTGTGAATGTAACAGTATATTGTTGGAGAGGTTCAAATGGTGCTTATGTGTACTGTGATGCAGTTAGGTGCCATAGCCTGCCCCCCACTCCTGAAATGGTGTCCGCCTGTCCTGTATGGAGGGACATGTGGAAATGAGGTGATGCCGCTGACGTTGTGCACCGTTGCAGATGGCGGTCGAAAACCGCTGTACAACTCCTCATTGGTTATTATTGGCCCCTATGGAGTACAGTGGCCAATGGTGATGTACGCCGGCGGTGACGGTACGCACTGCAACGGACGTGACCGCCATTTTCTATCTGTTCACTCATTTGCTACCTGACCTTCAACAGGAGAGGACCTACACTGCATGTGCTGCTGTGGCCTGTGTCTGGAACTGACCATGGCTCTTGTCACTGGGGAAAGGGCCCCTGACTTCACCTCAGCGGAGTTGGAGAGACTGGTGGATGGGGTCTTATCCCAGTACCAAATGCGGTATGGGCCTCCAGACCAACAGGTGAGTACACTGTGAGCACGATGCATGGGGCATGAATGCATGGAGTGGTGTGCGTGAAGGCATTGTGTGGGGGGGTGGCGGATGGGCCCTTGGCAGCGTGAAGCATGTATGCTGGGCCATGTCTGTGCGGAAGGGGATTGGAAGGGCCATGGTGGGCCATGAGTATGACAGACAGGACAGTCTGACGGATACCTTTTCCTCTGTGTATTTCCCTGCAGGTCAGCGCTCATCAGAAAAAGGGTATATGGTGTGCCTTCGCCAAGGACATGCGGACCCCGGGGGTCTACGGCAGGCGGAGCACCCACTTTCGGAAACAGTGGGAGGACCTGAGACGCTGGGCACAGAAGACGGCGGAGGCCCAGCTGGGGATGGCCTCCTAACGAGGAAGGGGTGCTTGTGAAACCCTGACCCCCCTGATGGCCCACATACTGGCAGTGGCCTATCCGGAGCTGGATGGGCGCTTGGGGCATCACAGCAGCCACAAGGGGGTGAGTACAGTGCCCCAATACATTACTTGTGCATGGTGTGGTGGTATCCAGGTGGGGGATGTGGCCCTGTGGGTGCCCCTAGGCCAGGCCAGACAATGCAGGGTAGGTCCCATGTTGGGCAGGGTCTGATGTAAACTTCCTTCAACCAAGCTAGTAGGCATCCACTACTGGGCAGGAGTGTGTGGGTCTCAGGTATGCTGCAATTTGCATTAGGTATCCCTGTCCATGGGCTGGTGACTAGCATTGTTACTGGTAGTGCATTGCCCAGTGCGTTGGACTGTTCCCTGTGTGTGAGTGTGTTGTGTACGCCAACAGTGGTGTTGTTGCCGCCATTGTCCAAGTGTATCCTTTGTCTCTTCCCCCCCTTTTTGTTTTGTCATCCTGTCCTCTTGTGCATTAGCATCATCTGGTGGAGGAGCAGAGGCACCGGCGACGGAGGGAGCTGCATCCCACAGAACCCAGGATGCCGAATCCACCGACGGTGAGGGCACCAGTGGGATGGAGGGCAAGGGCATCACCACGGTGGAGACATGAGGGGACAGTTCGACAGTGATACCTCCTCCAATGTAAGCTCCCTGGTTGTGGAGGACACCTCTGTGCCCATCCCAACTACAGGTACAGCCGCCACCCCCGTACCAGCACCGCCCTCCCAGCAGTCCCTCAGCGAGTTTCCCGTGTCCGATCACCCAGGAGGGTGGGCATCTCCTTTGCCCCAGGCACCTCAGGCCCTGCCCCAGTTAGCCCTGCTGCCGTGTGTGAGGAGGCTATTGACCTCTCGCGATCCATCTCTGTTGGGCAGTCAACCATTGTGAATGCCATCCAGGAGCTGGCAGCCCAAACGCAACAGACAAATGCATTCCTGGAAGGCATTCACACTGGCATGGCAGCCCAACATAGATCAATCCAGGCTCTGGCCTCCTCTTCAATGGCAGCCATTTTCTCTCTTTCTAGCCTCCCCCCTCCAACTTTCTCTACGCAATCCCATTCTCCTCAACCCCAACCCATCCCAAGCACACAGTCAGATGAGCATGCACCCAGGACAACACACGAGTGGACATGGCAAACACAAGCACCACACTTCATTCCCACAGGCATTCACACAAACACCATCCAGAATCAGACATACCAACATCCACTACCTCCACTGTGCCTCCTCCTCCTTGTCATCCACCTCTTTCCCAGTTGCGTCTCCACTCACACCTGCATGCACTACATCCTCATCCACTACCAACATCACCAGCACGCCTATCACTACACACCCCTCACTGGCAGTCACCACCCCCACATCCATGCACACGTCCCCTGTGTCCTCTCCCACTGTGTCTGTGCCTCCTCCCAAAGTACACAAACGCAAGTACTCAGACACTCAACAGCCATCCACTCACAACAGTATCCAGCCCATGCACCTGCATCCAAACACAGCAGACAGACACCTCCTACAACCACTTCCTCTTCCTCCCCTCCCAAACCTTTACCCTCTACCTGCCCCAATGTCCCTAAGAAGCTTTTCCTCTCCACCGTTGACCTCTTCCCTACTACTCCCTATCCTTCACGTCGGGCCAGGGTGGTCAGAACCCAGACGAGCTCTTCAGCCACCCAGTCCACGGCCACTGTAGTGTCGACAGCTACTCCAGATGGGAGAGGATACCGGGCACCAGGCAGCCACATTGAAAGGGTGCCTGCACCAGGTGCTGCAAGAAAGGTCAAGGAGGCATAACCAGATGACTCGAGGAAGGGCAAGGAGGCACCCCCAGCTACCTCAAGGAAGGGCAAGGAGGCAACACAGCTGCTACAGTGAAGGACAAGGAGGCATCCCCAACCATCTCAAGGAAGGGCAAGGAGGCACCCCCAGCTGCTTCAAAGAAGGGGAAGGAGGAACCCCCAGCTGCTACAGGGAAGTGCAAGGGGCCAGCATCTGCAGGCAGGAAGGACCAGAGGCCTGGTGCTATGGCTCATTCGGAGCCCCCACCATCAACCATGGTGGTTCAGCCATCCGAGGCTGCAAGGAAAGAGGTGGAGCCTCTCCCCACTACCACCAGCACCGTCACCAGCACCGCCACCAGCACCGCCACCAGCACCACTGCTAGCACCGCCACCAGCACCGCCACCAGCACCACTGCCAGCAGCAGCAGCCCCAGTGGGCAGCCTTCCGAGGCTGCAGGGGATGGGCTGGAGCCTCCCCCCACCACTGTCAGCAGCAGCAGTACCACCACTGCCAGCAGCCCCAGTGGGCAGGTGTCCAAGGCTGCAGGGGATGGGCTGGAGCCTCGCCCCACCAATGCCAGCTCCACAAGCAGCAACGCCACCAGCACCGCCACTTTCCCCAGTGGGCAGCCGTCCGAGGCTGCAGGGGATGGGCTGGAGCCTCCCCCCATCACTGCCAGCACTGCCACCAGCACCAACTCCAGCAGCAGCAGCCCCAGTGGGCAGCCGTCCGAGGCTGCAGGGGATGGGCTGGAGCCTCCCCTTACCACTGCCAGCTCAACCAGCAGCACCACCACTGCCAGCACGGAGCAGCCGTCACTGCTGGCGGACAATGTGCAGTCCTGCATCCATGGGCTGTTGTGCAGCCTGAGCCTCCAGAACCAGTGGAAGAAGCCATCCACTTACCCCATCCTCCACAGGATGAAGCTCACTGGGCACAATGCCCCCTGCAGACCCAGTGGAAGAAGCCATCCACTCACTCCATCCTCCACAGGATGAATCTCACTGGGCACAATGCCCCCTCCAGAACCAGTGGAAGAAGCCATCCACTCACCCCATCCTCCACAGAATGAAGCTCACTGGGCACAATGCCCCCTCCAGAACCAGTGGAAGTAGTCACCCACTTGAGAGACTGTGGCTTTGCACTCCCCAAGACCAAGCAGTGGGCTAACCTGTCAGAGTTACCAGATCCTCTGGGTCTGCGCACGTTCCCAACACGTCCACCACTGAACAGCTCCAAGACTCTGATAGATAAATCAAGAGGCTAAGAGAGTTCAAGAGGGGAAGAGGGGATTAGGAAGGGAAACAGCTGGAAGGAGACCTGTAGTAAGAAAAAGGTTAGAACACACAATTTGAAAATTATATCTCCTGAAATCAATACTAGACTATGATTCTAAGCATAGTCATTCTGAAACCATGAACAATCTAAGAATTAAGTTTAAAATGACTAAGTTTCAAGATGGCCGGATACCTGTAAGGGAATCAAGATGGATTAAATTAAAACTTTCTTATTCAAGTACTTTCCTTTACATTAGAATCAGAAAAACGTTCTGACTAAATTTTAAACCAGTCATATAAATCCTTTTTTGAGAATGCATACTAGGACCATACAATATTGCATCTAGACACTCTGAACTTCTGTGTACTCTTAAAATGTTTCAACACAAATTGCGCATATTGTAGATATATATATATATATATATATATATGGTAAACACCATAAAAGGATTGTGCACCATGAATAACACAATATGTATTCAGGAAAAACAAATCACATAACTTGTCAACTCAAATATCACATGATAAATATCTTAGAATAGTGGCATACAATAAACAACATGAATTAAACTTGAGGAGAGAATCGTGCGTCTGGCCGATTCGTAAACCACGATGTAAATGCCAAGAAATAACAGCTCACAATGAATAACAAGATCAAAGTACAATGAAACGAATTGCGCGTCTTTTGCCGATTCTTAAGCCACCATGTAAATGTCAAGAAATGGTAGCGCGCAATGAACAACAAAGTTAAAACACCATAAAACAAATCGCGCGTCTTGCCGATTCTTAAGCCACCATGTAAATGTCAAGAAATTGTAGCGCGCAATGAACAACAAAGTTAAAACACCATAAAACGAATTGCGTGTCTTGCCGATTCTTAAGCCACCATGTAAATGTCAAGAAATGGTAGCGCGCAATAATTAACAAGATTAAATTATCATGAAAAGAATCGCGCATCTTGCCGATTCGCAAGTCACCCTGCAAATGTCACAAACACTCAAGCGCATATTTCACACACGCAAAGTACTCTGTCAAATCATAAAAGAATTAGGCCCAAGAACATGAGAGTTCTCGATAACGGCATCGGGAGGCCAGCCCAACCACCGCCTTACCGCCCAGAACAAGGATCTCCAAATGAAGAATGAAAGTCAGATGTCTGGAAGATCAAATAGGCCACTGGGACAGGAGCTCAGGAAGTAGCTGCTGCTCTGCACCGGGACCTCTGAATAGTGAGCACTTGGAGCTGGGCTGGCTCCTTTTTATAGAGTCTTGGCCCAGCCCACAACCACACCCAGGCATGTTGCAGGGAAAGTCTCTAGAAGGCCCTGGAAAGGGACCACACCCTAACACACTCTGAAAGCCTGCAGCAATACATTGCAAATGAACAGCATTTGTAAGCACATTAAAAATAAGTCTTCAGGATTGAACTCTACAATGCAAAAGGTTAAACAACAACCTATCAGCACAATACATAAATTACGTTGTTTTGAGAGTGCTTTTTTTGCATTCTAGTTGCCAATAGAGCGCACACTGCCCTGGTGTTGACAAAACCACCCACTTGAGAGACTGTGGCTTTGCACTCCCCAGGACTAAGCAGTGGACAAACCACCCACTTGAGAGACTGTGGCCTTGCACTCCCAGGACAGCGCACAGGGCATGTAGCCCCCTCCAGGACCAGTGGTGTTGTACCATCTTCCGGCTGAGGTGCCCCCCATTCCCTGTCCCCCTGAGATACCTGTCTATTTTCGACCTGATGCCCCTGCAGTGTCCTCTCTGTGTTGTTGCAGGAGTGAGGTGGGGCGTTGGCCTATGTGTTGTGGCCCTGTGGCCCACAGACATTGAGGACTGGGCAGTATCCCTACACTTGTAAATATGTATGTCCGTTTGGAATTTGATGCACTTATTCATGGTATTTTTACATATTACACTCACTTTCTTCAAATCATTTTGTCCTTGCATTATTCCTGAGTGGTACGGGGTGAATATGTAATGTTACTGCATCTGCTTGTATGGTGTTGGGGGTGTTGTGTGTGTGTGTCACTCTCTTTTTCCTTCCCCCCTCCCCTGTGTGCTAGGCGGTAGTACTCACCGTGGTTGTATTCGGCGGCGTTGGTGTTCATAATGAAGCAGAAGGTAGACAAACATAGGGAAGACTTGCAGCTCGGGCTCTATGGCGTTGTGGTTGTTCCCTGAGTCTCCAGAGGTGAGTCGTTTCCATTCTGTGTTCTGTTTCCGCCAGGCTTTTGATGTTGTTGGTATTGCCCTGGAAAAGGTGGCAGATAGGCTGGTCATAATACAGTGGGCGGAACATTGTCTTCCGCCTGGCTGTTGGCGGTTACCGCTGTGGTGCTTGTTAATTCCACCCTGGCGGTCGGTGTGTTAAAGTGACTGTCTGTCTGAGTGGTTTCCGCCATGGTCATAATTCCATTTTTTTTACCGCTGGCTTGTTGGCGGTTTTACTGCCGCTTTATCAACGACAGCCAGGGTTGTAATGAGGGCCTTTTTCCTCTTTTGCAATGACCTAAATGCAAGGACCTTGCACAGGGCACATCTGACCTGGATGAAGGTGACAACATGGCTGTGAGATCAAGGGACCTGTCAAGGGTATAATAACACACATTAACAAAATAATAACAGTACATACATCGCAGATCACCAGCCTGCTCCTAATACCATTTCCATTCTAATCAGTGGACACAGGCTCAATAAGCTTCATTTTGGCATTGAGGCATGATTTGGCATTTTGCCATGCTGTGCAAGGTTACAGGGTGTGAGCACAGTGTCACACTTGCCTAGCAAAAGGGATTCAATACCAGCCCAGATTATGAAAAATACTGTGAGAAAAATTAGACAGGCCCCAGTCTCTGGAGGCTGAGCATATAAACTGACATGAAAACCATATCTGACACTTACATGCATAACAATACATCATGTAGCCAACAGCCAATTGGCATGTGGTGCCTATGTGTCGACCTGAGGGCCATAGTAAGTCATGAACTGCCTTCCGAACAAGTCTATCAAGGCCTGATGTGGTTTGAGATCCCTGTGCCAACATACACAGAGCTCAACTTAAAATCATCTAATACATACAACACGCATTCTCCACTCCTGCTGTCCTGCAATCACATGTGATTGTATATTGATAACATCTTTTGGTAAGAGATGCCTGAGGATGTCTGTCATGACACCTCTCCTAGTTATGTGCATTCAACACAAGCTGCATCAGGGGACACTCAATACACACTCACCACGATGTATCAGAGCTCAATACCTTAAACTTGGCATAGAAACATGCCCATTGATTCACCCATTGATGCACACTGACAGCACCTACAGGGCTTTGACTACACATCTGACAGCTGTCTAAGAGTAAGATATGTATAAGTACAGAGAAAACTGTGCACATGGGGCACTTACCTGCTCCTCTGGTGCAAAGTAGACCTGTCCATACAGGAGTAGGACCTCCTTCACCAGCTTTTCCAGCTCCTCTGGGGATGAAGGCACGGGCCCTACCACCTTTTGGATGTGACATGATTGCAGCCAGAGCCAGTAAACAGCAGCTCCGTTAGTAGAGGTCTTGCTGGCAGCAGTGTCAGGAGTCAAGTGAAGGATTTCACAGAACATGGCGGTCACGTCTGCCTGGTACCTGACCGTCACTGCCGGCGGACTCATGTCTACCAGCGGTTGCGGGCGGTTCCTAATGTCCAGTGGAGTAGGTCCGGCAGCCACCATTTTAGAGGCATACTATGGCATTTTTAGCTGTTTTAGATGTTTCACAAATCCAAAAATATTGTTCTGGTGAATTATGACTGCTGGCATAGTCCGGTCATGTAGGTCAATCGAATTCAACATCATTTTGGTATGACGCCAAGCACATGTGACAACACGATTAGGTAAACAGGCCCCCACCCCCTCCCCACAGGCCAATGTTGGTTTTGGGGCATTACCTCACAGTTCGAGTGGCAAGTCACATGCACATATTGTTGCTGTCCAGATAGATGATGTGTACACATTTGTGGAAATGCAAGGGGGAAAAGTGTTACTTCTGTGTAATTGGAAGTGGTGATGGTTCATGTCCTCTGCTACTCCCATGCCATGTCACTGTTCTTCTATGACATGCATTATGTGTCTTGCAAGGGACACATTGAATGACAGCTATACTTTCCTTTTGTCCTACATAGTTACCCTCGGAGGGAAAGGATTGGACAACCTCCTGTGTACCGTCCATTGGCAGATCTTCAGGCAATGGAGGACAGGCACGTCATCCAGATATACTGCCTGGATAGAAAGACAATCGTAGATCTTTGTTGGCAGTTGTAGCCAGATCTGATGCCTGCCATCAGTCTTCCAAATAGCATACCACCCATCACTCAAGTCCTGGCAGTGTTGCATTTCCTGGCCACAGAGTCCTTCCAAAATACAGTGGCCCTGTCTGCTGGGATGTCCCAGCCTATGTTCAGTGTGGTCTTGAAGGATGTACTCTCAGCAATATTGAAATACCTGGACAGCTACATTCGGTTCCCTCAACGTGAGGATTTTGCCCATGTGAAGGCCTACTTCTATTTTTTGACAGACATCCCACATGTGGTGGGAGCCATTGATAGAACGCATGTAGCCTTGGTTTCACCGCATGGCAATGAATAAGTCTATTGGAACAGGAAGAACCTCCATTCCATCAATGTCCAAGTTGTTTGTTTGGTGGACCTCTACATTTCCAAGGTCTGTACCCTTTATCCGGGTTCAGTCCATGATACCTTCATCATGCGGAACAGCACTATTCCACTTCTGATGACACAGCTGTACCCAGAGAGGGCCTGGCTGATTGGTAAGTCACATATATCCTATTTGTTTGTATGCTATGTCTGCTGCTAGAGAGACGATGCTTGGGACTCATGGTTGCACATATGTCACGTTCCCTTACAGGTGACTCTGCATACCCAAACCAGTTGTTAACACCGGTGAGGAATTCAACTACACCAGGGGAAATCCGCTTCAACGAGGCTCATGGAAGGACTCGGCTTGTCGTGGAGCAGGCTTTTTCTTGTATGAACATGACTGGTGGAGCACTCCTTTACTCACTCGGAAAAGTTTGTAAGATCATTGGGGCCTGCTGCATTCTCCACAACATTGCCCTGTGGAGAAATATTCCATTTATACCAGCTGAGGGGGAGCTAGCAGTGCCACCGGGTGAGCCCCCTGAAATGCCAAGTGAGGGTGACAGTGATGAGGATGAAAGTGAAGACAAGCGGGAAGATCTCATCAATCACTACTTCACTTGAGTATAAGTATTTCATGTTATGTGATTACTGTGACTGTATGGGGAACTTTAGGGGTCAGGGTGTGTTGAGAAGGGTATTTCATTTTCCAAGAGACATAGCATCTCATTCTATGCATTATACAGGCATGGTTTGCTAGCTAAGTCAGACTTTAACGTGTAACTAGCTTGATGATCTGCTTTGTTTGGCTCAGTCCCATTGTATTGTCAGTGGATCAACTGAAGTTTGAAATGATAATTGGGTCATATGTATGCCTTTATCTGCCTGGACTCCTTGTATCTTTTTCCTTCTTCCAGGTGTCTTCACCATGCCATCCTCATGTGAGATTTTCAGAGTTGTGTCATTGGCAAGTAAAGTGGACATGGATTGACCCAGGTAATGTTGGTCACAGATTTGGGGTATATGAGTCCTGTGCCCAAGCAGCATGACAGTGGGCGGGTAGGAATCTGAAATTAACAATATACTTGGTTGCTGTGATGTATTGGTCCAATGGTTTTATGTGTGTGATCATTTGGAGTTGCAACATGTCATCCTGTGCAACCCATGCATTCTACCTTCACACTGTGTTGACATGGATCCTGTGAGATCTTTTTGTGGCTGTCAATGTGTTTCTTCATTGAAGGCCAGTGTGCCTGTGCCACAACACTGACACAAGTGACTCAGATGCTTGCTCATTGTTAATGGGAAGGACCGAGGGTTAGGGAACGTTGTACTGCCCTCTGTCTGTGCCATGGTGTATGAAAAGTTGACAGACCTAGTTTTGGTACATGAAAAGGCTCAAGCTGGTGAGAACATCCACTACTCTGATAGCCTAATGTACGGGGCAAGGTCTAACAAAGCCTGTGTGGTCTAGGGGATGATACATTTATGATATCTGGCCTGACTCAATATGGTTCAGATGTTCTTGGCTATGACTGTCCAGACTTTTTAACAGCCTATGTGCAGCACAGTGCAATAAAATATTTTGTGTGACCAGACACTTGTGACATTGTGTTGCTAGTCATCCTCAGCATGACACTACCTGATACATCTCCCTCCTTCCAATACCTTCTTATGTCTTACTCATGTTCTTCACATGTGATTCCCATTCGACATCTTAGAAAATTAAAAGAAGAGGTAGTAGGCAGTGTTTTAGGGATAGAATTGTTTATTTACATATTTACATAAACTAATAGTGGTATTGAAAAACAAGACGGTGAAGGGATCAATCACAGGTGGTGTAATCAATAGAGTAGAGGCCACAGCATTTGAAGTCCAAAGTCCAGTGCCCTATTGCCGTGGAAAATGAAAAGTGGATAAGGAACAGTCAACAGAGTGAATCTGTGGCACACAAAGGAGTGCCATCAGGAAGTGGTCACTTGCTGGCAGTGGTTGGTGTCTTGCCATCCACAGTTTCTGGAATCTTGGGTGGATGTCCCCACTTACGGTGGGTTCAGTAACTACAAAGGCTGGGGTGTCTGAGGCAGATGCTTCCCCTGGCAGGACCTCCCTTCCAGGGGCTGGCAATGATGAAGGGCCTGGTGTAGATGTACCAAAGGAAAGGGTGGAGTGTTGATGTCCCTCTCAGTACCTCTGTTAGGGAGGCCATGTTGGTATTGTGGGCCTCCCACTGTTCACACATTTCCCGATTGAAGTCCCTCTGTAGCTCCTTGATTTCCCCGAGTTCGGTTAGTACCTGGCCCATCACACCTTGGGAATGTTGGTAGGCCCTCATGACATGGCTGATTCTGTGCTGGCCAGGGGAATCACCACCAGCCTCCTACCGCTGGACCACACCATCCCTCCCACGCACCCTGCCCCCTTCCACTGGTTCCAGGTCCTTCATTGCGGGGATTGGTAGGCTATGACTCATGAACCTGGACTTGGGGGCACAAGATGTTTGGGACTGTCCTCGGGACACAGGCTTGGGGCTGATTGGCTGCCTGAGATATAAAGGCCACGGGGCTGGGAGGAGTCACTGTGGTCTGGCTGAGGCTCACTAGTGTCATCTGACCAGGTTGCCAGGATGGGCCAGAACAATCCTCAACATCCACCGGTGCAGGAGTGGTGTCCTCACTGAGGGCTTCATCCATGGGGATAGTGGCAGTCTCTTCCGTGGATTTGGTATTTGCAGAAGCTGCTCAACCTGTTTATGTGAGAGATACACTGTTACAGGTTGTATTGTGACAGCTACTTTCAATAGTTGACAGTGACATTGGGATAGGGCCATGTTCACATTGGATTTGCTGATCTGCCTTATGTGGCAGGTACATATACTATAATTTGTATTGCCCTGCCATTGGAGTTACATACCAATTCCATTTCAGTAAACTAGCCTCATATTTTCTGGATTTTTTGGCTGTTAGAGGGATGGTCATGGATTCATATCTTGCCAACAGTACAGGCAAAACAGTAGCTGGGCAGGATGCTGTTTGGGGGATCTTGAGACCTAGTTGCCTGTTATGCAGGCAGTGGCAGCACCTGGGATGATATGTGATAATTGTTATCCCGTGGCCAGTTCATTGTGGATTTGACTGCTGCCAATGCCATTCAGATGACACATCTTGGGGTGTTAGATCTGTCTTAGATGTCCTTTCCAAACATTTTGAGCTGTCCTTCCTGTCCACACAATTTTCATCTTGGCATACCTGCTCAAGATGGATCTGTGTGTGTTGCCACATTACAGGGTGTACCATGACCTGTATCCTTGTCCCTCCCAAGTGTGTTACCTTCATAAGTGAGTTCACGGACAGTGGCACAATGTCAAATGGACAGTGGCCTGCTGTTTGAGGTTGCATGGCCTGGCCCTCCTGGGATTTACAGGGATGTTACTCAAAACAAAACTCAGTTTACATTGTTAATCCTCTGAGGTGAATTGACTTCCATTGCAAGTATACCAGCAAGGATATTTGAACATGTGCAGAGTAGGCTGGCTCATTGGATTGGGTAGACAGAGCCTCCTGACATTAGCAGTCATGTGACTCTCTGAACTACATCCAGTTGTTCGATTTAATCTCCCCAGGTGTGTACACTTCATGTGTGAATTGCCAGGAAATTGTATTTGTACAGGTATACAGTGAACTGTTGATTGGAGTGAGAGTAAGGGATCCTCCTATGAGTTCTAGCCATTTCACTCCCTGCATCACACACACTGTACAGTTGTCCTTCTCTCAGGTGAGTACAGTTCAATGGGTGGGTAGAGGGAGAATGGTGTTTTGTAGCAGGCAGCACTGTATTGGCTAGGGGGGAGTAACACTACTATTGTCCTCTGGCCTTGGCATTAATGTCTGTGACTGTCCTACTTGCACACACTGTACAGTTGTCCTCCTCTCAAGTCAATACTAGAAACTAGGGATTTGTAGAACAAGGTAATTTTAAGTGCGGTACACTGTTCTGGATTTTGTAATAGCAGAACTATGCTGGGAATTGTGGTGCTGTCATTCCCTGTGCTACACACAGTATACAGAGATGTGGTACACCCAGTTGAGTCTAGTTCCCATGTGAGATGGCACACAGTGATCTTTTGACAAGTGGTGACTGGGCTGGTGAGTGGGGGTACAGTGAAGTTGGCTAATGCTGATCAGTGTGCATGCATGAAGATACATTTAGGTGACATGTCTTTTATGATGTGACTTCCCAGACTCCACTCCTCCAGGTATTCCTGTCAAGACCCTAGGATGCATGATGGCCAAGACCTTCTCCTCCCATGATGTGAGCTGTAGAGGAGGGGGTGGGGGACCACCACCAGTCGTCAGGATCGTGCCTGGATGCCCTGGAAAGGACCTTCTCCCTGAGGTCGTGCCACCTCTTCTTTATGTTGTACCTTGTGCGTGGGAAGGTGCCTACAGAATTCACTCTGTCGAATATCCTTTGGCACATTTCCATTTTCCTTGAGATAGTAGTTTGCTGGACTTGGGCTCCAAATAATTGTGGCTTTTCTCTATTGATTTCATGCACCAAGACTCTTAACTCATCATCTGTGAAACGGGGATTTTTCTGGGGTGACATGGTAGCATTGGAGGTATACCTATATAGATGGGTGCTAAACAGGTGATGGGGAGTGTATAGAGTGGGGCGGTGCAAATGGATGTGATGGGTGTAGGTTGAGGATGTGGGATATGTGGTTGTGAAAGTTGGAGGGGTGCCTAATCTATGTTTTGGTATTTCTTTTTGCAAGCTCTATCTTGCTGTGAGTGGCATTGTAAATACAAAGCATAGCGGTGTGTGAAGGAGTGTGTTTTATAGTGTGCTTTGCAGGTGTGTCCAATGTGTGAATGTGTGTCAGCTCTGTTGTATTCAAATGGATCCAATTTGATGTAGAGCATTACCGTGGTGACTGCCAACCGCCGAGGTTCAGACCACCATTGGGGGATTGCCATGGCAGGACTGCCATTACGAATTTTGTCTTGTAATACAGTCAGTGGATGGTTGACGGGCTGGCGGTGCCGATGGTCGGAATACCTAGTTCCCGCTCTCCTGGTGGGGTCGTTTTTTTGGCTGACTTTTGGCGGTCCTGCCTATGCTACTCGTAATACGGCGGTCTGTGTGACTGCCAACATGGCGGTCTTTTGGCAGCCGTCATTATGGCGGCCTGACCGTCAGACCGCCAAACTCGTAATGACGCCCTAAATGTATTATATGTGTATGTTTTGGAATGTTAGGTATTGTATGGTTCGGTGTTTAATTTTTCTTTTACAGGTTTTTATCTACAAATGATTTTGATGGGAATTTTGAGTTTACAATTTTTTTTAAAAGGAAATCAATTTTGGTTTATTTTAAGCCAATTGTTTTCAGTTTGATTTTCTTATTCGGGTTTGCTGGAGTTGTTATTTTTTAAAACACTTTTTTCATGTTTTTTATGGAGCCTACACACTTTGGATTGCCTTCAGGGATTTCTGTTGGATTGTTAAAATTTTTGCACTTTTTTGGGGCTTTTTAAAATACTTTTCTACATTTTTTATGGATTATTGTTATTTGTTACGTGGAGGTGTAGCTACAGCTATAAAACAAGAAGCATAATAGTGATTTTTTGTTGTGGTTGGGAAATGTTATATTTTGTTTACGTTATGTTTATGCCATTATTATGTGGAGCTGTCTGGATTATGTTGTATTTATTTACTGAGATGGTCTGAATTTGTTTTTATGTTGGTTAGATGTTTAGTAATTTTTTTCTTTTAATAATTATTATGTATATTTTTATCATAGCAGTGTTTTGTGATTTTTTGATTTTATATATTTATTTCACTAATCTAATGCAATATTGATATATTTATTATAAAAATAATTGGTCTATTGGCATAGATTTCTTTACAGTTTTTGAGTGTTTTGGTAGATTTACATGTGTTTTATAGGATGGATTTGGCTATTACTTTTAAGTACTCTAGTCCTTTGTTATTTACAAAGATTCTGACTTTGCACTGTGGCATTTCATATCTTTTTTAGTTTGTTTGTTCAGTTTAGGGCCACTTTGGGTAACAGAATATCCTATTCTTAGTTGTTTATAGCTTTGCTCCTTTTGTATTGCTTCAGTAGATTTGTACGGTGTAGGTTGAGTTCTGCCTATTGTGGACTAGAAGTAATTATGCCAGCCTTGAACTGCATTGTTTGTTTTGGCTTCCTATGCCAGGGTGCTGTCATGGACATTTCACCATGGTATCTGGAATTTAGCTTGGCATCTGTGCCCTGACCAATGTACCCTGCCAACCTGTGTGTCTTCTAAATAGTCCATTAGGGGACTAAGGCCTCATTACGACTTTGGCAGTCGGAATGATCCTACTGTCAAAGCTGTAGGGAGGAGGGTGCCGTCATACCGGCAGCCTACGTCCCAGTCATATTATGATGTTTCTACTGGGCTGATGTTTCTGCCAGTCAGAGCGGTGGAAACAGTGACACGACATTGACCCTTGAGGCCGTCGAAGCCAGTGCAGTGGCACAACAGCACACAAAGAATGCACACTGTCTGCATTCCGAGGGTGCTTGCAAGGGGGCATGGCTTTCCTCCTGCGTTTTTGGGAACTCAGCTCCACCATGGCTGACCATGACTCTGACCGTTGCCACCCCGTCCATATCTATGATCCTGGCAGTTGTGGCGTCCCCTAGTGGTCCAACTGCCATGATCATATTCTGGCGGCTGGACTGCCAGGAGTATGGCGGTCCGACCGCCATCGTGGGTACAGAAATTCTGGGAATGACGTACTTGTAATGAGGCCCTAAGTTTGTCTTCATTTTGTTTGTAGAAAGGGCTTTCTATTAATACATTTTAGTGGTTGACTACCTCTATGACAGTGACGTAGGTTTGTGTTATAAATTTTTTGATTTTGAAGACAAATTGGCTGTTGATGACTTTTGTGGACCATTCAACGCTTAGTGTGAATTTTTGTAGGAGTTGCCTTCTATAGCTGTGTGTGGGTATATTTTGAAAATTGTTTGAATCATATCTTGCTCAAAGTCTATGATTAAGTTTTTTGGTGGCACTAGTCATTTGTTTGTTGTTTTATATTGTTTAGAAGTTCAAAGTAGGTACTGCTTAGTTTATTTGGGCTTAAACGAATGGGGTGTTGGTGTGTTGATATTCCCCACGAATGCCATGTATTATGTATATCTGCATGAATGGTTTGGGACACATTTTAAACTTCCTGTTCATCATCCACATTTGGCATTGGGTACGTGTAGGAAAGTCCTTTTTTTTTGCCTGATCACCCCCACTCTTTCTGGATAGGTACTGGTGGTTACTGACTCTTGGCTGTGCCCTGGGTACTGCTTACCAGTCCCAGGGCCAGTGCTCTGTGTAAAATGGATATGCAAATTAGGCTAATTATAATTGGCTAAGTTAACCTACCTATAAGTCCCTAGTATATGGTAGGGCATGTAGGTTTAGGGACCACAGCATAGGTGGTGCACACCTAGGTGCATTGCTGAGGTGCCCAGTGTCATTTTAAAAGCAAGCCTGCCTTGCTGGCTGCTTTTAAATTAAAGTTATATGCAAATTCGACTTTGGAATTAAAGGTACTTCCAAAGTTTTAAACTACCTTATTTTTACATATAAGTCACCCCTAAGGTGTGCCCTATGTGCCCCTAGGGCTGGGTGCCATGTAACTATAAGCAGGGACTTTATAAAAATAGATTTATAAGCCCTGGTGAGGTAAAAACAGCCAAATTCGTTTTTCCCTCATGGAAGTAAATGGCCTTCATAGGCTAGAATGGGCAGACTTTATTTTAAATTTTAAAGTCTCCTTAAATGTTACATACCAAAAATTTGGTATCAAATTGATTGTTATAATAAATCCCACAACTTCCAGTTGTTGGATTTAATATAACTAGTGCAGGTAAAAAGTTTAGACTTTACCTAAAAAGTTGCCAATTTCAGCTCTGCATTGTTTTTGCTGCTGTGCTCTGATTGGCCAGCCTGCAGCAGCTTCTGCCAGGCCACTTTAATGAGGTGTGAAGTGGCCTGGCTTTACACAAAGGAATGTGCTTGGGGGAGAGAATCTCCCCTCAGCAGATGGGGAAGCAGGAAGGGGGAGGGCTGCCAAACTGGTCTTCAAAGGCAGAGAGGGACATCTGGAGCACCCAGCAACACCCCCACATCCTGCAACCCCAGACAGCTAGGTGCCCCCTTGATTAGATTAGGAGAGGGCAGGAGAGGGGTGTGTTTATGATTTTTAGCCACACCAGTGGGTGGGTTCAGCCAGATCTCTCCTCCAAAAATCAGATTCATCCATTTTGGATTTTTAGAGACTATTGCCTTCTGGGATGGATTTTTGCCACACTTCCCAGGAAGTGGTCATCACAGGGGGACGACCCTGTCCCTGATTGGAGGACCAGGGCCCCCCTGCTTTTCACCCAGGAGCAAGGATAAAACTGGCAGACCTGCACCCACGCCTCAGATCCCCACCAAATTTCAAGAAGAAAGAACTACAAGGAGAAGAAGGACTGCCCTGCTGGACCCCTGGCCTGCACCTGGACCCTGCACTCAGAAAGACTGCACCAGCTGCACACTTGGGCTTCACCACAAGAAGGACTTTGCCTGGCTTCCACTGGTTCAAGGAGGGACTCCCTGTTTGCTACAGGTGAAAAATTGCTAACCAGAGTCCCCTGCACCAACTCCTGAAAAAGTGACCAGCTGACCACTGCCCAGTGGCCAAAAAGGAGTTTGCGCCAGGTGCACTCTGGGAGTTGAAGTCCGCACTTCCCAAGGACCATCACAGAACTTCTGGACCCTTGGGGTGAGCTGTGGACCCCAAAAGAACCTTAAAAGAACATCTGGGTGAAGCCCCAGAAGTTTGGAAAAGATTGGAGAAATTTTAGAAAAAAGCTCCATAAAGTGACCGACTCGACGCGGAAATTCTAGCAGGCTTGCCTCAACCGCGACCCGGCCTGACTTCGTGGTTCGTCCCGGTCAAGAAAAACATCCGAAAAAGAGACTAAGTCCGAACGTAAAAAGTTGACCGGGACCTTCCAGCCATCGTATCCGAGAAGGGCTCCACGGACGTCGGATCAAGATCCAGGTTTACCCCGGTCGAAGGATTTTCATCTCGAAAAAACGACTAAGTCCGAAGGTAGAAATCACCACCGAGGAAACCGACTTCGCGTATCCGGACAAGGGCTCCAGGAGGTCGGATCCAACTGGCAGGTTCGTCCCGGTGAAGAAAAACTTCAAAATAAAGACTAAGTCAGAAGGTAACTTTTTAACAGAGGCCTCCCGCGACCTGTAGCCGAGCAGGGCTCCATCGCGGTCGGCCTGAAAGTTTGACTTTGTCCCGGTCCTGGTGCAACCAGATGACCCGATTGGCGCTTTTTGTTTCTATGCGCTAGAAAATAATAATACTTTAAAAATTCATATCTCCGGTTCCCCTGAACCGATTTTAATCGTTTTTGTGTCATTTTAAAGATAAAAATATAAGCCATTTTTATAAATTGGTTTTGGATTTTTAAACTGTTTCCTGTGTTTTATTTAATTACTGTTTTGTGATATTTGAATGCTTTACACTTTGTCTCCTAAGTTAAGCCTTGACGCTCGATGCTAAGCTACCAAGGGTAGAGCTGGGATTAATTTACTGAGACCTAACTGTACTTTTGTGGAGGTTTGTGGCTTGTTGCTAGGTGTAGGTACCTACCTGCCCTACCAATAACCCATTTTCCAACATAATTGGAAGCAGCGACGGGATCCTGTACTTGTGTTCAATATCACGTTACAGTTTTAGATAAAACAAATTAAAAATCCTTTAAATTGTCCTAGTGCAAAAATTGTTTTTAATTTTTAATTTTATTTTTTTTTTAATTAATTTGGATTAATTTCAATTATTGAATTTTTGTAATTTTTCTAAATTCTTGTTTCCAATTTTTGCAAAAAGCTTTTGTTGACACAAAACTAGGGAACCATGGAGCTTGATCTGGCTAGCCTACCCACACTGACAGTAGTCCAGCTTAGGGGGTTGTGTATTGAGAGGGGGTTGCCTGCAACCACTAATCTCAGGAAGGAAATCCTGATTAAATCCCTGACAGCATGGGCTGAGGCCCAAGAGGTAGAGACAGAGGAAGCTCCAGAGGAGGAACCAAAAGAAGATGATGCTAACTCTAACCACTCAGGGGAGGAAAGGCATCAGACCCCAAGTGAGGAAGAGGAGGAACGGTCCTCACTGGACACAGTCACTAGGGGCAGACCCAAAGCTAGTGGTAGGAAGAGGGTCCTTTCAGGAGGAGAGAACCCATCCATCAGGGAGAGAGAGCTGGAAGCCCAGCTAGCCTACATAGCTTTGGAGGCAGATAAGCTTGCCCTAGAAAAAAAGAAGTGGGCAAGCAAAGAAAAAAAAGATGGAAGCAGCGAGAAAGAAACTGAGGTGTCCCTGGGTGGGGGTTTTGCCCCCAGATTACCCAAAGGGGTGGTTCCTGCCTATGTAGAGGGGGATGACATCGATAAGTGGCTGGGGGCCTTTGAGAGGGCCCTCCAGATGAGGAAAGTCAAGCCTCAGTACTGGGGTTCACTCCTTTGGGAGTTAGTTCCCAACTCTGGGAGGGATAGGCTCCTAACCATGAGTGGGGAGGATGCAGACTCATACCCCAGTATGAAGAGTTGCTTGACTAAGAAGTTTGGTCTAACCCCAGAGCAGTATAGGCTTAAGTTTAGGGACACCCAAAAGACAAGCACCCAGTCCTGGGTGGACTTTGTGGACATTTCAGTGAAAGCACTGGAGGGCTGGATACAGGGCAACAGGGTAAGTACCTTTGAGGGGCTGTACAATTTGATTATGAGGGAGCACCTTCTAACTAATTGTGTCCAAGAGAGGCTCCGCCAGTATCTAGTAGACTCTAGGTTGACCAACCCCAGAGAGCTGGGGGAGGCAGCAGATGACTGGTTAAGAACTAGAGTTAACCAGAGACCCCCAGGGGGTGATCAGAAAAAGGGAGGACATGGTTCTTCTCAGGGGAAGAACCAAGGGAAAGATGACAAAAAACCCAAAGAGTCCTCACAAGAGTCCCCAAAAACTTCTCAGGGAGGGGGAGCCCCGAGCCAATTCACTTCTAAAGGGAAAGGGTATCAGGGAAAGAATTTTGATCCTGCTAAAGCAGGAAGGTTTCAGGAGCTTGCTAAGGCCGGCAAGTGTTTTGACTGTTATCAGCCAGGACATAAAAGAGGAGATGCTATCTGCACCAAGAAGCCCCCCACTGGTGGGCAATCCCAAGGGATTGCTAGTGTAGGGTTGGGGGTGGAAGTTGGCCCAGGGGTGGAATCAGGGTACACTGAAGTCACCTTAGTATCCGTGGGTGGGGTGGACATTGCAACTATGGCCACCTTACCTCCCATCATGCAGAGGTATAGGCAGAGGCCTAAAGTCAATGGGACTGAAGTGGAAGCTCTGAGAGATACAGGAGCCAGTGTGACAATGGTCACAGAAAAGCTGGTTTCTCCAGAGCAGGTCTTACCTGGTGTCTTCCACCAGGTGACTTATGCAGATAGCAGAACCAAACTCCATCCCATGGCTATGGTGAGTCTGGAATGGGGAGGTGTGACTGGCCCTAAAAAAGTAGCTGTAGCTCCTGCCCTCCCAGTAGAGTGTCTGCTGGGAAATGATCTTGAAGCATCTGAATGGTCAGAAGTGGAGAGAAGGGTCCATGCACAGATGCTGGACCTCCCTGAATGGGTGTGTGCTGTGACCAGGTCACAGGCAGCACAACAGGGAAATGCTGGACACTTGGACCCTGGAACAATTGGCCAAGCCTCCAAGAAGAAGAGAAAGGGCACTGGGTCTGGCTTACCAGCCCCAACAAGTACAGAGGGTCAGGAAGAATCCAACCCTGAGGGGGAGGATCTGAACTCTGAGGGAGGGACACCTTCCCTGCAAACTCTGCCTGACTTGGCAGAACTGCAAGGGGCAGGTGGGCCCACCAGAGAAGATTTGTGCCAGGGACAAAGAGAGTGTCCCACTCTTGAGGGCCTGAGGCAGACTGCTGCCAGGCAAGAACAAGGGGATACCAGTGGTACCCACAAGGTTTACTGGGAGGATGGAGTTCTCTACACTGAGGCTAGGACCCTTAAAGAAGGGGCTACTAGGAGAGTAGTGGTCCCCCAAAAGTATAGAGAATTCCTCCTTACCTTAAGCCATGATATCCCCTTAGCTGGTCATTTGGGACAGACCAAGACCTGGAACAGGCTGGTCAACCATTTTTTTTGGCCAGAAATGTCAGAAAAAGTCAGGGAGTTTTGCAGCTCCTGTGTCACCTGTCAAGCCAGTGGCAAGACAGGGGGCAAGCCAAAGGCTCCCTTAATTCCACTGCCAGTGGTTGGGACTCCCTTTGAGAGGGTGGGGATTGACATTGTTGGTCCCCTAGACCCACCAACTGCTTCAGGTAACAGGTACATTGTGGTGGTAGTGGACCATGCCACCAGGTACCCTGAGGCAATACCCCTCCGGACAATCACTGCACCCACAGTGGCTAGGGCCCTACTTGGTGTGTTCACCAGAGTGGGATTCCCAAAGGAGGTGGTCTCAGATAGGGGCACAAACTTTATGTCAGCCTATCTGAAAGCCATGTGGGAGGAGTGTGGTGTTACTTATAAGTTCAGCACACCCTACCATCCACAGACCAAAGGTCTAGTGGAAAGATTCAATAAGACCCTGAAGGGCATGATCATGGGTTTGTCTGACAAACTCAGGAGGAGGTGGGATGTCCTCCTCCCATGCCTGCTGTTTGCCTACAGGGAGGTGCCACAGAAGGGGGTTGGATTCAGCCCCTTTGAGTTACTGTTTGGGCACCCTGTAAGAGGCCCATTGTGCTTGGTGAGAGAGTCTTGGGAAAAGCCTCTCAAGGAAGCCAAGGAGAATGTGCTGGATTATGTACTAGGCCTGCGGTCTCGCATGGCTGAGTATATGAAGAAAGCAAGCAGGAACCTGGAGGCCAGTCAGGAGCTCATGAAGCTCTGGCATGATCAAAAGGCTACCATGCCTGAGTATCACCCAGGACAGCTGGTGTGGGTTTTGGAGCCCATGGCTCCTAGGGCACTACAGGCCAAATGGACTGGGCCCTATCCAATCCTAGAGAAAAAAGGTGAGGTCACCTATTTGGTGGACCTTGGCACCCCCAGGAATCCTCACAGGGTCCTGCATGTTAATAGGATGAAACCCCACCAGGACAGGGCAGACATGACCATGCTGATGGTCACTGATGAAGGGAAGGAGGAGGAGGGTGAACCTCTGCCAGACCTCCTATCCTCAAAGGAAAAAGATGGGTCAGTGGAGGGAGTGGTACTCTCTCCCAAACTGACAGATCAGCAACAACAAGACTGTAAGCAAGTCTTGGGACAGTTTGCTAGTCTGTTCTCCCTGACCCCTGGACTCACCAATTGGTGTGTCCATGATGTTGACACTGGTGACAGCTTGCCTGTCAAGAACAAGCTGTACAGGCTGTCTGACCAGGTCAAGGCCAACATCAAAGCTGAAGTGGCTAAGATGTTGGACCTGAAGGTAATTGAGCCCTCTGATAGTCCTTGGTCCAGTCCAGTGGTACTGGTACCCAAAGCTAATCCCCAAGGGGGGAAGAAAGAATTAAGATTCTGTGTGGACTACAGAGGTCTAAATGCAGTCACTAGGACTGATGCTCACCCCATACCTAGAGCTGATGAGCTCATTGACAGGTTGGGGGCTGCCAAATTCCTGAGCACATTTGATCTGACCTCAGGATATTGGCAGATTGCCTTAAGTCCAAGAGCTAAGGAGAGGTCAGCATTTTCCACACCAGAGGGCCACTTTCAGTTCAAGGTGATGCCCTTTGGGATGAAAAATGCTCCTGCCACCTTCCAACGGTTGGTGAATAGAGTCCTATCTGGGTTGGAATCTTTTAGTGCAGCTTATCTGGATGATATAGCTGTATTTAGTTCCACCTGGAGGGACCACCTGGTCCACCTGAAGGAAGTGCTTCAGGCCCTGCTTCAAGCAGGCCTGACTATCAAGGCAAGCAAGTGCCAGATAGGGCAAAGTTCTGTTTTGTACCTGGGCCACCTTGTTGGTGGAGGCCATGTACAACCTCTCCAGCCCAAGATCCAGACTATCCTGGATTGGGAGGCTCCAAAAACCCAGACTCAGGTCAGGGCCTTTCTTGGCCTGACTGGGTATTACAGGAGGTTTGTTCAGAATTTTGGGACCATAGTGGCCCCTCTGACTGAGCTTACCTCCAAGAAACAACCCAAGAAGGTTATTTGGACCCCAGAGTGTCAGAAAGCTTTTGACACCCTAAAACAGGCTATGTGTTCAGCACCAGTGTTACTGGCCCCTGACTATAGCAAGGAATTTGTAGTGCAAACAGATGCTTCAGAGGAAGGGATTGGGGCAGTGTTAGCACAAGTTAATGAAGAGGGCCATGATCACCCACTTGCCTTCATCAGCAGGCGACTACTCCCCAGAGAGAAAAAATGGAGTGCCATTGAGAGGGAGGCCTTTGCTGTGGTTTGGTCCCTGAAGAAGTTGAGGCCTTACTTGTTTGGCACTCACTTCCGTGTACAAACTGACCACAGACCTCTCAGATGGTTGATGCAGATGAGGGGGGAGAACCCAAAACTGTTAAGGTGGTCCATTTCCCTACAGGGGATGGACTTCACAGTGGAGCACAGACCTGGGACTGCTCATGCCAATGCAGATGGCCTTTCCAGGTTTTTCCACTTAGCTGATGAGGACTACCAGGGTGTAGGTTAGTACCCATCACCTTTCATCTGGGGGGGGGGCAGTGTAGGAAAGTCCTTTTTTTTTGCCTGATCACCCCCACTCTTTCTGGATAGGTACTGGTGGTTACTGACTCTTGGCTGTGCCCTGGGTACTGCTTACCAGTCCCAGGGCCAGTGCTCTGTGTAAAATGGATATGCAAATTAGGCTAATTATAATTGGCTAAGTTAACCTACCTATAAGTCCCTAGTATATGGTAGGGCATGTAGGTTTAGGGACCACAGCATAGGTGGTGCACACCTAGGTGCATTGCTGAGGTGCCCAGTGTCATTTTAAAAGCAAGCCTGCCTTGCTGGCTGCTTTTAAATTAAAGTTATATGCAAATTCGACTTTGGAATTAAAGGTACTTCCAAAGTTTTAAACTACCTTATTTTTACATATAAGTCACCCCTAAGGTGTGCCCTATGTGCCCCTAGGGCTGGGTGCCATGTAACTATAAGCAGGGACTTTATAAAAATAGATTTATAAGCCCTGGTGAGGTAAAAACAGCCAAATTCGTTTTTCCCTCATGGAAGTAAATGGCCTTCATAGGCTAGAATGGGCAGACTTTATTTTAAATTTTAAAGTCTCCTTAAATGTTACATACCAAAAATTTGGTATCAAATTGATTGTTATAATAAATCCCACAACTTCCAGTTGTTGGATTTAATATAACTAGTGCAGGTAAAAAGTTTAGACTTTACCTAAAAAGTTGCCAATTTCAGCTCTGCATTGTTTTTGCTGCTGTGCTCTGATTGACCAGCCTGCAGCAGCTTCTGCCAGGCCACTTTAATGAGGTGTGAAGTGGCCTGGCTTTACACAAAGGAATGTGCTTGGGGGAGAGAATCTCCCCTCAGCAGATGGGGAAGCAGGAAGGGGGAGGGCTGCCAAACTGGTCTTCAAAGGCAGAGAGGGACATCTGGAGCACCCAGCAACACCCCCACATCCTGCAACCCCAGACAGCTAGGTGCCCCCTTGATTAGATTAGGAGAGGGCAGGAGAGGGGTGTGTTTATGATTTTTAGCCACACCAGTGGGTGGGTTCAGCCAGATCTCTCCTCCAAAAATCAGATTCATCCATTTTGGATTTTTAGAGACTATTGCCTTCTGGGATGGATTTTTGCCACACTTCCCAGGAAGTGGTCATCACAGGGGGACGACCCTGTCCCTGATTGGAGGACCAGGGCCCCCCTGCTTTTCACCCAGGAGCAAGGATAAAACTGGCAGACCTGCACCCACGCCTCAGATCCCCACCAAATTTCAAGAAGAAAGAACTACAAGGAGAAGAAGGACTGCCCTGCTGGACCCCTGGCCTGCACCTGGACCCTGCACTCAGAAAGACTGCACCAGCTGCACACTTGGGCTTCACCACAAGAAGGACTTTGCCTGGCTTCCACTGGTTCAAGGAGGGACTCCCTGTTTGCTACAGGTGAAAAATTGCTAACCAGAGTCCCCTGCACCAACTCCTGAAAAAGTGACCAGCTGACCACTGCCCAGTGGCCAAAAAGGAGTTTGCGCCAGGTGCACTCTGGGAGTTGAAGTCCGCACTTCCCAAGGACCATCACAGAACTTCTGGACCCTTGGGGTGAGCTGTGGACCCCAAAAGAACCTTAAAAGAACATCTGGGTGAAGCCCCAGAAGTTTGGAAAAGATTGGAGAAATTTTAGAAAAAAGCTCCATAAAGTGACCGACTCGACGCGGAAATTCTAGCCGGCTTGCCTCAACCGCGACCCGGCCTGACTTCGTGGTTCGTCCCGGTCAAGAAAAACATCCGAAAAAGAGACTAAGTCCGAACGTAAAAAGTTGACCGGGACCTTCCAGCCATCGTATCCGAGAAGGGCTCCACGGACGTCGGATCAAGATCCAGGTTTACCCCGGTCGAAGGATTTTCATCTCGAAAAAACGACTAAGTCCGAAGGTAGAAATCACCACCGAGGAAACCGACTTCGCGTATCCGGACAAGGGCTCCAGGAGGTCGGATCCAACTGGCAGGTTCGTCCCGGTGAAGAAAAACTTCAAAATAAAGACTAAGTCAGAAGGTAACTTTTTAACCGAGGCCTCCCGCGACCTGTAGCCGAGCAGGGCTCCATCGCGGTCGGCCTGAAAGTTTGACTTTGTCCCGGTCCTGGTGCAACCAGATGACCCGATTGGCGCTTTTTGTTTCTATGCGCTAGAAAATAATAATACTTTAAAAATTCATATCTCCGGTTCCCCTGAACCGATTTTAATCGTTTTTGTGTCATTTTAAAGATAAAAATATAAGCTATTTTTATAAATTGGTTTTGGATTTTTAAACTGTTTCCTGTGTTTTATTTAATTACTGTTTTGTGATATTTGAATGCTTTACACTTTGTCTCCTAAGTTAAGCCTTGACGCTCGATGCTAAGCTACCAAGGGTAGAGCTGGGATTAATTTACTGAGACCTAACTGTACTTTTGTGGAGGTTTGTGGCTTGTTGCTAGGTGTAGGTACCTACCTGCCCTACCAATAACCCATTTTCCAACATAATTTTATTAAGTAGTTTGCAGTTAAGAAGATTAGGATTTGTTTTTCATTATTTATATTGTCAAGTAAAAGGAAGAGTAATAGTTCCTCATTATGTGTAATTGTCAAATGGTCTGGTATTTGTATGTCTTGGTATTTTCTAGGAGCAAGTGGTATATTGCTGTTGGCTCTTTTAGTGCATATAATTAAATGTTTTTAAGTGGAGATAGATGGTTGTTGGCCTCTTATGTAATTGGGGACTTTGGGTAGTATATCTTTAAGCATTGTGCTTGTGGGTTCCTGCCTCTCCTATTTTCTTGTAAAATGTCTTAAGTTCTATTTCTGTCACACTTGGGGAGTATTTGTGCAGTACAACTTTTCCCTTTGTTGTTGCCCCTCCCATGCATTAGGGTAATATTTGTTACATTTCAAGTTTATAGCTTCTGTCATGCATTTTCTTGGCTGCAGGTGTAGCTCATATGACTTTGCTTTCCTTTCTGTGAAGTGATACATTTTGTGCCTTCTGTCATTATGTCTGTAAGTAGTTTCATAATAATAATACTATATATTATAGTTTAACTTTTCCATGTTACTTATTTATATATTTAAAAATACAATGACATGTTTTGCACGGTTTTGCAGTCTTTGTTTTAATTTTATTTTAACTTGGAGCAGGTGTATGGTTTCTGTTAAAAGAGGATAAAGATTTAGAATTATATAAAATGGTTTAGTTATTGCTAGTTTGTGGAGGTTTAGGGAGTTATAGCTGATATTTGCTAGCAGTGCAGGAAAGTATCTAATTTATTGATGGTGTATACTTATTTTTTTAAATGTTCTTTGTTCTATGTTATAGTTGATATTTACTGACAGTTTGTTGATTTGGGAGCTTTTTTCTTATAGGTAGTCTATGAAATATTGTGAGTGTGTTACTATTTAATTGTCAATTTATATCGTTTACTTTAGTAGTTAATTTTTAGTTTAAAATATAACTATTACTTACTTGAATATTTAGTTGTAGAGATGTATTTTATAGTTGTTTATTTTAAGAATCTGACAGAGTTTCCTCCTCTTGCATGGTTTGTCGTTTTGGCATAATTATTTGTTTTAGTTAGTGTGCCTTTTAAAATATATGGTTATTTGTTTGTGTTATTCTATTGGTTAAAGTTGTTTATAGTGTTATTTCATTGGTTGGCTTAGTTTATTTTTTTATTTTTTTATTGGTTCAGTCCTTGTTTGGTAAACGCTAATTTATGTTCTATATTTGTAGTAGAAGTTATAGTTGTTTTAATTAAATATAAAATCATTTGTTTTTATATGTTATAATATTTTATTTGTGTTTTAATGCTTATAGTTAATAATAATGTTTTTTACTTGTATTTATTGTATGTTATTTAGGTGTCCTTTTTTTGGGGTGAAAATGGAATGTTTGATTGGTGTAATATATTTAAATTTAATTGTAAATCATAATAATAAGCGTAGGGTTTACTGGAAGTAAATGGTTTATGTTAAAATTTGTATTTTGGTAGTTTTTATATATTTAATAATCATTTTAATGGTAATTTTATTGTCTATATTGTGGCACTTGATATTTGTGACATATATGCTTATTTATGGGTGACTATAGTTGTGTTTCTGATATTTTTGTTGTTGATATTTGTGAAAATCACGTTTTTTGTCAATGATATTTGTGTGCTTGACATTAGTGTTTGTGTTAGTTATGCATACAGAGGTGATATTTTTGTTCTTGATATTCGATTTCTGATTGGATTTGTGGCCAGCACAAGTAATGGGTCCCAACACGACCACCACTGGGAACCAAACATCCCATTGTAGTGCTTGACTCTCATAGGGTAGGGTTGCAGAGCAGTCCAAGGCTTACTCAAGGGAGGTGGTGTGGGCTAGTAATCCCCATTCATAAGCACCCAAGCATGACACTCAATAAATGATTGTCCAATCTGTGCTTTTTCTTTTGATAAAGTAAAAGTACATTTAGTACGCACACACACTACTCAATACTATGAAACCATTTACAAATATACACAAATTGATGGAATTACTCTTGCATGACATTGTGTAATCACTCATTTCTGCCCGAGGGGAAATATACTCCAAAAACCCACATGGCAAAATAATCCCTCGTATCACAATGCAATACTTGACTGTAATTTAGAATAAGATCACCGAAATCTGGCAAATAAGTACATCTACTTTGTGAGGAGGCAGCTATCAGTCTCAATATTCAAATTGGCATCAACAAGGAACATATAGAGGCATGTTTAAATAATTTAAAGATTATATTTATTTTTGGATTACTTTTAGATCACTCTCATATTACTTCTTGGTTATCCTTGATTAACCTGGTGTAATATCATCCTACACTCCTAGAGAGTGAAATCTCACAAGCAAAGAACAAAAGTTCCAAGAAGCTTGTGCTTTATATTATGGTGGAGCCCTTGGGGGAGTTATATTTCCTTTGTCCCTTCCAAACTAGGGTAGGGACACAAACATTTGGAGGGATGCTGCACTGCTCCTGCAGCTCCCTCTAGCAATGGGCGCTTTGTTGGTTGTGACCACATCTTCCTGGGGCCGCAACGAGCTCAGCACACAGCTCGGAAAGACTTGGGTCTCACAGGGCCTCATGGGTCATATGCATATTGAATGTGCGGCTCTCCCGCTGTGCCGGAGGTGCTGATTCGGGTTTCCTAGGTTTCTTATTTTTTTCTGCGGCCTTGTGCCACATTTCCAGTGCTTGTAGGGGTCTCCTCAGTGGAGGGTAGTAAAGGGAGCCTACCCCTGGCTGCCCTCATGTTTGGGGGGTGTCTGGTCCAACCCGGACACCTCTGTCATGTGGTTTCCTTGTTGGAGAGCTGCGTGGAGAGCCCATACCTTACTGCCCTCGTGGTGGGACCGGACACCCCGGGCAGATGAGCATTATTGGGGAGCAGCTTAGGGAGCCCACCCCCGGCTGCTCTTGCTGGTTCCTAGCATGGCCAGCACCTCCAGGTGCTGCTGCGGGAGCCGGTCCTGCACTGAGTGTCTGCCCACCCCTGCGGGAAGACACATGCTGCTGCAGTGGCCAGTCCTCTCCACATCATCAGGGTCCAGGACCCCTTCTCAGCATTCCGGGGAGTGCAACAGCAGTCCCCACGATCTCCCTCTTTGCCGGGCCCTGAGCTGGGGTCCGGGGCTCCTCTGGCTGTGTTCACTGGGGGCGCGACAGTGCCCCAACTTTGTCTTCTGGTGGGGCCTCGGGATGGGGTCTGGAGCCTGACCACCATCTTCACAGAGAGCGCAACGGCACTCCCTGGCTTATTCTTCGTCCGCAGTCTCTCTCTCAGCCGGTGGCCATCTTAGTGGGGACACAATGGTGTCCCCCGACTGTTCTACTTAGCGGGGCCCCAGGATGGGGTCTGGGGCCCCCTTCTGCCATTTTGACGGGGAGCGCAACGGCGCTCCCTGCCTTCCTTCTCTGTGGGGCCCGGGATGGGGTCCAGAGCCCTCCCAGGTCCTCTTCACGGGCATTGTGACGGCAGCCCCCGGCTTTACTTCTTTTTAAGGGCAGCCCCTGGGCCCTGGCCCACCCCTCGGTCATCAACCAGCGCAGCAGCGAAGTCCCACGTGCTTCGCCGCTAGCTTGGAATTAGGTCAAAGGTCACAGACCGTCTCCTAGGGATATCTCGGGTCCCCAAGGGCCAATTTTGATGATTCTGGTGTCGATTTGCTCCTGATGATAAGCACTTGCCCTTTCATTAGGCCTCCTGGACTAGAAGGGTCCCGTATTGTAGGCAGTGTTCCACTGACTACCAGCATTCCACTGACTTCCGGTACCAGCCTTTCTTCTGGGTATCCCCCTTTTCTTCTGGACAGCATAGCCCAGCCTTTCCCCCAACTAGTCCTCAGGGGTAGCAAGGAGGTCAGCTTACCTGGCCATGGCAAGCACCTCGCTGGGCCTGAAGTCCTTCAGGGGCAGAGTCCCTGCCCCAGGGGGCAGTCAGGGGTTCTTCCTTCAAGTTGTCCATGGCGCCCAAATGCAGTCCCACTGTCCAGCAGTGAAGCATTGCCAAGAGACAGAGCTCTCCCCTGTGCAGGACCTTTTAAGTGGGGGCAGAAGTGTCCGACAGGCCTACTCCTCTGACAAATCCAGATGTGCCACATTGCTTCCTTGCCCCTGTCCCCTCCTTCCTGCAGTCTTCTGGGATAGCTCAAAATGGCATTGGACAGGTGTTAGGGCCAAATGTACTCTAAACATCAGCCCCTCCTCCTTGACATTCCATTCCTTCCAGGGCCTCTCTGCCCATTTCCTGGCAGGGGCTGACAGCTGGCTGATTGATGCAAGGCAATGCTCAGGCAGCAGGATTGAGCAGCAATTGACCCAAATCCTGAGCTGAGTCAGAGAAAGATGACATTCCTGGATGACCCATAGGTTGTACAACTATGCTTTTGTAACCTACTGCATCATTCTTTACATACAGGTTACAGTATACATTGGTGTGACTCTGGTCTCTGTGGGCCCTAGGGGACCTGAGTTATGCCCTAGGCCAATCTTTCGTATTCACAGTTAATGGAGTGTCCCTACAGTGAAAAGACAGTAAGCACACTGACTTTGACATTTACTGGAGTGTCAGTAAATAAAATAAAAAAACAGTAAGTTCACAGACTATCCCTCACATGTGTACACCCATATCATGAGGCCTACTCCAGGTCATCACCCACTCTGCATAATTCCTTCTGTGCCTGGCTACCTAAGCGCAGTTCTTCGGCTACACACTCCACGAACCCTCCCACCTCAGCCCTCAAGTGGGTGCACATGCATGTGCATACATGATCATGTGTAACCAGCCTGTGGCCTCCTACTCTTGCTGCTCCAAAGCAGACTTTCTGTAGCAAGACGGCACCGGTGATCAACACACCAGTCCATTTTACCATAAGTTTACTGTGGGTGAGTCCCTGACTAAGAGGCTCCCTCACAGTAAAAGGTAAAAAAACAAGCGGTCAAAAAGCAAAAAATCAGGGCGGACCAGATGGTCAGAACTGTCCTCTCACAGTTTATCTCGTTATTTGTTGGATCAATATTATATCAGTGATCCTAGTGTCTTGTAATCTCTTCCCAATAGATTGCTGTGACTTCATTATGCCTCCTTGACACATCTTGGCAAGATTTATCAATCCTGTCCAACACACGGGTCTGTCTGTCAATCTTTTGAGGGATTTCCTGTAGTGAGTCTGACACCTGCCCCTATGACACGAATGTCCTCCCCCACAATAGCCTGTTGTTTGAAAAATTCATCCTCCCTGTGCCCAGGCTAACCATCTGCCAGCCTCATCCCCATGCTGTGGCCACTGATATGACATTTGGGTAAACCAGCATGGGGAGGGGTGGCACATGGGAGGCTTTGGGAATGATATTGGTGTCTGAAGGATACCTGTTTCTCGCCAGGGGTGTTGGTATCCTCAGATGCTTCAGAGAGAGCCAGGGAGTCACTGTCATGGGAGGAGTGTGTAGGAGAACTCACATGTCTAGCTTGGCTATGAGGGCTGTGAGGAGGTGATGGTTGTGTTGGGAGTAGGTGAATGCTGTGGCTGGTTGGCTGACTGCTGGGAATGGACAATCCTCAGAGGTGAATTAGGAGGCACAATGTTAGCCGGACCTGATGTTGCCTTCAATGTTTTGCCCAGCAGGCCAACAATGTCCTCCTGATAATCCAGGTCCTCCTCTGCGACCAGCACATCATCATCTTGTTCCTCCTCATCCTCCTCTTCTTGTGCATTGTTGGCTGCTGAATTTGCTGCTTGGAAAGACCTGAAAGAAAGAGGTTGCAACCTTATAAGTACTTCCTATTGTATATTATGTGCTACAACACAATGGTTGGTCTCAATATTTTTTTGCCTCTATCTGATGCTCCACATTAGACCTGGTTTGTGAAAACCTACACGTGCCAGCTCACACTCTAGCATTGAAGTGTTCAGTTCATATGTTCAAAGCAAAGTCAAACTCACCAGTTCCAGCCACAGCTCTGTGTGGTATAGAGATCTCCCATGATGTCCAGTGATGAGCCTGGCTTCTTGAGTGTGTGGAAGAAGAGGTGATCCTCGATCCAGCAGCTTGAGAAGGAAGTGAATTCAGAAATAATTTTCAGCATGAAATACAGGTGAACATGCAAAAGTAACACAGATATCACTGATTATGTTAGGAGCATATCACACACCAACATCAGATGCTTAAAAAAGTGGCAATATCTGATAATATCGATCCACAAGGGTTTGGTTATTCTGCACTATTTGGTAATCAATAGTTTATAATGCTATATTGGACACTTATCTGACTGACGGATGGTAGTGCATCTGTCTGCTGCAGCCAATATGTCTCCCAAATTCCTGGACGAGGTACTTTGGATGACTGAGGATGTCTTGACAACAGTTGTGATGTACCTTACATATAAGGATGGTATGAATCATTTCATATGTATATGTCAGATGTATAGACTTTCAACCAACTTGTGGCTAAATATAAACAATTTGGTGAATACTGTATATATTATGAATAAAAGTGCAGTCATCCTTTCATTAGTCAACTTGTTATGAAGTGGTATACTCTTATGAGGCACATCTTAGCATATGAAGATAAGTGTCAACAGGGATACTAGACCCACATCACATACGGCTGACATATCATTCAATATTTAAGACTGTGAGCCATTAACCATCCACTATGAACCATCCGCCCAGTGTGTGGTGCCTGACCATAAGTCACACCAGTATGTAGAGCAGAGATTGCTGTAGTAAATGTGTTTCTGGCCTACATCAGAGGGTCTAAAATGATATGAGCGTATTTTCTTGACATTCTAGTTGACACATGTTATGGACAACATTTTAGTTCAGTTCATAGGTTTGAGGCTATTGCTGTACTCTATAAAAGCAATCTATGCGTTATCTAATCACAATAAAGAAAACGGGACCCTATTGTGGCCACATTGGCATGCAATTTATTCAGGTGGTATGGGTTGATGTGCCCCATGATGTTGGCTCCCTGTAAGTGCAGGGACCTCTGCTTCAGGGGCTCTCTGTGAGCATAAAACGAAGAAGTCAATACACAATGCGAACACCTAATGATTATGTACATAGTTTCTCATATTTACTCAATTGCATTTGCATGACAACTGTGCTGGTTACTAAATCAGAGACATTTTCCAGGGCCGCATACAAGTCTACATTAAAATCACCAGCAGTGATGGGTCACTGCTTGTGAATGAGGAACTGAAAGTCAACATTTCCATCACAAGGGCATCTGGGACTTGCAGCACAATAGACAAAATGAGACACAATGATACAGATTGAGATTTGAAGGCTAACATTTCCATCATCAAGGCTGCTGGGACTTGTAGTGCAATAAACAAAATGAGACCTAATGAGACCAATTGAGATTTGGAAGTTAACATTTCCATCACAAGGGCTTGTGGGACTCGCAGCGCAATAGACAAAATGAGACACAATGTAACACCATACAAGTCTACATTACAATGAATATTTGCACACACGTGAAGTACCTTACATAGTCACATTTGCAGACACATTTATCACTTTAATTCATTGTTTGACTACTCACAAAAAACCTGGCACCACATTCGGGTTATTATCAACAGTCAGCCCATGCAGCCGGAGGTGCATAGTTGAAAGGACACCCTTCTCAAGTGGGGTTAGACAGACATGGGTTTCAGTTTGTCCCACAGGGAGACCTCTGGCCAGCTCCATCCTGGTGAACTTCTTCACCCAGCTTCTCTCAACCTGCCACTGTTTTTTATGTCTGTTTTATTGTCCTCCCCCAATGCACTGACTGCAGTAGCCAACTGCTGCCATACGGCTACCTTCTGTTTTGCACTGCTAAAGTATGGAGGTAGACCGTGTAGTTTTTGGTAGTTCCTCACTACAAAGTTCACAATCATGGTGGTCTCCTCCTTGGTGTAGTTTTCTTCATCTTCACAGGTAGTATGGCGATAGCAAGGCGCAGTGCAAGCTGGTGATGTGTTGGTGTGGAAAAACTACAACCTTGGATGTGTGCTGCTTTTATGTGGTTTGTAGTGCATGGGATGTAGGTGACAATAATTGTCTGCAGCTGCATAACATTACATATTCTGCCCTGAGAGCAGAGCCTCCCTCCCAAGTGCAAAGATTTGCTCCCCGAGTGCAGAGATTCCACCCCAAGTGCAGAACCTTCGCAGATGTAAAGATACAACTTGTAAGTCCCTTTGTGAATACCCAAAGCCGTAAAGTTAAACTTTTGTTCTAACTTTACCTTTGTGAATTGGGCCCTCAGATTCTACAGACACCTAGTATTTACTGAAGTTTTGTCAGGTAATAAAGCAGGTACCAAACAACAATCTACTCACATGCCAGAAGTAACATTGGAAAGCATCATGAATAAGGTCACTGCAATAGGCTCCAAGATACAAATCCCTGACACCACAATGACGGGATGTTGAATAAATTGAAGCCTTTGAGAGTACACTTTGGGTCCACCCACTAATAGTGGAACTCCACAGAGAAGAGGCTAGAGGAAGTTGAGAGACAATTAGACATGCAATCAGACTGAAAGAATAATTTGAGCAATTATGTATAAATGTTACAGATTTTGAGGGTCATTCCTGCAGTAACAATGTACAATTGTACGGTGTCTCAGAGCAAAAGGAAAAGAGAAGCATGAATACTTTTCAGAGAAATGTCATCCCACATCTTTTGAGCGTGACTTTACCCAGGCTGTCAGATTTCCAGCAGGTGCAAAGACTGTGGTCCAGAATCCCAAAACACCAAGGCATTCCCAGGTCAATGATAGCTTACCTGTAACATCACCAACAGATGCATTCAACATTCTAGGCAGCCAAGAAAAAGAAAAGACCCTTTTTTCCTTGGAAATCATCAAATTCATACCATGGCAGATTTGGTGTACACTATTTCCATTAAAAAATAAAACGTTTTAATCAGTCCTCTTTAGACCAAGGCAAATGAATGTCGAGTGCAGCCTTTTCAATACTGTGATGGTGATAATGATGACTTATGGGAAAACTTCTGTATTAACTGAGCCAGAAGACCTAATAGACTAACTAAACAATTTCATGCCATCATCTATGGATTTTTCACCCCCAGACCTTGTACACCATGTCAGAAAATACAGAATAGATATATATTTAAAAAATACTGGCACTGAGAAAAACTGACATACTACACATAGAACTCATCACAGGAGGTAGGACCGTGATGGCCTCATTAGGATACTAGACTCACTAACCGAAAACCAGGATAAAACCCACTCCCCACTGTTAGAATGATTTCCAGGCTAATCAGCACAAAAGCCTGTGTCCCTGTTTCTTGCTCTTCCTGTGATGACAGGGGTAGTTAAGAAATCTTAAAGAATTATTATTACAATGTTAATCTTTGACAAAATATTTTGGTATTTAGGCTTGTAGACACCACCATTTTATAACATCAGACGAGTACCTAGCCAAAAAGCTATCCTTGCAGAATATGTTCTGTTTGAAATTGCTCAAGAAGGCAGTGTTTGGCCTCAAGTGGTTTTGTTAGCACTGTTATACACTGATCTGACCCTTTAATCACCCATGCAACGTATACTTTACTGTCTGGCCGTGCTCTTTCCCCTGATTGAGTGGGAAGAGAGTAAAACGGCAGAGAGTTACCATTATAGTTTTTGTGATTGTACAAAGGCCACAGACAGAATATTACTTTTCCTTACATACAAATGAGTACGCCCATCACCAGATACATCTCCTTTGTAAAACTGTGATTCCTCCTCCATCTAATAGAGAATAAAGATGCTCATTAATATTGGTCATTTTCTCCCATATGCTTTTACTGTACCCTCTCCTTCTCTTGAAGGTACATTTTTATATTCTGCCACTGATTAGCCACAGAACACACAAGAGTATGTCTTCTAGACATAGGGCCTTATTTAGGTCTTGGAAGAGGGAATACTCCATCACAAAAGTGACAGATATCCCATCCGCCATATGACTATCCCAATGGGAGAATGCAAATCTCCAGGTGACAGCTGATTAGTTCCCACAGAATGTTAACAGCTTATGCAATATCATCAAATGCAAGAAGGTATTATGATAAAAAATGAACAAGAAAACAGGTAAAGCAATGTCATAGGAAACCGACAGCCCTTCTTCCAAAGTAGATAAGCTGAAACAGAGCATTGAATCTCATCAGAAGCAAGAAGGTAATACAATATTTAAATAAGAAGAAAATAGTCATAGCAAAGTTACAAAAAATCCACCTTTAAAAGCGGACAGGCTTGTGATTTGGTGGGAAATGGGTTCAGGAGCAGCTGTACCCAAACCAAGAATAACACACAGGACCAAAGTAAATATGTGCATAGGAAGTGTGGGATGGCCATCTTAGTCCATAAAACACTACTTCAAACTGTGCTTAAGTCCTGCACTGACCTCAGTATAGACCCCTAATCAGAGTAAGGGCCTCATTAAGACTTTGGTGGCCGGGCCAGCCAGCCACCAAAGCCATGAGGAGGAGGTCGTCATCAAGCCAGCAGCCACCCCTATCCTATTACAATGTTTCCACCAGACTGACCGACGGAAACACTGTATTACAATGTTTCCACCGGTCAGCCTGGTGGAAACAGTGCCACGGCATCTGCCTCCGCTCCCTTGAGGAGCACATCAGCGCCCTCTGAATGCGCATCGTCTGCATTGTATCTTGCTATGAGACTCTAAATGATTCCACCCCAGCTGACACAATTGCACTTATAGACAGGTCTTTGGAACTATTAAATTTACCTTTCCTAAATGAGGATGGGCATGACCTTACAAGTGACCATCTCAGATTTACCCACCTGCAAATCTCAAGGTGACAGCTGATTCCCTGGGAAGTTCTACAGCTCCTGTACATATCATATTGCACCTATGTTACTAGCTGCCTTGGGAGGGGCTGGAGACTCTGGCTGATTGGGCCTCGTCTCCTGCAAGGTGGTAATAGCTCTTCTCCCGAAGACAGGTAAGGATCCATTAAATTGTGGAATTTACATGCCCATGTTAATGATAAATGATGATACCAAAATCTTTGTGAAGGTCCTGCTGAAAAGACATAAGAAAGAAAATTGATTTCATAGAGCACTCACAATTTACGATTGGTCCCTTGACACTCATCCAGAGAGGGCAGGAATGCAAACCCTTGCAAATCTTCTAAGAGATTCGAAAGAGTAACTAGGATTAAGTGATTGATGTGAGAAAATGCCAATTTTTGCACATCAACCCTACTTTTGCCCTGAATTTTGCTGCTGGTTTTTAAACTCTGCGTACTTGGGTGCTGCTGTCCAGTTCTTTGACTCCTAAAACATGTAGAAATTGGCTAATCCTTAATTAGCATATTTAACTTTTTTTATAAGGCCATAGTAAGCAGTGCAGAAAATACCTATGGTATAGAAATTTCAAAAGTCACCTATAGACTGCATTAATTATTGTGCCACCCACTAGTGTGACAAAATGCCAATTTTTGCACATCAACCCTACTTTTGCCCTGAATTTTGCTGCTGGTTTTTAAACTCTGCGTACTGGGGTGCTGCTGTCCAGTTCTTTGACTCCTAAAACATGTAGAAATTGGCTAATCCTTAATTAGCATATTTAACTTTTTTTATAAGGCCATAGTAAGCAGTGCAGAAAATACCTATGGTATAGAAATTTCAAAAGTCACCTATAGACTGCATTAATTATTGTGCCACCCACTAGTGTGACAATGGAAAGCATGGCTTTAGACCTACCATTGACTGCAGAAATGTGAAACCTGCAGTGTGACCTGTTAAAATAACTCTTTTAAATATTATCCCTATTTTAGTCTTGTAGCCTAAAAGGAAGGCTGCATGATATTTACAAGTAGGAATTGTAGAAAATTATTTGTGTGATGTCCTTACAGTGACAAGGCCCTAAAAGCTACTTTCACAGGCCTTGTATGTCTTATAAATCTGAATCTACGTTTTTCATTGCTCTGTGTTGCCTTGTGTGGCATATGGGCAATGCAAAACATTGATAAATGTGTCCCTTGTGTAATTAAGCCACTGAATGGCTATCACATTTTTTCTCCACTGTGCACTGATGACCCAAGTGACTCAAGGTGCAAGTTATGTTGAGCCTCCTATTCAAGCCTTTATTGTTGTTACATATGAGGCAACATTATGATCTATTAAACCATAAGCAAGAAAGGTTTTTGCATGGTGTGTATCCTGAACTGAATTAATTCAATGTGCTCTTGAATGTGATGATAGTGCGAAAGTTGGTACAGTAAGAAAACTAATTGCAAAGGGTCACAGTGCTTTTTTAAAATGGGTTCCCAGGCTCAAACCAGTTTCCCTCTGTCAGCGTCCAACAACCGGTTTTTGTCTCGGGTCCCGCAAAATTCTCTGACTGGACTGGTGTACCCACAAATATCTTTTGCTGTTTAAAACTTGAACTGAAACTTTTTTGAGCTAAACATTTCTTTAATCATCAATGCTCTTATACCTGCGTGGCCGGAGCAGTTATGGGCATTTCTCATACACTGACAACCCTGAACTAATTCTATGATGGTAAAAAATAGTTTAGGAGAAAACCTGACAATAAAGGGAAGATAATGTAAGCTGCTTGTTAGCTGGTGTTAAATTCTATCTAGGTACATTAAATCACTTTGGGCCAGATGTAGCAAAGGGCTTTACCCATTCTGTGTCTATGGGAAAATGTGTTTGTAGATATGGCCCATTATCTCTGTAATGCTAATTTGTTTCTTTATATTTTTTCGTTTTTGCAATGATGATTGTTGTGTCAAATTATAATCTCCATCTACTATATAGGTTACCGTATGTTTGGCTAACTCTTCCATAAACCCTTTATTACTTTGTAATCAGCTTTCAGGCAGTAAAATTAATATCTTATTTTTATATTTTATCTTCATTCTTACACAGCTCCCAAATGTATCCCTTAGATTTTAAGATCTAAGGGCCAGATGTATCACAAAAACGAAATTGCATTTCTTAAATAGCAAATTTTAAGAAATCGCTATTTAAGAAATGCAAAATGGTATGTATGAATTTTGCGATTCGGTAATAGCGATTTTTTAAAATTCGCAAATGCTATTACCAGATCGCAAATAGAGAATCCGCCCCCATTTGCACCTATGGGCCAGTTGCGAATGTTTTTGCATTTCCTAAATTGCAAATTCCAGTTGGGAATTCGCAATTTAGGAAATGCAAATCCCATGGTGCTGGGGGCTTAAGGCCCCCTCTGCTGCACCCCAAAAATATTGTTACGGACATGTGAAGCACACACATGCCTTAGGGGCATGTGTGCACTACATGTCAATTTTTAAAATGCATTTGAAATGCATTTTTAAAATTTGCACATGTTTACCACCAAACTTTTGTTGGTGGTAATTGCATTTCCTAAATGCCAAATTCGCATTTAGGAAATGCTTGATACTTGTGCTTAAGAAATCGCAAATAAGGATTCCTTATTTGCGATTTCCTATTTAGAGAATCGCAATTTGCGATTCTCTAAATGGGGTTGCAATTTTAAGGAATCGCTATTTTAGCGATTCCTTAAAATTGCACTGCGAATGCCTTTCATACATTCTGAAAGGCATTTTTGCATTCGCAAACGGGCGAATTTTGCAATTCGCACCGTTTGCGAATGCAAAATCGCTTGATACATCTGGCCCCAAGTTCTTAATGATTTTAAGTTTAACAATATAACGGTCTAAGGGCCAGATGTACGAAACGTTTTGCGACTCGCAAACGGCAAAATCTGCCGTTTGCGAGTCGCAAAACGCATATCCCAATGCAGAAATGCATTTTGCGAGCCGTTACCGACTCGCAAAATGCATTTCAGACTCGCAAATAGGAAGGGGTGTTCCCTTCCTATTTGCAAGTCGCATTGGGATGCAATACCATTTGCGACCGCATATGCGGTCGCAAATGGCATCGCAGTTACCATCCACTTCAAGTGGATGGTAACCCAATCGCAAATTGGAAGGGGTCCCCATGGGACCCCTTCCAGTTTGGGACTGGACCCCAAAATATTTTTTCAGGGCAGGGAGTGGTCCAAGGGACCACTCCCTGCCCTGAAAAAAACCGAAACTAAAGGTTTCGGATTTTTTGAAATGCAGCTCGTTTTCCCTTAGGGAAAACGGGCTACATTTAAAAAAAAAAAACTGCTTTATTGACAAGCAGGTCGCTAACATGGAGGCCTGCTGACGACAGCAGGCCTCCATGTTAGCGAGTGCCTATACTCGCAATGGGGCCGCAATTTGCGACCCACCTCATGAATATTCATGAGGTGGGTCATTGCGACCCCATTGCGAGTTGCAGTCGGTGTCTGAGACACCGTACTGCATAGCAATTTGCGACTTGCAAATTGCGAGTCGCAGGGACTCGCAATTTGCAAGTCGCAAATTGCTTTCTACGTACATCTGGCCCTAAATTCAGGATTCCTACTTAATATGAAACTCACTGGTAAATGGAATATTTAGCTTTTGCATTTCTAGTCGTTGAGGGTGTTTCTTGAATTATTATCATATCATATCGCAGATCTTTCAGGGCTCCAAATGCAATTCGTTACTTCAACGCTTTATTAATGCCATTGATGTTACATGAAGTTATTCTTGTTTAACTAATTTGATTATTTTTTGTTGCTCTCTTGTTCTTTGTTTTATTACGGAAAAAGCCATTTTCATAATAAGTACATTTTGACCTCCCAATAACTCACTTTTATATGTATTTCTCTTTATTTAATGGTTTTCTTTAATGTTTTCTTCACCATAACCTCTGTCAGACTGTGGGGCCCTCGTCTCCTTGTCCTGGTTAGACAGATCTTGATTATAATTATTTTGTGTACTCCTCCTGGAGTTACCTATTTTGATCAAATAAATAAAGAATGTCACTTTCAATTTCTTAAACCAGAGGTGTCAGTCGCTTTATTATTTCAGGATAGTGTGCACTCGCTCACTATTGCTTTGGTGTACTTATTTTTAAAATAATTTTACTCCAGATGGATACTGTAGGAAGGCTTGAACTTCTACATGCTTAACCACCCAGCCAAATGGCCTGATCTCCTCTCTTTTGTCCTTGGTACTCTTACACAGACCATATCTTCCTAGGAATATAAATTTGCCTTCTTCAATCACACATATTTCTTTTTTAGTAGTAAACCTACTTACTATGTTCTATGAGAAAGTAAGTATAATTTTACAGTGTTGGAAGTAAGGGGAACAAAGTTCTCGTAATGTGCTTTCACTTAATTATGCAAAATTACTTTGAAATTATGCAATTTTATGTGAAATGCGTATCCGTCATTTTTGCACTATATTTTAATATGGAATAGGCCCTTGCATCATGTTTCTGGCACAAGGATGTATTTAAGCGAAAACAGTGCAGCTGCTCGCGTTCTGTTGCTCCCGTGCTCTGACAGCAAAGTTCTACAGTGAATCGCACAATTCGCTGGACCTTTTTACTCTGCATGGCACGTAACTACACGAAGTTGCGTAATGGCATAATTTTGGGATTTTCACATAACAAGTGTAACACAACATGTTTGAAATTATGCCACCGTAATTTAAACGTTACCCAGGCATAGTTTGAATTCTACTATTTATTTTCAGGTTGGCTCTCATTTTACACATTCTATTCATGTCTTTGTCATCATTTCTGATTCTATTTGAAGAGGCTCTTTTAGTAACTAAATGAGAAGGCTTTAGTCCCTGAATAGTCTCCCTCCTTCAGGGACTGCAAATATGTGTTTATATGATTGACAAGACTTGTTCTCCAGTCTCTCAAAGGGACCTTAACATACCTTACTTGCGTCTGAGTATTCCTGTATTTCTTCTCTTTTTTAAAAGCTTTCCTCCCAGTTTTTCACCCTGCCTCTCACTTGTCTCATCCTTATAGCCAACACATTTGGGGTTTCGTTGTGGAGTTTCCAGTGTACTTCTTGTGGAGTTATGAACTGTCATTGTTTATTCATAACTCATGGGTACCTTCCTCATATATTCCACACTATCAGCTGTTTCCAAGTGTTTCAGGCTCATGTGAAATTTCTACAACAGTTCCCCTGATCTGTGCTTTCTTAGTAGAGCATTTATTTTGCTTACTTGTTCCACCAGTGGTAAGGTTCATATGTGTTTATTTTGAAATATTCGTGTTCTTTATCAAACCCTTTGAATAGATTTTATTTGTCTTTCAGCCTCTTTGGACTGAATTTTTTTAACTGTGCCTGGTGCTTGGCCAGACTGGTTTGGCATTTGGACTATGATTCTACTGCATTTAAAGTTTCAGTTTGATTCTTTCCTTTTTGTTTTCCTTTCACTCCTCTTATATCAATGAAGCACAATGTTTAATTCTGAACCTCTTTCAACTCTTGATGTTTACTGTGGCTTTCTATAACTTCTGCATCACTACTCTTCTCTTGTCCTTCCGCCAGCACTATTCCACTACTACCTGTGCCATCTGGTGGCTTGGGTGCTGCAATGTCTCCTTTATTTTCTCAATGTTCTTGTTCTATTCCATATAGAGTAATTTTCATCTAAATAACGATGACAATGTGTAAACAAGTTCACATCCTGACAATTTGATTTTTTTTAGCTCTACACTTTTATAATGTTTGTCTATGTGGACCTATTTCCTCTTAGCTTGGCCAAAAGTCTGACGTAACTGTTCATGGCAGAGGTGAGATTTGTATTTCAAGTTGATTTTATAACTGAAACTGGGAGCTTTGAAACATTCGCTGTCATTCACATGGGTACCAGAGTCACAGTTATTCTTTACTGACAGGTGAGCTCAGTTGTATTGTTAGTTTCTAAATGTGCATCATTTTTTGCTAAAAAGCATTGTATTGTTTTTCTTCTGGCATACATTGTTTTAACACAAGTTCTGCTAAGTTGTAGAGTTTTACCCTGCAGATGTGTTAGCAATCTTATTTGACAATATAATTACTGGATACAACTATGGGTTAAAGCATGTTTTGATCAGCTCAGAAAAACAAGGAAGGAATTCCAGAGGGCGTGCCACTACTAATACAATTTACACAAAGTATTATTAGAACCCTGCTCTGCTTGCATGCTTTTGAGCTACAGATAATGGTGAAAAATATGGTAATATATCTGTTATCACTGGGCTTAATTCACAACTTCAGATGTTAACTTAACCCGACGATGGAAAATTCTTGCTTTATCAAAATTACTCAACTGCTATTTGAGACGTCTCTGGAAGAATTATGATAAATATCTCATGTGCATCTAAGTAAGGGCCTGATTTAGAGTTTGGTGGACAGGGAACCCCATCACAAATGCAACAGATATCCCATCCACCTTATTGCATTTGCCAAAGAATACAAGGCACTTGTAATAAGGCCGATGGCATATCCATCACGTTTGTGATGGAGTAAAGCATAAGACAAATTGCCAATCATACTCTAAGTATTGAAGGTTTTCCTTGTCTAACCTAGATAAGGAAATGTAATTCAGAAGTAGGTTTTGTTGTGTAGTAATGCAGAGCCATATATTGTGTGGGCTGCAGGGAAACCATCCGTTTTTATCTTTTCTTCCTGTCTATATACTTTCCCTTGCTGGCCTTGTCAGCAATGAGTTCACTAGAGGGGCTCAACAATGTTTATTGCTCTACCAAAATGGTACTTGACTTTACTGGTCTATGAGTGCAATCAACATATACACTCACCCCTATCATAGGGCGTCTCCAGGCTGCTCACAAGCTTGTGTGAAATTTTATGGTTGGTGACATATGAGTGATATGCAGGAGCACCGGAAATTCATTCTGCACTTCTGCAAGAGTAGCTGTCTGGTGATTTTGCTAAAAATTATGTTCAGCCCTCTCATCCTTAGGGGGATCCTTCACTTCCCTCTGAATGTGTACTGGGTCAGTACTGACATAAGTATGGGAGTATTGTTATGTATTGTTGGAAATGGCCTTTCTGCAGGGCCACCCCAAACTTTTTGCCTTCCTCCTTCTCTTTTTCTGACCTCATTTTTGATGGCTTTAGGACTCTGCACATTTGACCACTGCTAATCAGTGCTAAAGTGCATATTCTCTCTCCCTAAAACATGGTGACATTGGCTCATACCCAATTGGATTATTTCATTTACTTATAAGTCCCTAGTAAAAGTGCACTACATGTGCCAAGGGCTGTAAATTAAATACAACTAGTGAACCTGCAGCACTGGTAGTGCCACCCACATAAGTAGCCCCTAACCATGTCTCAGGCCTGCCACTGCAAGGCCTGTGTGTTCAGTTTCACTGCCACTTCGACTTGCCATTTAAAAATAATTGCCAAGCCTTAAACACCCCTTTTTCTACATATGTCACCCCTATGGTAGGCCGTAGGTGGCCCATTGGGCAGGGTGCTATGTAGGTAAAAGGCAGGACATGAACCAGTGTGTTCTATATGTCCTGGTAGTGTAGCACTCCTAAATTCGTTTTATACTGCTCTGAGGCCTGCTTCTTTCATAGGATAGCATTAGGGCTACCCTCACATACTGTTTGAGTGGTAGATTCTGATCTAAAAGGATTAGCCAGGTCATACTTACTATGGCCAGAATGGTAATAGAAAATCCTGCTTAATGGTGAAGTAGGATTTAATATTACTATTCTACAAATGCCACTTTTAGAAAATGAGCATTTCTCTACACTGAAATCCTTCTGTGCTTTACAATCCACATCTGGCTGGGTTAATTGAAAGCTCCCTTGTGCATTTCACTCAGACAACCCCAAACACAGGATGCTCAGTCACACCTGCATACATCTGCATACTGAATGGGTCTTCCTGGGCTGGAAGGGTGGAGGCCCTGACACTTACATGTCAAAGGTCAGTGGCCTGCCCTCACACAGAGGACTTCCACAACCCCTACTGGGACCCTGGCAGACAGGAAGGAACTGAAAAGGGACCTTGTGCACTTTTAAGCCACTGTTTGAAGTCTCACCCACTTCAAAGGCACATTTGGATATTTGAACAGGGCCTCTGACCCTACCAACTCAGATACTTCTGAAGACACTGCTACAGATACTTCTGCAGACACTTCTGGACAACATACCTCCTGGGAAAGAAACTCTGAACCAGAACTTGCAACCTGCTAAGAGAAACTGCCTGGCTGCCCAAAAGACTCACCTTGCTGCTTTTCTGTAAAGGACTGCTGCCTTGCTGCTCTCTGGCTCTGCTGAGAAGTGCTCTCCAAGGGCTTGGATAGAGCTTGCCTCCTGTTGCTGAAGTCTCAGGGCCAAAAAGACTTCACTTTCTGCAAAGAAATCCTTGTGCACTGAAAACTTGACGCACAGCCTGCTGGAAACGACGCACAGCCTGCACCACGACAAGAAAATCACCACACAGCCAAACCAGAACGGCACAGCCCGACATCCCAAGTGAAGATCAACGCAGTGCCTGCATTGTGACTGGAAATTCACCGCACAGCCTACTGGAACGACCCACAGCCGAACTGGAATGATGCAGCACGACTTATCGGACTGAGAATCGACACAGCGCTTGTCGTGCAACAGAAAAACCAACACAACACGCTACTGGAACGACACAAGCCTGTGACTTCGCCCCGCACACCCAGGATTTCCACGCATCATCCCTGGGTGCAACGAAGACCCCTGACAGCAGTGATGAACCCAGACCACACGTCGAAGAAATGGCGTAAATCCCGTGTTGTGGGAAAAGAAACAACACATTGTCTGTGGGCGGTAGAAAATCCGATGAACACCCTCTCTTTTTCCAAGCAACCGCCTCCTCTGCAATCTCCGTGTGTGTAATTTTTGCCGCACATCAGGTAATTTGACAAACCAAGCATTAACTGTTTATTTCTTATCTAAAGACTATTTTACAACTCTTGAAATTCATATTTCAACTTGTTCTTACTGCAAATCTTGATCGTTTTGACCTTATTTTAACCAGATAAGTATTCTATATTTTTCTAAACCTGTGTGGTGTATAGTTGTGGTGTTTATACTGTGTTATTGCATGATTTATTGCACAAATACTTTACACGTTGCCTTCTAAGTTAAGCCTGACTGCTCAGTACCAAGCTACCAGAGGGTGGGAACAGGATCATTTGGATTGTGTGTGACATACCCTGACTAGAGTGAGGGTCCTTGCTTAGACTGGGGGTAACCTGACTGACAACCAAAGATCCCATTTCTAACATGTATGAATAGTAGATCTAAGATGCCATGTAAAATGTAGTATCAGCAGGAAGTGCCCTGTATTATGATTTCAATAATTCTTGACTGGAACAGCTCCCCGCGGCTGCAACTCACTGGGAATGTTTTCATTTTACCTTTGTACAGGTTATGAGCTACAATACACTTTAATTGATATCTGCCCAGCAACACTTCCAGCATCAAGCTTGTTATCCTGCCTGATGAAGAGCAAGCTGTGTTCTGCCCATCAACAGATTACCCTCAGATATGATATCTACTGTGTGGCACTTAGAGTCACATCCCAGTGATCACCTGCATTTATCTTTCCATCTAGTGCAGAAGGTTTGGCAAGAGACCCACTGTCACGACTTACGTGCTGCTTACACCTGGAGTCCGCAGATCGAGTGGCGTGGGTCTTGAATGTTCGGCCTTGGCCCAGGTAGGGGCGACTCTTTCTGGTAGCCACGGTGCTGTAGGCAATGGGAACGCCAAGAGCAGACCGTGCCCCTCAGAAGTAGCGCCAGAGGGAAAAAAAACCTGAAAAGGGGAAAAAACCTCCAAACAGATAGATTCCTGAAACAGGAACAAAATAACAGGAATCAACAGAGGCAAAAATACAGGAAATACACTGAACCAACGAGAACCAGCACAGGAAGTCAAAGAAACAGGAGCGAAGACACCATCCAAACAGAAAGTGTTGCAGCGCAAGGAGAGAAAGAATCACAGCCCTTAAATACCAACAAACAGGAAGCGACCAACAGGAAGTACAAGGACGCCATCTTAGATAGGGAAAAGATACATAGAATAGAATGAACTAGGAGCCATAGAGAGCAGGGAACAAGGAATGTTGGGAAAAGAAGGGAGATATGGGAAGGGAGAAAAAACATAAAGGAAGGCACAACCAGATAGCCAGAAAAAAGCAGAAAAGAAAAGAACAGGTGAGTGGGGGGTCAGATCTGCCTGTAAGCACGGTGAAGGAAAGGAAAACGAGGCCCCATGCCAAATTTGGGGCCTCGGAGAATGCAGATCAGTCTAGAAGCACGGCGCGTCTTGTGGCCGCGTGCCGCGACCCGAGCCGAATGTTCGGCTCGAGACGTGCGTGGCGGCACGACACCCACTGGGTTCACCTAGTTTTCTGGATGTCCTGGCTCTAGACTCTAGGGCACTACCACATGATGTTTCCTCAATACCAATGCACTAACCCAACTAGAGAGACAATTCCCTATCCATGTTCAATCCATTCAGGGTTTTCGTGTAGAGCTCAATCATTTATTGGGATCGTAGCTATCTCAGCATTTTTGCTCTATCATCACCCCTTTAGTTCACTGGTACTCTATCAATAATGAAACATTTAAGCTTGGAAGTATCCCTGTTCTGAAATAGGTGAACATGCCTTACAACACGATAATGTGGGTCTACATGAGTGAATGCTCTGGTATGCTCAAGTACTCTCTTCTTCTTAGGATGTGTGGTACTATCCACATACCAAAGCTGACATGGACATTCAAGTACATGATGGGGAATTCAGAAGAACATGTAAAGTATGACAATTTTAGTAATCATGCCAGACAGTGGTGGTCTGTACTCGGTGATGATAGTACTGGATCTGCATGCCTTGCAATTGGAGCATGGAAAGAACCCTTTTCTTATCCCAATGTTACCCTGTTTGAAAATGTCACTTACTCTAAGTCTGTCTTTTAATGTGGTGGCTTTTCTGAATGTCACTCTAGGGTCACCATGAATGTAGCCAAAAAGGCTATCTTCAATAGTTAGTACATGCCAATGTTTGTACAAGATTATTTTATTTTGTTTGGTTTATTGTTATAGGTTGAAATGAATCATCATTATGTAGCAGTCTCCTCCATAAGGATTTTTTTTGGATCAGAAGATCTTCCTTTTCGACTTTTAAGACTTTCTTAAATGCTGCCTTCAGGATGGCTGGTCTGTTACATCTTTGTTCGAATCTAAAACATTATCGTACACTCATCGCGGAAGGCTGCCTCGGTGCTGCAAATTGTGCAAGCTCTGAGAAACTCGCCACAAGGAATGATGTCAATTATGTTTCTGGGATGGCTGCAAGATGTATGAAACAGTGTGTTACCTGCTGTTGATTTCCTGTGAAGTCTAGATGTAAGTTATGTAGTAAGGATTTCTACAGTGATGTGAAGAAATTCAACAGTTCTAGTGTCTATATTTGATGTTAAACCAGTGTTGTAAAGATTGTCATTGAGTTGTTGTGTGAACCTTTCTGCTTATCTTTTTGTACCTGCCCAAATTATCAAAGAGAACCCCAATGTAAAGTAGCCACATGACTACTTTAGGATCGAGCTCTTCCAAAGCTCCATCTACCTGCTGCTCCCACCATTCCATAAAGAGACCTGTAAAACTGGGAGAGAAGCAGATACCCATTGCAGTTCCTTGTTTCTGGTGTAAGAGTTTGTTCTCAAAGCAAAATAATCTGTTTTCCTAACCAAATTGGATCATGTGTGAAATTATGTCAGTATGGAAGAATAATGAGAGAGATCTTGTTCTGAGGAAGTGGCTAACATTGGCAATGCTGTCTGAGTTCTTGATGCTAGTATACAAACTTGTCATATTCAGAGTGAGCAGTATGAAGTCATCCTCCCATTCTAGTCCCTCAATCATATTAAAAAAAGTCCCTACTATCTTGTGTACAGGAGGGCAGGGTTTGTACAAAGGATCAGAGGAAATAATCAATATAACATAAGGTACTTTCTAATAAAGAATTGATAGATGACACATTCGGTCTCCCTGGTGGAGTTTTGCTAAGAGATATAAAATAGAGATTTTTTCCAAATCAGCCTATCTGTCATAGTATATTTTGTTTGAATTACGTACAGTTTCATAGTCAGGGATTTCATAAGAACCCTTGTCACTGAGCTGATGATATCCTTCTCTGAGATACATCTCTCTGGTGAGGATTACTTTGTTTCCTCCTTTGTCTGATTGTCTTATTACAATATTAGTGTCATGTTGAAGGTTTCTTAAAGCCTCTCACTCTGTTTTAGTCAGATTGTCAGAATACCAACGTGTTTTTACAGCTACTTTCTTCAGGTCCTGTACAACCAAGGCCTCGAAGGTGCCAATAGCATGATGACTGAACTTCAAATTAAATGTGGACTTGGCTTTAAACTGCTTTAAACTGATTGGGATAACTAATTTCCAGATGTTTTCCCAGATCATCCAGATTTAATAGGGCATCCCCTGTGTAAGTTGACTTTGTGTCTAATTCCGCCAAAGTAAACAGCGTGACTACGTCACTTATGGTTAAGTCACTCACCTTCTCCACCTTGGCAGGTCTGGGTACTGAGGTACCCTTCATATTGGACCATTTATATAATTTAGGGTTTCATGTTAACCGGAAGAAGTCGATGCAGCTGTGTGAAAAGTTAAAAGCATAAGTTGAACAAATGGAAAGTCCTAATTTCAGTACCACAACTCTGTATAATTTAACATACAGGTAGAGAAATCTACCACGCTGATGTTGTCATCCATTGTTGGCCTGTTTTTGGTCCCCTTGAAACAATTCTCATAGGGGACAGAGTTCCTTTTTTGTTTTCCTCTTCTGGTCTTCCTGTGTTTCTGCCTCTGCCTCTTCCTCTTCCTTTTCCTCTTCTTCTGTCTTTCGTCCAATTTTGCTGGTTCTTTTCTTTCCCTTATTAATCTGAATTCCTCCCATAAATTTGATGGTTTCTTACTTCCGCTGGTTGAGGGGCCACCTATATCATCCACCGAAACATCACTTTCACTTAATTCATTATTTTCAATTTCTCTAAATATATTATTGCTATTTAGTGATTGAAGATTGTGTGAGATTTGAACATTCCTTATCAGTTCATCATATTTGCGACTGAATGTCAAAATCCTACCTAATTCATAGTCGTTTTGATCAGTAAGAAATGTATGTCGTTTTTAAATTGTATATCTGATTCCATTTTAGTTATTTTTTCAGTGATTTCAAAAAATTGTTACTCAAATGTTTCTTTATTGTCTGCTGTTTGTAATTCCTGCTTTAATGCTTCAATTTTCCTTTAAAAGTTCTTTACAGTCTCTCCATGCATATTTTATTAATATTCTCATAATTTCACTTGAACAGTTAAAGCTATTTCTGGTCCATTCTTGGAGCATCTCCAGGTTGGGGTGTTCTTTGTAAGGGAGGTGAGTATATGCAGACCTCTTGAAATGCGGCCACATTCTAGGTACTTTTCCAGAGTCACCACTTCCCACCATTTTGTTATATTTTGCAGCATTAGCTTTTCCAGTGTAAAGTATTTTTGTCTCATGGCTAAATTACTGATTGTTTTGCCATTTTTAATTCCAATGATGCACGTCTGAGCAAACAGCTCATTTGCTTTCTTTCTGTGTGATTTTCATAAACCCAATGCATTTTGTTGTGCTTGGAGTCTGGTTTGAACTTTACTTAATGATAGGCACTCCTCAAGTCTCGTTTCAGAAAATATTTCCCTCCAGACAACATAAGGATCAGTTTATTTATCTTAGGAAAAGGGAAGCAATCCATAACAATGTTCTAGTTGAGGGGGCACAAGTTGACACAGAGCCTGAGTGACCCATCCGATTTGTTTGTGATGATGACAGGGGATAACCATTCTGTAGCCTCCACTGCTTCTGTGACTTTGTCCTGAATCAATTGTTGAAGAATTTCCTTCACCTTTGCCCTCACGTCCAGCAAGACCTTTCTCGCCACATGCTTAAAACTTTTCTTGAGTTTAATCTCATGCATGTGTTCTTAGCCTTCTCCCAACCTATTCTTAAACACCTTCTCATATTGGTACAGAATGTTTTCCAAGCCCTTGTCCTCAACCACCATAACCTGGCTGTCAGCCCTTGAACTCACCACAATGTGTGTGTCATATTGATGCAACCATCCTAAATAGATGGATCCTCGGGTGCCGTGTACAACTTTACTTTGGTCTTCCGACTTTCAAATTTAATCAGTGAAGAATTTTAACTCATCACTCAAATATCTGTTCCTTGGTATCATCTCAAAATCATTTCCATGGTTTCCAACTCTCAATCGAGCCAGATAGTATCATATAATTGTTTGGGTATTATGGTGTATAATGACCCTGAATCTACCATGAAGGATATTTTTCCATTCAGTTCAAAGTTTGCTTTGGGACAGATTGTTTTCTTTACAACATTGCCCCCCTCACCAGCCTCACCATCTACTATTAGCACTCCTTGTTCAAGTTCATCATCATCCTGTACAGCAATTTTTTTGTTAAAAACTTTGCAAATGCATGCAAAATGTCCCTTTTTTCCTGCACTTGTGACAATCTTTTTTCAATTGCAAAACAGTTCTCTGTTTTTAAAGTTTTTTTAAAAAACATTCACTAAGTCTGAGTCAGCCGCAGCTATATCAGAGACTTTATTTTCCGCTCCACTCCTTTGCATTTCACTCAAGCATTTCTCTTATTTCTCCACTGCCATAGCTATGGCGATGACATCTTTTAATGTAAGATTACTGGCAGCCCACAAGTGTTCCACATTTTTTTGCAACACTACACAATTAATTGGTCCCTTTTCGGTTCTTCTGTCAATTGATGAAATAAACATTTGCCAGCCAATTATCTTAGGGCCTGATTTAGAGTTTGGCAAACAGGTTACTCCGTCACAAACATGACAGATATCCCATCTGCCGTATTGCGTTCTCCATAGGCTATATTGGGATCGTAATATAGCAGCTGGGATATCTGTCACATCTGTGGAGGAGTAACCCCTCCACCAAACTCTAAATCAGGCCCCTTATCTAGCCAAAAAGTAATCAACAGACTTAGGTGGTCACTATGGCTGAGTATAAAATTAATGACTTTGTATTACCATGTTAACTAGCTTGGCAAATGTGGTTTAAAGGACACAGTTTCGCTCCCTTATGCACATCCTCTATTTTGCCCAAAGATCCTACTAACAAAGCTTTTTTTCTGACTGCAGAAAACCTTGTACCATCAAGCACCAGTAGAAAGTTCTCAAAACTATCAATCCATTTCTCCCACTCAATCGGTGGATTGTCAGGCAACATCATAAAGGATGGGGATGTTGAAATTGAAGAGGTTATATCCATTTTTAAGATCTAAATTGAAGTGGTGGTATGAAATACCTGATATTGGATGAGCAGAACAACAATTACAGGGGGATGGCAATGCAGTGCTTTATACAAGCAAAGCTGAAAATGATGAGCAGAAAGGGTAGATGGTGCTAAGCGGCTGTGGTGTTTGGGGTCCTTTTGGGAATTTGAAGGAGCAGGAGGCACTAGTCAGAGTGTCATGCAGGTCACTGGTGAAGGGATCAATCTTTTCTCCTCTATGTGGCAAAAACATGTGTCAGTGTGAACAGGTGATAGAAATGGGCTCACACGCACAAGGGTTATTTTTACTCAGTACAGCTTGGAAATGTAGTAGGTTGCAGTGCATCAACAGAGCTGTGCTGAGCAGGTGTAGCCAGGCCCCTCACACACGCATCAGTTTTTTTTGCGATGTGGAGTGGCCTTGAAATAACACTGGTCACCTCACACTAAGAGGTGGTTACCTGGAGGTCTGTGGAGGCAGGAGGGTTCACCAGCCACAGTATGTTAGAAATGTGACCCTTAATATTTTTTATGATAAACCTCTAACTGGACATCAGCATTTCTTGAATGTATTTCTGCATGTATTGTTTCAGACAGTGATGATCAACTGTTCTCATCATGACTGCGCCTCAAAAGCACTAATTTTAGCAGAAAAGCTGTGAAATGGGAGATGATCAGTGCTTGTCAGGAATAGAACCATGCGCGGTCCAGGTCCCGGCTGAAACTTTGCTGCGCGGCTCTGCTGCGCTTTCTGCACATCACTTGTCATCCCCTCTTGCTCCAAAGGTGGCCATCAACGTCATCTGTCCTGTGGCAAAGCTCATAGAGCTGCAGGTTCAGGTCATTGGTGGACAAAATGCACTTATCAGTGCTATTCCATGAAGGGACTACAATTTCCATGTTTTTAGAGGCAGCAGCCATCTTGGGGTGTGGCAGGCCTATAAAACCCAGCCACACCCAAGCATGTTGCTCACTATTTTGAAGACTTCGATGCAGCCAGACCTCCTAGGGTTTCTCTGGAGAAGAGCAGAGTTCCTGAATGGCAGAGTGTCATCCAACCAAAGTATCCTTGTTTCCATGGTGCATTCAAAAACGAGTAGGTCGTACTCATAGCTGTAAGGCCTTGCGGAATCCAAGTTTGAAGGAAGTCGTTAATTCCAGAAGGTAAAGCGCCCCTTAGCATAATGAGCAAAGCATTTCAGGCCACACTGGTAAAGCACCCCGGGCACAACATTTGAAGCACTTCAGTTCACAAGAGTAAAGCGCACTTGGCATGGTATTCAAAGCGCTTCAGTTCACAGGAGTAAAGCGTACTTGGCATGGTATTCAAAGCGCTTCAGTTCACAGGAGTAAAGCGCCCTAGGCACAGAATTCAAAGCGCTTCAGTTCACAGGAGTAAAGTGCCGTTGGCACAGCAATCAAAGCACTTCAGTTCACAGGAGTAAAGCACCCTAGGCACAGAATTCAAAGCGCTTCAGTTCACAGGAGTAAAGCGCCCTTGGCACGACATTTAAAGCGCTTCAGTTCACAGGAGTAAAGCGCACTTGGCATGGTATTCAAAGCGCTTCAGTTCATATGAGTAAAGCGCCCTTGGTCCAATAATCAAGGTGCTTCAGTTTACCTGAGTAAAACTTTCAGGCCGAGGTGGCAAATGTGAAAACATCTCAAAGATAAACAAATCATAGTTTCATTGTTTTTGGAAGCATAATACGTGAGAGACATATTTAAGTCTTTGATGATATGTGAGATACATATTTAAGTATTTGCAAATTTCTAGACTGAGACCAAACGTTTCATGTTTATGAATGCATAGTAGTTGCATAACTGATGTTCAGAGTATGTCCATGGTCCAAGCTCCTGCCTTCTCAAGGTTCAGAGGTCTCAGTTTGTTCTTGTTCCATGATTCAGAGAAGGGTCATGCCCAGTTTTGTTTAATGTTCACGACATCCTGAAGTATCATGATTTTCCTAATTGTTCTTGTTTCATGATTCAGAGAAGGGCCACGCCCAGTTTTGTTTAATGCTCACGACATCCTGAAGTATCATGATTTTACTAAGTGTTCTTGTTCCATGATTCAGAGAAGGGCCACGCCCAGTTTTGTTTGATGCTCTCGACATCCTGAAGTATCATGATTTTACTAATTGTTCTTGCTCCATGATTCAGAGAAGGGCCACGCCCAGTTTTGTTTGATGCTCACGACATCCTGAAGTATCATGATTTTACTAAGTGTTCTTGTTCCATGATTCAGAGAAGGGCCACGCCCAGTTTTGTTTGATGCTCACGACATCCTGAAGTATCATGATTTTACTAATTGTTCTTGTTCCATGATTCAGAGAAGGGCCACGCCTAGTTTTGTTTAATGCTCACGACATCCTGAAGTATCATGATTTTACTAATTGTTCTTGTTCCATGATTCAGAGAAGGGCCATGCCCACTTTTGTTTAATACTCATGACATCCTGAAGTATCATGATTCTACCAATTGTTCTTGTTCCATGATTCAGAGAAGGGCCACGCCCAGTTTTGTCTAATGCTAGTGACATCCTTAAGTAACATGATTCTACCAACTCTTGCACCCACAGAGAAGCCTTTGTTTATTCCATAAGAGTCTCAACACTTGCATTCATGGAGACGCCTTTGTTTATTCCATAAGGGTCTCAACACTTGTATCCACGGAGACGCCTTTGTCTATTCCATAAGGGTCTCAACTCTTGCACACACGGAGACACCTTTGTCTATTCCATAAGGGTCTCAACACTTGCATTCACGGAGACACCTTTGTCTATTCCATAAGGGTCTCAACTCTTGAATTCACGGAGACGCCTTTGTCTATTCCATAAGGGTCTCAACACTTGCATCCACGAAGACGCCTTTGTCTATTCCATAAGGGTCTCAACTCTTGCACACATGGAGACGCCGTTGTCTATTCCATAAGGGTCTCAACACTTGTATTCACAGAGACGCTTTTGTCTATTCCATAAGAGTCTCAACTATTGCATTCACGGAGACGCCTTTGTTTATTCCATAAGGGTCTCAACACTTGCATCCACGGAGACGCCTTTGTCTATTCCATAAGGGTCTCAACTCTTGCACACAAGGAGACACCTTTGTCTATTCCATAAGGGTCATAACACTTGCATTAACGGAGACGCCTTTGTCTATTCCATAAGGGTCTCAACTCTTGCATTCACGGAGACGCCTTTGTCTATTCCATAAGGGTCTCAACTCTTGCATTCACGGAGACGTCTTTGTTTATTCCATAAGAGTCTCAACTCTTGCACACACTGAGACGCCTTTGTCTATTCCAAAAGGGTCTCAACACTTGCATCCACGGAGATGCCTTTGTCTATTCCGTAAGGGTCTCAACTCTTGCATTCATGGAGTCGCATGTGTTTATTCCATAAGGGTCTCAACACGTGTATCCAAGGAGACGCCTTGGTCTATTCCATAAGGGTCTCAACTCTTGCACACACGGAGACGCCTTTGTCTATTCCATAAGGGTCTCAACACTTGCATTCACGGAGATGCCTTTATCTATTCCATAAGGGTCTCAACTCTTGCATTCAAGGAGACGCCTTTGTTTATTTCATAAGGGTCTCAACTCTTGCATCCACTAAGACGCCTTTGTTTATTCCATAAGGGTCTCAACTCTTGCATCCACGGAGACGCCTTTGTCTATTCCATAAGGATCTCAACTCTTGCACACACGAAGACGCCTTTATCTATTCCATAAGGGTCTCAACACTTGCATTCACGGCGAAACCTTTGTTTATTCCATAAGGGTCTCAACACTTGCATTCACTGAGACGCCTTTGTCTAAATGTATAATTGAATGTTAGTGCTGTTATGAACAAGTATATACATACATGCTTGACCATTTTTCCTTTTCAGATCTCTCTCCCTGCTGTTGCCTACCCTAATTCCCTTCCCTCCAACTGGATTCACCATAACTCTGTGCTATAACAGCTTTCTGAGTTGGTGACGCCGGAAGGTGGGCCTGTTGTTCAGCGGCGTGCAGATCCCGAGGAAAGGACACTGTGACAGTGCATAATGTGGCCCAGTGATTGCCAGTGGGGTGCACAAGCATTTATTTTTGTGGACCAGCACTTTTTTAAATTCATTGTGCACTTCCAGAGAACAAGAGAGGGGAAATGCACAAAGTGAAAAGAAGGAGAAAGACAGAAAAACTGTCACAGAGGGAGAAAGCAAGAACCTGCAAGAGTGAGATAAAGGATCAGGGAGTGTTTAGTCACTGGTTAAAGATGCCCGAGATGGATTCCAGGCTACAGATCCTTGGTATTCATCGTGCCAGGGCCAGCCGCGGGCTTCAGAGCAGAGCTTTGACCACTGGCCCTTATTCTTCTGCAAATTAAGCTCTGGAGATAATCTCATGGAGACAAACCGGTAATGCAGAGTCTGAGCATCATGTTAACGAAATATGTTATTAGATTTCATATCAAGATACATGCCTGTTTCTCTCAAAACTGTTACCTTACCAGCATTGTATATGAACTTTCAGACACTGGGAACACACATATGAAAAGGTTGGGTAAAAGAACAGTAGTATGTTGAATTAATATTAATTTACCCTGGGTGTGCGGAACCACAATAATATTTTTGCCAATTCTGAAGAGGATTCACTGGTGCCAGCTCAATAAACACACATAAGTAGTGCAAGTGTCATGTTGTGCCCCTCATACACAATGACATTACTGGAAATGACATCAAACAATCTTAGTCCCTGATGAGTAATCGTTGTACCTTTTTCAAACAATGTTTGATGAAAAGTGGAGGTAGTGCCATGCTAAAAAAAACACTGAAAACAAGCACAAACAACTAGGATCAAAACTAGAAATAGCTGACGTTAGACGCATCCTTTATGCTAAGTTGTGAGATTTAAAAAAAACGGAGGAACGCAAAACAATTCCAAAATAGTCCATAGGGTTTGCAAGAAGGAACAAAGGGGCGCTGATTTGATTGAATTTAACTACCCTGAAATGACACCTTGCTATGTATTAAGTGCAAAACCTATTAAATGACTCATTGCACTAGCAGAGAGTCATATTCGATTCGGAGGTGACTTAGCAATAAACTTTCCTATAATTAGAGTAATTGCTGTGCCCTTAATGATTCTGAGACGGTAATTGGTACACCGGTAGATGAGTGAGAAGCTACAGTACCTGTCAAAATGTACCTGTTTTATTTTGCACTGTATTGGTATTTGAATGCAATTTAACAAGTTGGAGCAAACTTCCTTGTACTGAATGCAGACTTTGGTTCTCTGTTGAAGAACTATAACATTTTATCAGGTTCAGTTCCCATCACAAGACATAGCTCAAATTTTATGTTCTTCTGAGGACATTAAAAAGTCATCAGCTATTCAGCTAAGATGATCCTGCTGAAAGAGTTCATTTTACGAAGGAAGAGATCCATGGAGATTTTAATTAATATAGAATTATTCATTTGAAGTAGGTAATTCGAGGGTGACCTGTCATGACCCGCTAATCTAAGGCGACGCAGAGGACAGGGGAGTTTTGAAATTAGAAGGGGTCTCCGTCTATGGCATGATAATGTCTTCGGTATTAAAAGTCATGGGGCTCGAGTGAGTACTCCGATCACTCTATTGTATTTTCATAGCTTTGCTTTACTGGTGGGAAATTTATCAAGTGTTGTTATGCTTTCGTGATTATTTGTGAGGGCTGTTAACTGTGCTTGTTTTCTTCAACAAACTCGTTTCTGGGACGTATCTCATACAGACTCGTATTCATGTTCCTGCCAAAGAGGCTGTACAGCTCACTGATTTTCACACCTCTCAGTTTTATGCACGGTGATCATGTTTGTCTGCAGGTGATGTCTGAAAAGAATTTACAGAGGAAACTGACGATGAATAATGCTCAAGCGGTACACTGCAGGTCTCATTCTGTATGCGATTGTGCCAGCTACTGAGCTACATTGGAGAAAAAACTCCGTAGAACTTGAAATCACTAAAAATGCAGATTGTGCGTCTTCTTCATTGCAAACAGACAAAAAGAAGTGCAGATTTCATTTTAACAAATGCCAGTAAACATGGGCATCATTTTTTATACTGTTTGTCTTGCAGTTCATTGTCATTCTATTTCCCAACTCAATTACCTGAACAAAGAAAATAAAAGTGTTAAGATGTAGAGCTGGATGTATCATTTAACTCTTTCATTATATTTGTACTTAATTTGACATTTTTATAAAGTGCACAATGCAAAAATAACGTCTATCAGGGCACTTTTAATGAATTTTAATTTCTATCTAGGATAGCATTCTTATTGGTGAATGTAGTGTCTTTTTGGATTCATAACTCATCATTCATTATTTATCCTCAAGAACTTGAGAGGGAAGACAGAACACAGCCGGTCTTTGCTTAGCCTCGCACCACCTGCATTAATCCATTGCTGAGCATCAACCGCAGTCCTATGGCGATGCTGACCATCTGGCTTGTGAATGTTTTTTTAAAGAATTTGTGTTTCCTTTCTAACTTCAAGGCCTCATTTACAAGGAACTGGAGCATCGGCTCCGATGTGCCAGTTTCCTTGTGTTGCCCTGCTCCCCCCTAGTGCCACCATGGCAGCACTGTATTTACAATACAGCGCTCCATAGAGTTACTTAGCCTAACTGCGTCAACATTTTTTACGCAGTTGTGCTGCTTTGCTGGACTAGCATAACATTTTGACACTACTCCAGCAAAGCTCCGGGATGCCCATTGAAAAGAGCCTAGCATCAATTTAATGCCTGCCCTGGGCAGGCAATAAAAAATGATGTTAGAATAGCGCAGTCCAATCTTGTAGATTTCACTGCGCCACTTTTTTTAGACTCTGCGGGGGAACTCTTCCCTTGCATACATTATACCTGGCACCCGTATAATGTGGCACAAGAGTTTACAAACTGTAGCAATGGTGACATTGTGCCACTTTGCAAATATGAGGCAGGGTGGGGGACTGTTTTATGCGACCATAGCATAAAAACAAAATGATGCTACGGTGGCGCAAGGGGCTTGTAAATGAGCCCCTTTGTTTTCAGACAGCCTGTTGAGTGAGTAAGAGTCAGCATTTATAGGGCCTTATTTACAAGGAAATGGCACAACGCGGTGCCGCAAGCAATCTTGCTGTGCCGAGATGTGTAATTTCCAAAACACACAGATGCGCCATATTTAAAAGTACATGGGGCATCCCTGTGTTTCCCCTGTGCTAAATTAGCTTTCTAGCGCCAATGCAGCCATCTTTGTGCCATGGTGCAAGCTGCGGGGGAGATTGTTTTTGTGCAGGAAGGGACAACTTCCAACACAAAAACAATCTTTAATGGCAATTTGCTCCTTCTATGTGTGCTGCGGAATGCAACACACGTAGAAAGAACAAAAAAAGAAGAAAAGTAAAGCTATTAATAATTGTTGCACCAGTGTAATGCCTCCCTTGGGAAGACATTAGTTTTTGGCGCTGCCTCAGGTTACGATTTCTTATAAATCTGAGGCAGTGTCAAAAACCAATGGGTGTTGCATGTTGTTAGACCTGACAGCCTTAGGGTGGTCATCTCCCAACTTTTTGCATGACTTCCTCCACTTTTCTGACACTGTTTTTGTTGGTTTTAGGACTCTGCACAATTTACCACTGCTAACCAGTGCTAAAGTGCCTATGCTCGCTCCCTTTAAACATGGTAACATTGGTTCATACCCAATTGGCATATTTGATCTATTTGTAAGTCCCTAGTAAAGGGCACAACATGTGGCCAGGACCTGTAGATCTAATGCTACAAGTGGGCCTGCAGCACTGGTTGTGCCACCTACATAGGTAGCCCCTTAGCCATTGCAAGGCCTGTGTGTGCAGTTTCACTGCCACTTCGACTTGGCATTTAAAAATACTTGCCAAGCCTTAAACGCCCCTTTTTTTACATATGTCACCCCTAAGGTAGGCCCTAGTTAACCCATAGGGCAGGGTACTATGTCGTTAAAAGGCAGGACATGTACATGTGTGGTTTATATGTCCTTTTAGGGGAAAACTCCTAAATTGGCTTTTCACTACTGTGAGGCCTGCTCCTTTCATAGGATACTATTAGGGCTAACCTCAAAAGCTGTTTGAGTGGTAGATTATGATCAGAAAGGAGTAACCAGGTCATAGTTAGTATGGCCAGAATGCTAATACAAAATCCTACTTTTTGGTGAGGTTGGATTTGATATTACTATTTTAGGAATGCCACTTTTAGAAAGTGAGCATTTCTCTGCACTTAAAATTCATCTGTGCCTAACAGCCTGTCTCCAATCCACATATGGGCTGGGCTGGTTGACAGCCCCCTTGTGCATTTCACCCAGACTACCACAAACACAGGATACTTAGTCACACCTGCACTAATCTGCACACTGAATGGATCTTCCTGGGCTGGGAGGGTGGAGGCCCTGAAACCTACATTTCAAAGCCTAGTTGCTTGTCCTCACACAATGGACTGAGTAACCCCCTACTGAGGCCCTTGCAAACAAACCTGTACTGAAAGGAGACCTTGTGCACTTCAAAACCACTCTTTGAAGTCTCCCCCAATTCAAAGGCATTTTTGGGTATAAAAGCTGGGTCTCTCACCCCACCAAATCAGACACTTCTGGATCTGAACCTGCAACCTGTCAAGAGGAACTGCCTGGCTGCCCAAAGGACTCACCTGGACTACTTTGCTGTGAAGGACTGCTGCCCTGCTGTTGCCCTGCTACCGTGCTACTCTGCTGACCTCTGACTTTGCGGAGAAGTGCTCTCCAAGGGCTTGGATTGAGCTTGCCTCCTGTTTTCTGAAGTCTCAGGGCCAAAAATACTTCTTCTCTTGAGGAAACTCCTTGTGTCCCGAAAATCAACGCACAGCCTGCTGGAAACGATGCACAGTCTGCATTGCAACGTGAAAATCACCACATAACCCAACCGGAATGACGCCGTCCGACTTCCCCCGTGAAGAAACCACGCAGCACCTGCCATGCGACAAAAAGTTTGACGTATCACCTACCGGATTTACGCAATGCCTGTGACTTTGTCCCACATGCCCAGGATTTCCACACATCATCCCCGGGCATCAAAGAGAAATGCACATCGCAGTGAGGAACCAAGACTGCGCGCCAGAAATCAACACAAAGCCCCTTGCAGCGTGGAAAGAAACAGTGCATCGTCTGTGCCGCACCAGAAATTCCGACGCACACCCTATTTTTCCATGCATCTCTTCCTCTGCAGTCTCCGTGTGTGTAATTTTTGGCACAAACCAGGTACTTTGTTAAACCAAGAGACAACTGTAGATTTCTAAGATTTAAGACTCTTTTTAAACTTGAAAAAGTGATATCTCAACTTGTGTCTATTGAATCTTTATCATTTTTACCTTAATTTAATCAGATATATATCTTATATTTTTCTAAACCTGTGTGGTGTACATTTGTGGTGTTCTCACTGTTACTGTATGATCTATTGCACAAACACTTTAAGCATTGCCTTCTAAGTTAAGCCTGACAGATAAGTGCCAAGCAACCAGAAGGTGGACACAGCATAATTTGGATTGTGTTTGATTTACCCTGACTAGGATTGTGGTCCCTATTTGGACAAGGGTGTATACTAGAGACCTCATTTCTAACACGTGGGTACTCCCACAGCAACACTCATTGCACTCCCCTTAGCCGCTGAAAACTGCATTAGGCCATCCATGTCAACAAGGCCGTGTTAAGCTAGGAAAAGTGGCATTGTAGATATGGTGCACTGCACAGCGCCACTGGGGTGTCACACAATGTGGCGCTGAGGTTGCGCTAGGCCCTTATTAATGAGGCCCACAACGTTCAGAAACTGGCCCCAGTGATGTCCTACTATCTTTGAGTCAGTATCCGCATATCCAAAGAAAACGACTAGCTGTCTTCAAAACATTATGACAGTAGTTTCCTCAGTGAGAGGACTATGTGGTTAATTTACAAGCCTTCATACTTGGAAAACAGGCACAGGCAAAGTCAAAAGGACTAGCACTTAATTAGGACCAACATGGAGAGACACATTATGTACGCATTCATCAGCATGTACATGCATATACCCGAACCATATATCCATGCTGATGTGTGCATACACAGCACAACACCTGCAGGTTTGTATATGAACATAAACATCAACATATTGCCGACATACGTGCAAAGACATACAGGCACCAGTGCACATACACCTTCAGTACTCTGGCACACAGGGTTAAACATTGGCATATATACACAAGCAGTGTATACGAGGGACACACAAAAAACAGACAGAACTACATAAAAGCAGCACACTTAAAAGGACACATACAAACAGAAATAATACATTCCCCCATTAGCAATGGCCTGGAATTCTTGCTGCGACCAGTACCCAATCTTTCTAGTCGCATTAGGATTACTAGTGACATAGATATAATGGATGAATGCTGTCCTCGTGCTTTTCCACTTGGTTATTTCACCAGCTTGAACTAGTAAAATGTCTGCAGGATAAAACACCCACAAATGTCACTTCCTGCATGTTCCTCATTTCTTAGGGGAACACTCGTGATTGCTTGGTATTCCTCCAACCGGAAAGTACTGACCCCCTTGTATTTGGTACTTTGGATCACATTCTCTGTCCCTTTATTTGTCTCTGCTAACCTCTCTCTGCCCACTCACCTGCCAGTCTCTCTACCACTCAGTCTCTCACTCTCTGCCCATCTCAAGTCTTTCTCTCTTCCAAACTCAGTACCTCTCTGCCCACTTCAGTCTCTATGTCTCTCTCTTTGAACCTACCCCATCTGTCTGTCCCGTCTCATTCTCTATTTCAGCTCCTCATTTTCCTTCTCTGCACCCTTCACCCTCCCTCTGATTCCCATTTCCCCTGGGTCTTTCCCTCTGCGTCTCCTCCTCACTCTCTGACTCTCTCTGTGGCCCTCATCTGCTGGTTTGCATTCAATACAAGGGAATACCATAAACAGGTCAATATAGTGCTTCCAATGTCAGACACAATATTTTTAGCAGAATCGCCTTCCCAGTCTTCGCCTTTTTATCACTTATTTTTCCTCAGATTCAGTCAATAAAAATAAATACATTACAGCTTACATGTGGGTAATCCACAAAAGAATGTTTCAAGACTTGCATATAGTTGCTGTCAATACAATAGATTAGCCAGAGTTCATGGGTACAAAATGTCACGTCCTACATAGAGAGCAGGTATTGCGTGATGGGTAAATGAAGTTTATTTGTTTATAAAATCAACAGAAAAGTCTAGATTAGATTTGGAAGGGTTTAACTCAGGGCAGTGGAATCATGCGATAGGGGAGGGCAAATTTTGTGGCAGGGTTAACTAAATTACGTGGCAAGCAAAGGTAAAATATGTGGCGTTATCCTTCACATTTTGTCATAGTATTACCTTTTTTATGATGCCATTTTTACACATGCTAACATTATCTGGGCAAACATTTCGACTCGTTAGTAACAGCTTAATGCCTAGATACAGCAATAGACAACAGAAAGGTGATCAGTCAACCTTCCACTTCGGTACACGTAGAAACTATTTGTTAAAATCTGCAAATTATGCAGTAGTTGATGGATTATGTGGCAAATGCAACACATTTCAGTGGCAAAAATGTATAAGTCCAGTGGTGCTGGTTTAACTCTACTGGGTATGGCCTGGGGTGATTGCACCTTGGAATGAGTAATTTGTTTTGAAGCAACATAGTGGGGAAGAAACGTCTAAACAATTCCATGTAAGGTAGCATGAAAAACGGCTAGTGTTAGAATTGCAAAGTGTATCTAGGTATGGGTTATCCTGTTTGTGGCATTTCATGGGGTTTAAGCATCATAATTGGTGTGAAGAAGTGTGGGAACCAGACCAGTGCTAGGATGACCAAGTATAATATAAAACCATGATCTGTGTGGCAGTATTAGCTTGTAGACATGAACGAATAGAATCTATTTCTAGGGTCTTTACTCCCCCCTTCAGGTTCACGCTGTCAATAGTCCTCATTCACAGTTTCTGCCTGTCCCTCTATGTTTCACTCAGTGTCTCTTGTACTTTCACTCAGTCTGTCTTCCTCCTCTCCTCATTCCCTCTCTGTCCCTTCAGTCTCCCAGTCCTCACTAGTCACTCTCTCTGCCACCTTCTGTCTTTGACTTCGCTCTTTCTCTCTGCCTCCCACTCAGTCTCTCTCTGCCTTCCCCTCAGTCTCTTTAGCCTTCCTGTCCACCCCTTCAGCCTTATTGATCCTCCCTTGCCTGTACCCCGATGGCAGACCTACTAAACATGCAGCTCTCCTGTGACTTTCTCATGACCTCCTCACTATTTATGGCCTCGGCCATCCTTGTTGCCACTGTCATAGACATGCAGAACTCCTTGATTTCTTCATTGCTCCATCCTCCCCCTGGTTCACCCCCGCCCATCTGGTAAATGTGTAGTAAGTGATCTTGAGCTCCCCTTTGGTCAGAGTGCTCTTCACTGGTAAAGATGCACACCTGCGTCCAACTGCCCTGATCTGTCATCATGTTATTCACAGGCAATCGCCATTGCTGCACCTCAGGGTCACTAATAATTATTACTGTGCACATGCAGCTATGCGGGGCTGCAAAAAGGAAGCTCACGGTGGGAGGAGCAGGTTGACTGTCACAGATTGTCATTCTTGTATCACAAAGAGCTGGTCATCAGAGAGCTTCACATTGGCAATCTTTGCAAGCTGACATTAGTGTGAACTGCAGGTCTCACATTGCTGTTTGGTGCAGACAGTCCTTGTTGCTATGGTCTGTGTTGCCATTGCGAACGATTCTTGGTGCAAAGAGGTCACTTCTCAATCGTGTTGAGCCCAAAACGTCTGTAATTTCACCTTATCTTCAGGTGGAGTTCTCACTGATGCCAGCCAAGGGTCCAGCACATGGGGGTACCTCTTGGAGATCAGGATTCACTCTAGCGGAGGTCAACAGCATGTTCTCAGGCCGGTTCAGGCAGGTCTGGGTGGTGACAGTCAGCTTGGCAGCTGCAGAGATTCTTCTGGAAATTTTTTGTTTTCCTGCATCTCACACAGAAGGTCAGCCAACTGCCCCTTGGAGTCACTCTGAATAGCCTGCATTTGAGGTCCAATCCTTCTTTAGTCAGCAGGGCGTCCCCCTTCCTCAAAAAGCAGAGCAGTACTTCTGAATGTTCCACAGGTCCAGTAGTATTCTGTTGAGCAGTTCTGAACATTTCACTTTTATACCTGTGTGAGCCTTTGGTTCTGGTCAATTGTTCCGCTTTCCCTGGTGTTGGCTCCAAACTGCCTAAGGTGACTAAGTCAAGGGGAGGTCTGTTACCCGGTTTCTTTGTGTGTGCTGCAGGCATGGGCCATTTAAATGTAATCAATGTAGGGTACAATTCCTCCACAACCATCCTGCCAGCAAGACCCTCTCCCTTCGTACCTAGGCTATTTTTGTCTCACTGTCTGGAAGGAATGCACAACTCACAACAGTAGAGCCATTCACAGTCTTGTGACACAGGACACGGACAGAAAGGCACGTGGCTTGGGCAGAAGAATGGCAACTTTCTAAAAGTGTTTTTTTTATTGTAACTTAAAACTCAACCGGACCTTCAAAGAAGATTTCAATTTACAATTCATTGAAGTGTAAACATCATTTATCTATCTGCTCCAATTTGAAGTTAGCACTTATTAAGTGTAATAAGATGAATCAGTAATAATATGCAGGAGAGATAGGCCTTGCAACAGTAAAGAGGGTTAGGTTGAAAAAGGGCTGCCACCATCCTTCCACAGGCCTGACCAGGAATGAAAGTTGTATAAAAGCCTCCCAATTTTGACATAAGGTTGGGGGCACATTTTCAGTTACACCGTTTGCATCACTCTCCATAATCTATCCCATTTGACAGAGTGCAATTCATCTGGAGCTACAAACACACACAATCACATTTTGGAGACCCCAATGCTGATTAGTGGCAGAGAGCCACTCCATTGGTAACTTGCTTCAAAAACATTGTTTTAGCCCCCCAGACTTGCTTAAGCCTTGGGTGATACTGCAATAGACTGCCCCCCTAATAGCCCTTCAGTTGCTTCAAGACCTCTTCAAAAGTGGGAGCAAGCTGGGTATACCTAACCTCAGCTTTTGGCCCTAACTCACATCCCTCCCCACCAGTAGGCAATGCCTCAGTGGAAAGTAGAATACTGAATGCTTGATACGTCAGTCCATCAGTAAGCACTTACTGCCTCACCCTGCATTATGAGAGATCGTGGTGACTGTGAGAGACTATATTGACTCCACAACTGTAAGATCTGTGTTTCTGCATCAAACGAAATTTTGAAAAGTATGTCTGTTTGCTGCACCCACATCCCTACGTGTATGCCTTTGACATGCATATGAGGCACTGGAATTAGTTATAGGCTATGACCAAAGTCTGAACCGTCTCCCAAATTCCCCTGCACAGTTGTGCAGCAAGGTGAATGGGTTTGGAGTTGAGGTACAAGGTGGGACAAAAGTCCGGTCTCTGATCCTGTCCCTTATTTAGTCCAAGTGCAGTATTCTCTATGAGCACAGTGGAATGTGTTGCACACACACCAAAATATATTAACTTCTACTTCAGCAGTTATGGAGGCAAGATGCTGGCATGGCCAATGCCAAGCCCTATTCTCAGGCCCAACTATACATGGGTAAAGGCCATGCAGTGTTGGTTCTGTAATCACAGAGCCTGGATGGAGGTTCTGGGCAAAGGTCAGGCCTCACCCCCAGAGTCTTTTCCGCACAGCCAAATAAATTACATAGTTGGCTTGGTACATCCTGAGACCATGTCTACATCCACACCCTCATGCACATGAGAAAAGGCTACATATATCAGGTCTTTGCTTTGGAGAGTGAAAAGTTTATGCCATTGCAAAGCCCAATAAAAAATGAAATGAGAAAACATTGTTAAAGGGGAGCCATTGTTATTGACTTAAATTACAACAGTTAGTTAATAAACAAAATAGAAATTCCTCGAAAAAACTGAATTTGAAGTGATATTCTAGCTTAACCATCACTGTAATCCCACCATGGCCAGCTCATGACCTCACACATATCATCACAAGTTACATCACAAATTGCAGGCTTAATTGCATCAATGAAAGCATAAACAATGAAATCACAAGTGATATCACTCACAAAGAAGAAATTTCACAATGATTAACAGAAGTAAGTATGTAAGCAACACAAAGGCCTTTCATAGACTATTGTGATGAATATTTATTTTATTAGTTAATTAAAACAACAAAACATTCCTTCCACATAAAATTACGCAAAACATTATTAGTACAATGAAAAATGAATAGTGTAATAAAACAGGACATAATTACTGCATTGGGCAGGTTAACCCCACTTAGCTCCAACTACAAGTATAAGACTTAATTACAAGGATAATTAATACAATACATACATGGAGTAACCGCCCTGCCTCTTTCCACCCAGTTTTTTCACAGTAGGCAGTTCCCATGTTTCGTAGTAAAAATGATTCAGCACCCCTGGTGTGGTTCCTGTCCACTAGTTTTTGACGGGTGATTAGAGAGATAAAAATTTCCAGAAATTGAATGAGTCTAATATTCAGTATGGTGTTACTTGGGTTAAGTGCTTCAATTAGAGCAAGTCTACATGATCTGACCCCTAATTCATTTAGCTTTTTCTTCAGTATTTGTCTTCTTTCTATGGCCAAAGCCGGACAAATACAGACCACGTGCACTAGGGTTTCTACCACCAGATGACATAGGCAGCATTCCTGTTTGTTTATTTGTGACACCTTCTTCCATTTTGGTACGAGGTCTAGCGTTGGCATATCGCCCAGCCTTAGCTTTAGAAAGCATTGCTTAATTTTTAGTGAGTAGGGGGCAGCCAATGGTGATTCTTAAAATACTTTATATGAATTAAGAACCAACCAGCCATGAGACCTTTTACCCAGTTCTTCCCAGTCTTCTAGCTAGCTGTGTAATTTACTTGTTTGTTCACTACTTTATTAAAAGTCAGGCTAGGGAGCAACTGATCCCATACATCAACTAGATTAAAAAATTTAAGGTTTTTTTCCAGATAGTTTTTATAATTACTATTGCCTCTTTCCAAATTAATTTCCTGCCACACTAAGTTAGCCAACATCCCTTTTGGGGCATGACACAATTTGTAGCAACATTAAATATATGCCACGGGTCGAGCCAGTGATTGCTTGACCAGCATAAATTCCAGTCTCACCAGGGCCAGGAAAGCATATCCTGGTAGCTGCAACATACGCCTACATGCCTTTACCAAACGTTTGTCCAGGAGAGCTTCCCCCATTCCCCTCATTATTTCAGTCCCATAGGCGAGAGTTGGAAGTAATTTTGCTCTTATTATAGCTGTCAGCAGATTCAAAGCGTGGCCACAAATGGTATTTGCTAGCGTACCAAAAGCGCGAATGAGCGCTTATGCCTTGTTTTTTATCGCTTCTTTTTGGGACATATAGTTGCCTCTTGTGTCTATCATAATTCCTAGGTATCTTTATGAGGTTACTTCCTCTATGGTCCTCCCTTTCAGATACCACTTTCATTTGCTAGAGGGTCTGCGGTTAAGGGCAATCATTTTGTTTTTACTTAGATTTATTTCTAATTCATTTATTCTAGCAAATCCTTCTAGATTATTCAGCCATATTTGAATGCCAATTCTAGTATTACTAAGCAATATCAGGTCATCTGCGTATGGCATGTTGGATAATTGTTGACCATCAAGAGAGGTGGAGTGGTCTGACTCATTATTTAACTTGGTAGAAAGGTCTTCTATGTACAGATTGAAAAGAATTGGTGCCAAACAGCCTTGTTGTAATCCAACTGTCATTTTAACTGCCCTAGATAGATATGAACCTCCCCAAGTTTAACCTTCACCCACAAATCAGAATAAATCAATTGAAAGGCATTTAAAATGGTTGCAGGCAGCCCCTTTGCTGTAGTTTAGCCACACAGTTTACAGCAGGGGATGCAATCAAAGGCAGCTTTAAAATCAACAAAACATAGCTCTGTGGGGGTTTCAGTTGCCTTTGCTCTGTTGATAGTCAGTCCCGGTGCCATAATGTTTGTTAACGCTCCCCGGTTCTTGGTAAATCCACTTTGATTTATAGGAAGTATGTTATTATATGCAATCCAGGACTTTAAATGTCACAGCAAGCACACCAAAAAATACCTGAGGTCAACGTCCAGAAGGGCAATTAGTCTAAAATTGCTTGGGGAGGCAGCCTTCCCTCCCTTATATATGGGGCGTATTATTGAGCCCTTCTGACTTGCCGGCACAATCCTAGTTTTAAGCACGTGATTGAACATTCCAGCCTGCCTATCATTCTGTTGCTTGTTTGAACAGAGCATCCGGTAGACCATTGGGCCCAGGTGCGCAATCAGTTCGCGACCTTCCGATGATTTTTATTATCTCTAACGCTGTGATTGTCAAGGTATTCAAGACGTCGGGTTCCCAAGTGTTGGATTCCCCCTGAATTAACACTGCCTTTCCTGTGGGCAGCTCCCTTAGATGTGACTTGAGGTAGTCCACCCATTCTTCCTCTGTTATATTGCCATTGTTAGCTGCTTTTGGACCCTTTTCAATTAAATTAATTAATTAATTTCCAGAATGTTTTTGAGTCTGATGATTTTGACACATGGCGAGCTTGGCCCAAAGCGTTTCCTGCTGATTTTTCCTTTTCTAGGTGTTTTCGTTGCTCTCGCAAGACGGTCAGTAGTGTTCCATTCTCCGGGAATTTGCGCAGCTGCCTCAGCAGCCTACCTACCACTGCCTGCGAACAGACTTGTGGTATATGAATGGGTTACAATAGTTCAGTTGTACTCCCTTATTCGTATTTCCCAAAGGACCTTGGCTTGCAAGGTCCTTGATGAAGTTTTCCCAGACCGTTGTCAAATTTGCGGTGTCCGTGGCCATGGATTCTAGCCTCAACATGTGCCTCTTCTGCTTGACTTTTGATGAAGTTGGATGACCATTTCAATTGTTTGAGGTTTTCAGTGCCGATTTCCTTTTCAGGGAGAACGCTTTCTCTGGCTTACGCCGTGTGGATCGTATCCTAATTGCCTGTGGTTTATGGTCACTTTCTATACGGTACAAAATTCTGAAGTCTTTCACCAACGTGTACAGTGCAGGATTGACCAGGGTGTAGTCTAAATATGATACCTTTTTTCCAGAGGATCTTGACCATGCTGGCAGGATGTCGGCCTGGTTCCGACCATTTAGTGCAAAAAGGCCAACAGACTCACACATACATATTAACTTCTCCCCTATCTTATCTTTCTTACTGTTCACTGGGAGAATTTGTCCAGGCACTGCTGCTACTGTTTGAATGTGGTCCTCACCATGGTTATGGAATAAGTAGAGGATAAAATCAACCGAAATTAGCCAATGTGCCGGGTGTACTACACTTTTTGTATACACCAGATGCTTTATCAGGTTATTAACTTCAACTGATTTCTTTTTTGGATTGATATATATATATATAAATATGAATCAATGTCTCATGTATGTTCTTTCTCTAGCCATCTAGCCTGACTAGTTGGAATGGTAGATTTCCCTCTTTAAGCTCTCAAGTCTTGGCGAGGATAATTGTGCTGACATAAGTTACTAGACCTCCCTTTGCCCCCCCGGCTCTGCTAGTTTTCGTGGCTGGTTTAAAAAATTCTGTGTATCAAATTAGGGGTATGGACTCCTTGGCCCAGGACTCCTGTATGAGTATGATGTCAAATGAGCTGAAGAGTTGTATTATTGCTGGGTCCTCCAATTTTGCCTGTAGGCCTTCTATAGTCCATGAGCAGATGTTTAGTACCCCTGGTGGGAGTTGTTCCTTTACTATTTAGCTTTTGCCAGCCACTCCTGAGGATAATGCCAGTGGTAGCCACCACCAGTCGGGCTGTGATTTCTGGCTTGATACTAGTCTACTTCTCACTTCTTCCTTCCATATTTGAACTCTTAAAGGAGACTGAGCTGCTGCCCTTTCGCTAGTCTTTCCCTCAGTGGCTTCGCTTAAATTAAGGGTAGCATGTGCTCCACGCAGGACTGACCATGCACCTTTGGACTTGTTGGAGTGATTATTTTCTAATAACGGTTGCAGATATCTCTCACCTTGATATATAGCCACCTCAAAACTCCAGGCTCTCAAATGGTCCTTCCTCTCCAGGATTTGTTTAGGGAGATCAGGCGCTGGGAAGATAATGAGCGTTGGGTCAGTAAGCTTGTTGCCTCTTGCTTGGATGAATTTTATAGCAGCAATGTCTTTTGTGGACACATGGTCGAGGTCTGGAAGTGCTTTTATGAGTTTTAAGATGGTAGAATGGTTACGCACATCTAAGGGGGATCTTGAGGTAAATTCTGGGATCCAAAGAAGCTGATGGTTCAGCTTGTGACTGCTCATGCATTGTTGCATTGACCAGTTTCGCTCCTGTGTAGGAGGTTGTTCATTTCTCATGCTACTTGCATTGGTCAGACTTAGTGGGCTGGTCTCTACTATTATATTGTTTTTTGGCATTAACTCTACTCTGCTGGCCCCTAAAGGCACTTGTTCTTTCCTCCGTGGGGCCGTTGGTTAATGTGGATGGATGGTATTCAAACAGAGTCCTTAATATCGGAGTAGTGACTTCTAAGTCACCTTTGCTGCAGAATTCCTGGAATTGATAACAGCTAGAAAGTGTGCTGGTGCCTCAGAGACCTCCATGCTGAAATTTGCCATTACATTACCTTCTGCAGTGTCCCTTTTCTCTGCTTCAATCAAGGATGGGACCCCTTGGAGGATATGGGGCCTGCCTTCTGATTTCTCCACGAGGGGAGTGGATGTCAGCATCAAGGCAAGCAGGTTGACGTGTGCTCATTCCTCTTTGTGGGCGGTGCAAACTTCTTTTAGTATTCCTGCCAGAATTAGCGGCAGTTAGGGTAATCTATCTACCACCTCTTTGCATGAGCAGATGGTAAAATCATTGAGTTGTTTATCTTGGGCCCTTGTTATGAGAACGTTTAGTTCTTCCAGCTTGCCTTCTATTCCGGAGACAAATACCACCAGTGTGTTTAACAGATTGACCTGGATGTCTATTTTGTTAGAGTGAAACTGAAGTGCCATTACTGTTGCCTGCATTGAGTTCAGGATTGTAGGACACATTTTATTCCCACTGGTTACCGCCTGGAGTTGTAAATTAACCTTGTGGTCACTCCTTTGACCTCCCTCAGTTGTTCTTACATTGAATATTTATTTCTGTGGGACATTCTCTTCTTCTGCCATCCTGTCTGTGGCAACTGGTTTTGTCTCTGGAGGCTGCTGCTCATTGCCTCTAGGTCCATTCGTCGGGAAGGAGTAGAGCTCAGGGCTGAAGCTCATTGAGCCATCTTGGGGGGACTCTTGTTCTAAGATTTCAGCGGTTACTACCATCTCTGAGTCAGGAATGGATAGGTTAACCAGGCTGGACGTCCAGTGGGGATTATCAGAATCTATACATACGTTTCTCATGATTTTTACTTGCTTGGGGGTATGAAGGGCTCCTAACGCGGGGATTGAGTCCACTGTGGCCATAGACAAAACGCCTCCCACCGAAGGTTGCTTCCCCATAATACCTATTTTTGGTGAGAGGTGGAGGCAGTGACTCTTTCCTGGTCTTCTTTCCAGGACCTCCTTTGATTTGCAGGACCTGAACGAATGATGTACTACTCCCTGAGCTTTGCTGGGTTGTGGCCAGTGAGTCCCTCTTACTTTCACCATTAATGCTTGTAACAGAATAGTAATTGGTTATCTTACGGTAATTGAGTACAACATCATGCTTTGCTCCCTCCTCCTGGTCCTCATGCTCTTTCTTTCCATGCTGTTATTTTGCTCTGCAGATTTATTGATCTTGCCCTGTGCCCTGAATGGGCTGAGGCGGTCTGAGTCACTGCTCGCTCTACTTTTTGTGCTTACCTCATCAGAAGCCTGATCTCTTTTCCTTTTTCTCTAAGTTTGATTGGTGGCGTTGTTATTGGCGTTGTTTCGTGCTTTGCCTGATCTCATGCTCCTTTTTCCTAGTTTATTAGTTTGTCTGGTGAATGGGAAATATAATCCACTCTGGGGGCCTTCAGATGTCCAGCCGTGTACCATAAGTTAGTTTATACTAATATTTTGTCCTTGTTCTGTTAAAATTTATTCACGTCTGCTCTCCAGTTGTTAGTTAATACACCAAATATTAGAAATTATTAGGTATCTCCCTTGATTTATGTATCTGACTATGCCTGTGGTGGCACGTTCATAATATGGTGTCACAAGGGAGTTGAGATGGGAGTGAAGTCAGGAGACCAAGCGGGGCTTGCTAGCTGCCCTACAAACCACATCCAGACCTAGCCAGACCGTTTCTGCATGGGGGCTGTAGCTTGCACTCTGCGATAGCCAGCTACAGCTATCGCGCTGGCTTCACCTGACCACTCAGTGGCTAATGCTGGTGGAATGCTGAAGGCTATGCTGGTATGGGCGCCGGTACTGGTGCTCATAGAGCAGGCACTGGTGGTGCTGGTAATGCGGGCTGGGGGCTGTTGGCTGAAATAAATGTATTTTTACAGTTCTCCGCTCTGAAGTTTAGAGGTTGGTTTTAAGGTTTATTTTTTGGTTATTCCCTGCTTTCACCACTGTACCTCTCCACTTCTTTGCTGTACACCGTGCGTCCGTTCTTCAGTGCTTCGCCATGGCGCCCCGTTCTGCTCCGTGCCGCTACTCCGCTTCGCTGGCCTCTTGAGCTTTCTGGGCAACTACCCTCCAGATGGCTAAGCCCTGCACAGCTCCTCGAGTCTCCACTCCTTGCTGGGCCATGATCTCAATGGCAACCGTTCATTCCACCAGTCCTTCCTCCCGGACTCGCGGGCACAGACCTCCGAAAGGAGGGGGAGTGTCTGCCTGGACCGCTGGTGAGAATGCCCAGGACGTCCAAAATGCCCAGGAGATCGAGCAGTAGATGCTTCCCGCACTCCCCCGTGCTCTTGGTGCTCTCCACGCTCACCGCTCGCCGCTGACTTCGCCGGCTCTGCTCTGCTCTGCACTTCCACTTCCATGTCAAGCCTTCAATCAGTCAGGAGGAGTTTGTGGAAGTCTCCTTTCATTGACTAGAAATTGAAACATCATGGGTCTCCCTACAGAACTTTGGCTTTGTTATTTGTTGTGGTACTGTATTTGCACTGGTGCAAATAGAATAGCAGAATCATTTGGCCCTAATTTGCAACTAGTGTGATACAAAGTTGTTGAAACACATTTTGCCCCAGTCCATGCAACTGAAGGTGTGAGCAGCAATGCAAAAATTAGAGAAATTAGAGAAAAATTTGAGGAACCCTGCTGATCACACATGACACAATTTGTGAAACTTATAAATTAATTTACAAATCACAACAGTTAATGGCTAGACCATTTCTTTAAAAAAGCAACTTCATTCTTCATTGTGTTGGCTACTTATAAGGTACAAATAAGGATGAAAACAATTTTGGCCTAAACACAGTACCACATTTCCTATTTGAAAAGTTGGCAAGGAAAAATGCCCTCAGATTAAAAGCCTTGGAGGAGCTTCAGGAAGCATGCCTTCCGAATGACTAGAAGGCTTTCTGGACCATTATCAATCAACCTTTTCTAAAAGATGATGAGGCACCTTTCACTGATCCTGCCTTATCTGGTCATGATTGGGATACCTTCTTTGGGACGGGGTATTTTCCACTAGTAATGTCCCAGGCAACGCTAGGGACTCCCCCACTTCTTCAAAGGAGTGCTCCCTCCCAAAGCATGGCCCCGTATTGGAAGAGGTGTGGCTATTAAAACAAGCCCCTGTGGTAAAACTCCCAGCCCGGATGGGGTGCCATTGGACCTATTTAAGATCAACTTGGATCTGTTGGTAGCCAACACCCTCAGAGCAGCGAGTTAGGTCCTCACAGCAGTGAGTTCCTCTATTAAGATTTCTTCTTGGTTCACCTTGCTTATCGCCCCGATCTTTATAAAGTGCGGCCGAGAGGACCCTAGTTGCCATCACCCAATCTCTCTCCTGGACTCCACTGTGAAGGTGCTGGATTGTGTCTTACTCTCCACTTTGGTGGCATGGGCAGAGGAAAGAGGCTCTTTCTCGACATCCAGTGTGGGTTCTGGAGAGGGAAGGGGACAGAAGACCAGTGCATCAACTTCTGTCTTTTTCCGGCGTAGTATACAATTGTGAAGCACGGTGTGCTCCTCTTGGGCTTCATGGACCTGTCAAGTGTCTTTGACCATGTGTCCCACTCGAAATTATGGGGCATCATGGAAGGTCTGCATATTGCCAGACCAGTTATTAACACCATTAGGGAAATCTGCTGTGACTCCAGTGCTGCAATAAGGTTTGGGTTCGGGGGGGTATTCCAAAACAGTTGGGTTACATAGAGGCATCAGGCGAGGTGTGTCCTTGCACCAATCCTATTCTCCCTCTACGTTAATCATTTGGAGGGGGTGTTAGTTTCAGGGTGTGGGGACATTCCCCAGATTGGAAAGCGACCAATACCAGTACTATTGTATGCTAACAACACTGTTGTCATGGCCTTGCACTTGCAATATTGCAGCAACTTTTGAATGCTTTTGCATCCTTTATGGAGGGGCTTGACATGAAGATCACCACCACCAAATCCTTTCTAATGTCCTGTTGTTAGAGGGTGGACCTGAGACCTATTTGCATGCTCCAGGTTACTCCGGTTAAACATGTGATTAACTTTAACTACCTAGGGTAACTTTTAATTGTAGGGGGTCTTTTGCAACCACAGATGGAAAATATAAATAATCACTTAGAAAGGAGTATCAACACAGTATTTTCCTTTGTCACTAAATTAGGCAAAAGGTCACTTGCGATATGCTGGCCGTCAATTGGGCAAAATATGTTGGTTTGGCTACATATGGTGCAGGAGTCTGGGGATCGCAGACGGTATCGCCTCTACAGATTACAAATGTTCATGTTGCCCACTGACCATACCACCATTCACCACCTTTTTTTTAATCAACAATAGGGAGCTAGGGCTTGCTCATCTTGAGGACATTGTAAGGACATGCCCACTGTTGTTATGGCGTAGGATCTGGGTCAATGAGGCCCTCTCCTGAAATAGAATGCTAATTGAGGACTGCCTGTTCCTCTTGCAGTCTATAGACATTCCCTTGCTGAGGGGTATCCGGGGCAATGGCAGTTGCCTTGGGAAGGCAGGACTTATCTGAAGACCCTGTACACTCCTTGTCTACGATGCACAAAAAAATATTCCTGGATTCATGTTACATATTTTGGGAGGATGAGATATGGGAAAAGGTCTGCACTCCCTTCCGTTGCCCGTTATTCACAGCTCAAGCTCCTCAGGAGCATTCAATTATTCTTGTTGTTTGATGCACAGCATTATCAGCAATTCATTTTGCTCAGGTTTCACCTTAATCTATTTTATAGATTGGTTACCTTTCCCCTGTGCTATGACTGGTTTCTCAATTTTGTGCCCTGTCTATGCAATCGAAAGTCAGCACAGAGCTCTTTACCTGTAATGTTTTACGGTGCCTTTAACCATCGTTTTAAATCCTCTCTTAATGAAGCTCTCCCTGGTCATTGAGCAGAAGCTCTGCACTTTGTACAATCTTTGGAATCAGAGGAGATTTTATTTACCCTTACTGCATATCTTGGTCTTAGATCCACTCCAGTTTTGCTATTATTATAGATCAAATATTATTTTTTTTTGTGCTATATTGTAATTCTTGTTTCTCCAGCATTATTATGGCAGGTGTTTTATGCTTGCATTATGATATGCCACGAGTAGTAACATACTCTCTTTTTGGTCGCGTGGCACAACTTTTCATACAGAAGCCATAAGCAGGTTTTAACTTAGTGTTGTTGTTTACACCGAATTCAGAAACTGTACTTGTCCCCTCCTTGATTTTACCTTATTGGACTTAGTTTGAAGCTGCCATGTATTGAATTCGGAGTCTGCACTTCGTTCGCACTTTAGTTTTATCTCTGGTGCTCTGTTTGAATTTGCTCTGTTTTGTCATGCTATGTTATTGTTGTCTGTATTTTAGTTTTGAGGTCTATATCAATATGACCGAATAAAATTGATTTTGACTTTTCCATTTGAAAAGTGTAGAAAACCTGTTGCCTCCAAACCTTTTATGTAAACATGGTAAAACGTGAAATCAGTTTGTATTATGCTGACTTTGGTGCAGATGTCATTTGTTCCATTGCGTATTGAAGAGCCAACAAAAATGGTGCAAAATCACATTTTGCACAAATGCAAAAGCTCTGTGACACAGGTGCATGTGCCAATTAAACTGGAGAAAAACACTTCCCCAAAATTACAAAAATGAAAAGCAGTTGACAATTTCAAGCAGCTTTAGAAATCCCAAATGATGCACAACTTAAACAGCAACATTTGAACAAATCAGACGAGGAATATAAAATTCTGGTGTACCAACAAAATGAATACCTTTATTTTTCTGAACTATGCCGCAAAATACGGACGATGGGACAGCTATATATGGGCATTTTCCATTAATGAAAGGTGATTTTTTTAAACACCAGAGTATATTTTCTGCCTTGGAATTAAAAAGGTAATCAATTTTGCCAATCCATAAACTTTTAACTTGTATAACTTCTTAATAACCGACGTAAGAGCATATTTACAAGCCCTTAGCACCACCGGAGTGGCACTTTTTGTGACGTTCCGGTGGCTCTGTGCACTGTGCCATACTTACAAGGCGTTGCAGAGCCAATTTTTGGGGCTTAATGACACCTTGTAAATATGGGCCCCTCTGACGCCGTTTTCTGTGGCAGAGGGGTGTGCAATGGGTTTTGCTGTGGGTGTTTCACCACAACACCCATTGCCTTTGATTCTGCCCCAGATGTACAAGAAATCGTAAATCTGAGGCAGCGCCAAAAACTAACACGTTACTGTGGTGGGACAGGATAAATGCTTTTATTTATCCTCGTTTTTGCTTATTCTATGTGTGATGCATTCTGCAGAGCTCATAGAAAGAGTAAAATACCAAGAATTATAGTTTATGTGCAGGAAGATCTCCCTTCTTGCACATAAACAATCATTCAATAATGACGATTTGTTACTTCTATGTGTGCTGCATTCTGCAACACACATAGAAGTGTCAAATCACCATTGTAGATTGTTTATGTGCAGGAAGAGACACCTCAAGCATAGACAACTTTGCACTATGGTGCAAGAATGCCTGTGTTGGTGCTGGCAGCTAAATTTAGCACCAGCGCTAGGGTAAACACAGGGGTGTGCCGTATTTCTGTAAATAACATGCATCCCTGCATTTCTAAAGTGATGCAGCATGGCGCTGAAATTTTTGGCACCGCACTGTGACAATTTCTAGTAAATATGCCCCGTAGTCTCACTAATAAAATAATGTGAACTTAATTATTCATACTATACACACATAGTTTTCAAAACCTATAAACAGTAACACAACGTTGGCCATTAAAACATGTATATTGCTGCAAGCTACTTAATTAGTAAGATAGCTATCTATAGAAAATTAACTTGAAGTGCTATTTTTGTTTTAGGAAATTAGAAGAGAACATATCTCATAAAAAACTGTTCAAAATAAAGAATTATGATAAAATGAAACTATTTTAATTTTCTGACACATTCAAATATGAGCATTTGGTAATATGTCAATATATATGTGATGTTATCAGTGATGTAATCGATGATGTGATTTCTCATGTATAGTCAAGTGGGACGTCATAAGCAGTGCATGGCAATGATGGGATTAATGATTATGTTCCTCACAACAGTAGCGCCTCTTTATGATGTTAGATTTGTTACTATGTTTCTCACAATAATGATGCCTCACAGTGATTTTAGATTTGTCACGTAACCAAAATTTGCCATAAACTAAGGTTTTTAGGGATAAATATGTATATATATGTATGTATACGTGCATTGAGTGGACTTTATGGTTTTGATCTAAAACCAAAAAATATTGCAATTCGCCATATTTAGCAAGCAATGCAGAAATGAATCCTTCAGTGTAACTCTCATGACAAGACATCACAATTTGTGTCAACACCAACAGTGGTGTTAGGGTGCTTTGCAACCAATAACAATACACATAAAATCACTGGTGTCCCATCGTACATCCCATGACATAGAGTTATAAAGCTGCTGTATGTGAACTCTATTTGTTGGTAAGCATACTTGGCGAGAGTAATTAATTTGAGCCAGTAGTTGCAGGTGGGGTCAATAGGCACTCATTTATAGAGACTGATCCTTATTTATCCTCAACAGACTATCCAGATCCAGCACAAGGGAAAAAAAAACAAAAAAGGATAAAAAAGAAGCAAACAACTGAAATGCAGTGACAAAGGGAGAAAGCATGGATGAAAAAGAGCCTAAGGTAAAGTGTCTGGGTCTAGTAGTGGATTAAAGAAGCATGAAGTAGAAAGAAGACATCATATTTTTGGTATTTGACCTACAATAGTACCTGCTGTGGGCGTGTGAGCAAACCTTTGGGCACCAGCACTTATTATTTTATAAACTATGTACTGAATAGTGATATAATATAGAAAAGAAGAAACAGAATATAAGGGAATGCAATTTATTTTGCATAAGCGCTAGGCCTATGCTATATTTTGCATCTTTACAGTGCAATTTATCAACAGAGTTTGGGGGCTACCATGACTTTCCATTTCTATACCTTCAGGCAGGATTGTATACTCTGCAGGCTGGTTGTAGCCCCAGGGTAAGTCTATTACTTTGTTGGAAGTGTAGGGTAAAGGGTGTATCCATGATGTTGGAGGCTGGTTATTAGTAGGAATAAATACACACCTACCATTAGCAATATGCCCCCAAGCCAATATTAGGCCAAGTCAAAGTCTCAAAACATTAGGCAGTGGCTCAACACCTGGCAGCTTGACTTATCTTAGGAGACAGCTATGTAAAGCATTTAAATACACCAGTACAGTAAATAAGTGAGACACAACACACATTAAAAATCCTAAACCAATTATCAAAATAGAAAATATTTTTATCTTTAAAATGACACCAAAACGCCAAAAATCCAAAATAGGAAATCGGAGTTATGAATTTTTATAGATGAAACAAAAAATGTGCTTTCTAGTGCTTAGAAATCTATAGCGCCAACTGGGGACAACTGGTCACACTTGACCAGCACAAAGTAAACCTTTGAGGCTAACCGAGAAGGAGCCCTGCATGGATACACTGAGCGGGAGGCCTCAGTCAAAATTTTACCTTCGCACTAAGAACTTTTCTGGAGCTTTTCTCACTCAACATTGTGTGCGCCTTCCCAGCAAGCTGATTTCAATGCAATGTCATCAGGTTGCTTTTCTATGAGCCTCCGGTCAAATCTTGGAAGTCTGGAGGTCCAGAGCTTTCAGTGGGATGAACCTGAAATTCAGGCTGGGTGGGTTGCGGTTGAATGTGGTTGGCTTGACTCACAAAGTCGGGTCAGTCCACTTATGGATCTTTTTCCAAACGTTGCTCCAAACTTCTGGAACTTCTTGCTGAAGTTCCTCTTGAGGGTTCAAAGTGTCCAAAACACCAATCCAAGGGTTTAGAAGTTCTGAGATGGTCCTTGGATGTTTAGGACTACAATTCCCACAATGCACCTGGCCAAATACTTGAAAGTCCACTGGACGCACACCATGCTGGGGATTTTTGTGATAATTGGTGCAGGCAAGCTCTTTTATCCTCTTGCTTTCAGGGAGTCCACTCCTGAGTCCTTTTTTGAAGCATGGCGAAGTCCATAGGGCTGTTGTTAAAGGGTGCAACAGGAGCAATACTTTAGAGGGCAGTCCTTTGGGTTGTAGACTAGGGTTCCAGCAGGGCAGTCCTTATTCTCTTGGTGATTTCAGGCAACGGATCTCAGTTGCAGTGCAGCTCAGCCATATTTATTAAATCATCTTGGGGGACAAGCAGGGGGGCAGCCCTGTCCAGGAGATGCAGGGTGCCAACCAAAAGCATGACATCTTCCTCCAAAGTGAGCCATATTCTTTTCCTGCAAATCACTGCACTTTAAAATCCATAATGGACGATTGCTCTCCAGACGAGCAAGACCTGGCTGAACCAATCTAATGGTATGGCTGATTTCCATTAAAACTCCCCCTCCAGACCATCTACAAATTCCTTTTCTGGGCCTGCTATCTATTTGTGGGGTACAGGGTGAGAAGGCAGGCCTAGCTGGCATTCCTTTGTTTCTTGCTTTATTTAAAGCCCAGTTTGATTTACCCAGCCCCCTTCCTGCACTGGCTTCTGCAGCCACAGACTTTCCCCCATCATATAACCTCTGCACAGTGCAGGCCACTTACCCCCTCATCAAAGCTGCCTGGCTAATCCTGTTAAAGCTAACAATCAGGAGAGGCCAATAGCAAGCTGGATTTTTGCTTACAGAAAAGTAAGTCTTATAATGTATTTTATATATTAATTATGATAAATTCAACAGTGGCAAGCTGTTGGATTATTCATTACCAAGCTCCTTCCTAGCAATATTTATGCTTATATGAAATATTCCCATGTCAGCCTATGGGGCTAAGGGGCAGATTTACAAGCCCCTAGTGCCACCTTAACTCTGCCTTAGCATCATTTTTATGATGCTAGGGCAGCTTTCAGGTCGCCATTTTTTCCAAGGGGGATGCAAGAAAAGTGGTGCATCTGGACCGATGCATCACTTTCTTGTCAATCTGCCCCTAAGTATCTACAATGGAAGGAAACATGAAATGGTCAGTTTTCCGCTCACCAGGACATATAAAACATTGTTTATATTGTCCCTGCTTATATTTATAAAAATAAGATAGGTTATCACTTTGGAAGTACCTTTAATTTCAAAGTCGAATTTGCACATATTTTACTTTTTAAAGACAGTCTGCAAGGGATGGCTATCTTTAAAAATGACAGCAGGCAACACAACAGTGCAAACTCCAGTGCAGGAAATCTACTAGGCCTCTAAAATTCCCTGCCCTATTATACACTAGAGGCTTATAGGTAGTTTGAATCCTTGATGCCCTATGATAACACTAGGGAGTTAAAGGAGTCTGTCATTTCAAATTGTGATTGTACCATATTACCATATACCTTATATTCAAAGCACTGGCCCCGGGTCTGATTAGAAGGGTACAGTTAGAGTCAATTATCACTAGTAAAAATGGGGTGAACATGCGAAAAGGATGACTTTCTCACATATGAGGACAAATATTTTCCCATGGTGACAAAAAGAAGCTATAAAAATTGTGTATTTGCACAGGAGAATCCATTCCCAAGTACGAAGTTCTGCACCACAGAAATTTCTATCAAGCTGGGATGCATTCCAGACTTGGAAATCAGGTATTTTCTCAAGGACTCCACATGGATTCCTGTGGCAGGGATAGCTTTTCTTGTGAAATGTGTGATAAGTTTGTGAATTACAAAAAGTAATAGGATTACACTGGGACATAGCTTTACAACTCTGTGTAGGGAAACAGCCTTAACGCCGACTCCTGAACAACAAAGTCCTGGTTAACGAAAGCGGAACAACGCTTTCCTTAACCATGACTTCGTTACTTTGTGCCTTAACCACGCATGTGCTGAACAACGCACATGCGTGGTTAAGGCACAAACAAGGGAGTCGGCTGAGGAGGACGACGAGGCGAAGACTCAGGTAAGTGGGGTGGGGGAGTCGGGGTTTTAGTTTTGGGGCGGGGCGGGGTGGGGGGTCGGGGTATTTCCTGTTTTTGGGGCGGGGTGGGGGGTTGGGGTTTTAGGTTTTATGGCCAGGGGTGGGGGGGTCGGGGTATTTTCTGTTTTGGGGGGGGCAGAGGTGGGGGATCGGGGTTTTAGGTTTAGGGCCAGGGGTGGGGGTCGGGGTATTTTCCGTTTTAGGGGTGGGGTGGGGAGGCGGGGTTTTAGGTTTAGGGCCGGGGGTGGGGGGTCGTGTATTTTCTGTTTTAGGAATGGGGGGTGGGGGGTCACAGCTTTAGTTATAGGGGCGGGGTGGGGGGTCGGGTATTTTCTGTTTTAAGGTCGTGGGGGGTGGGGCTTTAGGTTTTAGGGGCGGGGTGGGGCGTCAGGGTATTTTCCGTTTTAGGGGTGGGGGGCGGGGGTGTGGGGTCGGGGTTTTAGGTTTAGGGCCGGGGGTGGGGGGGTCGGGGTTTTTTCTGTTTTAGGGAAGGGGGTGGGGGTTCGGGGCTTTAGTTTTAGGGGTGGGGTGGGGGGTCGGGTATTTTCTGTTTTAGGGGCGGGGTGGTGGTGGGGGTCGGGGCTTTAGGTTTAGGGCCGGGGGTGGGGGTCAGGGTATTTTCCGTTTTAGGGGCGGGGTGGGGGTTCGGGTTTTAGGTTTAGGGCCGGGGGTGGGGGGGTCGGGTATTTTCTGTTTTAGGGATAGGGCGGGGTGGGGGAGTCGCCGCTTTAGTTATAGGGGCGGGGTGGGGGGTCAGGGTATTTTTTGTTTTAGGGGCAGGGTGAGGGGGTCGGGGATTTAGGTTTAGGGGCGGGGTGGGGCATCGGGGTATTTTCCATTTTAGGGGTGGGGGAGGGTCGGGGTCGGGGACGGGGGTGTGGGGTCGGGGTTTTAGGTTTAGGGCCGGGGGTGGGGGGTCGGGGTTTTTTCTGTTTTAGGGACGGGGTGGGGGCGGGGGGTTGGGGCTTTAGTTTTAGGGGAGGGGTGGGGGTTGTGGTATTTTCTGTTTTAGGGGTGGGGTGGGGGGTCGGGGCTTTACTTTTAGGTGCGGGGTGGGGGGTCTGGGTATTTTCCGTTTTAGGGGCGGGCGGGGTGGGGGGTTGGGGTTTTAGTTTTAGGGGTGGGGTGTGGGGTCAGGGTATTTTTTGTTTTCGGAGTGAGGTGGGGGTTGGGGGGTTTAGGGGCAGGGTGGGGGGCTCGGAGTAGTTTTAGGGGTGGGGGTTGGGGTACTTTAGGTTTCAGGGATGGGGTGGGGGTTGGGGTTGTTTTAGGTTTTGGGGGTAGGGTGGGGGTCAGTTTTAGGGGTGGGGTGGGGGTTTGGGGTTTTAGGTTTTAGGGGTGGGTTGGGGGTCGGGTAATTTTAGGGGCTGGGTGGGGGGTTGGGGGAGTTTAGGTTTAGGGGCAGGGTGGGGGGCTCGGAGTAGTTTTAGGGGTGGAGGTTGGGGTACTTTAGGTTTCAGGGATGGGGTGGGGGTTGGGGTTGTTTTAGGTTTTGGGGGTAGGGTGGGGTCGTGGTAGTTTTAGGGAGGAGGTTGGGGTAGTTTTAGGGGCAAGGGTGGGGGGTTGTTGTGGTTTTAGGGTGGGTGGGGGGGTCCCGGTAATTTTTAGGGGTGGGGGTGAGGGGGGCAGTGGGGACGCATGCAGGAACAATGGATGCCTATCACTAATGCCTTTACCAGGAATGCCTTTACAATGAAAAATCGTTGTTAAGGCGTTCGTGATAAAGGCATTAGTGGCAACAACGAGGTCGTTGTTCCGACCTCGTTGTTCAGGTATTCGTTGTTCCGGCAGGCGTCGTTCTGACATACATTCCTCTGTGTATATATTTACTAGATTTTTGCGAAAAGGCCCCAGCACAGACAGTGATTTAAATATACACATTAGAGTCAGGCCTATCATTTTTATGTCCAGTGTAGAGAAAGCAGTTTACAAGCAAGTTTCAATGAGATACATCACATAAAGTTAGAACTGGAAGTGCTAATTTTAGACAGGCGTTTGTCAGAGTTTTGGTTGTTTGGCAGGGGACCTTTAAATGCATGTGCTGAATTTGGTTCAAAAGTAAACAGTCCATAACACATTAGCATACTCAAATCAACATACCAATACATTTAAAACATAAGGGAGCACAACACAATAAAACAGTTAATAGGTGAACACAGCTCAACCGCCACAAGCAAGAACATCATATTACAATAATGCACCACATAACCAGAACAGTACAAAAAAATGACAACACAAACAGAACACTACAACAACATACTGACACACAAAGAATATGTCTGGCTGGATCTGGAGAGACTTTTAAATTCTTGCAGCAGAAACTTGAAAATATTGGCTAAAGATCACTGACTTAAGATCACATTCTGTATTTTGTACTGCATGAAGTAGTACTACAGTGTTACTAATCCTGTACTTCAAAATGCTATTCACTAACTCCTATCTGTTCTACGAGGAAGTCCCCAGCACCTGTATAGTAATCTCTGCACATGTAGGTTGACTTTTCAGTAGTAATTGTGAGAGAAACATGTGAGTGGCTGGAAAATGGAGAATACTTACTCACAAGTGGGAGGGGTTTAGAGAGGGACATACAAATACAAACACCTACTCACAAAAGGCAAGCCCATTACTATTTACAGAACACGTCTAAAGTTACAACAGCCAAAATGGTGCAGAAGAAGTTGTAAATGAACTGCAGCCTAGCCCTCGAGTACGTCCAACACCGCACATTGCCGCACTCTGGTACTGCAACACAATCCAATAAAAAACAATGGAAAAAGAGAATTAAAATAGATCCCTCCCCAGTAGTAATGTTAAATAAATAACATTATTTTGATGTTTAATATAATTATATGGTTTGTTTAATGCTAAAACATGTATATAATTAATAAATAATTGTTATTTTATAAAATGTTATAAACTTATCTTAATATTAAAATGAGATCAAACATTTAAACTTTAGATAAAAAATGAAAAATTGTTTGAATTAATTTTATGCATACCTTTTAATACATTTTAATATTTATTACATACAAATAAAAATGTGACTGTAGGTGAGATTTTTAAAATGATCCTTTATAATAATTAAACATTAATTAAATGTATACATATTGTTTATTTAAACACATTTAATTTATATGCAGTGAATTTTTATTTTACTATTTATCCATTTAAAATAAATAAATATATATATTTATTTTACATTAATATTTTAAATTTACATTTTTAAATATATTTTACAGAACAATAAACTGCTATAATTTTCCAGTACCTTCTCATAAAGAAACCTCCATCACGCTGGAGAAGATCTCCACCTGCATTAGAAACGTTAGCCGTACTAACTTTACACTGTGAAATCGTGCAACTAGAAGTATCTTTACACTTGGAAATGGTAAAAAGCATAAAAGTTATTATACATTGCAGTAATAAACTGACACCTTTAAATTTCCCTAGGGAAATGAGTCCTCTGTTTTCAAAGAGGGATTTCCCTATAAAATGTTGTACTGCAATATGAATATTAAAGCAAGTAGCTTAAGCTTGTTGTTTTTGCAAAAGTGCAAGGTTTCTGTAACATGGCCAGGTGGTAATCTGTGACTAAACTGCATCACTACATGGATGAAACCCTACTTTAACTCGGTGTATCACTGGAGCAAGACATGATATTGCCCATTGAGTGGCTGCAGCAAACCTTAGTTGAATGTCAAACTTCCTCAATGTAGATATTGAGGACTGTATTACTTAAAGGGAGAATGCAAAGGACAAACTTAAGGCATTGCTTCTGCAATGGATTTGGGGTCTTAAATAGTTTTTGAGCTAAAGCTGCATTATGAAACTGCCTTTACATTGATAAATGAATGTTTTGTCTTCGAATTTTATGGTTATGTATTTTTTTGGCAAAATTTGTAATATTTGTTAAAGTCTGTAAGGGATACATATTGTAAAAGAAAAGTGAAACACAAAAATAGTACAACAAAGTAGATGAAAAAATACAGTTCCAGTGTCAGAAGAAAACCCAGACGACAGTATTTTAAAGGACGTGGAAAATAAAAAGTGTTCCCTTTCTCATAAGTTAAGGGACTCTGTTTGCGCTGGATTTGCATCATTTTTTTGTACACAAATCCGGCGCAAACTTAATACCATATTTATAATTTGGCGCTAGACATGTCTAGCGCCAAAATATTGGAGGTAAAGTCATTTTTTGCCTTAGGAAAAGTACCTTGCGTCAATGAGATGCAAGGTAGGCATTCCAGGGCAAAAAATGATTCAAAGGCCCTAGCACCCTATTTATCCTCCCGTGCATGATTTTTGCCTTCTTAGCACCATTATTTAATGCCTGGTCCAGGGCAGGAGTTAGGGGACCTGTGGGCCTTTTTCAATGGTCAGAGACCATGGAAACAGCTCACAGGTGCCCTTCCCTGCCCCCAGGGACACCCCCACCCACCCACACCCACACCTGGAGGACACCTAAGGATGGGGGGACCCATCCCAGGTAAGTCAAGGTAAGTATTTGTATTTTTTTTGCAAAGTGCCATACATTTGCTTAGCATTTCTCTTCCGCTCAGAAGGAGGGGGCCAGCAGAGACATGGAAGGAAAGGAAAGGCCTTTCCTTTGCTTTCATTTCTCTGCAAGCATTTCTGCTGCCTGATCGCGATGCGTTCGGGCAGCAGAAATGCCCACTAGACACCAGGGATTTTTTTGGGGATAATGGACATAAGGAGAGCTGCCCCTTGGGCAAGGGCCGCTCCCCAGGGGGGCAAATAATTTCTGGCCATTTCTTCCCCCCCTGGGGGCAGATCGGTCTACTATAATTAGGCCTAGCTGCCCCCGGGGGGGGGGCAGAAAATCCCCTAGAAACCAGGGACTTTTTTTTTCTTTTTTCTTTCTCTTATGTTTAGGGAGTGACTCCTTCAGCAAAGGTTGCTCCCTGGGGGACAAATTATTTCTAGGCCATTTCTGCCACCCCGGGAGCAGATTGGCCAAATATAATTAGGCCGACCTGCCCCCAGGGGGGGCAGAAACCACTGGACACCAGGGATTTGTTTTTTTTTGTTTTTTGGAAATGAACATATGGGGAGTGTCCCCTTGGGCAAGGGTCGCTCCCCTGGGGGGGCAAATAATTTTTAGGCCATTTCTGCCCCCCAGGCAGAAACCACTAGACACCAGGAATTGGTGTGTGTGTATGTGTGTGTTTTGTTTGGGGGGCTGCCCCTTGGGCAAGGGTCACTCCCCATGGGGACACATTATTGTTGGCCATATCTGCCACCATTGAGGGCAGATCAGCCTATTTTTGGAAGGCCCATCTGCCCCCAAGAGTGGCAGAAAGCCCACCAGAGACCCGGGAAGATTTATTTTCAAAATAAGAGGGTGGTATGGCCATACCCCCACCCCAAATTAATGGGGCCAACGTTGTTCTGCCCACCAGTGGGCAGATGGGGCAATTACCCCCGATCCACACCCCGGGGGGGCAAAAAGCCTACTAGATGGAAATAAAAAATAAAAAATAGTGGGGTGGTGGCTACCAACCAGTATGGGCCTGGTTATGCCCCCACCCCAACTGAAGGGGGTAACAGTCTTTCAGCTCTCCCCCGCCCAATAAAACATGTTATCCCACGCCAAGCAAGAAGACATTTGATTATTTTGGATTTTGGTTTTACATTTGGGCCATGAGAGCTTGGTAACTCTCAAAATCGTCCAACTTGGAATGGTGAGAGATGCACTCATTTGACCTTGGGACACTGCCAAGTAGAAAAATCCACAAGACCCAGACACATCTGAAAACTAAACATCTGGTTGATTCCAGGGTGGTGTGCTTCACATGCACCCGCACCATTTTCTTACCCATAATGCCCTGCAAATCTCCAACTTTGCTGAAAATCACACATTTTTCCCAAATTTTTGTGATGGAACCTTTTGGAATCTGCAGGAATCCACAAAATTCCTACCATCCAACATTTTCCCCTCTATACCGATAAAAATTCTGCTGCACTTGTCAGCCTAAAAATGTTTTTTTTCAAACTGCCCTTTTGGACCCGCTTTGGCTCCCCCTCATTTTCAACATTTTTTTGGCTCTTCCCTGTCACAGGCACTTGGCCCGCCTAGACAAGTGAGGTATCATTTTTACTGGGAGACTGAGGGGAACGTTGGGTGGTAGGAAATTTGTCCCGGTGTGGTGATCCCACACAGAAATGTGGGAAAAAAGTTATTTTTTAGATAAATTTTACGTTTGCTGAGGATTCTGGGTAAGAAATCATTGGGGGATCAACGCAAGTCACAACTCCCTGGACTCCTTCGGGTGTTTAGTTTTCAGAAATGTCTGGGTTTGGTAGGTTTCCCTAGATTGCTGCTGAGCATAGGACCAAAAATGCAGGTTACCGCCCCAAAAACAGGTAGTTTTGTATATGATAATTCTGATGTGTCCAGATAGTATTTTGGGGCATTTCCTGTTGCGGGCACTAGGCCTACCCACACAAGTGAGGTATCATTTTTATCTGGAGACTTGGGGGAATGCTGGGCAGAAGGAAATTTGTGGCTCCTCTCAGATTCCAGAACTTTCTGTCACCGAAATGTGAGGAGAAAGTGTTTTTTTAGCCAAATTTTGAGGTTTGCAAAGGTTCTGGGTAACAAAACCTGGTGAGAGCCCCACAAGTCACCCCATCTTGGATTCCCCTAGGTGTCTAGTTTTAAAAAATGCACAAGTTTGCTAGGTTTCCCTAGGTGCCGGCTGAGCTTGAGGCCAAATTCTACATCGAGGCACTTTTTGCAAAAAACACATCAGATTTCAATGTAAAAATGTGATGTGTCCATGTTGCTTTGCCTGTCGCGACCATCAGGCCTACCCACACAAGTGAGGTACCATGTCCGGCGCCGCTGGTGTCACGGCTTCGTCACGATGACGTGTTAACACCTCATCGAAGCATTTTGTGTTTCTAAACACTATTTATTTGTTTAATCTTTAAAAATTCATAACTTCATTTGTGTATGTCAGATTTTTTTAGTTTTGGTCTTGTTTTGTTTAGATAAATATTTCCTATTTCTCTAAACTGGTGTTGTGTCATTTTCTAGTGTTCTCATTAAGTTACTGTGTGTGTTGGTACAAATACTTTACACCTAGCACTCTGAAGTTAAGCCTACTGCTCTGCCAAGCTACCAAGGGGGTAAGCAGGGGTTAGCTGAGGGTGATTCTCTTTTACCCTGACTAGAGTGAGGGTCCTTGCTTGAACAGGGGGTAACCTGACTGTCAACCAAATACCCCATTTCCAACAATGCCATTTTCAGCGGAAAAAGCCACAAGCCTCCTTCTGCAGCCCTTTTTTCCCATTTTTTTTTTAAAAAAACGAAATTTTCACTGTATTTTGGCTAATTTATCGGTCTCGTTCAGGGAAACCCACAAAGTCTGGGTACCTCTAGAATACCTAGGATGTTGGAAAAAAAGGACGCAAATTTGGTGTGGGTAGCCTATGTGGACAAAAAGTTATGAGGGTCTACGCGCGAACTGCCCCAAATAGCCAAAAAAAGGCTTGGCACCTGAGGGGGAAAAGGCATGGCAGTGAAGGGGTTAATGAACTCCTATGTTTTGAAACTTTACCCTCTTTATCGTCCCTGTGGGGCCTCATGTGCTTCATGTTATTGAAGTGTATTGACTTTGATGATAAGTTAACGTTATGAATTATGTACCATTCATTGCAGAGCATTTTCTGGACCCCGGATTTTCACAAAGCAAATTGCTCCAAAATGCCACAATTTAGAACATTATGTTAAAGGGGGTAATTTTGGTTTTACTACCACCCAGAAGGCAAGGTGACACAGAAAGAAAACCACCTCAAGTTTAGAAAAGCACTGAATAGTGCCTATTTGAACAGAACGTTCGAAAGCATGAAGTTACCCAATATGATTATATGGTGTTAGGAAGCATGCAGTTAGATAATATGGTGAGGTTCAAACAAGTATCTATATTTATGGTGTTTTCTGCAAAGAGCTCAAAAATTCCAAAGGTAACTGATAGTTTGACTGAACGTAAGCAGACTGCGAGCCCATACTTCAGATATGATTACAATGTAAATCTGGTCTGAAGAATCATATGGAGGGTCACTATTATCCTGCTTCAGACCACATTGATCTTGTTTTAATGCCTTCTCCCATATATGTCGAACCTTAGAAACAGACATGGAATCCTGCCCACCTTATTTGAGTCCAACATTGCATGCTACGTAAAGGAGCATTGATAGACATGTGCAGCCCCTCTGTAACTGTTAATCACCATATTCTGTTTAACGAAGTACACATCCCTCACCCTCCTTGATGCTAAGACTACTCCTGCTTTGTGGTAGCATAACATATCTGACATAAGTTAATCACAACAATTTCTGTCAATATTGAGGTATTAAAAGGTGGACATTTCTATGATTCCTTTCTTGTTTAATACTATTTAATACAATACAGCCACCTTCTTTGCCTTGCTTCACAACCGTTCATTAAACACCCATGACAATGACATGCAGCATTCCTCCCAGATCAGTCTCCTAGAAATCAATCAGACCAGTTGCCAATATTTACATCTGGATGAAGACACAATCAAAATGTGTTTTTTACTCCCTAAAAGAAGCTCTAAACTCTCTGAGGTTTACCTCGGCCCTCTTTCCTGAACCCTTCGTAGTATTCATTAAAGCCAAATCTTGGTGATCGTCATGAAACTTGTTATGTCTTGGACCGCTCAAGGATTAAGCAGCAGTAAGAAACTACTTCCCTAAAGCACAAAGCTGAAAACAACCGAACTTTTTTGTTTCAAAGCAACCATGGCCATTGTGCTGTTCAACACAACAAGATATACACATTACTTCTACAATACATTGTATATTTGCCAATCTACCATAAATTCTTCAACATTATCTTTAATAGGCCTGGAGCATCCCAGTAAGGGTGATATACGGAGCAAAGAAAAGAGATCATGGACCAGACGTGCAAAGAAATTTTGTGGTCTGAGATTTCACAAAATCACAGGCTTTGTATTCATAAATAACCTTAGTGCAATGAACAAAAGCTATTTTGCTAATTAGGAAAATGTTTCCTAGAATTACTTTTGAGACCTGTCCGAAATTGCAAATCCAGTGGGGCTTTAAGGAGCTGTCCCTTCATTTTGGGGATTCCCAAAAAGTGTATCACTGGTTTTCAAATGCAATTGAGGACACAAACCAATGATCACTTACTAATCCCTGGGAAATCATGGTAGTTGGTTCACAAAAAAACAATCTCCCCTTATGGAACAGCTTGCAGCTTGGAAATTATTGTGGGTGGCCTCAGGGGTGTAAGTATTGCATGATCCCCATGAAATGGACCACGGGTGTGCCCCTTCTCACCATCCCTCCCCTTGGTGTCTTCATTCCTGTAATTGTTTTTAAAAACAAAGCTGCCCCTCTTCAATTAAGTGGCATCAGCTTCTATAAAAATGTTTTCACGCAGAAAATGCAAAGAGAGCAATAGGTGTTTCTTCCCTTTAAAGTCCTTCATCCCTGCATTTGTAAGGGGGAACAAAATGCTTTGTCTCACTAATACTGAGATAGAAGGTTTAACAATGTCCTGTAAATATTCATTTTGCAATGTGCCTCAGTAGCACATCACTCACATCGCTAAATTCAGCCCTTTTCACAAACCGGTGTGCCATTTGGACCTTTTGGTTTCAGAAAACAGGGCTTCATAATTTGGCCTCCATATTGCAAGGTCCATAAACTGCTCATGCCCATTGACCTTTAGAATCACCTCTCTGACTTCAAACCCCTGACATGCTTCATCATTTCAGACTGCTATTTTTCTTCTTTAAGAAGCTCTGAGAAAAGGTCACCAAAGTTTTAATTTAGAGGAGTCTGGTAATGGGACATCCCTGAAAAAACTGACAGATGTTGCCCACACTCTTGTGTGTTCCCCTGCCAGAGTGTCGAATGTGGCAGACCTGAAGGCACTGCCTCTTTTAGGTCCACCTTCTGATCCTCGTTTAGGAAACAGCAACAATGCCACCAATAGAATCAAAGGGACTATCAGCTTTTTTTTTATGGAGGTGGGATACATCTACACATATATTCTGCACCATCAGGTTCTTCCAAGACCACCATGTAAACCATGGCAGTCTTGCACGAAAAGGCAGTAAATAGCACTGTGCTGCCTCCTTAGAATTACATCAGTGCTCATTTGCGGTCTCGGAGCAGCGCGGATGGCACAAAGGAGGAAGACGGTGACAGCTAGCATCAGAAGGGGCAAACTAAAAGGGTCAGTAGTCTGAAGGAGAAGACATGGATACAGAATCATGGTGTACGAGTCATTATGGCAGTGACTGTGAGCCAAGGTAGGCACCAACCATGCTGCAGGGAACCCCCGCATGAGACAACCAACCAAAAATGCAGAGCAAAACAAAGCTATTCTACAAATTGCTCCACTGTTGTGCCACAGGTGTTACTTCTGCCTCGCTGATAGTTCCGCATTTCCTACGACTGAACCTGCCCTGACTTTACAGTTGCATTCCAGTAGCTGATACGCCTTACCAAAAAAATAGTCAAAACATGAACTGAAGTCCCACGAACCCATTTCTTACCATTTCTGAAACTTCTTGAGCCACAAACTCAAGATCTCACTTTTCCAAACTAATCCACCACAATGACACACGCACCTTGAAACTATCATATAAAAACAGATAACTTTCACTCAGTAACAGATCGTGATGCGGTCGTAGTTCGTAATTAAAGATGCAAGCAAGTCTGCGGCACAGAGAACAAACATACTTAGAGAAATACAGCTGTCGTTTAAAAATAGGGTCATGATAAAGATCAGCATATTAAAACTGAAGTCAACTTTTCGAGTTAAAATACTTATAATACGTTTAATATGACTAGATCACTTTGTTTTATATTGCATTTTTTTTTCAAATTAAGAACCCTTGTTTTATATGTTTCAAGTTATAAGTTGAAAAGTCAGGGTGCATATTTCTTCAAATTCCTCTTTAGCTGGAATCAATTCAAGTGTCAGTCCTTCAGAATTATGGATACAGATTTATATTTGAAATACCACCTCCTGCCCTCCTTCAATTAAGTCAAACGAAAAACACCACTTCATGCTGCTTGACTTCATCACATTTCCTCTCCTCTTAACTATAAATGAACTCTTTATTTCTTGTTGAGCTGAGCTTTACTTGCTTCTGATCATACTTTATAAATGTCTCTAGCACTTACTGAACTAAGGAGAAGAATGCACATCTTTTCATAGAAAAGGCAATTTTTGATTTGCTTATAACTTTTGAACGATTTGCACCAAACTTGGCATAGAAGTAGAACTTTACTCAGAAAGTGTGTGTTTTGATTTGATTTACATCTATTCATTCTTTTATTGAGATGTTCACACTCAAAAAACGCAGAGTGGGTTTTAAAGGGTTAATACATTTGTGTATCTTGATAGTTGAAAAGCCATTTGTTAATTTGCTTAGCACTTTGACACATTTTGACAAATATGCTTGAAATTTGGCAAACACAGATTACTGTTGGTATTTTCTAATATTTGCATATACATAAAAAGAGAGCCGTTAAAATGGAGGCAGGCAACAAAGAAGTTATTTTCTAATAAGTTTGGCATTGCCTGATGAAAAAGGGAGGCAAACATATTTTTGAATCCCTTCATTTAACTTTGTACCCACCATTACATCTTCGCAAAATCCAATATGCTTGCCACACTTGACACAGATTGATAAAACTGTGTCAGTTATAAGCAAATGACCTTCATATTTCTGATAAAGTATATATGATTTTCAGAGTGTGCATCCAGTAACAAAAACTGATATGTGTCCTAGTCCTAACCTTGAAAAGCATTTAGGGGTGAATCAAAACAACCACTGCAGGTCTATAACTAAAAGTTTACAAGGGCATTACTTATTGATTTAGTGCCTTTTTCTATGTTTCATGCACCAACAATCTAGAATTTGTGAGATTTAGTTGTTTTAAGCTGAGATGAACATAATGATTCAAGACAAGGGTTGGATATAGTCAATTCCAGAGGGTCATCCCCAAACTTTTTGCCTGCCTCCTTCTCTTTGTCTGACCCTGTTTTTGTTGGCTCCAGGACTCTGGGCACTTTACCACTGCTAAACAGTGATAAAGTGCATTTGCTCTCTCCTGTGAACAGGGTATAATTGGGTTACACCCGTTTGGCATATTTAATTTACGGTTAAGTCCCCGGTAAAGTGCACTATATGTGCCCAGGGCCTGTAAATTAAATGCTACTAGTGGACCTGCAGCACTGCTTGTGCCACCAACTACAATAGCCTTTCAAACATGTCTCAGGCCTGCCACTGCAGAGCCTGTGTGTGAAGTTTTACATTGCCATTTTGACATGGCAAGTAAACCTTCCTTCTATGTCACCCCTAAACTAGGCCCTTGTCAGCCCCAAGGGCAGGGTACAGTGGATTCAAAAAGTTGGTCACACACATTTAAGTTTAACATGTCCAAATAGTGAAGAAATCTTAAATTTGTTTTTCACTATTGCAAGGATTATCTCTCCTTTAGGATAACATTGGGTTTATCTTAAAACATCTTTTAAGTGTAATTTCAAATTGAGAAGAGATAGGTGTTTGGAGCTTGGTATCCCTGGACTCATAATTTAAAATCGCAACTCATGGTGACGTTGGATTTTAAATTGTACATCTGGAAATGTCCCTTTTAGAATAAACTGTTCTGTGCCTCTGGCTGTCTCTGAATACACATCCATCTGGAGTAGATGACAGATGTGCTTTGTGCATTCCCACTAGACAGTCACACACAAAGGAAGCTGGGTTGTGGCATTTGCAACTGATGGCCCATCACCAGGTTGATGGGCCTTCCTGGTCTAGGTGGGAAGGAGGAGCTGACATTTACTTCTGAATAGGGCTGTGCCTATCCCCCTGTAGAGTGTCTGGTGCCAGGAAGGACAGGAAAGGGACCTTGTGGACTTCAAAGGAAGGCCTGGAAGTTTCTCAAACCTTCCAGAACAGAGGCACCAAAGTATAAATACTGGACCCCAAACCACACCAAAACAGATCTCCACTGGAACCAAGCCAAAAAATCCTAAAAAGAAAAGCATCACTCTGGATGCAGCTGAAACATTGGCTCGCCGCCTCACAAAAACAACGCATCATATCAGTAACTGCAAGAATCAATGCATTGGCCCGGGTGAGGTTGAAAAATACTCGCATCGCATCCCCGTCACTGTGGCTTTAACACTCTGCGACCTGACGATGACACTCTGTGTGGTCCACTGCATCGTATCCACTTACATAGGAGCCTCATGATGACGCAACGCCTGAGTGTGGCCAAAATATCGACGCATTGTCTTACCGCTATTGAAGCATTGCTACAACAAAGGTACTGTTCAGTGGACCCTGCATGGGTTCTGTAGCCGTCTTCCCTTTCATCGTGGTCAGTCTGGATTTTGAGTTTGCACTGATCCCTCGTGACCTAAAGTAACCTTTCTACTACTATAAATTTCTAAACACTGTTTTCATATTTAATCTTTATAAATTCATATCTCAACTTCTACTGATTGGATTTTTGTTGCTTTGGTCTTGTGTTACTCAGATAAATATTCTTTGTTTTCCTAACCTGGCTAACCTGGTGTGGAGTATTTTTTGGGTGCCTTTCACTATGTTACTGTAATTAGGTTTTGGACAAATACTTTACACATTCCCTTCTAAGTTAACCCTGCCTGCTTTGTACCAATATACCAAAGGATGAGCACAGGCCAGGCTAGCTTGAATCCAGTAGCACAGTGAGTCAAGACCCACAAGATAAATATTATCTTAGCTTGGGTGATATAAGGTGTAAATAACTCAAATGCAATCTCTATTTTTTCAATATCTGTACACAGGGGAGCAACACTTTCCATTTACGATGCAGCCCCTGTTTGAGTATCGTAAACCTATTTTCTTAATTCTTCAAATTATTTTTCACCACTTTAGTCAAAATGAAATAAAAGGGGATATGTGAAAGTAAATCTTTCTGAGTGATTCCACACAATTCTGAATCGCTTTTTGACTCTATACTTCAGTGTTACCATGTGTATCCCAGTAACCTGGGGTAAAATTGGCTACACATAATTAACTTGTTTAACTTTCCAGTAAGACCATCGTAAGAGGTGTGCCAGTGCCACAGAAGGTACATGATACATGTGGTCTGCAGTGTAGATTTACCCTACCCACATGTATAAGTGAAAATGTAAGACTCCATGTACACCATTAGGAACAGCTGGCTCTACGTTATTAATCTGCAGGAACAACATATTACAGAAATGTTCTCCTCTATGAAGAAAAGCCTACTTAGTTTTGTATATTAAGTGAGTTCCCCATTGGTGTGTCTTGTGCACACAGGGACAAGTGCTTAATGTATAAACATGGGCCATTTTTGCTATTGAGGAAAAGGATATACCACAGCTTCAATATGCAGTTTGCACTGTGTAGATGAAGTGGAATTTTACAATGGAAACGTTTGATTGCGATTAAAAGTATATTTTCCACATTTTGGCTAGGGGACTACTAGAAAATAACATTATTTGTCTATTTCCCAAAATGCTAGTTTATTGGTGAAAGTAGATTTTTGTTATCTAGAGCGTAAAGCTAACTTTTTAAATCCATACGTTGCACTACTGGGAGGCCTGGCAGTAACAGACTGTTTCTTTTGTCTTACCTTTATTTCCATGGCAGTAATTAGCATCCTGATGAAGGTTTAATGCCACTCTGTCATGGAGCAATTGGCTTACTTCGAAAGGCAGGTAGACTTGATTTAGGTGATCACTGAACACATGCCCACTGATGAATATCTGGAGGAGATATGAACAGATGGCATAACAAAGGGTCCAGGCACATATCTGACATTCAACCTGAGGATACTGGAGAGGGCCTGGTATACAGAATTCTTTGGAAGAAAAGCTGGTCCCATTTCAGGAAGAAGGGATGTTTCCTCATTTCCATTAGGCCGGACATGGGAATGGACTTAAACCTCATAAAAAGGCCTAAGCAAGGTTGCCATGGGCCCTATTGAAAGCAAAGGAAATGTGCCACCTCACCCTTCTAGGGTGGTATATGCTGTCATTGTACCTGCTGCACCAAAGCCATGTTCCTGAACAATGCTATCTGAGTTCCCCATTTGTCTTTCCTCTCTTCTCCATATATCCACCTCTTGCCTCACATCTCCTTTCTCCATTTCAATCTCTCCTTTCTGCCTCCACCCTATACCATCCTTTCATCTGCCTGCCCTCTCTATCTCTTTACTTACTTTCACATCTATGTGTAGTATTCAATTCTCTCTCTCTCTTCCATCGTCTTCATCAGAATTCTTCCCATCATCCCTATTTCTACCCCATTAATTCTTCCTCTCCCTTCAGTCAAGTTAACATATGGGCACATGTGTATTTGTGTCTGAAGGCAATGGTCATTCATTGGCACACTCTGTGAAAACAGCACATGAGGGGTATCCCGGACAAATCATGGAGTAAACTTGTGTATGAGAGATTGCTTGGCTACATCATGTAAGTAACATGCATACAAGAGACACCTGGGCACCTCACAAAACAGAATAATTCACTGGTATATGATTGGTACCCCGGTGCATGAATAGAGTAAGGGGGACAGCCAGGAGCATGATTCTGCATACTCACAGATGGAAAACACTTGGACACATGATGGCATTGACTAGCATATAGTGGAATACTTGAGCACATGATTTCTACCATTTATCCTCTTCTTTTTTTCCTTATGCTTTCTGAATTTTTTCATCATGCTCGTCCTCTCACCTCTATTTCTCACCTTTTCTCACTGTCAGCCCTCCTGATTTCTGTACTCCCTTTCTCTCTACCTGCATTTGTTTTCCTTTATACCTCATTTTTTAGGGTTGAGCGTGCAAGCCCTCTGTCCCTGTTGTAATCTCTTGGTGGGCTTTCAACCACTCCCATTTCACGCCCATCACTTTCGTTGGTTCGTGAGCTTCCCTTTTAAAATTTGCTTGATTTCATTAGTGAAAGGCATGCATACGTCATGTCTTTTCAGGTGTTTAGCACTCCTAGAGAGCACCGGCCAACTACTGGAAACAGACGAGGTTCCATGTTTTCCGTATGGTTATTGGACTACTTTTTCTCTTTATTGCGTAGGCAGCATGATCTCACCGGGCACTAATTGAGCACTTTTCATGACTACCAGTTTAATTCTATTGTTTATCCTAGCACTCCTTCACAAATTCAAGGTTTTACACAGCGCAATTGCGCTCGTTTTTTTTGTTATTACTATGCAAAGGCGAAACCAAACCAGTCTTTTTGTTCTGTATAGTCACCTTCACGCTCATTGCGTGGTGCTTTAAATCGGCTCCCTTATGTGAAATTGTATCACTTTCCATTTTCAGTTTATGTGGCAAGAAAAGTCCAGCTAGAAGTTTACAGTGTTAATAGCTCTAACTCGAGCAAACGCAAGACCCATTGCATTGCAAATGCTCGTCTCTCTTGCTCTCCTCCCTTCCATCTCTTTCGTTGCAATACTTTTGTTCTTTCTTACTTTTGTGCTATACTCTCCTGTTCCATCTTTGTCTCCATCCTTGCCCTGTCCTTTATGTTCTCTCTATCTCCCCTTGATCCATTTTCACACCCTCCCCATTACCCTCTTTTTTTTCTTTGTCTCGTTTATTTTTCATCTCTCCCTTTTACTGCCTCCTTTCGATCCCACTTTTTGTCACCTCCTGGCTGCTTTCTCTTCTACTGTATAACGTTCCTCCATTTTAATTCTCACGCATTACTCTCCTTACTCTCCTGCTGCACCAGTTATCAAAATAGCTCTCCACCCAAAACTTCTTAGCTCTCTCTCTATCTCTCTCTCTCTCTCTCTCTCTCTCTCTCAGCAGCATGTTAGAAGACTAGAAGCGAAGGATATTCAAAGTAACATTGGAGAATGCCTTTCATTTAAAAGTGAAAGCATAAGCATACGCTCAGCAGAATGAGCATATAACAAATCAGTGAAAGAATTCAGAAGGCCTTATACAGAAACAGAGGAACATTACTTAGAGTAATCAAATATAAAGCTGGAAATTAAACATGGCCTTTCAGTAAACAGCAGACAGTTAAGGCAGTAGAGTGGATAGGCCAGGGATTTTGTTTTCTGTCTTGTTTCTCCAAGTAAAATCTGTGCTTTGTTCAGAAGTACCATTATTGCCAAAATCGTCTCATCTAGCAGTTCAGAGAGAGAGAACATACTGTTTCATGATGAATAAAAGATCCTGTTCACTTTCCCCATTGTCTCGTCCTAATACTGCTGACCCTGATTGGGCTCAAACATGGCACTTCTTTTTTTCAGTAGAGGCTACCTCACCCTAAAAACTAATTTGGCCCCATAAGCACCATCAACCTGCTTTATGATGGTACATGGGACCTAGTGGCCAAAATGGGAGCTCTGAAACTTTGAGACCAGACTTCCAATACTCGCTTCCCTAGCAGTGGGTTTCTGGGCACATTATTTTCCTTCATGGTCCCTCAGTTGCCTTTTTTCTGACACTGGAAGTAAAAACATGCTATTGTACTAACATTAGGTGCTACATAAAATCTTGGCACTTAAATCACTTTGTAGATTTAAATTCTTCAAAAAAGTAAATGCGCCTTAAATGATTCTCTTTAGCATACTATTTTGCTAACAGCTTCTTATTATTTATATTTAGTAGAATACTGCACAATGACTTTCGTTCCTAAACTCACTTTTCAAAATGTATGCTGATTTCGAATGCTATAACAAAATTGTATCTCTCTTCTAGCAGGGATTTAATTTGTATGAAAGGTCCTTTAATATTTGGATACATTTTTTCACCACCCTCAATATTACTCTTTCCATTAACTGTTGAAATAGAGCCATTTGAGAAGTAGCTTGTGAGGGAGCAGCAAGAGGGACTTTAAATAAATAATTTTGGTTTACTTTGTAAATCTTACCAACTCATCTGTAAACACTAAGGGCCATATGTATGAACACTTTTTCCCATAGACACAGAATGGGTAAAATGTTTTGCTACATCTGGCCCTATGTCCCCTGCTCTTTCCTGGGCCCAAAGGCATGGACCTTGGAGGTAAGTAGGAATTAACCAGAAGCTGCAAACCATAACAAATCTATGCATCACAAATTATAAATCAATTTTGTGTTCATGGGAGTCAATGATGAGATTTTGGTCTAAGTTTCAAAGCTTTATTAAATATGTTTAGTAATTATTTCTTCAATATTGAGCAATGAAATTATCAGTACAATACAGAGCAAGGCATGAAGCGAGTTCCATCTAAGTTGAACCCTATTCTAAGCTATGGAGAGTGAAGGAAAACATCAATCAGAAACCATAAAGAGCTCTCAATTCAAGATGTGAAAGCATAAAGTTTTTAGTATAGATTTCAGATCAGAGGCAGAACTTCCAATAGAGAGAGATTTGAGAATACTCAGAGCAGCGTAGATTCAGGAAAGGGAAATAAGGTATCTCTCAGAATGAATCTGAGAAACATTAGCAAAGATTCTGGGTCAGAGTAGATCTGAAGTGAAGGGCTCTTAAGAGAAGTCTCCAAAGTGTGAGTTCTTAGTCAGAATGGGTGTTTTGGAACATGCATTTTTATAAAATGTCATATTGGTAGTTGAAATAAACTGTTGCAATCCACTGCCTGCTCATCCAATCAGCACACAATGTCATCATTGGAACAGAACAGGTTTTGTATTCTAAGCAACCTAAGACAAAGAGCTTCTTAGCATAAGCTACATGTGTTGATGCGAGAGGGGAGAATCCTACATTTATAAAATACTCCACCCCTCTTAAGGCCAAAGAGGAGGAAATTGGCAATGAATATATGTGCAAGCTGAAATTCTTCTTATAAATGCATTACACATTCCTTTTCTTCAGGAGTCAATAATGAGAGTTGATTAATGTTTTAAAATATTCATTTTATCATTGGTTTTGAGCCTTTCTTTATTAGTCAATTACAGTTTTCAGACCACAGCATAAAGCGTGTCCAGCAATCTGTCTCTATTCTAGTAGTCTAAAGCAGTAAAAGTAAAAACATTTTAGTCTATGAACAGTGAAAAGAACAATTCTAGAAGCAGTCTGGTCTGTAAAGGTATCAGTATTCATAAAGAATACTGTAACAGACTTATAAGTAGAGAATAACCTAAGCAGGAAACATATCTGACTGTGTCAAAAGCTCAGAGAGAGAAAGAGTCTGGGTCTGAAAGTGAGTCTGCTAAAGTTTGCCCGCTTTTCTTTTCCAAGGAACACATTTATACACATAACATTAAAAATACATTTTTGTAAAGTTGGTTCATTCAAGATATTAGACACCCACTCCGGAGCTACATTTTCTTGGGAACAGAAGACTTTCCTTTGATGTGACTTTTTGAACCAAGAGCATTCTATACATGCAACACACTGTGTTTCTGTCAGCATTAGTCCAGATACATATACATACTTTCTCATACACATTGCTCTCTGAAAAACAAGATATTTGTATAAGTTTTAAGTTTATTCTCATTTCATCACTTCTATTCGCAAACATCTTCACACTATAAGCTTATTCATAAAGAAGCAAGTTTCAGATCAGTTTAGCGAGTTTTTAAATTCCAATGCAGGTAGGTCAGATAGAAAGAATATAGTAATATAGCTTGCTTTGTTATAGATGAAGTTCGCATCATGGATAAGCCATGCAATGGTTACAATACAAATATTTCTGTTGGACTAAAGTAGGTAAGAATTTGACAACACTAGCAAATCAAACAAGCCCAAAGCTGAGGTCATGCAAAGTTTAGAAAGGAAAGTGCACATATAAATGTGACTTCTGGTTAGGTCTAGTTTTCACTCATACATGTTATTTAATTAATGGATGTTATTGTCTACTAAAATCGCTTGCATTAACATGTGTGTTAGAGATTGTAATGTGACTAACAAATCAGTTTTGGTTTCCACTAACCTTTACTATAAGACCAAACCAGTTGAAGGTTAGAACATTTCATTACTAGATGAAAACATTCCCTTTCCCGTTCCCATATCCTTCTATTGGCAAGATGTATTCATAAGGAAATATTCTACGATAATAAAGCTAAACATTTTAATACATTATTATATTGTATGAAAACTATGGGGGTCATTCTGACTCCCGCAGGCCGCGGTAACCGCAGGGCCGGCAGGAGCCGCCGAATGACCGAACCTCGGTCAAATGACCGCGTCGGCCATTCTGAGTTTCCCGCTGGGCTGGCGGGCGACCGCCAGAAGGCCGCCCGCCAGCCCAGCGGGAAACCCCCTTCCATGAGGATGCCGGCTCCGAATGGAGCCGGCGGAGTGGAAGGGGTGCGACGGGTGCAGTTGCACCCGTCGCGATTTTCAGTGTCTGCTTGGCAGACCCGTTGCGATTTTCAGTGTCTGCTTGGCAGACTGATGCCAGCCTGTTGGCGGTGCTCCCGCGGTCGTTGGCCCTGGTGGTCCATGACCGCCAGGGTCAGAATGACCCCCTATGTCGGTAAAAAAAGTTGAAATATAACACTTTCTCTTGAATCATGTCTTTCTCATCACATTGTGTCATTGAAAGTTTTACATTCATATTCCTTACTCAGGTCAGGGTAAAAGAAAGAAAGAAAAGTGCATTTGCCAGCTGTTTAGGCTAAGTACATGTGGCTATGAAAGCCCCCTGTGTATGTTTGTGTTTAAAATACTGCTTTTCATCTAAGGCCTACGTGTTTTATTTCTACATGTTAATTGGATTAAACTTATTTTTATTTAAAATCTCTCATAGCTGAATTTCTTAATATGCATAATATTTTGTATATTTTTGGGTATACGATTAATTAGGTCTTTCTGTGGGATTGGAAGCCAGACATAACCAAACCGTCTGGTCCTGGTTACACCTGAGTTTATTTCTAATTGGATGACTGATGCTTCGGTAGCTTCATGTCTGGGGGCGCAAGTGCCTGTGTAGGCAGGGGGCCTCCTAAATTAAGCTTAGTTGACAGGTAATAGGGCACTCACATCTACTACCCTCAGAGGATGACTCAAATCTTTTGACTCAGACAGGAACCAATAGTAATAACCAATAACAATAACCAACAGCAAAATATAATAAAGAGTCAGTATTTACATATACCATGACCTACGTGGCCATGAATCACTACACCAGTTTAGTAAAGTCTAAACATTTAATACCCTTATATTAACAATGCTAAAGTCATGTGAATAATACGCAAAACTAGAAAATAACAATACAGAAACAACACAGGCTGTCCAAAACTTCTAAAAATGTTTAGTCTGAGAAGAGCAATCACCATTAAACAATCCAAAATAATTATACAAAATAACAACACAATTATTTGAAAAATAGCAACAGATGTCATTAATTGTGAAGTTGAATTAATCACAATCAATTAATAAGCATTCAATTCAATTATTGGGTCGGACATCTCTGCTTCTGCTTCATATTTGAAAAGCATGGGTGGGGCTGGACTTTGGCACATGCAAAAATTAAAAATTGGACAAAAATGTATTTGGAAAACATCTAAACCATGGCGCTAGCAAAAATGTGGTTGGATTTCAAAGGAAAAACCTGCAAAGAAAACAAATGCACATAGGTTATACCTCTCCTAAAAGGAACAGCAGGACTTCAACGATAGTCATCAGGAACATGGAAAGTGTAACAGTTTTGTAGAGTTGGGCTTAAGGTATCTGAACTGTAGACATCTGTAGAACTGAATATAACTGAACTACAACTGCACACACCTGACCTTAACAGAACTTAACTGAACTACATAATATGAAACTTTTCTTAATTAAAGTCCCAAAAATGACTAGCTAGACTCCTTTTGAACAAGATTGTGAGGTGTGACAATGAGCAACCAATTGAATTGTGTTAGAAATGGGGCCTTGCTTGGCAGTCAGGTTATCCCCTGTCCAAGCAAGGACCCTCACTCTAGTCAGGGTAAAAGAGAATCACTCTCAGCTAACCCCTACTTACCCCCTTGGTAGCTTGGCACGAGTAGTAGGTTTAACTTCAGAGTGCCAGGTGTAAAGTATTTGTACCAACACACATTGTAACTTAATGAAAACACTACAAAATGACACAACACAGGTTTAGAAAAATAGAGGATATTTATCTAAACAAAACGACCAAAATAACACAAATCCATAATACACAAGTCAAGTTATCAATTGAAAATCAAAAAGAGACTTCATGTAGTTTTAAACACACAGTAACACTGTTAGCGTGAAAATGTACCTTCGGTGCGTCAAAAATAACCTCGCAGGGGAGAGTGTGCGTCAAAAAGGGCTTGCGATGCATCAATTTCACTCATGAGTGAGACCTTGCATCGTTTCTTCTTTTGTTAGTCGGGCGTGTCGTTTCTTCCCTCCCCAGGAGAGCGATGCGTCGATCGGGTAAGCACTCTCAGGTCCGGCAGGCCTTGCATTGTTTTTACACGCCCAGCAGTACTTGCATCGGAAATCCAGCCACACAATGATCCGAAAACCACGCATCTCAGGTAGCAATCTCACCAGCCTCTGTCAGTGATGCTGTGCGTCATTTCTCCAGTTCTGTGCATCGATTCTTCGGTTGCATTACAGGCAAGTGTTGATTTTCAGCCGCAAAGCCAGCAGTGCGTCGATTTCTCAGCCGCAGATCGGAGTTGCATCGATATTTTCCCCGCATGGCGTTCTGTGTGTGGATTTCTTCCTCTTAGGCTGCCAGCTTCTCCTTTAAGGGTCCCAGGAACTGGATGGGCACCACAGGGCAGAGTAGGAGTCTCTCGAGAGATTCCAGGTGCTGGCAGAGAGAAGTCTTTGCTGTCCCTGAGACTTCAAACAACAGGAAGCAAGCTCTAAATCAAGCTCTAAATCATGCCCTTGGAGGTATTCACAAGATGGAAGGCACACAAAGTCCAGTCTTTGCCCTCTTACTCTGGCAGAAGCTGCAACTGCAGGAGGGCTCAAAAAAGCACAGTCACAGGCAGTGCAGCTCTTCTTCCTCAGATCTTCAGCTCTTTCCAGGCAGAGGTTCCTCTTGGTTTCCAGAAGTGTTCTAAAGTCTGTGGTTTTGGGGGCCCTTCTTATACCCATTTTCTCCTTTGAAGTAAGCCTACTTCAAAGCAAAGTCTCTCTTGAATGTGAAATCCTGCCTTGCCCAGGCCAGGCCCCAGACACTCACCAGAGGGTTGGAGGCTGCATTGTGTGAGGGCAGGCACAGCCCTTTCAGGTGTGAGTGACCACTCCTCTCCTCTGCCCTAGCACAGATGGCTCATCAGGAAATGTAGACTACACCCCAGCTCCCTTTGTGTCACTGTCTAGTGTGAGATGCAACCAGCCCAACTGTCAAACTGACTAAGACAGGGCATCCACAAACAGGCAGAGTCACAGAAATGGAATAAGCAAGAAAATGATCACTTTCTAAAAGTGGCATTTTCAAACACACAATCTTAAAATCAACTTTACTCAAAGAAGTATTTTTAAATTGTGAGATCAGAGATCCCGTACTCCACATGTACATCCGCTCCCAAAGGGAATCTACAGTATAATCATATATAAAGGTAGCCCCCATGTTAACCTATGAGAGGGACAGGCCTTGCAACAGTGAAAAACAAATTTAGCAATATTTCACTGTCAGGACATATAAAACACATTATTATATGTCCTACCTTAACACTGCACTCTGCCCTTGGGGCTACTTAGGGCCTACCTTAGGGGTGTCCGGCAAGTAAGAAAAGGGAAGGTTTAGGCCTGGCAAGTGGGTACACTTGCCAAGTCGAATTTACAGTTAAAAACTGCAGATACTGCAATGTCAGGTCTGAGACATGATTACAGAGCTACTTATGTGGGTGGCACAACCAGTGCTGCAGGCCCACTAGTAGCATTTGATTTACATGCCCTGGGCACCTCTACTGCACTTTACCTGGGACTTACTAGTAAGTCAAATATGGCAATTATGGATACGCCAATTACATACACATTTTGTAAAAGAGCACTTGCACATTAGCACTGGTTAGCAGTGGTAAAGTGCCCAGAGTAACAAAAACAGCAAAAGAGTCAACACATCAACAACCTGGGAAACAGAGGCAAAAAGTTAAGGGAGACCACGCAAAGGATGAAAAGTCTGACAAATTGCATCCTTCTCCAATGTTTTTTTAACTTTCTCCACATTTCGTCGAGATAGGCCCATGTTGAAACTCTTCTCCAGATGGCAGTTTCCGCAGAATATTAACATTTGAAAAAACAGCATGGAAAATTACATTTTGACTAACATTATTTTTGCCCACAAACTAAGACCCATTGTTAAAACCTTCAATAGTTATCACAAGGAGGTACAGAATGAACAGAGTGCAAACTGCAGTAGGTTTCCACTGTGAGCTTTCAATAGAATAGCTAATAAACAAAGTTTGCAGAAGAATTTCAATAAAGTCAGCATAAAATCTCAACACTGCTCTGTGGAAAAATACAAAAGTTTAGGCCTTTTCACCAATGCTAATACATGAAGAAAAAAACTGTTTAAGTAATCAAACCATGTAGGTCTTATAATTCATGACTCTTAATTATTATCATGTATTCCAAAACATATTTAGTACATTACTCAATCAGTCAATAATAATTTCAAATCATTAGTTTTGTTCATCAATATTAATTATTTATTGTCAGTACAAATGGTTATAATGCATCAAAATATGTTTTTAAAGTTACTTATTATTTCACATAGAACTTGAAGTGGTGGGCAACACCATGTCAGACACATTACAAACATGCATATTTTACATTTCTAGTATGATTTTCTCTAATTAGGTCCTTTAGTACGCATGGGCCCTCATTACAACCCCAGCGGTCGGTGTTAAAGCAACAGTAACACCGCCAACAGGCCGGCGGAAAAAAAAGGAGATCACAACCACAGCGGAAACCGCCAACAGAGACAGCCACTTTAACACTCCGACCGCCACTGCGGTAGCAACAAACACCGCGGCGGTCACCGCCAACAAACAGGCAGAAGACAATGTACCCGTTTTACAAGGCACCAATCCACCAGATTTTCCGGGGTGGTACCAACGCCATCAAAAGCATGGCAGAAACACAACACAGAAGGGAAACCACTCACCTCTCAACACTCAACGAAGAACGAAGATGCCATGGAGCCTGAGTTACAGGTCCTGCCCATGTTGGTGTATCTACTAACACACCACGAATAAGAAAGAAGGCGGCGGCGGCGACGATGGTGAGTACTGCACCTAGCACACAGGGGAGGGGAGGAGGGAAAAGATTGACACACACACATACGGCACACAACACCCCCACCCCCAACCTCACCCACAACACCATACACACAAACATATCCAACAACAATACAGATACACCCCGTCACCCCCTGGGAGAATGCAAGGACAAAAGGAAATGAGTGTAACCAGTGTTATATTGGAACATTCAGATATATCAAGAGAAAAGCAAATAATCAGTATATACAAATATTTACATTATGTACACAAGGCCGTACACTGTCCCTTGTAAATGTCTGTGGACCAGTGGTCCCAAAAAGCATGGGTGAAGCCCACACATGACACCTGCCTCAAAACAGAGAGAACACTGCAGGGGCATCAGGTCGAAAAAAAAACAGGCACCTCAAGGGGAAAAGGCCGGAAGATGGTACGACGCCACTGCTCCTCGAGGGGGCTCCTTGCCCACTGCTTGGTCCTGGGGAGTGCAAAGCCACAGTCTCTCAAGTCCCTCAAGTGGGTGGGTTGCCCACTGCTCGCTCCTAGGGAGTGCAAAGCCACAGTCTCTCAAGTCTCACAACTGGGTGGGTTGCCCACTGCTTGCTCCTGGGGAGTGCAAAGCCACAGTCTTTCAAGTCTCCAAAGTGGGTGGGTTGCCCATTGCTTACTCCTGGGGAGTGCAAAGCCACAGTCTCTCAAGTGAGTGACATGTTCCACTGGTTCTGGAGGGGGTGTTGTGCCCAGAGTACTTGATCCTGCCAAGCATTGGGTGAGTGGATGTATCTCTCTACTGGTTCTGGAGGGGGCTTTGTGCCCAGAGTGTTTCATCCTGCCAAGGATTGGGTGAGTGGATGCATCTCTCCACTGGTTCTGGAGGGGGCTTGGTGCCCAAAGTGCTTCATCCTGCCAAGGATTGGGTGAGTGGATGCATCTTTCACTGGTTCTGGAGGGGGCTTTGTGCCCAGAGTGCTTCATCCTGCCAAGGATTGGGTGAGTGGATGCCTTCTTCCACTGGTTCTGGAGGGGGCTTTGTGCCCAGTGATGCTGCACCTGGGGTGTGGCAGTTAACATCCTCTCACCTGGGTGTCTGAGCCACGCGATGTTCCTGGAACAGGTAGCATGATACTCCATGGAGGAAGAGCCACACTCCATCCTGTGTCGGCTTAGGCTGCCAACTGCTGGTAGTGCCAGTGCTGGAGGTGGTGCCTCCAAGTGGTGTGTCCAAGCGGTCGCCTGCAGTCTCGGATGCCTGCCCACTGGTGATGCTGCTGACGTCTGACAGAATGGTACCGGCTGGGCACGTGCCGATGCAGATGGTGGTGCAGGTGGCGGTGGCTGCGGCGGAGATGCTGCCGGTTCTTACCATGGTGCAAGTGTCTGTTGTGGTGGAGGGAGACACCATACCGTCTCCGGCAGCCTCGGATGGTTGATCCTTGGGGAGGATGCTACAGACTGACGTTGTGGCAGTGGCGGTGCAGGTGGTGGTCGTTGCAGCGGTGGTTACTGTGGAACAGGTCGCTGGCATCCCTGACAAAATGGTGGTCACCAGCCCCTCACCAGGAAGCATCCTACCCTGAGGTGACTTGCCCTTTGCCTTGTGGCCCTACCCCACCTTGGCAGTCACTGCTGGGACCTTGGCACTGTCCTCTCTGTGTTTGGGTAAGGCCTTGCTAGGTGGTTGGTGCGACTTTCCCCTGCTGCAAGCCGGCCCCTTTTTGACCTTTGCAGGTGGCGGAATAGGGTGGTCCTTCCCATCTGTAGGTGGCACACTGGCAGCTCTGATGGGTGCCCCTTTCGATCCACCCTGACTTGCACGGATCACAGCAGACGCAGATGTGGTGGCTGAGGTGCTGGGCTGGGATCTAGACATCCTGGCCCTAGGGGACGGACGGGGGGGAGGTGTAGGGAAGAGGTTCAAGTTAGCTAGGAAAAGTTTTTTAGACACACTGTGACAGGAAGATAGCGGGGTGTGGGAGTTGAGGAAGAAGTAGTGGTTGTAGGAGGTGTACGTCTGCTGAGTTTGGGTGAAGGTGCATGGGCTGGAGGCTGTTGTGAGGTGGATGGCTGTTGAGTGGGTGTGTGCCTGCATTTGTGTACTTTGGGAGGAGGGCTCACAGACACACTGGGAGGGGACACAGGGGACGTGTGAATGGTAGTGGGGGTGGTGATTTCACGTGAGCGGTGTGTAGTGATGGGCGTGCTGGTGATGGAGGCAGTGGCTGATAATGTAGTGCATGCGGGTGTGAGTGGAGACGAGACTGGGAGGGACGTGGAGGACGTGGAGGAGGGGGACACATTGGACGAAGTGAATGTTGGTATGTGTGCATGGGTATGGTGCCTGTGTGAGTGCCTGTGGGATGTGTGGTGCTTATGTTTTCCTGAGCCACTTTTGTCTGTTGATGTGTGTGCATGCTGGTTTGATGGTGTGTTTGGGATAGGCTGAGGTAGAGTGGATTGGGTCTGGGTAGTGGAAGTTGGAGGGGGGAGGCTGGACACAGGGACAATGGCTGCCATCAGTGCTGAGGCCAGAGCCTGAAACGCTCTCTGTTGGGCCACCACGCCAGAATGAATGCCCTCCAGTTAAGCATTTGTTTGCTGCAAATGCCTCGCGACACCCTGGATGGCATTCAGAATGGTTGGCATCCCAGTGAGGGATCTCAGGAGGTCAATAGCCTCCTCAATGAGGGCAGCAGGGCTGACTGGGGCAGGGCCTGAGGTGCCTGGGTCGAAGGAGATGCCCACCCTCCTGGGTGAGCGGGCACGGGAAATACGCTGAGGGGCTGCTGGGAGGGCGGTGCTGGTAGGGGGGTGGTGGCTGTACGTGTTGATGGGGTGGTCACAGAGGTGTCCGCCACCACCAGAGACCTTCCATCAGAGGAGGAGTCACTGTCGCTGGTATCCCCTCCAGTCCCCGTCGTGGAGCTCCCCTCGCCCTCCATCCCACTGGTGCCTTCACCCTCCGTGGATTCACCCTCCTGGGCCATGTGGGATGCAGCTCCCTCCGTCACCGGTGCCTCTGTTCTTCCGCCAGATGATGCTAATGCACACAAGGACAGGGTGACAAAACAAGAAGGGGAGAAGAGACAGAGGACACACATGGTCCATGCCAGCAACACCACTACCGTTGGCGGACACAACACACACAGAGCTGCCCTGTGCACTAGATCTTGCCCAACCACTCGCTATGGTAGTCACCACCCCATGGGGTACAATGCCTAACACCAACATTTGCACACCTGCCACCCACAAGACCCTGCACACTAGTAGCTGTCCAATTGTACCATTGGGGTAGGGGTGCTTCTGAGCCTGCAAACAAGGGACCTACCCTGGCATGACTGCCCTGGCCGAGGGGCACCCACACCACCCACCCAGATCCCTCCTAAACCACGCAGAGTCAGCTTTATGACACTGTACTCACCCCTTGTGGCTGCTGTGATGCCCTCAAGCACCCATCCAACTCCGGATAGGCCATCGCCAGGATGAGGAACATCAGGGGGGTCATGGTGCGACGGGCATCCCTTCCACGTTGGGAGGCCAGCCCTAGCTGGGCCTTTGCCATATTCTTGCCCCAGCAGCTCAGGTCCTCCCATCTCTTGCGTCAGTGGGTGCTCCGTCTGTGATAGACCCCCAGGGTCCGCATTTCCTTGGTGATGGCACGCCAAATACCTTTCTTCTGGTGGGCGCTGACCTAGAGGAAAAGTACAAGAGGAAAGAAAATTGCTCACCCATCCGGACCGTCATACTCATTGCCCACCAGTTCCCACCCATGCCCTGACGCACATACACTGACCATCCTCACATGCAGACCTCAGCCCCCCCAACATGTGGCTCACATCTACACTACTCCAAACAGGCATTGCCCACGCATCATGCTCAACGTGCACCCACCTGTTTGTCTGGAGGACTGTAAAGTAGCGTGTACTGGGGGAGGACCCCATCCACCAGTTTGTCCAACTCCTCCGCAGTGAAGTCAGGGGCCCTTTCCCCAGACACAACAGCCATTGTCGCTTTCTGACACAGGTCACAGCAGCACTTGCAGTGTAGGCCCTCTCCTGTTGATGGTCAGATATCAAGTGAGTGAACTGATAGAAAATGGCGGTCACCTCCACGGCGGTGCATACCGTCACCGCAGGCATACATGGCCATTGGCTCCTGAAACCCATAGGGCCCAATGATAACCAATGCTGAGTTGCGCGGCAGTCTTCGACCGCCTACCACGATGCTGCACAACGCCAGCGCAGTTACCTCATTTCCCCTTGTCCCTCCTCACAAGTCAGGCAGCCGCCATTTCAGGGGTGCACATGGCATGGCACTTAACTGCGCCACAGCACATATTGGCACATATACGAGCTAACTATTTCACACATGGATTTACTAACATTACTGCAGACACAGTTGTGCTACCTATGTGATAAATAAAATCTGCTCACCGTTCTCCTCCATAGGCTACAACTACTGGGGCAGATGATGAGATGGCGGCATCCTCCGGTGTACAGACCCCTGGTGGACCTGTCGACAATGGAAGACAGACACATCATAATCACCTACAGATTTGATTGTGCCACAATCCAAGAACTGTGTGCCCAATTGTAGCCAAACCTGATGTCATCTATCCACCAGCCCACAGGTATCCCCCTTCTAGTGTCCCTGTCAGTGCTCCATTTCCTGGCAAGTGGCTCCTTTCAAACTACAGTGGCCATGGCATCTGGGATGTCTCAGCCAATGTTTTCTAACGTGTTGACCTGAGTTTTGTCTGCCCTGCTGAAACACATGCGCAGCTACATCGTGTTCCCCCAGGTGGATGATTTGCCCACAGTGAAAGCTGACTTCTATGCCTTGGGACATATCACCAACATCATTGGTGCCATTGATGGTACACATGTGGCATTTGTTCCCCCCCCACAGAAATGAACAAGTGTACAGCAATGTAAAAAGATACCATTCGATGAATGGGCAAATGGTGTGTTTGGCGGACCAGTACATCTCCCATGTGAATGCCAAGTATCCTGGCTCTGTGCATTACACCTATATCTTGCGTAATAGCAGTATCCCTTATGTGATGGACCAACTCCAGAGGCACCGGGTGTGGCTAATAGGTGAGCCCAAGGTCCCGAATGAGTAGGTGTCTGGGTATGGCGTAGTCCCTAAGGGTTAGTGTGTGTCTAACAGGTATTCCTCAAATGTTTGCAGGTGGCTCTGGTTACCCCAACCTCTCATGGCTACTGACCCCGGTGAGGAATGCCAGGACAAGGGCAGAGGAATGTTACAATGAAGCACATGGGCGAACTAGGTGTATTATTAAGAGGACGTTCGGCCTCCTGAAGGCCAGATTCCGGTGTCTCCATCTAACAGGTGGCTCCCTATACTACTCACCAAAGCAGGTGTGTCAGATAATCACTGCATGTGGCACAACCTGGCATTGAAACGCCAGGTGCCTTTTCTGCAAAAGTATGAGCCTGGTGATGGTCTTGTGGCAGTGGTGGAGCCTGTAGACAGTGAGGAAGAGGAGGCAGAGGAAGAAGATATTGACAACAGAACAAACATCATCATGCAGTACTTCCAGTGACACACAGGTAAGAGACTGTAACTCCTACTTACATTTCAGAATACTGTAGGACATTGTACATGTCAGCCTCTTAACCTCTGTCTATGGACACTGACTGTTTCCTTCGGATTTACTTTTTTCAGACCTGGGTTCCACATTATGCCTTCTGCTATATGTACAGCTGGCCAACAACTGTCATACATTGGTATGAGTTAATGAACATTTACATTGCTATTTGTTGCTAATGTTGTCATAATATATTTGTGAAAGATCAGACTGGCTCCAGATTGGTTTGTGATTAAAGGGTGTTTATTTAGGGGCTAATGAGTATACGGGTATGTGCAAGGGGCTGTGGTGATGGTGGAGGAAGGTCCATAGTAGAGTCCAGTCTATTGGTATCACTGGTGCATTGTCCAATGGGGCATAGGAAGGGGAGTAATGGCAGTTTAAGTTGGACAGGGTGACATAGTGGGACAACTAGGAGAGTCTTATTTCCTGTTGGGGTCTTGCCAATGTTCTCTGTCTTCTGCCTGAATTGCAGGGACCATTTGTGGGGTGGTTCTCCTTCTACAGGGGGTGGGGTGCTGGTGGCCTGTTGTTCCTGTGGCAGTGCCTCCTGTCCAATAGTGCAGGCAGAGGTGGAGGGCTGTTCCTCGGTTTGGCTAGTGTCAGGGGCCCTTTGTTGTGCCACTGCCTCCCTCATGGTCTTGCCTATGTCAGCCAGCACCCCTGCTATGGTGACCAGGATGGTGTAGATTTTGGTGAGGTCCTCCCTGATCCCCATGTAGTGTCCCTCCTGGGGCCGCTGGGTCTCCTGAAACTTGGCCAGTACCGTGCCCATTGTCTCCTGGGAATAGTGGTATGCTCCCATGATGTTGGAGAGTGCCTCATGGAGAGTCAGTTCCCTTGGCCTGTCCTCTCCCTGTCGCACAGCAGTCCTCCCACCTCCCTGTTGTCCCATGCCTCTGTCCCCTGAACCGTGTGCCCACTGACACCAGGTCCCTGATCATCCTGGGTTAGTGGGTTTGCCTGGGGTCCCTGTAGTGGTGGACACACTGCTGATTGACATGTCCTGGGGACAGTGGCATGGGCCCGCTGGGTGGGTGCTGTACTGGTGTTTCCTGAGGGGGGAGGTTCTGTGGTGGTTTGTGACTGTGGCAGGGTAACCGACTGTCCAGAGGTCCCAGATGGGCCATGCTGGTCATCCTGATCCAGGTGTACAGAGCTGCTGTCATCACTGTGGGCCTCTTCTGTGGGGGGACTGGATATGGCTGGCACCTCCTGTCCTGTGACTTTGGGTAGGGGTCCTGTTGGGATATAAATGCATTGTTATTGTATCTGTGTGTGCCATCTTGTGCAATGGGTGTGTTTCCCTGAATTCCCTGTCACCTTGGCCTTGTGTGATTGGTGATTATGTGAGTTTGGTGAGTCTCTCTACTGGGCATGCTGTGCTGATGGGTGTCCATGCAGGTCTGTGATGGGTGTCCATGCATTGTTGTTGCATGCAGGGCTTGGTATTGGGAGGGGTGGGTTGTGATAGTGGGGTATATGTGAGGTGTTGGAGTGATGGGTGTGAGGGTAGGGATAGGTGTTTGTGATGGCATGCAGGTATGGTGGGGGATAAAGTAGTAAAGATTTGACTTACCAGAGTCCAGTCCTCCTGCTACTCCTGCCAGGCCCTCAGGATACATTATTGCCAAGACTTGCTCCTCCCATGTTGCTAGTTGTGGGGGAGGAGGTGGGGATCCACCGCCAGTCCTCTGTACTGCTATCTGGTGTCTTGAGACCACATAATTCACCTTCCCCTGTAAGTCATTCCACCTCTTCCTGATGTCATCTCTTGTTCTGGGATGCTGTCCCACGGCGTTGACCCTGTCGACGATTCTCCGCCATAGCTCCATCTTCCTTGCAATGAATGTCTGCTGCACCTGTGATCCGAATAGCTGTGGCTCTACCTGGATGATTTCCTCCACCATGACCCTGAGCTCCTCCTCAGAAAACCCTGGGGTGTCTTTGAGGTGCCATGATGTGGTGTGAGTGATATGTGAGGTGATGTGTGGGGTGATGTGTTGGGGTGTGTGCTGTGAGGTGCATGGATGGTGTATGTGTGATGGTGTTCTGTGCCTCTGGATAATGGTGTCGTCTTTGCTTTTCTCCCTCTCTGCTTGTTCAAATGTTTTCGCGATAAGAGGTTGTGAGTAATGTAAGTGTGTGTTTCTATAGTGGTGTGAGTGTGTGGGTGTGGTGTGTGCATTTTGAATTGTCCAATGTGGTGTAGTTTTGTAAGTGTGTGTGTATTTTGAGTGCCGCAGTGTGTACCGCCAATGGTTTACCATGGTTGAAAGACTCCTTGGTTGATTCGTGGGTCGTGATACTGTGGGCATATTCCTGTTGACGTGACGGTGTGGGTTTTGCTATCGCCAGTTTATCCCTGACCTTTGGTCTGGCAGAATTGTGTGGGTGTCTGTATAGTGGCGGTTTTCTCAGTGTGGGTCATAATACCCGTAGTGGAATACCGCAGCGGTCACGGTATGTTGGCGGCCATCAGCACAGCAGTAAGCGTGATTTTCCGCCAGGGTTGTAATGAGGGCCATAATGTATACGATTTTTCACAATATTAAATAATGTTTGCTCTCTAACACCTGCACTGGACTTTACTCTTTTATTAATGCCTGACAACTCACCCTCTCACTCCTCTCACTCTCATTAAGCCACTCCCACCTTACCCAAGAAATAGTGAAAACAGGACTGTACCTCAGATAGGAACTTGGAAAACATAATTCACATCAAATAAAGAACATCCATTATAGAACACATCTGGGACCCTCCCATTCTGGGGCGCTGCACCCTGATTAAATAGAGATTTCTGGGGAAGTTTACAGTCAAGTAAGGTTGGAACGTTGTATTGGTTGTCTAATGGTTGTAAAAGTGAATGATAGCAGAGATTGGTTCATGGAATTGTGACAATCAACTGCACCTCAGTGTCAGATCTTCAAAATACTCCTAGTCCTTGGGAGAAGCCAGAAAAAAAAGAATAGTAAGTTTCTATGCTGCTGATTTCTGACATTGGAGAGGGCTTAGGTGAGGTGTGTCCTGCTCTGAATGTGTACTCTTGGACTGGAGGTATTCCCCACAGGTCAGTTGGCTTCCCTCTGTACTGCCTTGGTTACATAAAAAGCTAGAGAACAGCTACAACTTATGTGGGAGAATCAGCTTTTCTGTCGTGAGTGAACTATGCAGAACTCCCTGGGACTGGTGCAGGCTAAAGAGAGAAATAGACTATAGACGCCTTCACTGGAAATTTGGAGGTATAAGTGAGTCTATGATTGAGTTTGTCTGTATCTTTAATAAACTGCAGCTCTTTGTCTCAGTAGGCAGCACAAATAAATAGAACTCTCTTTGTACCCTGGACCACACAGTCAAGAACATTGAAATTTGTCAGTACTACAGTGTAAGTGGTAATTGACTCTGTCCCTTCCTCTAGATTCCCTGTCTCCCTGTAGCAGAATCACTTGGTTTTTAGTTTGGTGTAAGAGTGTTCTCTATATGCATGGCAACATTTTAAAAGAGGGAAATAGGAGAATTAAAAACAAAATAATAAGGAGAATGTATTTCTCCAATTGACTTCTACTGAAACAGAAGTGATGTCAGGTGGGAGACAGCCAAAATGAAGGCCCTCAATATTACATGGGTGGTAATAACTGCCTACTGTCACAGTGACTGCCTCCAACATACCACCACGGCGGTGACCATCCACATACACATTATGAGCACTGTCTGACTTCCGCTACAATAGGGGCGGAAATCTGGCAGTGTTCAAACTGGCAGACAGTGGTGACCTGGTGCTCCTAACACCAGCACTGCCTCGGCAGTAGAACGCCGCCAGATGTATTTTGAGTAGAAATATGGCCTGGCGGTGTTCTGCTGGTGGGGCGCTGCTGGCGGTAGCAGTGCCCATTCCTGTTCCCTGCCGGATGACCTCCTCGCCGGACAACGTAAGTCAGGCGTCCGACAGGAGAGGGGGGTGGGAGGGTGGGGGGGTTTTGTGTGTGTTTGTCTGAGTATGTGTGTAAATGCATCTGTATGTTGTGTTGTATGCATGTGAGTGAATGTGTGTGAGAATTGTAAAGTGAGTGCGTGTCTGCATGTCAATGTGTCTGTGTATAAGAATGTGTGTGAGTATGTCTGGATGAGTGCATATGTGAATACATGTATGCCAGTGAATGAGTTAATGGGTGTATGCCAGTGTACGTGAATGGGTGTATGCATGGTGCCTGTGGGTGTATGTGTGCGTGTATGCAGGGAGGGGGTGTGTGAGGTGAGTGGTGCTGTGACTGTTGTGGGGGTGGCGGGAAGGGGGGTGATGTGTGCATGTGTGTGCATTTATGGTGGGTGAATGCGTGTATCGAAAGGGGTGGGGACGTTTGAATCGGGGGTGAGGGGTGTTTGGATGGTGTAGGGTGGGGATCTTTGGATGGATGGGAGTTGGGGTGTCAGGTGAGTGTTGGAGGGGGAGACGCCTACCGGTGACAGGGAAGAAATTCCCTGTCACTGGTTTGGCCTACTGCCATGTTTTTCATGGCGTTCCTAACACCACGGAAACCATGGCGTTCGGCCAGCTCATAATGCCGTTGGCGGTACTCTGTGGGCTGCTGGGTCAGAGATTGACATCTCTGGGCTGGCGGCTCATACAGTCATGGCGGTATGAGTAGAGAAGTGGCAGGTTGGCTGCAGCCTGTTGGCGGTAATACCGCCACATTAACCCTGGCGGTCTGAGTCTTTTGTGGCTTCAAAAATCCGGAGTCTCCCACCTGCTGTGGGTCTGTTGCCATGTCTGCCTCTGATGGCCATTTTTTGAGTTTTTTTCATTTTCCTTATTATATACATCTTAATTTTTATAAATTAGTTTAATTGTATTGTTTTGTGGACTTTACTCCTGTTTAAATCTGATGAAATGGATTATCCATTTATCTAGAAGAATGTTTTATACTTGTGCCATAGTTACCAGGAGCTGAAGATATGTTTATCAATGAACTTTCATGTAACATACCAAAACTGTGCTTTCTTAAATCGGTAGAGTACTTCTATCCAAATGAATCATTAATTTTCTTACATTATCCATTTCATTTTTCAAGGTATTAATAACTTCTTGAGTTTCAAATAAATATTTATGAGTGATAATATCATTTCCTTAAAGGATCATAGTTCAGCAGTTACTGTAAATCTCGTTTTATGGAGATAAGTATGTCTGGAAATAAGATGAGAATAGAGATTAGTAGTGACTATAGATTCATTGACAATTTTCATTTCTAGTTATGTCTTTTTATGATTCACCACTCTCTTTTTTATGTATAATGTGGCTTTTGTCATGCCTCATGTTTTCTGTTTGTAGTCTCTATAGAAATAAAGTTGTCATGTCAACCACACAATACACCACCGGTGACCAAGCTGCTAGCTGTCCTGCACATGTTGGCAAGTGGCTCCTTTCAAACAACGGGTGCCGTAGTCGCTGGGGTATCACAGCCCTCATTCTCCACCTTCCTTCCCAAGGTCCTAGATGCCATCATCTCCCTCACACCCCACAACATCAGCTTCCCCAACACCCAGCAAGAGCAGCAGGAGATCAAACAGGGGTTTTATCAAATACATGGCTTCCCGCATGTGCTGGTGCAATTGACTACACCCATGTCCGGATTGTACCACCTGCAGCAACAGAGTATCTATACGAGAACAGAAAGCACACCTACTCCATAAATATGCAGGCCATAGTTGACCACCAGGGATTGTTTACCAACATCTTGGCCAAGTATCCGGGGAGTGTACATGAGTCCTTCATCTTTCGCCACAGCACCATCAACCAGCACTTCAAGGACGGATGATATGGCAATGGCCTTCTTGTCAGTAAGTCCATAAACCTAGCAATATACACACGGCACAGCAACCCTGTAGGACACACAATACACACACCACTACATTGACTTGTGGGTAGGAAGACACTGAGGTGTGACACAGGTAGTTAGGTTGTACACCTTGACACAATGGGGTACACACCAATGGACAAATAACGGCTGCCAATAACATTAGCTGCCACTCCAGAGCTACAAGGGACCAATGTTAAAGCACACAGTGACATTGACATGGCCTACACTGGTAGTACAACTCGAAAGATTAACCATTTACTATTACATTAGGCCACATAGTCAATCCGATATCCTCCCAAGCAATATGTACTGCGGAAGGGGTGTGCAATGTGTGTTGCTGCATGTCAAACACCATGAGACGTATAGCATGATGATGCAGACTCACATGTAGGTGAGACAGAAATACTGAGGCAGTCCCAACATCATACATCACTCCTGGGATGCCGTTACCAGGTAGCAATAAGGAAGTGGACTGTGCTATGAACACAATATGATGTGCCATTCATGCAAACTGCACATTGCTGCACACACTGAAAGAGCCAATTGCCCATCAAAATAACAGATGCACAGGGAGATGGCCCTTCCTACACAGATATATCCACCTCCACAAAGCAGTTAGCCAGGTTACCTGGAGCAAGTTTGGTAGTGTAGGTGCACAGTTGCATATGAGCCACTGGCAGAGGGAACTACAAAGGTTTGCCTAGAACCAAGTCACACATGGGACAATTGTGCATTGTCAATACTGAACACCCCAGTGCCGCCAACTTATGGAGATGTGTTGTGCATTGTCACCAAGCCTAATCAAAGCGCCTCACTGTTTCATTTCATCTGCAATGACATATGTCCAATTAGATGGGATGTCTAGGCCATGTAGTGCAACCATGTTACAATCTATTGTGTGTGGGTGTATGATGTCCCATCCAGTGAAAGCACACTAAAACATGTTGCTCACTACACAAACCATGTTACATACATACTGACCAGCATTTTGGAAACAAAATCATAGATACTAGGTCAATGAGCCAAACACAAGTTCTCAAGTCATACAACCCACTGCAGAAAAAAACTCACAGAAGCCCAGGATCTCACACAGTACCACAAACACATATGAGTCATAGACGACACAAGATATCAACTGCCATGCTACATGACATTCCTGGTGCAAGCACTAACAAAATACTTACTCCTATTTTATTTTTCAGCTGATCAGGGTTACGGATCCATCCATGGATCAAGACCCTATTCTCCAAACTAAGCACAGCAGAAGTGCATGCCTAAAATGAGGCACATCGGAGGACACGCACCATTGCAGAAAGGACCTTTGGCATCCTGAAGTCCAGATTCAGGTGCCTGGACATCACAGGAGGCAGCCTCCTATATGCCCCAGAAATGGTCTGCAAGATCATATTGACTTGTTCCATCCTGACACAACATTTGTGTGAGGAGGAACATCCCCCTATATGAGCCCGAGCAAGAACTGCCTGAGGAGGAGGATGGTGCCAGGGAAAATGAGGGGGAACATCCAAACACAGCTGCAGGAATGCGCTGCAGACAGCAGATTGTTAAAAAAAAAATCACCAATGGTCACTCTAAACACCTTGTTAGGATATGTAATTAAACATCGCACTATCACACAATCCTGCTCTAGTTACTTATTTCTCCATCACATGTTCTTTTGGAATGTGAGTATTACCTCGGAGAGCATGTCACAAGGACAAATCTGACTACTTGTGAAGCAACATCACATGTGATGTGTATGATTGTACAGCAAACATCACACACATATAAATCAAATCATCTTTTGAAATTCACTTGTGAAGGACAAAATCATAGGACCAAAGGATATGACACACATCCACGTTCCCAACATGGTCTACTGTAGCACATGACACACAACTATGACATCTCAAATCATAAGGTAAATAAGTGCCTCATACATGAGGCAGGGGATGTGAAATATCAGTGTTAACAGGAATATATTAACAGACCCCTGCCATTAGTAAGTGTGACATTTGCTATCTCTTCAAGGAGCTTGTGTGACAAGAGGTGCATAATTTCTGAAAATGGATAGCACAAGTGTCCCAGGTATGACAAGCAACGTTCACAGCACATGCCCTGCGCAGTCCCTCCCTGGAAATAATTCCTGCCACTGCCATGTGTTAAGCCTCTGCCCTCCCATCTCTAGGGGGGCACTGTAAGTGGACTATCTGTACCCTGGGAATCATCATTAGCACTCACCCAGACTCTGATTCCTGTTTGCTTCCCTTTTCCAGATGGCATGTTATAGAAGAACTACAATAGCCTGCATGGACTTCAGGTCCCATAATGCACTGCCTGATAGTTGGTAAAACCTGTAATCTTATGTCCATTGCTTCCTATGAGAAAAGTCTAGTTGTCCCTTTATACTGGATTCTCTCCTCCGGGACTTGTAAGAGACTGAAGCTTCACACAACTGTGACCTCTCTTGTGCAGCCCAGCCATGTAACTCTGCCTTGGCCTTGCTGCTGCCTGAAACTGCTTAGAAGCTGCCATTCCCTGAAGCTCCTCGTCATGCATTGCAGTACGAATCCTTTGTGTTCCAGACCCCTTGATGGATTGTGTTGCAGTCCTGATTATGCCTGAACCTGCTCTCTATTTACCCAGTGCTGGTCCTGCTTGTTCCAGTCAGACTCTGCTCCCTGTTTATGGTTGTTTCTGCCAGAGCCTGCTTTCTGTGACCAAGACCTATTCCAGAATTTGCGTCAACCAGAGCCTGTTCCCTTTGCCAGGCTTTGCCTCCTAGTTGGTTCCCTTTCTTTCTGCTTCCTCTTGGGGTAATGTGTCTGGTAAGTGTACTATGAGTCCTCACCTGTCTAGAAGTGTTTTACTTTGTATTTGTTCTGGCACCTGGGGCCAGATGTAGGAAACGTTCAGCGACTCGCAAACGGCAAAAATTGCCGTTTGCGAGTCGCTAAACGCGTTTCCCTATGCAGAAATGCATATTGCGAGTCGGTACCGACTCGCAATATGCATTTCAGAATCGCAAATAGGAAGGGGTGTTCCCTTCCTATTTGCGATTCGGAGTGGAATGCAATACCATTTGCGACCGCATATGCGGTCGCAAAGGGTATCGCAGTTACCATCCACTTCAAGTGGATGGTAACCCACTCTCAAATTGGAAGGGGTCCCCATGGGACCCCTTCCACTTTGTGAATGGACCCACAAATATTTTTTCAGGGCAGGGAGTGGTCCAAGGGACCACTCCCTGCCCTGAAAAAATACCGAAACTAAAGGTTTCGTTTTTTTTTTTAAGTGCAGCTCGTTTTCCTATAAGGAAAACGGGCTACACTAAAAAAAAAAAAAATACTGCTTTATTGAAAGCAGTCACGAACATGGAGGTCTGCTGACGACAGCAGGCCTCCATGTTTGCGAGTGCCTATACTCGCTATGGGGCCGCAATTTGCGACCCACCTCATGAATATTAATGAGGTGGGTCATTGCGACCCATAGCGAGTCGCAGTCGGTGTCTGAGACACCGTACTGCATACCAATTTTCGACTTGCAAATTGCGAGTCGCAGGGACTCGCAATTTGCAAGTCGCAAATTGGTTCTTTGCTACATCTGGCCCCTGATTTCCAGGAGGCTAATCCAACCCCCATCCTTTGTCTAGTGTTGCATGTAGTCATTAGTGCCGAACAGTGACAGTGTGCTATGGCTGTATTCCAGGAATTTTTACCGTGTCTCCAGCCCGACCAACAAGAGCTAGTCTCATGTCTGTAAGTATAATCCTTGTTTGTGCCCTGAGTGGCCATACGCAAGATTCACTTCTGCTGCCACCTTTCTATGGGGCTTGCTTGGTGATTAGCTGTGAGATTAATCTGCGCACAGGCACTGACGTTCCCTTTAGCCGTGGGAAGTTCTGGGCCCTACCCTGTGTACAATCTTAGTGATAAGCCCTGTGTGTTTGTCCATTACTGACCCGTTCCATATTTGTCCATACTAAGGTTGCTCTGTCTTCACTCTTCTGTATTATCTGCCTTACCAGAGCTGCCCTATCCCCTTGTATGTCTTTAGCTGCTCTTTTGTTTTGGTACACTTCTTCCTTGCAAGATACTCTGTGAACTTAAGGGTTGCCCCAACAAAATCCTGACTAGACCCGCACGAAACCGTAACACCATGGAACCCAATCCTGACACAGGCTACACATTCCCACACACTTGAACAGAACACTTCTGTGAAATACACATCTGAAAATATGTGAGCACATGCAGCCAGGGCAGCAGGTCCACCACAGCAACATGAGTAACATAGGTAATTTTCATGAGTCAAACTGACGTGTACCTAACAATTTTATGAGTGGAATTAAGCCACAGTGTTGCTAACACAGTACGTACCAAACATGTACAAATGGCTGACATATGGGTAGTTCACACACAAGTCAACATGAAGTCGTAGCCAACAATTACTGACATATGAGGGGTAACATATCCGACATAGCCCTCATCATCCATCCTCAATCATCCCTGTGTTTTGTTTGTTGTGTGAAATGTAATGTCCCCAAAGTTAAACAACTACAGTCATCAAATGAGTAAACACATATTACAAACAGATATCATGACTGTTGTACATCACTGATTGCCATCTGATGTAGATACCTATTTGTAACACATTTATACATGAGGATTACGTCAAATGTATTGCATGCCGTTCCTTCAGAAGCACACACATTGTTGTTACAGTTCATTCACACACAAAACACACAGGCTATGATTTATACTTTCGTAGCACCGCATTGCTGTCATTTATTAATGCAAAAGCTGAGCAAACTTAGAAAATACAATTGTATTTTGTAAGTTTGCACCGCTTTTGTGTCCGAAAACTAAGGAAATGCGGCGCAAACATAGTATAAATCCAGGCTGCAGTTGCATGCTCTACCACATGTGGCCAACCACTCTACCACACACTGCAGGCCATACTATCCTATGTCCATCTTGATACAGGGTGTATGCATGTTAAATAATTGAAAATCACGCAAACACAGTTTGAGTCAAAAATGTTGATGCAAATGGGTCGAAAAACAACACAAACGCTATCTAAACATACATGGGCCCTAGCGTTAATTCCAACCGCGCACCCCATGCATGAGGATATCCATTCAAATAGAGGTTTCCCGGTAATGCGTGGTATTTTGCCACACATGTAGGTTATGCGTCGAATATATTCACGCAAACATTGTATGCGTAAAAAAGAATACACGCAAGACTGAAAACAGGATGCAAAGGAGACAGGAAGTAATGTAATAGGAAATCCTGTTTACAGACATGGTATTGTGAGTGCACTTTCACTTTCACTTTACAGTCTGTGCTTTTTCTTGTCTGTGTGGCTGTGTCTTGATGTTGCTCGTGTATGGACTGAGTTTCTTGAATCTTGTGGTGTCTCTCTTGTGTATTTTTGTGTATTCTATTTGCATATTGAACCTGTTCAAGTGCTTTTGTGTAATTTAGTGTTTTTTGGATTGTATTTGTACTGCCAGGTGTCTGTTTGGGGGTTACATTAGTTGGGTTAGTTGGGGTTTGTATTTTGGGTGTAAGTTTCCTTTTTTCAGATTTATTTTCCTTCCTTTTTCCCTTTTTTTCTTTAAATTGTGGTGCACGAACATGTCTTGAAGGGTTAGGCTGACCCGCATGGGTGAGGAGGAGCTTGGGGCATTTGTGTGGCTTGTGTGCCGCTTTCTGCCAATGATGCTGGAGATGGGTGGGCGTGTGATAAAGGGGTATCACATTGAGGCAAGGTGGCTGCGTTGGGGCAAGGTGCTCTACCACCTCATTTGTTTCTTCACCACAACAAGGAATGAGCACCAGCTGAAGCATCGCAGGGCTGACCTGGTGGCTCGAGAACAGGACCTGCTGGACCACCTGGGTGTTGGTGAGTATCACATTGAATGCTCCTGAGTGACAGTAGCAGATGTCTTGACATGCTGCATGCAATGTTTGTGGCTATGGTGAATGCAAGTAGAACAAACTGTTAGTGTTTCAGTACTGAGATGTATTCCACATGTCCATACATGTTAACAATGCAGTCCTGAGCTTTGTTGAGTCATGTCCGACTATTACTTAGGGCCAAATGTACCAAGCTATTTTTAATTCTCACAAATGGCCTAGTTTTCAGATTTATTGTGTTTACATCAGGAAAAATGTTCATTCAAATGCACATCCCCCAATTTTGCCATTCAGCTATCACATTTCCGAATCACAAAACAGGGTTTGCTAGTGGCATTTAGGATGGGGCGTTCCTTTCCTATTATTGAGTCGCAGACCGCTGATTGATTCTTTCTAGACCGCAAATGCTGGCACTAAACCATTGCAGTTACCAGCCGTTTCAAGTTGGTGCTAAACCATTTGGTAAAGGGGAAGGGTCCCCATGGGATCCCTTCCCCTTTGTGAATGCATGGCCAAAAATTGTTTCTGAGCAGGAAGTTGTCCCATGGATCACTGACTGCTTCCCAAAAATTATTTGAGCATTAATATTGATTTATGAAATGCTTTCTGTTTACCACTGCTGAAATAAGGCTGCATTTAAACAAAAATGTACATCCCTATTTGAAAGCAGTCACAGACATGGTGGTCTGCTGAGCCCAGCAGACCAGCATCCTTGTGAGGGCCGCCATTCCCAAGGGGTTTGCAAAATTAGACCTACCTCATCAAAATTCATGAGGTAGGTCATTTGCTACCCTATTTGTTAATTGCAAACAGTGTCATTGACAGTATAGTTCCTCAGATCATCCTACTTGCAAATTGCTAGTTGCTAAGTCTCGCAATGTGTGACTCACAAAACCTGATCTTGGTACATGTGGCCATGAGTAACACATTTTAGGTGCAATGACAACACCCGGGCCCAGGCATTCTGTCAATGATGATGAGCGAAGACACTGTCAGCATACCACATTTCACTGTATTAGGACAGCTAAGTGGGGTATCCATGTTTAGCGCTACATTGTCAACATTACACACACATGATCCCTGCCATCATGTTGGCAAAGGGGGCATATGCGGCTTAGGGGACACAGACAATGAGGCATTTGTTACCTACATGCATCTGTTATGGACCACTGAATGCACGATAATTGCTGACTGAAAACTGACCCACATGTCCATCACACAGTTACTCATTGTCCCTTGATGCACAAGCCACGATACCCGAGTCACTTGTATTGCAGTGCACCAAGGAAGTGCCATTGAAATTGTCACCCAATTACAAATCATGACATGGAGTACCTTCTGAAATGGATTAGCCATAAATGTTTGTAGTCGGGTTTATCACCACATGATTTGTTAGGCCCAGTGCATATGTTCATATGTGTGTCTATCACTCACTGGAGTGAGTTTGCAGTGGTTTGTCTGTTGGAGTGTCTACGTGCAGGATCAGCAGCTCACTCATCTAAAATGTTACACACTCTGATATCTTGTCCACACGTTTGTACAGTGATCTAACATTGAGCACATATTTCCTTTCCATGTCTTACAGGTGGAACGGCCCCCTATACTATTGGGGAAGTGGCTCGATTTGAGGACCCAGACGTATCCAGTAAGTGTGATAATGTCTGTCCTGTGTAGTGATTGCAGCTGTTGTGTGAGTGACTCTTGTGTGTTGCACTCATTGCAAGATACAATGAGCTGGCATGTGATCTGATATTTTACTTGATTGGATGTTGACATAGTGTTCCATGCAAGGGTTAGACATTCATAGATTCATATCTTGGGAGTTTTGTGCTGCACAATAGGCAGCAGCATGTGAACAAGGTGACTAGTAGCCACATGTAGCCCCACATTTGACTTGGAAGTGCTCCAGTGTCAGAATATTGTCACCGAGTCATACCCTCATTTTCACAAGACAGTGATGCATCAGTTTTCCACACAAATTTGTGCATCCCTGTATTGTAATGTACATGTAGGACTGTATGGGTAACTGTCCCCCAGCATCTAGCCCCATAAGTTGTACTCCATTTACGTGCCACTTATGTGGTATGTAATAGGCATACATGCAGGTCAGGGCTAGACGTGTGCTGGTATCAATGTGGGTGATTTTGGAACTGGGTTGGCAGATCAGGTGTTGATGGTTGTCCACAAATGGAAACGTGAATGTAGATGTGAGTCACCTATGGATACCTCATTCCTAGGTGGCAGCCCTCCTCACATGTGTTCCACTCACTAACTCCATGTACAAGTGGACATGGCTTTGTGGGTGTCCTCGACAGTTGTGATGATGTACTGCATGCCCATCCCCCCTGAGGCACAGGGGTAGGGGAAGAACATATATGTAGGTAGATGTGATGGTCACAGTGTAGATGACAGTCATCTCATTCAAGCATGTATGTTTCCGAAATAACACTGACCCCTTATGATTAGCAACTACATACCATCCTGCCAATTACATTGACAAATCACTGGCCTTGGGTGCCTTGAAGTTGACTCAGATGATAAAGATTAGTTGGCCTGGCCCATGTGAAATACTTACTGCTTTTGCATTGTGACACATTGCACTACATCAGTACACAGATCACTTCATTTGGTACACCTCTTGTTGTGCTTTGCTGTGCTGTTCAATACTTGATGGTTAGGCAGCATTACCATTTCATTCATCAGGGACATTATATCATCTGTACTGTGATTTGGACTGCATGTGCAGTTTGAGGGAGAGTGTTAGATTATCATCTGTACATGCATCACACAATGATGACACTGATGGTTGCCTGTCTCATTTTTACAGCTGCCAACATGAATGTAGCAGAGATCAGGGATTTCCAGAGGCGGTCAGTGAGGTAAAGACACATCTTGGATGTTGAGTCTGGGTTCTGGAGGATGGCAAGACGCTATCGGAGAGAGAGAGCACAGGAGAATGGTGGCTTTCAGCCAAGGGGGACCGGCATTGGCCACAACAGGTGGAGCTACCACCACAACTGCAGCCAGTAGCACAGCGGCCACCATAACATCAGCCCCACCTGCTGCACCCTCAACCTCAGGACCAACACCCACCACACCTGCTGCATCTTCCACTTCAGCACCACCGATCACCACACCTCCAGGAGCAACTACGTCTGGAACACAGACCACCACATCTGCTGCTTTGGACATGGCCGCCATTTCACAGCTCCAAAGGGACATGCATAAAGTCATGAAAAAGCTTGACACTCTCCAGCGGGACATGGACAGAAATAGCCGGAGGCTAAAATCTATAAAGAAAACTCTGAAGAGGGCAAACCTCTGAACTCCTGGCTCCCCTCACCCCTAATTCCGTCCCTTCCTTCCTCATTCCTTATTTAGTTTTTTAGGGGGTTTAGGGGGTTTAGTGATAGGTTAGAGTAGGGTAGTAGTTTAGATAGGATAAGTAGGTGGGGGTAATACCAAAAAAACTTCTTACTTCAGAAAAAGGTTCCTAACATAATGAATCCTAATGATACATCTAAAAGATGATGCAGAAAGAGGACAGAACAGAAAAATAAGAGAACAAAAGAGGAAGGAAAATGGAAAACTAGAACAACATGCACGTGTACTACACAAAAACAAAATAACGACAACCATAAAGGGAGAAAAAGCACAAAAACCAAAAAAGAAGACGAAGAAAAAAACAACAGAGGAGAAAAACAACCAAAACAAACAGCCAACAAACGATAGTCTAACAAGCATAGCCCAATGATATGTATGTTATCATATTTTAATTCAAACAACAATTATATGCATATACAATGTAATCTATGAAAATAATATAAGAGTAAACTATATATATCCTGGGAAACAAAACACTAAAAAAGACATATAAACCACTCATACCAACAATCACACCATAAAAACTTATATAGACCAGACAATTTGATGTAAAGTGAGGACACAATACAATTTCAGGGCTGATTGACCTGGATAACAAGCAACTCACTGTCTGAACAAAAGAAACATATTACAGAATGGCAATAGAAAGTCCACCAAATAATATTTATATAATATAAATAATCTCTGTGTTCCTAGTTCATTAAATAGTGTTGAATTCAGAGAATTTCTTCCTCCATCCGAAACTTATAACACTCTAAACCTCATTGTAAGGGGATAGCTGGCGATTAAAGTCTTATTATCTTGTATTTCCAACGTGTCCAATTAAGATCGTGTCTTGGTCCAAACCAAAAAACGTGCTGACGCGTATTTCGGTGAAACGTGACCCTATCCAGGGACACCCACCTTCCTCAGGGCACCTATATTTTACATAAGCAAAATTTGTTTCCCACAGGAAAACAGTGATCAACCTTCCAGCTTGTACCAGCCGATGTTTCCTATTCCCCAACAGAATTATTAAAGCTTTTGTCCTGATGGTATGGAGAAAAGTGCACTATGAAACATCCAATAATAAGCCTCCTCATATACGTTCATCCACTTCATAAAGCCGCGAGGACAACGTCCTTGTAATCACTTTTCTCGTATAGTGTTGTGGTTAATGACTGTAATTCATAACTGTCGCAGAGTTGTCATTTATGGACGGTACGCCAAATACCTTGCAAAGAAACGTAGGTGGGGGTTTCATATTATCACATGTTTTTGGGTGGGGGTTAATGTTGGGGCTTTTGTGTATTTTAATTTAAAAAAAGAATATATAAACATTTTAAAAAATACAAAAAATATATATTTGTTTAGTATTAGTTAGTATCTGTTTAGGTTAGTATATGTTGTCCTACATGTGTCTCGTCATATAAGGGGTACGGGGGGCAAATGTTTAGAGTGTGTTGTTAAATGTGGTGTAAGCTTAGCGTAAGGTAATTAGGGCCAGTTGTGGGTAATGTATAGTTAGGATAGACTAGGTTAGTATAGGTGTGTTACGTGGTTTTAAGTTCAGTTTTGTACATAGTTATAAAATATTTAGGTACTCCCTTACTGCATGTGTCATATGCTTGGGGACCTGGGTCTTTGCATGAGTGTACAGTGCAAATTGTCTGTTGGCCTGTGTATTCCGTCCTGCATCCACATCCCACTCTTGACATTTCAATTCCCAATTCCAACTGAACTGTCAAATTGGCAGCTGCAACAAATCTAAATCTCTATGCATCCATTGTACCCACCACTCAACATGACTATGGTTCCCATGTATTGGACAGGTAGGTGTGGTTTTAAAGCTGTCATTGTTTGGGTCCTGTGTCAGAATGTTGGGCACTGTGGGACATCTGCCTGCAGCCTGATGTTCATGTAAACACTGCTAAACTGAGTAGTGTCAATTTCAGATGAGGTCAAGTATACAAATTTCACACCTATATGTACACTCAGCTGACGTTATTGGCCAAAACCTCTTACACAGCCATTCCTGCTGTATGCTGTGTATGCTTTATAGCAAATGTCACATACACAATGACTTTCTTGTAGGGTATGTGGCCAGCATTGAGTTTCATCTTGTAGATTCCTTGGGACAGAAATATACTATTTTTGCACTGCATTTGACTCTTTTGTGTAACGCAAAAGCAGCGCATACTTACAAATGACAATGATATTCTGTAATTTTGTGCTGCTTTTACTCCAAAAATGAGGCACATGCAGCACAGAGGAATTAGAAGTCATGGCCCTTGTGCGTAAATATCTACCCACAATATTTCTGCACTCTGGTATTGACAAACTGTGACCATAGACATGTTACATGCATCACAAATCTCCAGCAAAGTAGATGGGTCACATTACACAGAGACAAAGTGGCTGTGTGAGTGCTGTTTATTTTAAAGTGCTGTAGTGCAATATTTACATAGTCCAGATTTGTGAGCCCATTAGTGTAAAGCATTCTATTGTGATGCAACACAAGTGCAAGGTTGAGGGACATTTCATTGGACATGCTGAGGTGAAGTGTCATTCAGTGCAGAGTAACATGAATTGCCAAGTCAGTAGTGAGAAACAATTGCAGTCCATAATGGTAAGGTTAACAGTGTCGGATGTCACCAACTGTAGCAACACTGGCATGCTTTCAAGCACAGGACATAGGAAAATCAGTGCCCATGTGGCATGGGCTAGTGCTAATGGGTACTCCTACTGGTGAATATGATCTGTCCCACATCTTCATCCTTTGATGTGTGTGTCGACTCCTCTGCCCTTGATGGTGGTGCTCTTCTACCCTACCCTCCTGGTATGCTTCTGCATTTCCAGCAGTCTTGACATGGCGGTGTACCCCCATGCAAAGGTTGTTGGTGTTGTGCTGTGCCCCTGGATGCCCCTGCACAGCCCATACACCTGGCATGGGCAGTGCAGGGAGTCCCGTGCCGTGCCCCTTTGCCCTTTCCACTGCCTGATTTTCAGGGCTGACATGCATTGTGTAGTAGGTATGTGCCTCCCCCTTCTTGCACTTGAAATTTAGGCATTTTTGTCCCCTATGCAACTTACCCTGCATATGTGTTCTTTCCTGGTAGTCTGCGATGTCCTGCGATACCAATGACGATTTTCTCCGGGATGGCGGCTGCAACTATCTCCTCCATCTCGTCCGGGTCCTCTTGTGGTGCTGGAATCCCACCTCCGGTCTGCTGTGCTGTCCTCCTGTTCCTTCCCATTTTCTCCTTTGTCCTGCACTTGCAGTCATGCCAGTGTTTCTTGCACTCCGTGACAGTTCTCATGACCTCTGCCACACTGTTAATCTTTTCCACAATCTGTTGCCAAATTGCCTCTCTCCTCCCAATTGGCAATTTAGAGGTGATGAATAGTTGATGCTCCGTCACCTCTCTGACCAGTATTTCATGCTCCTCTGCACCGAAGCAACACTTCCTCTTCTTCTTTTTTCTCCCCTGGTCTTGTCTGTGTCCTCCTGGCTGGTTCCTGGTTGTGTGGGGTCTCCCTGGGGGTCTCTCCTTGCTTCTGGGATCCATTTTGGGGCTCCTTAGCACTGTTTGCTGTGTTTGCATCTCTTTTTGACACTATTGCGGTGGAAAATGGTGCATATCCGTTTTGTGACGTTTTTCCATGTCGCCAACCAGGTTTGAGTCATTTTACCTGCATTAACGTCATTTTGCCTTACGACAAGGCACAATAATTAGCATCAGGAAAAATTACTCTAACCTGTTCTTAGCTCCACCCTGTTTCAAAGTATAAATTTGACACCCAGGTGGCGTTAAAAAATTACGCTAGCCAGCACTAAAACTTTTCCTTCAAAAAGTATAAATCTGGCCGTAAATGCTTTATATCTACGGATTGTGTGTGACAAGACCAACAACCATCTGAGAGTTCGGGGTAGACTTTATGTAATGTTGCAGGGGTTATCAATTGCCTGTTATAAACATAAAAAATAGTTTGTGTAGTCTTAACCACACAAGAAGATGCTCCTTTTATTGTTGATGGGATGAGGAGACAGTGTCAGAATGAGATTAGAACGGTTCTGAATATGTGTTAGATTTGAAAGGAATATTAAAAATGAGCCTTGTATTATCTGAGATATGTCTACCATGAACAAAACCATATTGTTCCTTTCCCAAAATATTTGTGAGAAAAGAATCCAATTGTTATGCTAAGACTTTAGAAAACATTGTGTAACCTATATTGACCAAGTATTGAGGATCTTTGCCATCTATTAGTATGAAACAAATAAGGACCTCTAGGAAAGTGTGATTAGAGTTACCAATGTATGGAAAATGTTGAATCAGATTTAATAGTTTGGACAAAAGCAAATGACAAAAAAGAAGATACAATTCTGCTGTAAATTCATCAGCACTGGGTGTTTTATCTTTTTTGAGAGCATGAAGTGCTGTATAAAGTTCTGCTTTGGAGACATCTGATTCAAGAGAGAAGAAATCTAAAGTTGTGCCAAAAGATTTTGGTATATCAGAAAAATAGCTGAGAATCTGATGATCTGCATGAAAAGTTTCTGATTTGTGTAAAGGTAACGTAAAAGTGAACACATTCATTTAGGATGTCCAAATTCTTGGGTAATAGATGAGAATCTTGTCTAGTATACACTCTAATTTAGTTGTATTCTTTTTTAATTCAAGATAATTTGCCAGAAGTTGATCAGAGATTAAAATTGACCGAATGTCTGTAGAATGTAATGTCTGAGATACATTATGTGAAGTAAAAATATGATTTTTCCTTGATTATGAATGATGCACAGGAGAAATGTTATGTGTATTATCTCAAAGTGAGGTGACAAAGTTTTCATAAATCAATTAATGCTATTTGCTTTGTTGAGTTGCCAAATGATTTTTGAGCATTAGTATGGAAATACTGAGAGTTAAAGTTTCTGTAGAAAAAAGGGTCCATAATTTGGTTACAGTCTCCTGCAACTATGAGATTGTCATCCAAATACTGCAAGAGCTTGCATGAAATATTTGACCAAGTTTGACAATCTAGCTTTGTTTGGCCATATATGCTGAAAAAAGAAAATGACAAATTATCAAGGAGGAAATGAGTGAACAACCATCTACCATTTGCATCGGTTTCTTGAAGAGTAAGTTTCATGTTCAAAGACTTACAAAATAAGGTGAAAACACCATTTTGTTTTCCATCTCCTGGAGAGAAAAAGATTTCCCCAACCCAACCTCTCCTTAATTGTAAGGAATCAGTGTCAATAAAATGAGATTCTTGTTAAATGGCAATATCAACATTAGGATTAGACAGAAAAGATAAGACATGTTGCCTCTTAATAGGAGACCCTAAACCCTTAACCTTCAAAGATACAACATTTAAAGTAAAAAAAGAGAAAAGAATGCATCACTGTGAACTAGACTACAAATATGAAAAGCAAATGCAATATGCAGCGTTCCAAAATGTAGAAATAACAAGAGTCGGAAGAAAGATGTGGAGGTGGAAGTAAAAAATCTTTGAAAAAGAGTAAAGGAAGGTAAGGAAGTAGAACAACCATGAACATATTAGAAGAATAATGAAAACAACCAGGATGAGAAAAATAAGGATAAAGATTGGAGGAAGGGAGAACATGCCTAGGTGTATATCAGAAGGTTGGGGGGTAGAAAAGATGACAATTTCAGGCTCCAAAGGAAAGGAGTTGGGTATACTTTGATACACAGGACGGTGATGACAAAAGGATGAACGGAAACCGTTCATGTAAAAAGAATATGCATATGTTAAGAAGGATAACAGTAAAAAATGTATATAATTTAGGAACTAGCAAGAAACACTACCTTGGTTTGATAAAATAAACATTTCAAAGATATATTATAGAAGACAAAACATGTTAATGTTCATTAAAGCTGAACAGTTTCATGGCCTCTGATTTGCAGCTCAAAATAAAATATTTTAATCTCTCTGGGTCTTCATAAGATGCTGTTTTATTTTTGTATGTGACTTTGAAGAGGCAAGGATGTAGTAATCCAAATCTCATATTGAAAGAATGACACTACTTCCTCATGTTTAGAAAGGCTTTGCATCTATTTGCAGGATTTTTTAGCATTGGCTTGTGAAAAATATAAATAATACCCTGACCAGGAGATTTTCCTTTTGGTTTGAACAGCAGTAAGGACTTTAAGTATGTCGGTGTATTATAGGAAATAAAGAATGATGCCTCTAGGTTTAGTTGATGAGGTTGCGATATTTGGTTGGTGTCCCAATTTGTGCGGTCTATGAATGTCGAGTGTAGGCAAGTCATTTAAGTCCAATACTTTAGGTAGGAAGGATTTGAAAAAGACCAACGGATCAGTGCCCTCCGTACCTTCCAGTAGTCCATATGTATATGAAGGTTATTTCTCCTGTTTCAGTTCTCAAGATTTTGTGCTTGCTTTTTAAGAATGAAGAATTGTATTTGCAAGTGTTCAATTTTGTGCGAGCTTTTCACGAATGTGGATACACATTATTCTACTATTATGATACGTTCATTCATTCTGGACCATTTGTCTTTCAGAGTCTGCAGTCTTGTATTAGTTTCCTCAATGTATGGACTTAAAGCCTGAATTTCCACTAGTAAAAGTGCAGTACAAGTAGGAGAAGGAGATGGAGTCTTAGGTGGGCATGGAAGGTCTTCTGTAAGCCTTTTTACCTTGGGGTTTGCTGACATTTAGATGAGAGGAAGAAGTGTCCATCTATTGTGCACTAGGGGACATGGATAATCCTTTTTGTAATGAAGACAAACTTAAATCCTCTTTTAGTAGGATATGTGTATTGGTGAAGATTCCCATTTTGGTGTGATAATGAAGAGATCTTAGACATGTTACATGCATCACAAATCTCCAGCAAAGTGGATGGGTCACATTACACAAAGACAAAGTGGTTGAGTGAGTGCTGTTTATTTTAAAGTGCTGTAGTGCAATATTTACATAGTCCAGATTTGTGAGCCCATTAGTGTAAAGCATTCTATTGTGATGCAACACAAGTGCAAGGTTGAGGGACATTTAATTGGACATGCTGAGATGAAGTGTCATTCAGTGCAGAGTAACATGAATTGCCAAGTGAGTAGTGAGAAACAATTGCAGTCCATAGTGGTAAGGTTAACAGTGTCGGATGTCACCAACTGTAGCAACACTGGCATGCTGTCAAGCACAGGACAAATGAAAATCAGTGCCCATGTGGCATGGGCTAGTGCTAATGGGTTCTCCTACGGGTGAATATGATCTGTCCCACATCTTCATCCTCTGATGTGTGTGTCGTCTCCTCTGCCCTTGATGGTGGTGCTCTTCTACCCTACCCTCCTGGAATGCTTCAGTATTTCCAGCAGTCTTGACTTGGCGGTGTACCCCCATGCAAAGGTTGCTTGTGTTGTGCTGTGCCCCTGGATGCCCCTGCACAGCCCATACACCTGACATGGGCAGTGCAGGGAATCCCGTGCCGTACCCCTTTGCCCTTTCCACTGCCTGATTTTCAGGGCTGACATGCATTGTGTAGTAGGTATGTGCCTCCCCCTTCTTGCACTTGACATTTAGGCATTTTTGTCCCCCATGCAACTTACCCTGCATATGTGTTCTTTCCTGGTAGTCTGCCATGTCCTGCGATACCAGTGATGATTTCCTCCGGGATGGCGGCTGCAACTATCTCCTCCATCTCGTCCGGGTCCTCTTGTGGTGCTGGACTCCCACCTCCGGTCTGCTGTGCTGCCCTCCTGTTCCTTCCCATTTTCTCCTTTGTCCTGCACTTGCAGTCATGCCAGTGTTTCTTGCACTCCGTGACAGTTCTCCTGACCTCTGCCACACTGTTAATCTTGTCCACAATCTGTTGCCAAATTGCCTCTCTCCTCCCAATTGGCAATTTAGAGGTGATGAATAGTTGATGCTCCGTCACCTCTCTGACCAGTATTTCATGCTCCTCTGCACCGAAGCAACACTTCCTCTTCTTCTTTTTTCTCCCCTGGTCTTGTCTGTGTCCTCCTGGCTGGTTCCTGGTTGTGTGGGGTCTCCCTGGGGGTCTCTCCTTGCTTTTGGGATCCATTTTGGGGCTCCTTAGCACTGTTTGCTGTGTTTGCATCTCTTTTTGACACTATTGCGGTGGAAAATGGTGCATATCCGTTTTGTAACGTTTTTCCATGTCGCAAACTGGGTTAGAGTCATTTTTCCTGCATTAACGTCATTTTGCCTTACGACAAGGCACAATAATTAGCATCAGGAAAAATTACTCTAACTTGTTCTTAGCTCCACCCTGTTTCAAAGTATAAATTTGACACCCAGGTGGCGTTAAAAAATTACGCTAGCCAGCGCTAAAACTTTTCCTTCAAAAAGTATAAATCTGGCCGTAAATGCTTTATATCTATGGATTGTGTGTGACAAGACCAACAACCATCTGAGAGTTTGGGGTAGATTTTATGTAATGTTGCAGGGGTTATCAATTGCCTGTTATAAACATAAAAAATAGTTTGTGTAGTCTTAACCACACAAGAAGATGCTCCTTTAATTGTTGATGCGATGAGGAGACAGTGTCAGAATGAGATTAGAACAGTTCTGAATATGTGTTAGATTTGAAAGAAATATTAAAAATGAGCCTTGTATTATCTGAGATATGTCTACCATGAACAAAACCATATTGTTCCTTTCCCAAAATATTTTAGAGAAAATAATCCAATTGTTATGCTAAGACTTTAGAAAACATTTTGTAACCTATATTGACCAAGTATTGAGGATCTTTGCCATATTTTAGTATGAAACAAATAAGGACCTCTAGGAAAGTGTGATTAGAGTTACCAATGTGTGGAAAATGTTGAATCAGATTTAATAGTCTGGACAAAAGCAAATGACAAAAAAGAAGATACAATTTTGCTGTAAATTCATCAGCACTGGGTGTTTTATCCTTTTTGAGAGCATGAAGTGCTGTATAAAGTTCTGCTTGGGAGACATCTGATTCAAGAGAGAAGAAATCTAAAGTTGTGCCAAAAGATTTTTGCATATTGGAAAAATAGCTGAGAATCTGATGATCTGCATCAAAAAGTTTCTGGTTTGCTCAATGTATCATAAAAGTGAACAAATTCATTTAGCATGTCGAAATTCTTGGGTAATAGATGAGAATCTTGTCTAGTATACACTCTAATTTAGTTGTATTCTTTTTTAATTCAAGATAATTTGCCAGAAGTTGATCAGAGATTAAAATTGACCCAATGTCTGTGGAATTTAATGTCTGCGATACATTATGTGAAGTAAAAATATGATTTTTCCTTGATTATGAATGATGCACAGGAGAAATGTTATGTGTATTATCTCAAAGTGAGGTGACAAAGTCTTCATAAATCAATTAATGCTATTTGCTTAATTGAGTTGCCAAATGATTTTTGAGCTTTAGTATGGATATACTGAGAGTTAAAGTTTCTGTGGAAAAAAGGGTCCATAATTTGGTTACAGTCTCCTGCAACTATGAGATTGTCATCCAAATACTGCAAGAGCTTGCATGAAATATTTGACCAAGATTGACAATCTAGCTTTGTTGGGCCATATATGCTGAAAAAAGAAAATGACAAATTATCAAGGAGGAAATGAGTGAACAACCATCTACCATTTGCATCGGTTTCTTGAAGAGTAAGTTTCATGTTCAAAGACTTACAAAATAAGGTGAAAACACCATTTTGTTTTCCATCTCCTGGAGAGAAAAAGATTACCCCAACCCAACCTCTCCTTAATTGTAAGGAATCAGTGTCAATAAAATGAGATTCTTGTTAAATGGCAATATCAACATTAAGAATAGACAGAAAAGATAAGACATGTTGCCTCTTAATAGGAGACCCTAAACCCTTAACCTTCCAAGATACAACATTTAAAGTAAAAAAAGACAAAAGAATGCATCACTGTGAACTAGACTACAAATATGAAAAGCAAATGCAATATGCAGCGTTCCAAAATGTAGAAATAACAAGAGTCGGAAGAAAGATGTGGAGGTGGAAGTAAAAAAACTTTGAAAAAGAGTAAAGGAAGGTAAAGAAGTAGAACAACCATGAACATATTAAAAGAATAATTAAAACAACCAGGATGAGAAAAATAAGGATAAACATTGGAGGAAGGGAGAACATGCCTAGTTGTACATCAGAAGGTTGGGGGTAGAAAAGATGTCAATTTCAGGCTCCAAAGGAAAGGACTTGGGTATACTTTGATACACAGGACGGTGATGACAAAAGGATGAATGGAAACAGTTCATGTAAAAAGAATATGCATATGTTAAGAAGGATAACAGTAAAAAAATGTATATAATTTAGGAACTAGCAAGAAAAACTACCCTGGTTTGATAAAATAAACATTTCAAAGATATATTATAGAAGACAAAACATGTTAATGTTCATTAAAGCTGAATAGTTCCATGGCCTCTGATTTGCAGCTCAAAATAAAATATTTTAATCTCTCTGGGTCTTCATAAGATGCTGTTTTATTTTTGTATGTGACTTTGAAGAGGCAAGGATGTAGTAATCCAAATCTCATATTGAGAGAATGACACTACTTCCTCATGTTTAGGAAGGCTTTGCATCTATTTGCAGGATTTTTTTGCATAGTCTTGTGAAAAATATAAATAATACCCTGACCAGGAGATTTTCCTTTTGGTTTGAACAGAAGTAAGGACTTTAAGTATGTCGGTGTATTCTAGGAAATAAAGAATGATGCCTCTAGGTTTAGTTGATGAGGTTGCGATATTTGGTTGGTGTCCTAATTTGTGCGGTCTATGATTGTCGAGTGTAGGCGAGTCATCTAAGTCCAATACTTTAGGTAGGAAGGATTTGAAAAAGACCAACGGATCAGTGCCCTCCGTACCTTCCAGTAGTCCATATGTATATGAAGGTTATTTCTCCTGTTTCAGTTCTCAGGATTTGGTGCTTGCTTTTTAAGAATGGAGAATTGTATTTGCAAGTATTCAATTTTGAGCGAGCTTTCCACGAATGTGGATACACATTATTCTACTGTTATGATACGTTCATCCATTCTGGACCATTTGTCTTTCAGAGTCTGCAGTCTTGTATTAGTTTCCTCAATGTATGGACTTAAAGCCTGAATTTCCACTAGTAAAAGCGCAGTACAAGTAGGAGAAGGAGATGGAGTCTTAGGTGGGCATGGAAGGTCTTCTGTAAGCCTTTTTACCTTGGGGTTTGCTGACATTTAGATGAGAGGAAGAAGTGTCCATCTATTGTGCACTAGGGGACATGGATAATCCTTTCTGTAATGAAGACAAACTTAAATCCTCTTTTAGTAGGATATGTGTATTGGTGAAGATTCCCATTTTGGTGTGATAATGAAGAGACACTGGAGTAAGTGGTTCTTTAGCATACAGTATCATATTTGGCATTTTCTAGACAATATTCTCTCCTTAATAAACTTGTACTCTCCCCCACTCAGCTGGGAGCTCCAGGAGTGTTTCAAAACCATTCCATGAGACCCGTTCATTCTAAATAGTGGGTAAGATGGAGACATACAACCACTGCTGAGTAAACACAATCTTGTTTGCAGTGTGCTTCACTCACTAAATTGCATGATTTTAGTATGACCTTGATTTTCTTCACTAATTGTATCTGCCACAATTATATGGATCTATGTATGTTTTATGTTTGTCTCTTTGTTAATGTCTTTTATTCTTCCAGATCACAGAGAGAGGATCCCCACAGTGAGATTCAATCTTTATATTTTGTCAAATTATAAATAACAGGATACATAAAATGTCTGATTAGCATTGCTAATTTGGTAGATTAGGATTTACCCTCTGGAAGACAATGTGTTTAGGCAAAGTGGGAGGCAAAGTATTTAGGAAGCACCAAAACAGTAATAAAGTAAAAATACAACATCAGAAAAATCCCAAACCAATTTAGAAGAATAGAGTACATGTTACTAACTAAAATGATAACCACAATGACAGAAATCTAATCAGGAGAACAGGAGCTATTGAATTTCAAAGTGCCACTCACGGCTATCTAGTTGTGCAAGGCAGGGCGAAATAACAAGTTCAGGCCGACCCAAATAGACAACAGGTAGGTAACAGGCACAAGTCAGTCCTGATGTAGAAATACCTTCACAAGTCAGTCGCAAAGACTTCTTTTCACATTGTGGAAGCTGTGAGAAAGAGTCTCTCAGCACAAACACTAGGTTGAGCATTGCAGGTTGGTTGCAGCTGTATTGCAAAGAGCTGGTCATCATCAGAGCTACACATTGGTGGATTGTCAAAGACAGTCACTGTCGGTGCAGAGTGCAGATCGTGGTTTGTTGATCGTTGCAGACGGTTGCTGTTGACTCAAAGAACAGGTCTCACCGGAGCTTCACGTTGGCAGTCATGGTGGGTGGCAAAGTCTTGCCACAAACAAGCCCATACACATTCACGAAGAGCCCAAATTTCAGGAGTTTCACCTTTTTCTTGTGGAGGTGATCTCACCAAGCTAAGCAAGGGTCCAGGACCTGAAGATACCTCTTGGGGATCAGGACTCACTCCAGCAGAGGCCAGCATCAGGTCTCAGTCAGGTCTACTGAGTGCTGGCCATCTGGGAAGTTGCAGGGAGGCTTCTGAAACCTTTGTATGTCCTTGTAGCTCACGCAGGTCAGCCAACTGAGCATTGGAGTCACTTTGGTTAGCCTGGGATCAAGGCAAGCAGGTCCAATCTTCTTTCTTCAGACAGCAAGGCAGTTATTCCAGCAGTAATGCAATCTTTCCGGCATCAACACAGTCTTTCTTCTGATGAGTGACTCTGAAGGTCTTCTTTTTATACCTGGAGCCAGCATATCTGTGGGGGTACTCCCTGACTTACTCTCAAACTGATTCTGATCAGTTCTTCCCCTTCCTCTGCTTTAGGCTCCAATCTCTCTAGGTGGACTAAGGCAAGGGCAGGCCCGGTGCCAGGTTCTTTTGTGTGTGCTTTGGCCAAGGTCCTTTGAAATGCAATTAGGAAGAGGTACAGCTCATCCCAGCCATCCTGCCTGGAAGGCCCTCTCCCAACCACACCCATGTCCCATTGTTCACTGGCTGGATCCAATATACTTTCTTAAAGGGGGTTGCTAACAGGCCCAGGCAGCTGGAAACTCTAAGAAAGGCCACAGAGACTCTGGGCAGGAAAATGCTGACTTTCCAGAAGTGGCCTTTTGAAAATTATAATTTAAAATATGACTTTGACATTAAGGATGATTTTAAAATACAATTAATTTGTGAAGTGGCAGACTTGAGATAGGTTTTAAAAAAACCACTTGAGTAGGTGGGAAAATGTGTGCTGCAGCCCCCTAGTAGCATTTAATTTGCAGGCCCTGGGTATATGTAGTACCATTTACTAGGACTCACAAGTAAATTAAATGTGGCAATTAAATGCAGTTCAATTTTACAATATTTAAGGAGAGAGCACCAGCACTTTACCACTGATTAGCAGGAAAAAAGTGCACCAAGGCCTAAAAGCCAACAAGAACGAGTTCAACAAAGGAAGGAAGAGGATGGCAAAAATCTTTGTTATTTTCTTTTTGTTTTTTCTAAACATTGTTAGGTATTGAGTAAAGCTGCCCTTCGACTTTGGATACCTTTTTTAATGTCTTTTGTTGAGCCTTGCATTTTTCTTCGGGCTGTAGTTTCTATTTGGTGCATTGTAATTTTCTGTTTGAATTTGTTACTGCTTTCATTAGTTGCTTCTCTTTGAGTATTGCTATTAGGCAGTGGATGAAAGTCTTTGTTATTTTTATTGATATATATCACGATTTCTTCCGTAGAGCCCTTTTGTGATCCCTAGGATCTCTGAAGTATTTTGTAAGTCTGTTATTCTGTCTTCAAGATGCTGCAAGTTTCTGATTTTAAGTTCTCCTTTTCAATATATACAATGGTTGATTTCCTCTTTAGTAGATGCTTTATGTATATAGATTTCTTTTTTTAAAGTTTCAAATAATTTTATTAGGATATAAAGACCAGTGGTACATCAATATAATGATTGGATACAATATCATATTATGAGAGGTCCACCTCCTGAACAGCATTGGAGCAATGAGTCATTTAGTAATCAACAATTTCCCACCAGAATCTCTAAAAACAGGAGAGTCATCCCCCCTGCAGACTTGTCATTGGGAAGGAATATGTAATGTAGTGTAACAAGGGGGGTGAGACCAAGGGGACCTGTCATTGAAATGGGGGACTCCGCTATGGACACTAAAATACGTTATACTCTGCATTGGGGCGAGGGTGGGATCGGAGAGGCTGAAAGGATCTACAAGACATGTGGGCTGGATCAAAGCTCCTGGGCAGGGCAAGGGAAGCATAGTTTGACATTAAGCGCTCTAACCCCTTGCACCTTGATTAGGAGGTGATGAGGAGGGGGTGGTAGAATGGGGAAAGGTACCCTTGGCACATTGGAATCTGAGTCAGGAATGGGTTGGGGAGAGACTGCATACACATCGAGACACACCTCTTGAAAGTCATGCAGATTAAGCAGGGGAGGTAGGTCTCGAAAATCAGAGACACAATTCAGGAAAGAAGACCAAATAGCACCAAAGAGGGCCACTTTGTCTTGTAATCAATAGAGGAGGCGTTCATATGATGCCACCATCTCAGAGAGCCATTTATCCTGTGTGGGCAAGTGTTGTGAGCACCAGTGTTGCAGGATACACAATTTGGCTGTTGATGGTGCCGTGGACAAAAGTCATCGGGAATACATAGTAAAATCAGGGAGATCCCCTATGTCATGTTAAATTACCAAGGGAAGGGGGAGTGGGGAGGGCAGAGAAAGCACAGGGCTCAGGGGATTGGCTGTTTGGGACCAAGAGCAGGAGATGGCCAGGCAGTCATATAGTATGTGCAGTATGTTGCAGTTGGGTTGCGAGCAATGGCAGTGTTGCGAATGAGGTAAGAGCCCTACTGATTAGAGTTTACAGGGAGTCCAATACTAGTTCTGGATCATTTTAAAAATAAAAAGCTATATCCTAGCCTCACATGCCACACTGCTCAGGTCTGTGACCAGTTCTGTAGTATGCAACAACCGGCATTATGTGCAGGTATTTTCTCACAAAAACATTGTATCTTTTGTCTGCATCTCTTCGCATTGCATTTTAACATGTGATGTCATAATATGTACAGTCATAGTGCATTGTTATGTAATCCTACATTCTTTGGAATCTATTGAAGTTCTGGAGTCCTGAGGCTGTGGCAGTTGCCTGGGGATTACTGGATCGACAAGATGGCTACTTGGTTGTGGGTCCCTCTATATTTATTAAAGAAAATATGTTTTGTTGACATTGACACAGGCAACAGTTCACACAAGGAGAGTATAATCAAAGGGCCACTGTGTCAGGCAACCATTGATGGAAACAGTGAGCTTGATGCAGCTCCAGTTAACATTGTAGTTGATAGCACTTTCTATAATTTATAGTCAGAATCCTTGACTTTAGGTAAACCTGACAGTAACCCAAAAGCATTTGGAGAGCAGGATATAGAGATGTTGGGTTATTTCCAAACTGATTTGGAATGTCTGGAAAGACATGTCAGGACCAAAGTGTATGTGGCAGTGAAAGGTTGCAACATTGTTGGCTGGATGGATCTAGCCAAGTTTGGCATTAGGGTATTCAGCTTCATCTAGGATATGGCACCCTTACAATTTTAGATGAAGTGCCAGTTTTGCCTTTAACTTATGATGGTGATGAGACACTGCAAGCCATGATTACCAAATTTCCCAGTGTATTTAAAGATAGATTGGGTCTGTCAAAGGGTTTGAACATAGAATCAATTTAAAAAATGCTACACTTATGGTGTGAGAAATTATTTGAAGACACTGGTAAGAGGGTTATGCTCGGATAGGGTAATTCTACCAACAGATTCAGCTGAATGGGTCTCGCCAGTTGTCCTGACCAGAAAGCCTTCTGGAGATCTAAGGCTATGCATGGATTTGAGGTCACTCAATATTCTGGTAGATTGTCATCCTCTACCACATATCCAGGAAATGATAGCCAACATTTGGGAATCAAAGTATTTTCCACAATAGATTTATACTCAGCTTCCATCAAACTACGCTGAGTGAAGATTCTCAGTCTCTCACCTCATTTGTTGCTCCACACATGGCATACAAGTATTTGTAACTGCCTTTTGGTCTGGCATCAGCGCCCAACGTCTTCCAAAAAAGGATAGATGCATTGTTTAGAAGCATACCTGATGGTCAGAGTTCCAGGATGACATCTTCATTTTCACCAAGGCCAAAGAGCATCATTTGGAAGTGTTATGTCAGGTATTGTGCTTAAGGATGCTGAAACTCATCACTCAACTATTGAACAGGTGAATGGGCAGTGCAGAAATTTAAGTCATATATCTGGAGAACAGCTTTTGACACTTTCACGGGCCATAAACCGCAAGTATTTCTGTTGAATGAGAATGGTTTTGGCAAGGCTTGCACCCATTTGGTAAGACTTCCGTATAAACTGCAGGAATACAATATCACTGTGAAATACATCCAAGGAGGCAAGAACTTCAGGGCAGATTGCCTATCTTACCCACCATTGCCTCATTCTAAATCTGTGGATGATGATGATGATGATGATGATGAAAATGAATGTAGAGTGACTTCCATAGATGCTGTTCAAGGGTGTGTTGGTTTTATTTCTGAAAGCGAATGACTGGCGACCCCTGAGAGTGATCCTATTTTATGCAAAGATTTTGATTTTATAGCAAAAGGACAGCCTAATGAAAAGAGGCTCTCTGAGGAAATGAAAAGTTTTCTTCACGTTTTCTTCAAGTTTGACCAAAATTCACAATATAAGAGAAGAGGCTTGAGTGGGGTGAAAGAAGTGAGAGTCAAGGAGGGAGAGAAGAGAGGACAAGAGAAGAGAAGAGGCTCGAGTGGGGAGAAAGAAGCGAGGGTCAAGGCGGGAGAAGCAGGTAGTCGGACATGCATGAACAGTCACAAACTGAGAAAAAACTCCAGGATCAGAGTGAGGCAGAGTCCACATGAAGGTACCAAATACTCATCTGGCCTGAAGGTCAAGAAAGAAGGTGAACAGTGTCTCTTGTGAAGCTCAAGTAGAGAGAGCCAGGTCCATATTGTGAGGTGTGGGAGGCTTGGGGGCGACCTGGATTTGTCTTGGTGATCACAGTGGGTCAGTTCTTCCACCATCTTGATCACTCTGTCCACTCTTGTTGCTTCCGTTGGGGTTGATCATGTTGTTGCTCATGCATAGGAGGGTCAGCTCCCAGCAGATCGCGGCCATATAGCGCCTTACTTCGGGGAACAATCGTGCCCATATTCAGATCACCCAGGAAGTCTAGAAAGTGAGCTAGGTCTGCGGGATCGTGAAAGGCCCTGGAGCCATACATGGTAATCCACATCACTACTGGCTACAGGGCCCAAACTTTATATCCCAGTTTTTCAGTTTCATCAGAGAGCTCAAAAGGCCCAATGCTTGTCACCAGACTCTGCGGGTAAATCTGCTGCCATATGAATCTGTCCTTCTTTAATGTTTGCATGCCTCCAAGAGGGTCTGTCTAATATGAACATGGTTTAGAAAATATGTGATAATAGGTTGGGGCTTGTTTCCTCCAGATGGTGGAGGGCAACATGCTCGAATGCTGTGCGCTCTTTGGATTTTGAGGGGGGAGTAAAGACCAGCCCTGTCATTATGGTAATGAACTCAACAAAAATGTGCATGCATCAGACTTTCTCCAGAATGCCATAAAAGAGGATGTTGTAATGGCAGCAGCGATCTTCAAAGTCGATCAGTTTCTGCTGAAGGCACTTGGGCCCTCATTCCGACCCTGGCGGTTTGAAACCGCCAGGTTGGAGGGCAACGGAAGCACCGCCAACAGGCTGGCGGTGATTCCAGGGCTATTCTGACCGTGGCGGTAAAGCCGCGGTCAGAAAAGGGAAACCGGCGGTTTCCCGCTGGTTTTCCCCTGGCCCAGGGAATCCTCCATGGCGGCGCTGCTTGCAGCGCCGCCATGGGGATTCCGACCCCCTTCCCGCCAGCCTGTTCCTGGTGGTAAAACCCGCTAGGAACAGGATGGTGGGAACGGGTGTCGTGGGGCCCCTGGGGGCCCCTGCACTGCCCATGCCACTGGCATGGGCAGTGCAGGGGCCCCCTAACAGGGCCCCACTATGATTTTCACTGTCTGCTATGCAGACAGTGAAAATCGCGACGGGTGCTACTGCACCCGTCGCACCCCTGCAACTCCGCCGGCTCCATTCGGAGCCGGCTTCCTCGTTGCAGGGGCTTTCCTGCTGGGCCGGCAGGCGATCTTCTGGAGATCGCCCGCCGGCCCAGCGGGAAAGTCAAAATGACCCCCGCAGTCATTTGACCGCGGTGCGGCCTTTGGGCGGTTTCCGCCCGGCGGGCAGCGCCCGCCTGACTCGGAATGAGCCCCTCGATGTCCAAATGGGAGGCTTCCAGGGTTGCCAGCTTCTCCTCCGTTGTTGAGAGACAGTGGTCAAGAGCAGCCATCATTGAGTGGAACTAGCCCATGTCCGTCTTGATGACCTTCATATCTTGGGTAAGTTTGCTGATTTTCACAACATTGAACATGAGACGAGTGCTAACTAGTGGTGTAAGCTAGCAGGGTAGCAGCAGGTCTTCAGATCTGGCCCACAGGGACAATGAGGTTGGTAGATTAGATGGCAGGCCCTAATAAGTTGGGTTGCAAGGGTCCTAAGACCAGATGCAAGATGAGGGGGGACCTCAATGCCCAAAGCAGCAAGTCCAGGTGCAGAGTCTTGATTAGAGCAGTGGCATCACTAAATACCCCCAAGTAGCTGGCACTGGGCCGAATATGTGACAGGCAGTACTGTAGCTATGGCAGGGCCCCCATGTGATGGAGCTGCCAGATTGGTCCAGGAAAGACCAGCAGCCACCAAGCCTCATCGTAGAACGAGGCCACCAAGGAGACTAAAGTAAAGCTGCCAGTGAGCAATGGGGTGGCCGCACCCATGGGCGGAAGAATGCAGCAGAAACAGGTCTCATAAGCTTGAAGGAAGAGAGGGCCTAGGCTGGGAGGCCTAAGGCCCTGCCCAGCTGCAGTGGAAGAAAGAAGTCTGGTCTAGTGAGGCACACGCAGTCCAGCAGATCTGTAGCCACCCGGCAAGTCTCTTGCAGCACAGAGAGGTTGCCACTAGAGGCAGCTGTGTGCCAAGGAAGGAGTTCTGTCCTGCAGCGTAGAGCGGGTAGTGCAGGACCACAGGCATTGAGGCAGAGTCATGGCCCTCTGGGTGGGTGAAGATGGGAAATGGCCCATTTAGATCAGGTCAGCAGGTTCTCCAGAAGGTAAGGCTGCAGTCCCTACCCATGTTGTAGTGCCAATGAATTGGAAGCAGGGGCTGCATGAACCCCCAGCAGAGGAGGAGCTCAAGAGAAGCAGCCATCTTAGGCTATGGAATGACTCCACAGCATATCCGATTCAAGGTTTTGATCTTTTCTCTCAGATTTCATCTTTTCTGTAGTCTGACTGCTGTTCCTACTGTGAAAGTACTGACTTATTTCACATGTTTTTGTTCTAGCAGCAGTGACAGTTCCTCTTGAGACTATAGTTTTGAGAGAAGAGAGCCTAGCTTCATTTTGTTCTCCTGTGTGTTCATGTGTAGCATGCTGTGATACTCTAATTTTCATTGCGAATCTTAAGTCACAGAATATAGATATGAATGGCAGTTTTCCTGCCATTTTTCTGCCTTTACATTTGGCATAGTGTTTTGGAATCTGAAATCTTTTTCATACTTCGAGCAATATGTGTTCAAGCAAAATTATATGTGATCTTTTGAGACATGCTTTTTAATTTCTTTGAAGATTCCAATTATATCTCTGCATTGATTTCAATTATATTTCTCATCTAGATATTTCAGTAGGTGATCTTTTTGTCAAAGTAAGTTTTCATGACCCTGGGATTACCAGCAACATCAGAGACATCCAATAATGTTTGAAGTTTGAATGTGTTTATCACATCTTTGGTATCCTTTAAATTCAAAACCTTAGCTTCCTGCTCCGATGGGGAAAACGGCCACAAACGGCCTTCCCCACGTTCGGGGAGACTCTCCCCTTTCTTACGAGGCCTTCCCGAACGTGGGGAAGGCCATTTGTGGCCGTTTTCCCCATCGGAGCAGGCAGCGGCGCAAGGCTGCTTCCTGCTCCGATGGGGAAATCAACATTGTAACGTCAGCGCGCCTTGCGGCGAAAAAAGGGCCACCCCCCCCAACCCCGTCACTCGGGTTATAGAGGACAGCTCCGATGGGGAAATCAACATTGTAACGTCAGCGCGCCTTGCGGCGAAAAAAGGGCCACCCCCCCAACCCCGTCACTCGGGTTATAGAGGACAGCTCTGACATAGGATCAGAGACTGAGACATCAGATACTGAGACAGCATCTGAGGGATAGGACAATGGCGCAGACTCTGGGAGTGATTTTTCAGTCGGAGGAGTCCCATTCGATAACTCCTCTTCCAGTACATTATGAGGGAGGTGATGAGGACAGTCCTGCTGTCCCTTCGCAAGCAGTCTGTGCAACTGGGTAATAGTGGGTTAGCCCAACCCAGAGAGCAGGTGAATGCGGCGGCAAGCAGAGAGAGAGAGAGAGTGCTCTCTTGGGAGCTCCCCAATTTAGTTCAGGCCCAAATTCCAAAACCCAAATCGTATTGTGGAGACATCAAAATGATCTATTGCAAAACAAACTGGTTTTGTAAGGCAGGCACCTGTGCTTTTGGTCCTGGGTTCGGCGGCCATATAGAGAAACACACTAAACCCAAACATTTCTGGAAACTAGACATTCGGGGGAGTCCACAGAGGTGTGACTTGTGTGGATTCCCCAAAGTTTTCTTACCCAGAATACCCTGCAAAGCTGAAATGTTGAATAAAAACTCTATTTTTCTTGCATTTCTGTCACACAAACTACAGGAATATGCTGGGATCCACAAAATTCCTACCACCCAGTGACTCCTCACCTGTCCAGATAAAAACACTACCCCACTTGAGTGCCTACGCCTAGTGCCTGCGTCAGGAATGGATCACCCCAGGGTCAACAGCTGCCTCATGTAAGGACCAACATTGACCGTTGTGTGATCTATTCCTGTCGCGGGCACCAGGCCTACCCACACAAGTGAGGTACCATTTTTATCGGGAGACTTGGGGGAATGCTGGGTGGAAAGAAATTTGTGGCTCCTCTCAGATTCCAGAACTTTCTGTCACCGAAATGAGAGGAAAAAGTGTTTTTTTGGCCAAATTTTGATGTTTGCAAAGGATTCTGGGTAACAGAACCTGGTCAAAGCCCCACAAGTCACCCCATCCTGGATTCCCCTGGGTTTCTAGTTTTCAAAAATTTGCTGGTTTGCTATGTTTCCCCAGGTGCCGGCTGAGCTAGAGGCCAAAATCCACAGGTAGGCACTGTTTTCAATAAAAAAATGTGATGTGTCCACGTTGTGTTTTGGGGCATTTCCTGTCGCGGGCGCTAGGCCTACCTACACAAGTGAGGTATCATTTTTATCGGGAGACTTGGGGGAACACTGGGTGAAAGGAAATTTGTGGCTCCTCTCAGATTCCAGAACTTTCTGTCACCAAAATGTGAGGAAAACGTATTATTTTAGCCACATTTTGAGGTTTGCAAAGGATTCTGGGTAACATAACCTGATCAGAGCCCCACAAGTCACCCCATCTTTCATTTCCCTAGGTCTCTAGTTTTCAGAAATGCACAGGTTTGGTAGGTTTCCCTAGATGCCAGCTGAGCTAGAGGCCAAAATCTCCAGGTAGGCACCTTGCAAGAAACAGCTCTGTTTTCTGTCAAAAAATGGGATGTGTCCATGTTGTGTTTTGGGGCATTTCCTGTTACGGGCGCTAGGCCTACCCACACAAGTAAGGTATCATTTTTATCGGGAGACTTGGGGGAACGCTGGGTGGAAGGAAATTTGTGGCTCCTCTCAGATTCCAGAACTTTCTGTCACCGAAATGTGAGGAAAACATGTTTTTTTAGCCACATTTTGAGGTTTGCAAAGGATTCTGAGTAACAGAACCTGGTCAGAGCCCCACAAGTCACCCCATCTTGGATTCCCCTAGGTCTCTAGTTTTAAGAAATGCACAGGTTTGGTAGGTTTCCCTATGTGCTGGCTGAGCTAGAGGCCAGAATCTACAGGTAGGCACTTTGCAAAAAACAGCTCTGTTTTCTGTAGAAAAATGGGATGTGTCCATGTTGTTTTTTGGGGCATTTCCTGTCGCGGGCGCTAGGCCTACCCACACAAGTGAGGTATCATTTTTATCGGGAGACTTGGGGGAACGCTGGGTGGAAGGAAATTTGTGGCTCCTCTCAGATTTCAGAACTTTCTGTTACCGAAATGTGAGGAAAACTTGTTTTTTTAGCCACATTTTGAGGTTTGCAAAGGATTCTGGGTAACAGAACCTGGTCAGAGCCCCACAAGTCACCCCATCTTGGATTCCCCTTGGTCTCTAGTTTTAAAAAATGCACAGGTTTGGTAGGTTTCCCTAGATGCCGGCTGAGCTAGAGGCCAAAATCTACAGGTAGGCACTTTGCAAAAAACAGTTCTGTTTTCTGTCAAAAAATGGGATGTGTCCATGTTGTGTTTTGGGGCATTTCCTGTTACGGGCGCTAGGCCTACCCACACAAGTGAGGTATCATTTTTATCGGGAGACTTGGGGGAACGCTGGGTGGAAGGAAATTTGTGGCTCCTCTCAGATTCCAGAACTTTCTGTCACCGAAATGTGAGGAAAACGTGTTTTTTTAGCCACATTTTGAGGTTTGCAAAGGATTCTGGGTAACAGAACCTGGTCAGAGCCCCACAAGTCACCCCATCTTGGATTCCCCTAGGTCTCTAGTTTTCAAACATGCACAGGTTTGGTAGGTTTCCCTATGTGCTGGCTGAGCTAGAGGCCAGAATCTACAGGTAGGCACTTTGCAAAAAACAGCTCTGTTTTCTGTAGAAAAATGGGATGTGTCCACCTTGTTTTTTGGGGCATTTCCTGTTGCGGGCGCTAGGCCTACCCACACAAGTGAGGTATCATTTTTATCGGGAGACTTGGGGGAACGCTGGGTGGAAGGAAATTTGTGGCTCCTCTCAGATTTCAGAACTTTCTGTTACCGAAATGTGAGGAAAACCTGTTTTTTTAGCCACATTTTGAGGTTTACAAAGGATTCTGGGTAACAGAACCTGGTCAGAGCCCCACAAGTCACCCCATCTTGGATTCCCCTTGGTCTCTAGTTTTAAAAAATGCACAGTGTTGGTAGGTTACCCTAGGTGCCGGCTGAGCTAGAGGCCAAAATCTACAGGTAGGCACTTTGCAAAAACAGCTGTTTTCTGTCAAAAAATGGGATGTGTCCACGTTGTGTTTTGGGGCATTTCCTGGCGCGGGCGCTAGGCCTACCCACACAAGTGAGGTATCATTTTTATCGGGAGACTTGGGGGAACAGTGAATAGCAAAACAAGTGTTATTGCCCCTTATCTTTCTCTACATTTTTTCCCTTCCAAATATAAGAAAGTGTGTACAAATGACGTCTATTTGAGAAATGCCCTGCAATTCACATGCTAGTATGGGCACCCCGGAATTCAGAGATGTGCAAATAACCACTGCTCCTCAAAACCTTATCTTGAGCCCATTTTGGAAATGCAAAGGTTTTCTTGATATCTATTTTTCACTCTTCATATTTCAGCAAATGAATTGCTGTAGACCCAGTATAGAATGAAAACCAACTGCAGGGTGCAGCTCATTTATTGGCTCTGGGTACCTAGAGTTCTTGATGAACCTACAAGACCTTTATATCCCCGCAACCAGAAGAGTCCAGCAGACATAACGGTATATTGCTTTCAAAAATCTGAGATCGCAGGAAAAAGTTACAGAGTAAAACATAAAGAAAAATGGCTGTTGTTTTCAGCTCAATTTCAATATTTTTTTATTTCAGCTGTTATTTTCTGTAGGAAAACCTTGTAGGATCTACACAAATGACCTCTTGCTGAATTTTGTCTAGTTTTCAGAAATGTTTAGCTTTCCTGGATCCAGCATTGGTTGCACACCCATTCCTGTCACTAACTGGAAGGAGGCTGAAAGCACCAAAAATAGTAAAAATGGGGTATGTCCCAGTAAAATGCCAAATTTGTGTTGAAAAATGTGGTTTTCTGATTCAAGTCTGCCCGTTCCTGAAAGGTGGGAAGATGGTGATTTTAGCACCAGAAACCCTTTGTTGATGCCATTTTCAGGGAAAAAAACACAAGCCTTCTTCGGCAGCCCTTTTTTCCCATTTTTGGGGAAAAAACGAAATTTTCACTGTATTTTGGCTAATTTCTTGGTCTCCTCCAGGGGAAACCACAAACTCTGGGTGCCATTAGAATCCCTAGGATGTTGGAAAACAAGGACGCAAATTTGGCGTGGATAGCTTATGTGGACAAAAAGTTATGAAGGCCTAAGCGCGAACTACCACAAATAGCCAAAAAAGGGCTCACCACTGGGGGGGGGGAAACTGCCCAGCAGCTAAGGGGTTAATTGTACTGTTGGAAACGGGTGAAGAGTTCACAAAATTGATGAGGAGGCTAATGATTTGTGTGAAGAACAACACTTCATTTAACAATCTTAATATGTTATTTTTTGAATCCAGGGACTGACTCAACTGGAATTGTTTTAAATAGCTTTTCCATTCTTCTCAATCATAATCATAAAAAATATGATAAAAACCCAAATGCCTATCTCTATTAGATGCCTGCTAAACAAGACTCATCATCTCTAAATAGTTACTAGTCAGACCACTAGGAGATAAGGCCACTATGATAGAGTAGAGGTTAAGAGAGTTATAGTTACTCCCACCAATGATCTCCTCTTCATTGAATTTCCTCACTTTGACATTCAGACTCCTAAGCAGAAATCGCGTCAAACATCTGCTAAATTCAGATAGATTTCTCTCATGCATACCAGTTCCAAGTCAATGTGCTATGTGCCTGCCCTGCATCCTGGGGTGAGACATGGTGAGAGGCAATCACCTGTCCTGTAATCATCTATATGAAAGGCCCAGCTTCCATCAAGAGTTGCTCCCTACCCTAGACAGTGATGCATCATCCAGGTGGAGTGCACACCCAGCTCTGCTTAGTGCCTTAGACCAAATAACCCAGCACTTAGAAATGTTCTTTATCCCGAAGTTACATATCTGACTTGCCAACTTCCCTTACCTACCTTGTTCTTACATTTCAGAGACTGTTAACTTTGAAGACCTTCTGTGAATATGATGCGGTATGAGATCACACCATCTTCCTTGGATTTTGATGGACTAGTGAGAGATCACTGTAAAACCCTAGAACTAGAACCAAGGGTTGGTCCCATTTCAGGGGACCCTGCCTTTCACAAAGAAAAGAAAACTCTTCTAAGGCTCTGGATGCCTACTCCATGATCTTTTGCATCCATTCACTGATAAGTGCAAGGGAGCCAATCTCCACCGCTAAGTTTGTATCTGAAACATACTGCCTTTTGATTGACCGAGGACTATAGAAGTTATTGCCCATCCCTTCCAAACAGCACTTGCTCATGTCTTAGTACTGGCTGATCCGTTTTCAACTGCTGTTCACATGATCTGATCTGAAGTTTTGTTTTTAACACCATCACATGCACATGCAGTGGTTCCACTTCATCACCCAAGGCTGCTGTAAACACCACCGTGGCCCTCCTCATATTAGTTTCCTACCAACTACCAAAGATCTTAGCTCCATTTCATCATACCATTCCACCAAAGTGAAATGTTACTTTTCAGTTGTAGGAACTAGCAGGCATAGAGGGTCACAGTGGGGTAGTGGCTGGAGCCCAGACAGATATGGGGTCTCCCAGAGCTCTGCCTCGGGATTGGTCAGAAAAACATATCTCAGCAAAGCGGGTGAGATGTCCTCAGGCCAGCAGAATCCTTTGCTGGGCACTTTGTGCAACCACAGGCAAGTAAATAGAGCCAGGCTCAGTGCGTCTGTACCCATGGGCCAGCTGGGGCTCTGACCGTGGCCCAGGCAAAACCTTCTGCCCAGCTGAATCGTAAGAACCCTCCTGGAACATTTGGAATCCTATCCTGGGTACTTTGGGATACCTTAGGTGGCAGAATAGAGGCACAACAAACCTGAAATGTTGAATATCTAAATGGGGGCTTAGCCACAGCAGAGGACCCCCTCCAACCTTAGGCGTACAGAAACCTGTTCTTGGGCAGTGCCCAGAGGCCAACACTTTCTGTCCTCCTGGACTTAGAGGTCAAGTCAGAACTGAAGCAGGGAAACCATCCTGTGATCTGCTGAGCCCCATCCTAAGACAGTTTGTGATACCACAGGCCAGTAAATAGGGCCCTCGAACAGACGCCAGCACCCTTGGTTTTAAAGAAGTTCTGATAAGCTTGGTCCAAAAATTCCACCTGGAAGAAACAGGGAGTGGGGCAACAGATCTTCAGAACTGGATGCTGGGAACTTTGTGAAACCACCAGCCAATAAATGGAGCCTAGACATACGGGCCTGCAGTCTAGTCCACCTACTGCACTGAGGGGTGATCTGGTAAGAGCTTGCACCCTCCAGTGAGAAGGGAAAGCCACCTCCAGCCTATGGCTGGCTGTGTATCCTAGGTAACTTGAGACACCAAATATCAGTGCCTGGAATCCCTAATGCATGGTCCATTTCCTGAGTTTGTTATTCCTCTCATTGAGACCTGTCAGACATTTCAATCCTTCAGAAGCTTGAATGCCTGTGGGTCTCTGCCCAGGGCATGGAAGAATGCTTCTGATTGAATGACAGCCTAGCAGTCAATATGGGCCTAAAGTCAACCTTATCACACGGTCTTCACTGGAAGAAACATCTGGTTGATGCCCAGTCCTTCTCTCCCTTAACAATAACTCTCTGAGGGGCCTGTTGCTAGCATTTCTTGTAATCTGAGTTGAAGGCGTGACAGAGGGGGACTTCAGAGCAGAAGAATCTCACCTCAAGGTGCCTTAGTTAAAGAAAATGTCAAATAAGACATCATGGGGACTTCGAGTTCATTTCAGAGTTTTGAACACTTGGTCACGCACATGAATCACATTTTACTGATGTATTTATTTAATTGTTTTCTTTTGCACATTCCTGGATTATGTTGCTAGTGATGTTGGCCTGACAGTTTTTGCACATCCTAGTTCATATTTGGCTGATCATTATTTAATTTGTTTTTTCCTCTAGAAATTGATGCATCAGATATGGTTCAAGTTTCAAATGCCATTCACAAGGGAAATTGTAAAGGTCACTGCATACACCATGACCAACAGTTTTCAATTCACTTCCATTAAATTACATGTGTAAATTTAGTGCCACCGAGGGACATCTTTTTTGATTTAATAATTCAGTGTTTTCATTTATTTTCTCATGAAGACCCTTAGGAACTGTGCTGTTATTTTGATCTTGCTGGAAGGTTCCAGGTTTGTCTCCACCTTTACACTTCTTTTAAAAATGTTAAATGTCCATTTTTGAAGAATCAAACTTGATTTTCTTTATTAAAATGGGCGCAAAACACTTAGCCGCCAACATACTGCGGCGACCGCTGCAGTATACCGCTACGGGTATTATGACCCACACATAGAAATCTGCCACTATACAGACACACACACAAGTCCGCCAGCCCAAAGGTCAGTGATAAACTGGCAGTACCAAAACCCACACTGTTACGCCAACAGAAATACGCCCACAGCATCATGACCCACGAATCACTGCGGCGGTCATTCAACTGTGGTAAACCATTGGCAGTACAGACCACTGCGCTCAAAATACACACACATACAAAACTACACCACATTGGACAATTCAAACTACACACACCTAACACACATACACAGACCACACCCACACCACTATAAAACACACCCCCACACTACCCACAACCCTTTACGACCCAAAGAATTTGACAACTGAGAGAGAGACAAGATAGGAGCACCCACTGAATCTGAGCCACAAAACACCATCACCTATACACCATCCAGGCACCTCACAGTACACACCCCAACACATCACCCCACACACCCTCACACACACCACTCACACTACACCCATGGCAGCACAACGACACCCCAGATTCTCTGAGGAGGAGCTAAGGGTCATGGTGGAGGAAATCATCCGGGTAGAGCCACAGCTATTCAGATCATAGGTGCAGCAGACGTCCATTGCTAGGAAGATGGAGCTATGGTGGAGAGTCGTGGACAGGGTCAATGCTGTGGAACAGTACCGAAAAACAAGGGAGACAACAGGAAGAGGTGGAACGACCTACGGGGGAAGGTACGTTCCGTGATTGCAAGACACCAGATAGCAGTACAGAGGACTGGCGGTGGACCCCCTCCTTCGCCCCCACAACCAACAACATGGGAGGAGCAAGTATTGGCAATCATGCATCCTGAGGGCCTGGCAGGAGTAGCAGGAGGACTGGACTCTGGTAAGTCAAATCTCTATTACTATCAACCCCCCTACCTGCATGCCATCACATACCCCTACTGCTACCCTCACCCATCACCCCACCACCTCACATACACCCCACCATCACAAGCACCTATCCCAGTACCCAGCACTGCATGCAACAACAATGCATGGACAACGCTCACAGCCCTGCATGGACGCCCACCACCACAGCATGCACAGTAGTGGCAATCACTTAGCCAACCAAATTACAACTCACACAAGCCAAAGCTGCCTTGGTAATAACAACCATAGAGGGAAACACACCCATGCACAAGATGTCTCACGTAGTAACAATAAAACTGCATTTACATACCCACAGGACCCCCACACAACGTCACCTGAGAGGAGGTGCCAGCAACATCCAGTCCACCCCCAGAAGAGGCCCACAGTGATGACAGCATCTCTGCACGCCTGGATGAGGATGACCAACCTGGCCCATCAGGGAACTCTGGACAGTCGGTGACTCAGCCACATTCCCAAACCACCACAGAGCCTCCCCCCTCAGTAAACACCAGCACAGCACCCACCCAGCAGGCCCATCCCTCTGTCCCCAGGACACGTCAATCAGCAGTGTGTCCACCGCTACAGGGACCCCAGGCAGCCCCACAAACACAGGACAATCAGGGACCTGGGGTCAGTGGCAGTTGGCAGACGGTTCAGGGGACAGAGGCACAGGACAACAGGGAAGCTCGTAGGACTGCTGTGCGACAGGGGGAGGACAGGCCCAGGGAACCGACTCTCCACAAGGCACTCACCAACTTTCTGGGAGCATACCACCATTCCCAGGAGACCATGGGCCAGATACTGGCCAAGCTGCAGAAGAACCAGCGGCTGCAGAAGGGACAGTACCTGGGGATCAGGGAGGACCTAATGGTCTTCCACACCACCCTGGTCACCATTGCAGTGGTGCTGGCAGACATGGCCAACACCATGAGGGAGGCAGTGGCCCACCAACGGGCCCCTGCCACTAGCCACACCGTCGACGCTAGTGGACAGGAGGCCCCGCTACTGGAACAACAGCCCACCCCCTGCAGAAGGAGAACCACCATGCAAAAGGTCCCTGCAATCCAGGCAGAAGCCAGAGAACATTGCCAAGACCCCAGCCAGGAAATAGGACTCCCCTGATTGTCACCCTTGTGTCCCACTCTGTCACCCTGTCCACCTTTAACTGAAATTGCTCTACCTCCTGTGCCCCCTTGGACAAAGCACCTGTGATACCAATAGACTGGACTCTATCCTGGACGTTTCTCCACCATCAACCCAGCCCATTGCAATACCCCCTACACATATTATCACAGAAATAAACACCCTTGGAACAAATACAAGTATGGAGTCTGTCAATTGATTGAAATATGTATTAGTTTAACAGGCTGTAAACATTGCAATTCAAATGTACAGTTATATTTACATAGGTATGACATGTAGTGGGCAGCAGTAAACACACCAGGAGCCAGAGTGGGGCACAGATATCTGAAAATAGAGATGCTAAAGGGTACAGTAAGTGGCCATAGAAATAGGGAAATCAGGCTGCCATGTACAATGTCCAACACAAAACTGCAATGGAAGGTGAAATTACAGTGTCTTACCTGTGTGTCACTGCAAGTACTGTTGGATTATTGTAGTTCTGTTGTACATATCCTCTTCCTCCTCTTCGTCACTGTCCACAGGCTCCACCACTGCCATACGACCATCCCCAGGCTCATCCTTCTGCAGAAAAGGCACCTGGTGTCTCAAGGCCAGGTGCTGCAGCATGCAATGATGATCTGGCACACCTTCTTGGGTGAGTAGTACAGGTATCCACCTGTCAGATGGAGACACCCAAATCTGGCCTTCAGGAGGCCAAAGGTGCGCTCAATGATCCTCCTTGTTCACCCATGTCCCTCATTGTAACGTTCCTCTGCCCTTGTCGAAGGATACCTGTTAGCCACACACTCACCCTTAGGGCCAACCACATACCCATGTACCTACATCAACTGGGTGGGGACCATGGGCTCACCTATTAGCCACACCCTGTGCCTCTGGAGTTGAGACATCACATATAGGATGCTGCTACTCCTCACGATAAAGGCATCATGCACAGAGCCAGGATACTTTGCATTGACATGGGAGATGTACTGGTCCGCCAAACACACCATCTGCACATTCAGAGAGTGAAAGCTCTTTCGATTTCTGAACACCTGTTCATTTCTCCGGGGGGGACAAAGACAATATGTGCACCATCAGTGGCACCAATGATGTTGGGCATATGTCCCAGTGCATAGAAGTCAGCCTTCACTGTGGCCAAATCCTCCACCTGGGGGAATACGATGTAGCTGCGCATGTGTTTCATCAGGGCAGACAACACTCTGGTCAGCACGTTTGAGAACATAGGCTGTGACATCCCTGATGTCATGGCCACTGTTGCTTGGAGGGAACCACTTGCCAAGAAATGGAGCACTGACAGAACTGCACTAGAAGGGGGATACCTTTGGGGTGGCAGATAGCTGAAATCAGGTCTGGCACCAATTGGGGACACAGCTATTGGATTGTGGCCCTATCAAGTCTGTAGGTTAGGATAATGTGCCTGTCCTCCATTGTCACCATGTCCACCTGGGGTCTGTTCACAGGGGATGTCTCCATCTACTATTCATCCTCAGTGGTTGAACTCTAGGGTGAAAAACAGTGAGCAGAAGGTCATATTCAAACATATACTCATATTATTATGCAATTTCTGTTTTACAGAAACAGTATGTGAACTTATAAGTCAGTTGATGTGCCTATGTCTGCTGTGCTGCAGTTACGTGCCATGGCCTGTGCCCCCCTGAGATGGCGACTGCCTGACCTGTGAGGAGGGACAAGTGGAAATTAGGTAATTCCACTGGTGTTGTGCACTGTTGCGGTCGGCGAACGACGACCGCTGTGCAACACTGCATTGGTTATCATCGGGCCTATGGGTTCCAGGAGCCAATGGCGATGTACGCCAGCGGTGACGGTGCACACCACCGCGGATTTGACCACCATTTTCTATCTGTTCACTCACTTGCTACCTGACCTTCAACAGGAGAGGACCTACACTGCAAATGCTGCTGTGACCTGTGTCTGGAAGCGACCATTGCTTGAGTGTCTGGGGAAAGGGCCCCTGCCTTCACTTACGAGGAGTTGGAGAGGCTGGTGGATCGGGTCCTACCCCAGTACCGTTTACTTTATTGTCCTCCAGACCAACAGATCAGTACACTGTGAGCATGATGCGTGGGGCATGATTGTATGGAGTGTTGTGTGTGTAAGCCTCATGTAGAGGGTGGGCTGAGGGGTCCTGGGCAGAGTGCTGCATGTATGGTGGTCAATGTCTGTGCGTAAGGGGATGGGAGGAATATGGTGGGCCATGAGTATGACAGTCCGGACGGTATGACTAATCCCTTTTCTGCTGTATTTTTCCTGCAGGTCAGGGCCCATCAGAAAAAGGGTATTTGGCGTGCCATCGCCAAGGAGGTGCGGATCCTGGGGGTCTTTGACAGGCGGAGCACCCACTGCTGCAAATGGTGGGAGGACCTGCGCTGCTGGACAAGGAAGAGGGCGGAGGCCCAGCTGGGGCTGGCCTCCCAATGAGGAAGGGGTGCCCATCGTACCCTGACTCCCCTGATGTTCCACATCCTGCCGGTGGCCTATCCAGAGTTGGATGGGCGCTTGAAGGCATCAAAGCAGCCACAAGGGGGTGAGTACAGATTCATTTTCTTGACTTTGCGCGTGTTAAGGTGTTACCTGGGTTGGGGATGTGGGCTTTGGGGGCCCATAGGCCAGGGTGAACATGGCAGGGTAGGTTCCATGATGGGCAAGCTCCGATGCACTCCAACCACAATAATGTTGGTGGGCATCTACTACTAGGCAGGGTCCTGTGGGCTTTAGCTGTGCAGCTAATGGCGTTAGGCATTGTACCCCATGGGCTAGTGACTAGCATTGTAACTGGTAGTGCATGGCCTAGTGCATAGGGCTGTTCCCTGTGAGTTGTGAACGCCAACGGTAGTGTTGTTGCTGGCATTGACGAAGTGTATTCTCTGTCTCTCCCCCCTTTTTGTTTTGTCACCCTGTTCTTGTGTGCATTAGCATCATCTTGCGGAGGAGTAGAGGCACCGGCGACAGAGGGAGCTGCATCCCACATGGGCCTGGAGGCCGAATCCACCAACGGTGAGGGCACCAGTGGGATAGAGGGCGAGGGGAGCACCACGACAGAGACAGGAGGGGACAGTACCGACAGCGACTCCTCCTCCGATGGAAGCTCCCTGACAGTGGCGGACACCTCTGTGCCCACCCCAACTACAGGTACAGCTGCCACCCCCATACCAGCACTGCCCTCCCAGCAGCCCCTCAGTGTGTTTCCCATGCCTGCTCACCCAGGAGGGTGGGCATCTCCTTCTCCCCAGGCACCTCAGGCCCTGCCCCTGTCAGCCCTGCTGCCTTCAGTGAGGAGGCTATTGACCTCCTGAGATCCCTCTCTGTTGGGCAGTCAACCATACTGAATGCCATCCAGGATCTAGCAGGGCCTTTGCAACAAACAAATGCATACCTGGAGGGCATTCACTCTGGCGTGGCGGCACAATAGAGAGCATTCCAGGCTCTGGCCAACTCACTGATGGCAGCCATTGTCCCTGTCTCCAGCCTCCCCCTCCAACTTCCTCTACCCAGTCCTAATCCCCTCATCTCCAGCCTATCCCAAGCACACCTTCAGACCTGCATTCACCCAAATCAACAGACAGAAGTGGCTCCGGCAAACACAAGCACCACACTTCATCCCACAGGCACTCACACAAGCACCATCCAGATGCAGACACACCAATATCCACTGCCTCCACTGTGCCCCCCTCCTCCTCCTTGTCCTCCTCACTCCCAGTAGCGTCTCCACTCACACCTGCATGCACTACAACCTCATCCACTACCTCCATCATCAGCACGCCTATCACTACGCGCCCTTTACTGGCAGTCACCACCCTCACATCCAGGCACACGTCCCCTGTGTCCTCTCCCACTGTGTCTGTGACCCCTCCTCCCAAAGTACACAAACGCAATGTAGGAAGTTGGCTCTGTATGTGCTATTTCAAAGTAAGGAATAGCATGCACAGAGTCCAAGGGTTCCCCTTAGAGGTAAGATAGTGGCAAAAAGAGATAATACTAATGCTCTATTTTGTGGTAGTGTGGTCGAGCAGTAGGCTTATCGAAGGAGTAGTGTTAAGCATTTGTTGTACATACACACAGGCAATAAATGAGGAACACACACTCAGAGACAAATCCAGGCCAATAGGTTTTGTTAATATCTTTTCTTAGTTTATTTTAAGAACCACAGGTTCAAATTCTACATGTAATATCTCATTTGAAAGGTATTGCAGGTAAGTACTCCAGGAACTTTAAATCATTACATTAGCATGTATACTTTTTACATAAAACACAATAAGCTGTTTTAAAAGTGGACACAGTGCAATTTTCACAGTTCCTGGGGGAGGTAAAGTATTGTTAGGTTTCACAGGTAAGTAAGTCACTTACAGGTTTCAGTTTTTGGTCCAAGGTAGCCCACCGTTGGGGGTTCAGAGCAACCCCAAAGTTACCACACCAGCAGCTCAGGGCCGGTCAGGTGCAGAGGTCAAAGAGGTGCCCAAAACACATAGGCTTCAATGGAGAGAAGGGGGTGCCCCGGTTCCGGTCTGCCAGCAGGTAAGTACCCGCGTCTTTGGAGGGCAGACCAGGGGGGTTTTGTAGGGCACCGGGGGGGACACAAGTCAGCACAAAAAGTACACCCTCAGCAGCACGGGGGCGGCCGGGTGCAGTGTGCGAACACGCGTCGGGTTTACAATGGTTTTCAATGAGAGATCAAGGGATCTCTTCAGCTGTGCAGGCAGGCAAGGGGGGGGCTCCTCGGGGTAGCCACCACCTGGGCAAGGGAGAGGGCCTCCTGGGGGTCACTCCTGCACAGGAGTTCCGTTCCTTTAGGTGCTGGGGGCTGCGGGTGCAGGGTCTTTTCCAGCCGTCGGGAAATGGAGTTCAGGCAGTCGCGGTCAGGGGGAGCCTCGGGATTCCCTCTGCAGGCGTCGCTGTGGGGGCTCAGGGGGGACAACTTTGGTTACTCATGGTCTCGGAGTCGCCGGAGGGTCCTCCCTGAGGTGTTGGTTCTCTACCAGTCGAGTCGGGGTCACCGGGTGCAGTGTTGCAAGTCTCACACTTCTTGCGGGGAGTTGCAGGGTCTTTGAATCTGCTCCTTGAAACAAAGTTGCAGTTCTTTTGGAGCAGTGCCGCTGTCCTCAGGAGTTTCTTGTCTTTCTTGAAGCAGGGCAGTCCTCAGAGGATTCAGAGGTCGCTGATCCCTTGGAAAGTGTCGCTGGAGCAGGTTTCTTTGGAAGGCAGGAGACAGGCCAGTAGGACTGGGGCCAAAGCAGTTGGTGTCTTCTGTTCTTCCTCCGCAGGGGTTTTTCAGCTCGGCAGTCTTCTTCTTCTTCTTGTTTCAGGAATCTAAAGTTTTAGGTTCAGGGAAGCCCTTAAATACTAAATTTAAGGGCGTGTTTAGGTCTGGGGGGTTAGTAGCCAATGGCTACTAGCCCTGAGGGTGGGTACACCCTCTTTGTGCCTCCTGCCAAGGGGAGGGGGTCACATCCCTAATCCTATTGGGGAATCCTCCATCTGCAAGATGGAGGATTTCTAAAAGTTAGAGTCACTTCAGCTCAGGACACCTTAGGGGCTGTCCTGACTGGCCAGTGACTCCTCCTTGTTATTCTCATTATCTCCTCCGGCCTTGCCGCCAAAAGTGGCGGCCGTGGCCGGAGGGGGCGGGCAACTCCACTAGCTGGAGTGTCCTGCGGTGCTGGAACAAAGGGGTGAGCCTTTGAGGCTCACCGCCAGGTGTTACATCTCCTGCCTGGGGGAGGTGTTAGCATCTCCACCCAGTGCAGGCTTTGTTACTGGCCTCAGAGTGACAAAGGCACTCTCCCCATGGGGCCAGCAACATGTCTCGGTTGTGGCAGGCTGCTGGAACCAGTCAGCCTACACAGATAGTCGGTTAAGGTTTCAGGGGGCACCTCTAAGGTGCCCTCTGGGGCGTGTTTCACAATAAAATGTACACTGGCATCAGTGTGCATTTATTGTGCTGAGAAGTTTGATACCAAACTTCCCAGTTTTCAGTGTAGCCATTATGGTGCTGTGGAGTCCGGGTTTGACAGACTCCCAGACCATATACTCTTATGGCTACCCTGCACTTACAATGTCTAAGGTTTGGCTTAGACACTGTAGGGGCACAGTACTCATGCACTGGTGCCCTCACCTATGGTATAGTGCACCCTGCCTTAGGGCTGTAAGGCCTACTAGAGGGGTGACTTATCTATACTGCATAGGCAGTGTGAGGTTGGCATGGCACCCTGAGGGGAGTGCCATGTCGACTTACTCGTTTTGTTCTCACCAGCACACACAAGCTGTCAAGCAGTGTGTCTGTGCTGAGTGAGGGGTCCCCAGGGTGGCATAAGATATGCTGCAGCCCTTAGAGACCTTCCCTGGCATCAGGGCCCTTGGTACCAGGGGTACCAGTTACAAGGGACTTACCTGGATGCCAGGGGGTGCCAATTGTGGAATCAAAAGTACAGGTTAGGGAAAGAACACTGGTGCTGGGGCCTGGTTAGCAGACCTCAGCACACTTTCAATTCAAAACATAGCATCAGCAAAGGCAAAAAGTCAGGGGGTAACCATGCCAAGGAGGCATTTCCTTACACGCAAGCACTCAGACACCCAACAGCCATCCACCTCACAACAGCATCCAGCCCATGCACCTGCACCCAAACACAGCAGACTGACACCTCCTACAACCACTCCCTCTTCCTCCACTCCCAAATCTTCACCCTCTTCCCGCCCCAGTGTCCCTAAGAAGCTTTTCTTCACCACCATTGAACTATTCCCTACACCTCCGCCTTCCTTCACTTCGGGCCAGGGTGGCCAGAACCCAGCACAGCACCTCAGCCACCCAGTCCACGGCCACTGTGGTTTCTGCAGCTACTGCAGGTTTGAGAGGCTCTAAGGAGGCACCCGTCAGCACAGCCAGTGTGCCAGCACCACCTGCCACGGCCAAGAAGGGGCCACCACCTATCAAGGGCAAGAAGAGGACACCAGCCAGCAAGGGGAAGGAGGCACCACCAGCCAGCAAGGGAAAGGAGGCACCACCAGCCAGCAAGGGGAAGGAGGCACCACCAGCCAGCAAGGGCAAAAAAAAACACCATCTGGCAGAAGCAAGGAGGCACCACCATCTGCCAAGGGCAGAAAGGGGCACACAACACCAGCCATGGCACTTCAGCCATCCGAGGCTGCAGAGGAAGGGCTGGAGCCTCCCCCCACCACTGACAGCACCACCACCTACACCGCGGCCAGCACCTCCACCTGCACCGCAGCCAGCACCGCTACCTGCCCCGTCAGCAGCACCACTGCCAGCAGCAGCAGCCCCAGTGGGCAGCCGTCAGAGGCTGCAGGGGAGGGGCTGGAGCCTCCTCCCACCACTGACAGCACCGCCACCTGCCCCACCACCAGTAGCAGCAGCCCCAGAGGGCACCCGTCCGAGGCTGCAGGGGAAGGGCTGGAGCCTCCCACCACCACTGACAGCACCGCCACCTGCAGCGCAACTGCCATCCACTGAGCAGTCATCACCGCCGGCGAGCTGTGTGTAGTAGTGACTACATGGGCTGCAGTGCGTCCTGACCCCTACAACACCTGTTGGTGTGACACCCAGGTGAGAGACTGTGACCTTGCACCATCCAGGATGAAGCACACTGGGCACAAAGCCCTCTCCAGAACTAGTGGAAGAAGGCATCCACTCACCCCCTCCTAGGCAGGATGAAGCACACTGGGCACAAAGCCCCCTCCGGAACCAGTGGAAAAAGGCATCCACTCACCCCCTCCTTGGCAGGATGAAGCACACTGGGCCCAAAGCCCCCTCCAGAACCAGTGGAGAAGCCATCCACTTGAGAGACTGTGGCTTTGCATTCCCCAGGAGCAAGCAGTGGGCAAACCACCCACTTGAGAGACTGGCTTTGCACTCCCCAGGAGCAAGCAGTGGGCATGGAGCCCCCTCCAGGCCAGTGGCATTGTACCATCTTCCGGCTGAGGTGCCCCCCCATTCCTCGTCCCCCTGAGGTGCCTGTGTGTTTTCGACCTGATGCCCCTGCAGTGTTCTCTCCGTATTGAGGCAGGAGTCAAGTGTGGCCTTGGCCTATGTGTTATGGCCCCGTGGGCCACAAACATTTTGGAGTGGGCATTGTCCCTACTTTTGTATGGATTGTGCATACTGTTTATTGATTTAAGGACTTATTTATCTAAAATTGTACTATTACACTCATTTTAATCAATTCCTTTTGTCCTTACATTATTCCTGAGGAATACAGGGTGTATATGTAATGTTGTTGCATCTGTTTGTGTGTATGGTGTTGGGGGTGAGGGTGGGGTTTTTCCTCCCCCCTCCCTTGTGTGCTAGGTGCAGTACTCACTGTGGTCATCTTCGCCGGCATTCGTGTTCCTTCTGTATGAGGAGGTACAACAGCATTAGAAAAATGTGCAGCTCGGGCTCCGTGGTGTCGTAGTTCTACCTTGAGTGTCAAGAGGTGAGTCGTTTCCCTTCAGTGTACTGTTTCCACTGTGCTTTTTATGGCGTTGGTACCACCCCGGAAAAGGTGGCGGATAGGCCTGTTCTAATGCTGTGGGCGGTACATTGTCTTCCGCCTGGCTGTTTGCGGTTACCGCCTCCGTGTTTGTTGCTACAGTTAAACTGGCGGCCTGTGTTGGCGGTTTCTGCCGTGGTCATAATTCATAGGTGTAAGTGGACTGAAATGTGGTCCCTAGTGGTACCCTGTAAAAAGGTTTCTAATTTTTACTTTTGAGCAAATCTGATTTTCCTCTTCAGCGTAACCATGTGGAATCCACCAGTCTTTTCCACCTTTCTGGTTCCAGGTATACAAGAGTGTGTTTTATACTTTTTTTAATTCTTCTAGAATTCGATGTGACAGGAGTTTGCTGTTTTTCTTCTATTTCGTGGGTTTTGGAACACTTTTCTCAACCTGAAATACAAAATCACTTTTTTTCATGGCTTCTAAATGAAACTTCTAAATGAAACTTCCTGCTTTTGTTTATTTTCACCTCTTTGCACATGGAAAGAAGTTATTCACTTTGAATATTAAATACTATGAAAGGAATATGGGCCTTTAAAGGGGACACTTCGTCAAAAGATCACTTCTTCAAATATTTGACACCACCCCATTTCGGTCCCCCCAATGATACGGTTATATATATATTTCCTTCAGATTCAAGCCTGCCCTTGTGATAAATCCCTAATTGTAGAGTTTTCACATGTGCCATCTCTTCCTCTGCTATGAGGCTGGTTATATGGATTTCTCTTCATTGATGATATGCTCTCTGCCATTTGTTGCATAATTCCCTATTTAGGTGGCCTTGTCATCATAACATGACTCTCTAATGGCATATTAAAGTATGCTTCTCCTCTCTTCCTTTTAGAGTAGTTCAGATTATTTTGTGGTCCATTTAGAATACAAATCCCAGCTATCTTCATGATTCTGGAACTGCCCTTCCAACTACTGATTAGTTAGTGGGAAGTCTTGGGATCTGTCAGGAATCAACATGTGATTCTGTGTTTGATGGCTTTTACAAGGAGACTTGTGAAGCGTTTTCCTTCAAACCTATGTTGGAAATGCCTTTAGTGTCAAGTGCATCGTGAGCAGCAGTTCAGCTGAAATCAAACCCGGGTCACAACAGGCAGCACCACTATGTAAACAGCATGAAGATTTAACCCTTAGCCTATGGGCCTTTCCTCCCACCCGTTCCCCCCCAGTGCAGAGACATTTCTTTTTAGCTATTTGGGGTAGTTTGAGCTTAGGCTTTCCATGCCAAATTTGTGTCCTTTTTTTCCAACATCCTAGGGATTCTAAAGGTAACCAGAGTTTGTGGGTTCCCCTGGAGGAGACCAAGAAATTAGTCAAAATACACTGAAAATTTAACTTGTTTCGGAAAAATGGGAAAAAAGGGCTGTATAGGAAATCAAGTGTTTTTTCCCTGAAAACAGCATCAACAAAGGCTTTGCGGTGCTAAAATTCCCAACTTCCCAGATTTCAGGAACAGGCAGACGTGAATCAGAAAAACACATTTTTCAACACAATTTCAGCATTTTACTGGGACATAACCTATTTTTACTATTTTTTGTGCTTTTAGCCTCCTTCCAGTTAGTGACAGAAATGGGTATGAAACCAGTACTGGATCCCAGACAGCTAAACATTGCTGAAAAGTAGACAACATTCTGAATTCAGCAAGGTGTCATTTGTGTAGATCCTACAAGGTTTTCCTACGGAAAATAACAGCTGAAATAAAAACATATTGAAATTCAGGTGAAAAAATCAGCCATTTCTCTCCATGTTTTACTCTGTAACTTTTTCCAGATTTTCAAAAGTAAACCCTGTTACGTCTGCTGGAATCTTCTGGTTGCGGGGATATATAGGGCTTGTATGTTCATCAAGAACCCTAGGTACTCAGAGCCAATAAATGCGCTGCACCTTGCAATGGGTTTTCATTGTATACCGGCTATGCAGCACTTCATTTGGTGAAATATAAAGAGTGAAAAATAGGTATCAAGGAAACTTTTGAATTTCCAAAACGGGCACAAGATAGGTTGTTGAAAAGTAGTGGTTATTTGCACATCTCTGAATTCGGGGATCCCCATGCTAGCATATCAATTACAGGGCATTTCTCAAATACACTTTTTTATTACACACTGTATTACATTTGGAAGGAGAAGAAAGACAATGGGCAGTAACATTTGTTCTTCTATTCTGTATTCCCCCATGTCTCCCGATAAAAATGGTACCTCACTTGTGTGGGTAGGCCTAGTGCCCGTGACAGGAAACGCCCCAAAAAACAACATGGACATATCACACTTTTACAATGAAATCTGCAGAGTTTTTTGCAAAGTGCCTGTCTGTGGCCTTTGGCCTCTAGCTCAGCCGGCACCTAGGGAAACCCAGCAAAACAATACATTTATGGATAGTAGACACCTATGGGAATACGGAATGGGGTGACTTGTGGGGCTCTTGCCAGGTTCTATTACCCAGAATCTATTGCAAACCTCAAAATTTGGCAAAAATCACTTTTTCTTCACATTTCGGTGATAGAAGGTTCCAGAATCTGAGAGGAGCCACAAAATTCCTTCCACCCAGCATTCCCCCAAGTCTCCTGATAAAAATGGTACCTCACTTTTGTGGTTAGGCCTAGTGCCCGTGACAGTAAATGCCCCAAAACACAACATGGACACATCACATTTTCTCAAAGAAAACTGAGCTGTTTTTTGCAAAGTGTCTAGCTGTAGATTTTGGCCTCTAGCTCAGCCGGCACATAGGAAAACCGAGTAAACCTGGACAAATCAGAAAACTAGACACCTAGGAATATTCAGAATTGGGTGACTTGTGAGGCTCTCTCCAGGTTCTGTTACCCAAGATCCTTTGCAAACCTCAACAATTGGCAAAAAACACTTTTTCCTAACATTTCGGTGATGGAAAGTTCTGGAATCTGAGGGGTGCCACAAACTTCCTCCTACCCAGTATTCCCCCTTGTCTCCCAATAAAAATGGTACCTCCCCTCTGTGGGTAGGCCTAGTGCCCACGAAAGGAAGTGCCCCAAAACACAACATGGACACATCACATTTTCCCAAAGAAAACTGAGCTGTGTCTTGCAAAGTGCCTACCTGTGGATTTTGGTCTCTAACTCAGCCGGCACACAGGAAAACCTAGCAAACCTGGACAAATATGAAAACTATTCACCTAGAGGAATTAAGATGGGGTGACTTGTGGGGCTCTCACCAGGTTCTGTTACCCAGAATCCTTTGCAAACTTCAACATTTCGCAAACAAAGCCTCTTTTTCCTCACATTTTGGTGATGGAAAGTTCTGGAATCTGATGGGAGCCACAAACTTCCTTCCACCCAGCATTCCCCCAAGTCTCCCAATAAAAACGGTACTTCACTTGTGTGGGTAGGCCTAGTGCCCGTGAAAGGAAACGTCCAAAAACACAACATGGACACATCACATTTTCCCAAAGAAAACTGAGCTGTTTTTTGCAAAGTGCCTAGCTGTGGATTTTGGCCTCTAGCTTAGCCTACACATAGGAAAGCTTAGTAGTAAACCTGGACAAATCTGAAAACTAGACTACTAGGGGAATTCAGAAAGGGGTGATTTGTGGGGCTCCCACTAGGTTCTGTTACCCAGAATCCTTTGCAAACCTTAACATTTGGCAAAAAAACACATTTGCCTCACATTTCAGTGATGGAAAGTTCTGGAATCTAATAGGAGCCACACATTTCCCTCCACCCAGCATTCCCCCAAGTCTCCCAAAACAAATGGTACCTCACTTGTGTGGGTAGGCTAGTGCCCGTGACAGGAATGGCTCACACAAGGGCCAATGGTAGTGCTTGCATGAGGGCTACTGTTCACCCTGGAGTGGTCCATTCCTGACGCAGGCACTAGGCACAGGAACACAAGTGGAGTTGTGTTTTTATCAGGACAAGTGGAGAATACTGGGTGGTAGGAAATTTGTGGATCCCTGCACATTCCTGTAGTTTCTGTGATGAAATGTCAAGGAAAAATAGTGTTTTTAATCAACGTTTCACTTTTGCAGGGTATTCTGGGTAAGAAAACTTTGTGAAATCCAAACACGTCACACTTCCGTGGACTGCCTCGGGTGTCTAGTTTTCAGAAATGTCTGGGTCTAATAGGTTTCCCCATATGGCCGCTGAGCCCAGGACTAAATACTCAGGTGACTGTCTTACAAAACCAGGCTGTTTTGTGGTAGGTAATTTTGATGTCTCCACATCTGTTTTGGGTACTTCCCTGTTGGGGTCAATTGCCCACCCACTAAAGTGAGGCAATGTTTTTCCCTGGAGACTTAGTGGAACGCTGCGTGGTAGAAAATTTGTGGCTGCCTGCAGATTCCAGGACTTTCGCTCACTGAAATGCAAGGCAAAAGTGTTTTTTAAGCAAATTTTGTGATTTTCAGGGGATTCAGAGTGAAGGGAAACTGGTGAGAGCCACGCAAGTCCTGCACCCTTGGACTCCCCTGGTACTAGTATGTTAAAGTTAATCCACCGCTGACACTGGTTGGTTTTAGTACATCCAGAAATTATGGTTTCAAAGCATGAATACTTATCCAAGAATCTGAATGTTGAAACCAAGCCTTCGGAAGGTGGGCCATAAAGCCACGTCCAGGCACCAACCTCTTTATGGTCCATTCACACCCCATTCACACACAACAAACAACCTTTTCATGCCACCGGCCACGGGCCCAATCCATCCAATCATTGCACTCACATTAACTTACAGCTGCCAGTCAAGGGCCCATCACATTCATACGCCACAGGACGGAATAAGTTTGACTACATTTTACCACCTGTTAAGTACCTGCCTCCTTCTTCCTGAACATTACCAAAGGCATGCGTAACAAATCTTCACTAATTACTCCCATGACAGCCACCCGAGGCTCAGGAAGACATTTTTTTCAGGCGCCTTTAGTGCACTCACTGTGCTAAATCCAACTCCTTCCAGTTTGTGGATGCAAGTTGGGGGTGTCCGAGTATGCTGTACAAAGCAATTCCTTGAACTGAGAGAGCATATCTACCTTTGAAACTAAGGCAGACATGCCGGGGAATTCTTGCAATGTTCCCTAAAGAGAAGGTCATAGGCTATGAAAAAGGATTGTGTTTGGCACACAGGGGAGTCCGTGGGAATGTAGCATATGTCCCAGCCAACATTATGTGCAGTGCTGTGACTGTAATGCACTTATCACACAGCAAACTTAACATCTACTAAATTCTGACGGAGGATGAACATGAACAGCAGGTCAAACACTGACCCATACATGTCATTGTCCTTCAGTGCTGGGATGGCACCAATGGGTTTGAATCCATAGGTGTAGATGATGTACATCTGTACTACCTTTACTATCTGCCTTCTACCTGTGCAATATCCCTGTGAAGGCACACCTACCATAAGCTTTCCTTACCCATTCATGTCTCTGTCCTCAACAGAGTTCTGACTAATCCTGTATAATTGCCAAGTCAACCCATACTAGTTTGTGGATGCAAGTTGGGGGTGTCCGAGTATGCCTTGGGAGGCCTATTCCTCAAACTGAGCAAGCATACCTACCGTTGAAACTAAGGCAGAAATGCTGGTGAAGAAACCCTAAGGTCTCTACAGTAAAAAGCCAAACAAATATCCTGTGGGACTCATTCACCAACACTTCTACTTTGGCTTTGAAAGTGAAGCTACAAATTGAGTTTGCACACTTTCAAATAGGTAGAAATGATGGAGAATATGTCTGACAGGACATTTGTTTGACTTATTACACTTACTCTGGTTCTCATTGGCAATCATGGTGATCCTTCTGTAGCATACATAAGTTCCATAACAAGCACTTCAAACTTCAGTCATGCTTTTAACATTTTGCCACACAGGGTTCTCCCTGACAATGTGGCATATGTTCTCTTCACTAGTATGTGCAGTATAGTGACTATAATGCATGTTAATTGAACACAACACCTTCCACATTCTGACGGTGGATATAGGTCTCAAGCAGGCCTTAAGGAAGTTCATGATTTCCTGAAGTAGATGAAGTAAAATTCTGTGGCTGCTTGCCTAACGAAGCAGTGGCCCATGGACGTTTGGTATCCATGCACAGCCACTGAAAGGATTACCCAACGTCAGTTTCACCTCAGTCGATTTCCCAGAACTTTGCTTTAGTATAATACAATGTAAAGCAAGTAGGGACACAGAGGCCTGGTTGAGATTTGCACTGGGGACAGTAATACCGACTCTCATGCCGCTTTCTATGCTTCGAGCACATCTTACAGTGACAACATGAATGATCCTTTTTGGGTGTTTGAGGAATGCGATCAGCAAAGTGTTGCTCCTGCAGCCTTGCCACATCCTCCAGAACATATGAGGTGGAGGCAACTGCTGCTGCTTCTGTAACAGCAGTGAGGATTTCAATTACAGACAACTGGAAGTCAAGGAAAGTCATGAGTCTTCCTGTGGTTGTCTCATGGTAAACAACATACACATTGTATGTTGCCATATGGATCAAGTGGGTAAACAGTTTTTTGTACCAAGTGCGAGTTTTACGACACGCATTGTATGGTTGAAGAACCTGGTCGTAATTGTCCACTCCACCCATGTACTTATTGTAATCAAGTATACAGATGGACTTGTGTACTTTGGCCATCTGACCACAAACCGTGATGGGGGAAGTGCTCTCATCATGAATTGTAGTGAGCACGTATACATCACTCCTATCCAAGAACTTGACTGCGAGCAGTTCATTGGAACTCAACCGAGTACTCTGGGATTTCTGGAGCTTCTTGCAAACAAGCTCCTGCGGGAATCCTTTGCGGTTACAATGAACTGTACCGCAGGCCACAGTGCCAGCTTTGTAAAGCTCACTGAACAGCTCTACTCCTGTATAGAAATTGTCCACATAAAGATTATAACCTTTGTGAAGGAGTGGCTGGACAAGTTCCCATACAATCCTACCTGTGACCCCTAATGCAGGAGGGCAATCTACAGGGTTTAGGCATAGTCCTTACCTGTATACACTCTCAAGCTGTACACATAGCCAGAAGAGCTCTCACACAGCATGTACAGCTTTATTCCATAACAAGCTCTTTTGCTCGCAATCTCTGGAAACCTGGCAAACAAATGTTCCACAACAGGACAACTTTTGAACAACCTGTCATGGTCTGAATGGTCCCGGGCAATGCCTCAGAATTGTCAATGAAATGCAGCATGCGCTGCAGTAGCAAAAAAACATCTCTGCTCACGTATGGTGCGAAGATGGCGGTTACCCAAACTGTGTGAGTCGTCCAGTAGGACTGCAAGGTGGGTTTCTGCACTAACCCCATTTTGAGTGTAAGTCTCAAAAATATCTTCAACTCTGTCAGCGAAGTGGGAGTCCAACAGCGTGCCCTAGAACGGGGCCCTAGAGTGCCTCCATGCTCCCTCAGAAATTTGTCTGCACGCAAATTTGTTTGCTGCGCAATTTCCTGAAGGAAGTCAACATCCAAAAATAGATGCACGTAGTCAACTGGCAAAAAGTTGGCCTTATCGACTTTACATCCAGCATCACCAGTAAAAGGTGGAATTTGGGGCTGAACTAAATTGGGGGGCTGCCAAGAGAGCACTCTCTCTGTGCTTGCAGCCACACAGACCTGCTCTCTGGGTTTGGCTGACCTGCTGTTGTCCTGCTGTACAGGCCATGCTTTCGAAGAGACAGCACGACTGTCATCATCGTCTACCTCAGAATCACTGGAGGAGGTGTCGTCAGATGGGACTCCGCCGACTGAAAATTCACTCCAAGATTCTGCCCCATTGTCCTCTCCCTCAGATGCTGTCTCAGTCTCTGATTCTGCCTCAGAGCTATCCTCCATAACCTGAGTTGGGGCTTGAGCAGCAGTCATCCAACAAGACGCCATTTCTGCTACTGGCTAAACTGTCCCTCTAAAGTACTAGCTCCCTCTCCCTCTCTCTCTCTCCCTCTCTCCCTCTCTCTCTCTATATATATATGTATATATATAGAGAGAGAGAGAGGGAGAGAGAGAGACTGACTCTATGCATAATTTCTTTGTTTTTTTATACATGTGTGCTTTCCCTGTGGCCGATCGTGACCCCATGGCAAAGCACATATGTATATACAAAAAATTCCCCCATAGGGAGTCAGCCCAAAGGCTGAGCTCAACATTTTCTTTTCTTTTTTATAAATATACCCTTGGGGGGGCACGATACAGGAAGGGCCAACCCCGCCATTTTTTATTTTTTCAAAACAAAAAAAAATGTTTTTTTCAAAATCTGGGGGCGCGATCACCCCCCAGAAGAACCCCAACATATATATATTTTTTAATGAGTTCCCCCATGGGGGGCTGGCCCATTTACACAGGGGCATACCCCCCAAACAAGATCCCTGGTGCCTGGTGCCTAGGAAACGGCACCAGGGAGGCATCAATGGAGAGGGGAGACTCTCCCCTTTCCATCGACGCCTCCCTGGCATCTGGGAGGCCATTTTGGCCTTTTCTTCCCCACCCAAGTGGGGAAAGGATGCTTACATGCTCCTCCGCTGCTCCAGTAGGGAAAAATGTGACATCAGCACACCTCGCGGCACACAGGCATCATGGGGGGATTCGGGGGACATGCGAAGTTCTTTCGCATCTCCCAGGTTAATAAGAAAATAAATAATCCTCCGCCACTGGTTGTGACCCGCACCAGGAAGCTAGTGCGCTGACGCCCACACCAATGAGGTTAAGGAAGCTGCCTGACAACCTTTTATGTTGCATTAGCATTCCTCCTGTTTTTTCCTATTCCCCACCTTTGTTATTTTTTCCCTCTACAGTTTCTTTGGTAACAAATCTACCATCTGTTATATTGTCCTTGCTTTTTGGATTATATTTTGAGTTTATCATATTGATGTGTTTTCCCCACACCCTTTCCCTTCTCAGGGGAGTCCTGATTCAACACTTGATTGTGGACTTATTGGCTTAATTCCTGCTTGGTTAGGTTCACTCTGGTCCATCATTCTGAAGCTGATGTGTATACTTGTTTTTTATTCTATCACTGCCAATGCTTCCTGCCTTTCCCCTTCACTAAAGCTGTGTGTTTGTTCTCCTAGTGTGTCATTCTCTCTCGCTCTTCTCTATATTTCTCTCTCTCTCTCTCTCTCTCTCTCTCTCTCTCTCTGTCTCTCACTCCCATTCCTCTTTCCCTTGGGTATTTGGTTTTGCCTTGTATGTATTCCTTTGTACGGTCAGAATTACATTCTGGAAGTGGGGTGGATTGTCCCCAGAATCTGTGGGATATCACTCACAATTCCTGACAGGATCTTGTAGAAGGAGGTAGGTATTTTTTTATTATGCACATCATAGGGAAGGAGAGAAAAACAAACAGTCCACTAATACATCCTCCCTGGTTACATCATAAAACAAGAAAAATCTAGCAAACTGCAATGGGACCCATGTAAAGGGTTCTCTTAAAATTAGCAAAGAAGCAATCCCTTTTCGTAGATAAAAGAACACCACCCATATTTTGTGGCATGCTTCATCATTGGGTTTTATCTCTCCATGGAAATACCAGTCCTGAGTAGGGTCACCTCCTAAAAAAGATGATTTGATATTATACTTAAAGAACAAAGAGAGGAGCTAACATTGTTTAGAGGAGTAACCCAGTTATCTTTTTTAAGGCGCCTCAGCACATGATTAAAAAGATTGAAGGCTTTAAAAGGGACTCAATCTGTCGAACAGCCTAATCTCATCAACATATTACAGGAAGTCTATTAAGCCACATCAGGTCAATGGCTTTCGTCAAGATATTGTTTTCCCTGTCGGTAAGTACCCACCTTTATACAACTATTTATGTATTAATCTGGGGCATTAACATACATATGTTATGCACTTTTGCCAAGAATACAAATATTTACTTGTATCAGGACAGTATGGGAATCTCTAATGTTTTAAACTAATTGCCCCATGGAAAAAATGAAGATGTCCTCCTGTAATCATACATTCGTCTTAAGCCCTGCCTCATAATTGTGCATTCTCCCCTATCTTTCATTGAAATTATGTATCAAAATTTTTGTTTTAATAGCTAAATCATCTTTCTCCTTCTGAACATGTGATATTGAGTGGCCTTTGATTTTTAATCTACCCAGTTGCATTGGCAGTGTTTGAAATAATTTAGTGCACAGCTTTGACATGTCTTTTAAAGGCTTTTTATGGTCTTTAATGGTCTTCAAGGTGTTTGGCAGATTCTGATCATTCTTAAGTGTGTATAGCACTCTCTTTTACTTATAACGTTATATTTAGGCAACCATTCTGATGAAGAAACATAGGGCCTGATTCACAACAGCGATGGATACCCTGTCCGACGAAATCTGAATCCCATAGGACATAATGGGATTGGATTTCAGCAGATTGGATATCCATCACCATTGTGACGGAGTAACTTGTCTGGCAATATCTGAATCAGGCCCATAGTCAGATTCAAAACACTCAAATATAATCTCAGACACATAATGCATTAGCTCAATTTACCAAACCTCTTTTATTGGATCAACTATAGCACACAGACACACACATGCAGTACTAAACCTTTGAAAGGTCTCAGAAAATTAATCCGAAATATTCTCTGTACGGTTGTTTTAGCCTTTACTTTAGATATAGTGATTATTTATGTAATTTTAACACAGATGATTAACCTGTGATTGATATGTTAATCTATCTTGTTGATGAATACATTGTACTCTTGTTCTCTACATGGTAACTCTGTCAGGCTGCCTACAGAAATGCACACTTTTTGCTCCATGGTGCCTAGGAATGTGTGTGTGATATCTGCATAGTTTTTGTGATGAAAACATATTCTTTAAGTACTACATTCTATGCCTAAACAACTTCAAAAACATTCCACAAATTGGACGTGTGCTGTAGAATGCAGCACAAATGCAATTTGTGGAATGTTGAGAAGTGAAAACATTTCTCCAACTTTGCGCCTGCTTCAAGAAGGCAATATTTTTTCACACAAGGCCAGACTGGGAATATTAGTTGATCTGGCTTTGGGTTCAAAACCTGTGTGCTTGTGCTATAATGGCCAAATTCCGCCTACGTAACGCAATCTTGATGCAAAGCAGCACAAAGCGGTGCAAAGTGCAATTTGTGTGTTCCACTGGAAGTAAATCCCCTTCCCAGACTTTGGGGGTCATTACAACATTGGCGGTAAAAGGCGCTTACCGCCGTGCAGAAGACCGCCAATACACCGCCGCGGCCGCGGAATTCCGCCACAGACACCCACACAAGTCCGCCACACCAAAGGTCAGTGACCACCTCCACGCCAACAGAAACACGCCCATGCTATTACGACCCACGAATCCACGCAGCGGTCTTTCAACTGCGGTATTCCATTGGCGGTACACACCGCCGTGCTCAAAATACACAAACATCTACAAAACACCGCCACTTTGGACAATTCCAAATACACACACCTGATACACATACAAACACCACTCCCACACACCCAACGCTATATAAAACACAAACACACATCACCCACAAACCCCTACGACCAAAATGTATTTACGAAGGCCAGAGAGACAGCACAGAATAGACAATCGCACCACACAGAGGCACACAACACCATCACCCACACAACATCCACGCACAAAACACCACACACCACTACACATCACCACACACATCAACACTCACACCGCCCCACACATCACACACACCACCCCATGTCACACCAAAGACACCCCCGCTTTTCCGAGGAGGAGCTCAGGGTCATGGTGGAGGAATTCCTACTGGTAGAGCCACAGCTATTTGGCTCACAGGTGCAGCACACATCCATAGCCAGGAAGATGGAGCTATGGCGAAGAATCGTCAACAGGGTCAACGCTGTGGGACAGCATCCAAGAAATCGGGAGGACATCAGGAAGAGGTGGAACGACCTACGGGGGAAGGTGCGTTCAGCGGTCTCCAGGCACAACATCGCGGTTCAGCGTACTGGCGGCGGACCCCCACCTCCTCCCCCACAACTAACAACATGGGAGGAGCAAGTCTTGACCATCATGCATCCAGAGGGAGTAGTCGGTGGAGGAATGGACACTGGTAAGTCAATTCTTAACTATCATATACCCCACCCGAACTGCATGCTATCACACATCCCCACCCTCACACCCTCCCCTATCACCCAAACTCCTCACTAATGTGCTCAGAACACAAACCACACATCCCAACACCAAGCCCTGCCTTACACAACTAAGCATGGACACCCATCACTAAAGCATGCTCACTGCACATACCCATAACAACCCCTAACCATCATCACACAAGCCCCCACACAGAAATGCTTGCAATGGGGTACACGCTCACCCACCCATTGCACACCATGACACACACACATGCAATAATCATGCTCTTATGCCCCTGCAGGATCACGAAGGACCGTCACCACCCCGGAGGGTCCAGACAACTCCACTCCACCCACAGAAGAGGCCCACAGTGACAATAGCAGCTCTGCCCTACTGGATCCTGATGACCAGCCCGGACCATCGTGGGCCTTGGGACAGTCGGTTCCCCTCGCACAGGCACAGCCCAACACTGACCTTCCACCCTCTGGTAACACCAGCACAGCACCCACCCAGCGGGCCCAAACCTCCGTACCCAGGACAGGTCAATCAGCTGTGTGTCCACCACTACAGGGAACCCAAGATAACCCACCACCCCAACCACAACAGGGACCTGGGGGCAGTGATAGTGGGCACACAGTCCAGGGGACGGAGGCACAGGAACACAGGGGAACTGGGAGGGCTGCTGTGCGACAGGGGGAGGACAGGCCAAGGGAACCCACTCTCCACGAGGCCCTCTCCTCCATCATGGGAGCATACCACCACTCCCAGGAGACGATGGCGACGGTCCTGGTCAAGTTTCAGGTGACCCAGCGCCTGCAGGAGGAACAGTATTTGGGGTTCAGGGAGGAGCTCAGGACCAACAGCTACGCCTTGAGCACCATCGTAGGAGTGCTGAAGGACATACAGCAGACCTTGAGGGACACCGTGGCACTCCAAGGGGCCCCTGACACTAGCATGGACGATGAAGTGCCCACCACCTCCGCCGGCGCTAGTGGACAGGACGCCCCGCCACAGGACCACCACACCAGCACCCCACCCCTTGCAGACGGACAACCACCACACAAGCGGTCCCTGAGATCCAGGAACAGGACAGAGCAAGTTGGCAAGACCCCCACCAAGAAATGAGACCACCCTGATTGTCCTCCCACTGTCCCACTTTGTTACCCTGTCCATACTTAAACTGCCCCAGCTCCACTTCCTTTGCCCATATGGCCAGTGCACCTGTGAGACTAATAGACTGGACTCTGCCATGGACATTCCTCCACCATCACCCATCACCATTTTACAACCCCCCTCCAATTTTGAGCACTTCAATAAACACCCTTGAACCACAAAACAATGTTGAGTCAGTCTATGATTTGGTAAATTGTATTATCAATGACCGAGTCAAAATGCGTTTCTAGTTGTAAAGGCAACATACCTATGTCACACATCACAAGTCCCTGAGGATGCATGCAGATGACACACATTGGTGAGCACACCTGTGAAACCGTAATGTAAAGGAACAACTCAGTTACCAAATAATCCTATGAAATTACACACAGGATAGAGGAAGACGTGTGACAGTGAATGTAATGGTAAAAATGAAAATGTTCTCACCTGTGTGTCACTGGAAATATTGCTGTATGACTGACTCCCTGTTGTCGTTGTCTTCTTCCTCAGCTTCCTCCTCATCACTGTCCACAGGCTCCACAGGCTCCACAGCTGCCACAACACCGTCAACTTGACCATCTTTCTGCAGAAAAGGCACCTGGCGTCGCAAAGCAAGATTGTGAAGCATCGAGCAGGCGATGATGATCTGGCACACCTTCTTCGGTGAGTAGAAGAGGGAACCACCTGTCATATGGAGGCACCTGAACCTGGCCTTCAGGAGGCCGAAGGTGCGTTCGATCACCCTCCTAGTCCGCCCATGGGCCTCATTGTACCGTTCCTCTGCCATGGTCCTGGGATTCCTCACTGGGTCAATAGCCAGGACAGGTTGGGGTAACCAGAGTCCACTAATAGCCACACACGGTGCCTCTGGAGTTCACCCATCATATCAGGGATGCTGCTATTCCGCAGGATGTAGGCGTCATGCACTGAGCCAGGGAACATAGCATTTACCAGGAAGATGTACTGGTCTGCCAAACATACCATCTGTACATTCATGGAATGATAACTCTCCCTGTTCCTGTACACCTGTTCACGCCTGTGGGGGGGGACCAAAGCCACATGGGTCCCATCAATAGCACCTATGATGTTGGGGATATGTCCAAGGGCATAGAAGTCACCTTTCACTGTAGCCAAATCTTCCACCTCAGGGAAAATTATGTATCTCCTTACGTGTTTCAGCAGGCCAGACAACACTCTGGACAACATGTTGGAAAACATAGGCTGGGACATCCCTGATGCCATGGCTACAGTTGTCTGAAAAGAGCCACTTGCAAGGAAATGGAGCACTGACAGCACCTGCACATCAGGGGGGATTCCAGTGGGATGGCGGATTGATGAAATCAGGTCTGGCTCCAACTGGGTACATAGTTCCTGGATAGTGGCACGGTCAAACCTGTAGGTGACGATTAAATGTCGCTCCTCCATTGTCAACAGGTCCACCAGCGGTCGGTACACCGGAGGATTCCGCCATCTTCTCAATTGTCCCAAATGACGTGCCTAGGAAGGACAACAGCGACCACAGAGTCAACTATTTACCAGGTATGTACCCACAGTTACACAGAACACGACACCAAACACAAAACCCTTCGTGTATGTGTGTTGAGTGTAGGCCTAGCTATGTGTGACGCAGAAGTAAATGAAGCCATGTGGGCCCCTGAAATGGCGTCTGCCTGACCTCTAAACTGGGACAATGGGATTGTGGGGTGACTGCATTGCCGTTGCACTCCGTCGCGGTAGGCGGCGCAATGCTGCATTGGTTAACATTGGACCCTATGGGTCCCAGGAGCCAATGAACAAGTGGGCCGCCGGTGATGATACGCACCGCCGCAGACGTCACCGCCGCGGACGTCACCGACATTTTCTATCTGTTCAATCACTAGATACCTGATCTTCGACAGGAGAGGACCTACACTGCACGTGCTGCTGGAAGCGACGATGGCTGCTGCGTCTGGGGAAAGGGCCCCTGCCTTCACTGCTCAGGAGTTGGAGAAACTAGTAGACGGGGCCCTCCCCCAGTACACACTACTCTACGGTCCTCCAGACCAACAGGTTAGTACACAGGTAGCACATTGTATGGGCTAGGCCTGGGTGGAGAGGGCTGGTTGTAAGAGGGAAGGGGGCAGAGTTCAGGGAACATTAATGCATGTGAATGAATGTGCCACATGGCTAGGGTAGGAAGGGGGGGACACTCACATCGACGGTGCAGTTGGTAATGACTTCTCTTCTTCCCTTGTGCATGTCATATAGGTCAGCGCCCACCAGAAGAAGGACATTTGTCGTGCCATCGCCAAGGACGTCCGGACCCTGGGGGTCCACCAGAGACGGGGCACCTACTGCCGGAAAAGATGGGAGGACATTCGTCGCTGGAGCAAGAAGACGGCGGAGGCTCAGCTGGGGATGGCCTCCCAACGTGGGAGGGGTGCCCATCGCACCATGACCCCCTGATGTTCCGGATCCTGGCGGTGGCCTACCCTGAGTTGGATGGGCGCTTTAGGGCATCACAGCAGACACAAGGGGGTGAGTACACTCTCATTCTGTGGACTTTGCGCACAGTGGAGTGGTGTGGGTGGGGGAGGATGCCTGTGGGTGTACCTAGACAAGGCAGAAATACGTAGGCTAGGCCCCTCCGTAATGCAGGCCATGTGGCACTCTACCCCACCGCAGTAGAGTGCCAAGAACAGGTATACATGCCCTTGTGGCATCCATGTGTGCAGAAGTCCACCATAGCCATGTAGGCCAGATCCCAGAATCCCAGAAATTGCATCTGTAGAGGCCAGGAGCACGGCATAGTGCAGGGGGCTGCTGTGTCTGTATTGTCCGCCAATGGTAGCAGTATGCCATGCACTCAACCTGTCTTTCTTCTGTCTCCCCCCCCCTTTTGTGGTCTCCCTGTTCTTTTGTGCATCAGCATCATCAGGCGGAGGTACAGTGGCACCGGAGCACGAGGGAGCTGCATCCCACATGGCCATGGAGGGTCACACCACGGACTCAGAATGCACCAGTGGGACGGAGGGCGAGGGGAGCTTCACGTCGGCCACTGGATCACCAACCAGCGACACGGACTCGTCCGCCGATGGGGGCTCCCTTGAGGTGGCGGCACCATCTGTGCGCCCCACTTCTACAGGTACAGCCACCACCTCCCCTACCAGCACTGCCCTCCCAGCAGCCCCTCAGCGTTCGCCCCGTGCCCGCTCACCCAGGAGGGTGGGCATCACCTTCGCCCCAGGCACCTAAGGCCCTGCCCCAGTCACCCCTGCTGCCCTCAGTGAGGAGGCCATTGACCTCCTCAGGTCCCTCACTGTTGGGCAGTCTACCATTGTGAATGCCATCCAGGGTGTAGAAAGGGAGTTGCAACACGGTAATGCATTCCTGGAGGGCATTCATTCTGGTCAGGCTGTCCTTCAGCAAACCCTGCAATCTCTGTCCTCAGCACTGATGGCAGCCATTGTCCCTGTGTCTAGCCTCCCCCTCCAACCTCCTCCACCCAGACCCAATCTCCTGTACCCCAGCCTATCCCAAGCACACCATCAGACCAGCATGCACACACCTCAACAAACAAAAGTAGCTCAAGCAAACATAGGCACCACACAACCCACAGGCACACACACAAGCATCACCCACATGCAGACACAGCAACATCCACTGCCTCCACTGTGTCCCCCTCGTCGTCTCCCTCCTCCCTCCCAGTCTTGTCTACACTCTCACCTGCATGCACTACATCTACAGGCACCAGGACTCGCACCAGAACACCCAGCACCACACCCCGCTCACCTGCAATCACCACCTCCACTCCCATTTACACGTCCCCTGTGTCCTCTCCCAGTGTGTCTGTGACGCCCCCTCCCAAAGTACACAAACACAGGCACACACCCACCCAACAGCCATCCACCTCAAGACAGCCTCCAGTACCTGCACCTGCACCCAAAACACCTAAAGTGACACCTCCTACAACCACCTCCTCTTCCTCCACTCCCAGACCCCCTCCAGCTACCCATCCCAGTGTTCGTCAGAAACTGTCCCTCTACTTCATCAGTCCCGTCGTAGCGCCTCAGCCAAAAAGCCTCCTGTACCAGTGGTGCGTGTTCAAGGTGTGTGGAGTGCACCGGCCACCAGGGCAGGCAGTGTGACATGGAGCCAAGGCACTGCCAGTCCACCCCCTGTAAAGGCTCTGAAATTGGAAAGTGGCCAACGGGACCGTGTGAAGACTCCTGGAGCCAAAACAACTCACAGGGGTCCCAGGGGGATAGCAGAGTCAGCTGTGACTCCTCCAAAGGTGGGGAAGGGCCAGAAGAAGTCTGCACAGCCTGGTGTGAGCATCACGGCAGAGAAGGGCGGCATCCTTCCCGGCGGCCGGGACGCCACCGCCAGCACCGTCGTCACTGGTCCGGAGACCACCGCCACCGCCGGAGTCATTGCCCAGGAGGGCCCAAGTATCGTCACTGGTCAGGAGACCACCGCGAGAGTCATTGCCCAGGTGGGCCCAAGTATCGTCACTGGTCAGGAGACCACCGCCACCGCCGGAGTCAGTGCCCAGGAGGGCCCCGGCAGCCACAGCCCTGCTGGGCAATGAGGGACCGTCATGCCACACACCAATGCCCAGTCCAGAGAACGTCATGCCACACACCAATGCCCAGTCCAGAGCCCGCCATGGCTTAGCACAGCTGAACAGTCCAGAACCGCCATGGCAAAGCACCACTGAACAGTCCAGAGACCGCCATGGCAAAGCACCGCTGAACAGTCCAGAGACCGCCATGGCTAAGCACCGCTGAACAGTCCAGAACCGCCATGGCTAAGCACCGCTGAACAGTCCAGAACCGCCATGGCTAAGCACCGCTGAACAGTCCAGAGACCGCCATGGTAAAGCACCGCTGAACAGTCCAGAGACCGCCATGGCAAAGCACCGCTGAACAGTCCAGAACCGCCATGGCTAAGCACCGCTGAACAGTCCAGAGACCGCCATGGCAAAGCATCGCTGAACAGTCCAGAACCGCCATGGCTAAGCACGGCTGAACAGTCCAGAACCGCCATGGCAAAGCACTGCTGAACAGTCCAGAGACCGCCATGGCAAAGCACCGCTGAACAGTCCAGAGACCGCCATGGCAAAGCACCGCTGAACAGTCCAGAACCGCCATGGCTAAGCACCGCTGAACAGTCCAGAGACCGCCATGGCAAAGCACCGCTGAACAGGGCATGCACTGCTGAAGAAGGGAAAGACCGCCACATCAAGCATCGTTATCCCATGTGCACCTGGGACAGTGATGGGACAGGAACTGTCACGGGGAGACTAATCCAGTCTGGGCACCAGTCCCCCTCCAGAACCAGTGGTGGCTGTTATCTACTTGAGAGACTGTGGCTTTGCACTCCCCAGGATATGGCAGTGGGCAAACCACCCACTGTAGAGACTTGTGAGACTGTGGCTTTGCACTCCCCAGGATGGTACAGTGGGCAAACCACCCACTGTAGAGACTTGTGAGACTGTGGCTTTGCACTCCCCAGGATGGTACAGTGGGCAAACCACCCACTGTAGAGACTTGTGAGATTGTGGCTTTGCACTCCCCAGGATGGTACAGTGGGCAACCCACCCACTGTAGAGACTTGTGAGACTGTGGCTTTGCACTCCCCAGGATGGTACAGTGGGCAAACCACCGACTGTAGAGACTTGTGAGACTGTGGCTTTGCACACCCCAGGGTGGTACAGTGGGCAACCCACAAACTGTGGAGACTTGTGAGACTGTGGCTTTGCACTCCCCAGGATGGTACAGTGGGCAAACCACCCACTGTAGAGACTTGTGAGACTGTGGCTTTGCACTCCCCAGGATACATCAATGGGCACCATCCGGAACCATGGAGTCCTCCTTCCTCGTGGGATGTGTTCAGGTGAGTGTTTTCCCATTGCAGGAACTGTTTCCGCCGTATTTTTATCCACGGTGAATCCGCCCCGGAAAAGGTGGCGGATTGGCGGGTTGTGATACTATGGGCGGTACATTGTCTTCCGCCTGTCTGTTGGCGGTGACCTCCGCTCTACTTGTCTGTACCGCCGTGGAGGGTGGGGTGTTAAAGTGGCTGTCTATGTTGGCAGTTTCCGCCACGGTCATAATTCCATTTTTTTTGTCCGCCGGCCTGTTTGCGGTATTACAGCACCTTTAACACCGTCCGCCAGGGTTGTAATGACCCCCTTTATGCTGCTTTGCATCTCTTTCTATAACTTTGTTGTGGTGCAAAGCCTTGGTAAATCTCCCCCCACTTTTCTTAAATTATAAAAAGGCAACATCAATCAAGGTAATCCCACCAGACATTCTGGCTGTTTTCTACTATACTTCTCTATGCCCGTATCGATCAATACATATTTTAAACAAGAAATGTATAAATCATTAAACTAAGGGTAAACATTGACTTTTGCACTAGTGTTTATGCTTGTTTCCCTCTGATTCTGTGCGCTTGAGGTATTTCTCTAACAAATCATGTTACCATAGACACAATCGCTCATTTTCAAAGCTGCATCATAAGGTCCTCCAGCGCATGTTAGTGTTGCAAATGAAGGAACATTCTTTCTGGTTCTATTTATTTTTAGATGTGTATAACTTTCAAAAATACGTGGGTTTGCCATAATGCAAACTTTTGCTCCAGTAAATCTGAGGCTTAGGCTAAAGCGGTGATTAGTTCCATGATCAAAATTCCTCAGTAATTTTAGATAACCTTTCCTGGTGTTAAAATTCGAAAAATAAGTGTGATGAAATGTAGAAAAAAAATCTAAAATTTAAAAGGTGTGAAATTGCATTGTTAAAATATGAAAAATTTGCAGTTGATATTGTGCCCAGCATTAAACACGATCTGCTTCTCCCTTTCTGATTTTGGCAGGAAAATATAAAGAGAGAAAGGCCAGCCGTTTTTCTACAGAAAGCAAAAAAAGGGAGCATCTGCAAAGTTTTCTGATATCAGTTTCCTAAAAAGAAATCAGTCAGTTGCGTAGTTATGGCCCTTTTCTACTGAGATTACCTTTGTTTGGTTGTGCTTCAAGAATGTATATTTTACACTTGTCCCGTTTACACGGCCATTTCTAGAGCTATGCAATATACGTGGTCACTTTAGACGCCACCCACTGGGGAGGGTGGGAGTCACTGCTATGCTCTACCTCCCTGGCCTCCATGAGGCCTGCAATGCTTAAATGATTTCCCTTCCTAAGTGTTAAATAATAGTTTGTAAAGTCCTAACATTTTAGCCAATGACAGTCAGCATGAGTAACTTTCTATGGCTGTACTCATTTATAATGGTAAAAATTAAACTAGACTTTTGAAAGCCCCAGCCTGTAGGGTCGGTTAGAGGTGATTTCACCAGATAAAATCCATTGTCCCATTTCTCCACTTATGATTCACCATGATGTTTTAAAATAATTTTAACCCCCTGGTGATGCTTGGTTCCTCATCCAAACATACATCCAAACATACATTTTTGCCTGTATTTCTCTAGTGTTTTTTTGCCCAGGATGCCTGATTTGGGTAGTCGTAACTGGCGTTCAAGCAATATACCTGCTGGGAATTAAAGGTACAGCTCTTTTGACCGCTGGCCTACCATCGCACAGCCCTCCCATATGTGCTGGAACACCACACCAGTCCACCTGGACACTTCCAATTCCCTGCATTTTGGAGTAGTACAGTAATGCTATTTACATTTTACAAAATGTAATTCACAAACTATGGGTGGAGATCTCCATGTCTAGGTATATATGTTTGTAGTATATGTGGGAGAAAACAGGGGGAGGGAAAATGGGGAATTATTATTACTAAATAGGTGGAGTTAATAGAAAATTAGGGATGAGTTTTGAGTAGAACATGTTAAAACAAACACACTCCCAGTAACGAGTAATAATATCCCAGCAATTCACAAAATATGCTGCTAAATTTAGTACAGCCCAAAACATTTGTAAATGTAGTCCAGTTGGGCCTTGGAGTATGTCAGGAAACACACATATGAAACAATAAAGGCATAGGAATTAATATTTAATTTAATTAATTACATCAATGCTAAATATGTGAAATACTGTGTGCATCAGTAACTGACGTACATATTAATGTATATTTATTTAGGTATATGAAAATATATACATATAACAATTATGTTGAATAATTGATTATTTCTATTTTTTACTAAATAGAATAGAACAATTTATTTAAAAATAACATTTTAGCTTAGTCTTCTAAACATAAAAAATGAAATGGAATTAAAGGCCTGATTTAGATCCTGGCAGAGAGGTTAATCAGTCAGAAGCATGTCAGATATCCTGTCTGCCGGATTATGATCCCCATAGACTATAATGGGATCGTAATTCCCCAGACGGGATATCTGTCATGTGTGTGATGGAGTAACCCCCTCTGCCAAGATCTACATCAGGCCCTAAGACAACTTTTAACAAAGTAAATGAAAAATGGTAGTGAGAGTGGGTGGTTACATTTATACATTTAAAATATTTTAACATTTAAAGGAAATGTAGTTTAAGGTGGTATGGTATCCCAACTCTATATTGTATTAATTCTGTGTTAATATTAATCGTTTTAAATTAATTTAGATTTTAATATTAATAGTTGTATTTTTTAAGATTGATTCTTTAATATTGTTCCCTTTATTGTTCTATTTTTCCATTATGCACATCTCCATGTTAGTGACTGTTAGAAATTAGGTTTCTGGTTGGATCGTGTATGTACCTCAGCCAGGCAGAAACCATCACTCTTGCCAGGACAAGTAAGTTGCACACTAAAGATAACTTATGCTCACCCCCGATAGCTTAGCCCAGAGCAGTCAGGCTTATCCTCAGATGTAATGTGTAAAGGGTGTGGCGCAACACACTCACACCAGTGACACAATAAAATACACCAAAACGGAAACCTCACAGAATGATACAAAAATAGGCTTTTATATTGTAAATATCATTGGTCTGCACAATGACATAAACCATACAGATAATACACCAAATGCATTTACTGCAGAAAAGCTCTGTATCATGATAATACCAAGTTCGGGATGTTATACATTAGGGAGCACCAATAATGCATGTGGCAAAACAGCATGAATTATCAATATTGTGCTCATTAGATGAGTGCTGCAGAATACCCATTATAGTAACCAAACAAGAATCAGCAAAACATACCTAGCAACAACAGAGCATATGATGCAACAGTTGGATTTGGCAGTCACCCTATGGATCACCAGGTATCATTAGTACTCTGCCTCATATGCTGGCCTGAAATGTTATTCTAAATAAACAGGAGTCATAAATTATTTCCCACCGAAACCACAGGCCACATCGCTCTTGCAGTTCTGGTAGGCCAGTTATGGTACTTTGTGAAGCCTACTGAAATCACTAAATCTCCCTGAATCCCTAGCTCATCTCGGGAGGTGGTTCCACGCCTCGACTTCAAGGTGCGGGGGAGGAAAGGTTCCCCAGGGATGGATTCATGGCCTCCCTTGGCCCCACTCACCTGTGGTACACAGCAGGGAAGGGAAGAGCTCCACAGTCTGTTTTACTGTGTGACCCAGGAACGGGAAGAACTGTGAGTCTGATCCCCTCAGGGAGTTACAGTAGAACCTCTGGGTGGCTAGTTGAGGCTCTGGCATCCAATTGTGGGTGTTACTATGTCCTGGACTTCCCCCCAAAGTCAGGAGCGGCATTGCTTGACCTGGCAACTACAGGGCCTCGTTGCACTGGACAGTGGCTCCCAGTTCGATTCCTCACAGGTAGAAGCAAAGACTTCGCACATGGGGCTGCAGCCCTGGGGAGAGAGTTCCACAGCTTGAGCAGAGTCTTAGGCTGCAGGCAGCTGGATGAGGGGATTCTTAACATTGGCAGGCCTCGCACATGGGGCCCACACCCCAATTTTAAGCAGAGAAAAGCGATTACATAGAGGGACCATGAGCTCAGAACACATAACAAAAAAGTGGAACAAATAAGTGCTCAGCACCTGCCCCCGGGGCAGATAAAGGTCTCCTATGCGCTAGATGATGAAATGGGGGTGAAAGTAGAAAAAGGGCTCACCAGGCGCTAGCGTACATAACAATAACAAAGATGAAGGCACTCCTCACATATTATTAAGAGAAGGATACAGCACTCCCCCTAAGCTGATCCTAGAAGATGCCAAGGAGCTTGAAATAGCACTTCTCCATGCGCTGGGCTCCTTGGGAAGCACTTGAGGGGCACAAAGGGGTCAGGCAGGCCAGCTCAATGAAGCAAAGGGCTATTTGGTGGTTCCTCCTGGCAGGGTGAACCCCAAAGTCAGAGTGCAGCTGGCAGCAGTGCAATAAAAAGAAAAGCAATCCAGGGAGTCCTTTATGCCACCCATCAGCAGCAGGTAGCAGGGCATCCACAGAAGAGCAGTCCAGATGAGTCCTTTGTGCAGTCCAGCAGTCCTTCTCGCTGAGATTCCGTCCCAGTTCCAAAGGTGCTCTCAAAATCATGAGGTCAGAGCCCCTGTACTTATACTCTAGATACCCACCTTCTAGAATGTGGGAGAAATTTCCAGTGAGATCTGAGCAGTTCCGAGAAATTCCCTTCTCCCATACTCTGCCTCCAGACATCAGTAGGGTTTAAACTAGCCCTTTGTGTGATGGCAGAACACATCCTATACAAGTGTAAAGTGTAAATGACCCTCCCTCTCACCCATCCCAGGAAGACCATCAGTATAGATGAACTAACTTTTTGCCTCTACTTCCCAGTTTGTTGCTGTGTGCTGGACTCTGTTTTTGCTGTTTTAGTTACTCTGGGCACTCTACCACTGCTGACCAGTGCTAAAGTGCAAGTGCTCCCTATGTGAAATTGTATGTGTAATTGTTACGTACTGCGCTGGACCTCTCACCTCTGGATACCGGGTTGGCGAATACACCAAGTCTTCTACAGGTTCTGGATACTCCCAGATAAGGGCGACCCCTTCTAGTAGCCACGGTGCCGCTTGACAGGCTACGCCAAAGCAGACCGTACCCTCCAGAAGGAGTCCCAGAGGGAAAAAACCCCAACACTGGGGAAAAAAACTTAAACAGGAACTCCTGAAGAAAACCAAGAAAAAACAGGACTAAACAACAGGAAACAAAAATAGACAAAAATCTCCCAAGGTAAAAAGCAGGAACAAAGAACAGGCAAAAATCTCCCAAGGCAAAAAGCAGGAACAAAGAACAGGCAAAAATCTCCCAAGGCAAAAAGCAGGAACAAAGAACAGGAGTGAACAGCACAACCAGAAGGAAGTGTTTGCAACGCAAGGTGGAACAAGACTGACTGACTTATATACTGAGAAAAGGGAAGTGACATCACAGGAAAAGGAAAGAACACCATCTTGAATTGGGAAGAGCCCATAGACCAGTATAGGAAAAAGAAAGTAATATAAAAGAAAAACAGAGCATGCTGGGACAAAAACACGAAGAAGACAAGATGGACACAACGTGGACAGAGACAGGTAAAAAGACCAGACATACCCACCAAAAAAGGAGAAAAGAAAGGGCTACAGGTAAGTGTAGCGTGACCGGAAGCGAAATATATTCTTCCCAGAAAGTGTAGTCAAAAAACGCGGGGAACGGCGCTCCGAGTATCGGTAGTGCGTTCCATCCGTGAGGACAGAAAGAGATGCTGCGTTTGAGCGCGGCGTTACAGTAGGTCCCCTCCCCGAGGCACCAGGTTTGTCAGGATGACTGTCAAAAAACAGGCGGACCAAACGGGGAGCATGGACGGAGGAAGCGTCCTCCCAAGAACAGTCACTGAGAGGGTATCCCTTCCAATGGACCAAAAACTGTAGTTTGCGTCGAAAAATTCTGGAGTCACAGATTTCCTGGACTTCATACTCAGGCTGTCCGTTAATAGAAAGAGGAGGCGGACGCTAGAACTGGCGTTGGTGTGGATCAGGAACAAAGAGTTTCAACTGGGACACATGGAAAACAGAATGAACCCTCCAGGTATGAGGTAAGCGGAGACGCACAACTACAGTATTCAGGACCTGTAAAATCCGAAAAGGTCCATAAAAACGTGGCTTGAACTTATTGGTGGAAAACCGGGAAGGTAGGAATCTGGAAGAAAGCCACACCTTGTGGCCCACTTGATACAAAGGTGCAGCTTGTCAATAACGATCCGCCTTTCGTTTCATTGCTTGTTTCGAAGCTAGGAGAGTTGTGTGAAGTAGGCCCTGGATTCGATGGATCTGTCGTAAAAAAGAAGTGACAGCAGGCACAGAAGAGGATGTTCGGGAAACAGTAGTTAAAGTCCTCGGATGAAATCCATAGGTACAATAAAAGGGTGTGGTCTTGGTCGCACTATGTATTGTGATGTTATAGGAGAACTCGGCAAGAGCAAGATACTCTGACCAATTGCTTTGTGTGGCATTGCAGTAACATCTCAGATACTGCTGAAGTTCTTGATTCACTCTTTCAGTTTGCCCATTAGTTTGTGGATGGAAACCAGAGGATAAAGAAATCTCAGTGTTAAATAAGGCACAAAAGGCCCTCCAGAAACGTGATACATATTGATGCCCTCTGTCTGAAATGACCTCTTGCGGAAGACCATGGAGGCAAAAAATATCCCGCAGAAAAATGCGACTCATTTCTGGGGCCATCTGTAGTTTCTTCAAGGCTGAGAAATGGGCCATCTTGGTGAATTAATCTACGGTCACCATGATTACTTGGTTACCAGAGGAGGTAGGTAGAGAGCATATGAAATCCATGGATAGAGTACACGAAGGAGCGGAAGGAACCGATAAAGGTCTTAATAAACCTGCCACCTTAGTTCGGGGTGTCTTAGTCTGAGCACAGACTGGGCATGCTGACACATAGGTTTCAGTGTCTGTCTTAAGCGAAGGCCACCAAAAAGATCACTGAAGTAGCTCCTGGGTCTTCCTGATACCTCGATGACCGGCTATAGGAGAATCATGGCACATTTGTAGAGCTTCTGTCTGCACTTTCTTGGTAGGTAGAAAAAGAGCATGTTGATGATAGAAGTAGTTGTCCTTCTTCTGCAAAAAAGGAGTCACTCTATGCCATTCTGAAGCAGACAGAAACTGGTACTCGGATTGAACGCGTTATTGAAAAGATTGAGTTGCTCCGATGATTCTGCTAGACTCAATAAGAGGTGGAGAGGAGTTCTGGGCTATGTCAGGATATCTGCGGGATAAGGCATCTGCCACTGAATTCTGGGAACCAGGGATGTATGTGATCACGAAATCGTACTGGCTAAAGAAGAAAGCCCATCGAGTCTGACGACTATTGTGACACTGAAAACTCCGAAGACATTGGACATTATGATGATCAATCCTGGCTTCAAAAGGCTCTCTGGAACCCATCAAGAAATGCCTCCATTCTTTACAAGCTACTTTGAGTGTGAGTAGTTCTCGTTCCAGTACAGAATAATTGCGTTCAGCCTCTGATAGGACATGAGACAGATAAAAGATAGGATGTTCCAGTCCATCGTTGCCTTGTTTTTGTAGCAGAACTGCCCCAATAGCTCAGTCACAACAATAAATTTCTTGGTATTGTCAGGATGACGCAACACAGGTGCTTGGGTAAAGGCTGTCTTCAATTCTTGAAACGCGCGTTCAGCATCCTTGGCCCAAACGTAACCCTTCTTCAAGTTCTCTCTTAATTGTTTGTGTTATGAAACTTTGTAGGTGGGCAAAGTTCTGAATGAACTGACGATAAAAGTTTGACAAACCAAGGAAACATTGCGTTTCCTTAATGGACGTTGGAGAAGGCCAATCTAATATAGCACTGACCTTGTCAGGATCCATGGATATTCCGTGTTGAATAATACAGAACCCCAAATACTTTACTTCAGATTTATGGAACTCACACTTCTCGGGTTTACAAAACAATTGTTTTTTCTTGAGTATTTCCAGGACTTGCAGGACATGATTTATATGTTGCTCAGGATCACAGGAATATATCAAGATATCATCCAAATAAATGACTACATATTGGTTGAGTACATCAGAGAACACCGAATCCATAAATCGTTAAAAAACAGAAGGGGCGTTGGTCAGTCCAAAAGGCATAACACAGTACTCATAGTGCCCAAAAGGGGTAGGAAAGCTGTCTTCCATTCATCTCCTTCCTTGATCCGAAGGAGATGATAGGCACCCCGTAAGTCTAATTTGGTAAACATCTTGGCTCCTTGAATGGCATCCAATATATCTCTGATTAAAGGCAGCGGATATCGATCCTTAATCGTTATTCTGTTGAGCTCACGAAAGTCAACACAAGGATGCAGATCCTTGGTCTTCTTTGGTGGGACGAAGAAGAGAGGAGCCCCAGCCGGGGACGTGGAAGGAGCAATCAAACCGTTGTGCAAGTTATCGTCTAAATATTCCTTTAGCACCTTCTTTTCTTGGTCTGTCAGAGAATACATTCGACCAAAGGGGACGACTTCATCAGGAATTAAAGGAATAGCACAGTCATAACTGCGATGAGGCGGCAAAATAGGATTACTAGGTTTCTGAAAAATCCTGATATATTCCTGATAACAATCTGGAACTCCCTGGATCATATTGATAGAGTTAGTGTTATTCTTAGCTGACTGACAGGACCTTTTGGGAGTCCAATAAGAAGTAGTGGAATAACAATTCTGTTGACAAAATGAAGACATTAGGGATATAGGGCCTCATTCTGAGGCCGGCGGGCGGCGGTCACCGCCCGCCTGGCGGGAACCGCCATATGGCCGCTCCTCGGTCGAAAGACCGCGGAGGCCATTCTGGCTTTCCCGCTGGGCTGGCGGGCGACCGCCAGAAGGCCGCCCGCCAGCCCAGCGGGAAACCCCTTCCCACGAGGAAGCCGGCTCCGAATGGAGCCGGCGGAGTGGGAAGGCGCGACGGGTGCAGTTGCACCCGTCGCGAATTTCAGTGTCTGCTAAGCAGACGCTGAAATTCTTTGTGGGGCCCTCTTACGGGGGCCCCTGCAGTGCCCATGCCATTGGCATGGGCACTGCAGGGGCCCCCAGGGGCCCCACGACACCCCATACCGCCATCCTGTTCCTGGCGGGCGAACCGCCAGGAACAGGATGGCGGTATGGGGTGTCGGAATCCGCGCCGCCATGGAGGATTCCTGAGGGCAGCGGAAAACCGGCAGGAGACCGCCGGTTTTCCCTTTCTGACCGCGGCCAAACCGCCGCGGTCAGAATGCCCTTGAGAGCACCACCAGCCTGTTGGCGGTGCTCTCGTGGTCGTTGACCCTGGCGGTCAATGACCGCCATGGTCAGAATGACCCCCATAGTTCTTGTTTCCCAATTGATATAGGGGTTGTGTCGGGCTAACCAGGGTATTCCCAAAATCATGATGTGATTTGGTGAGGCTATGAGATCAAAGGCAACATGTTCTTGATGCCCCCCAAATGTCAAACAAAGAGTAGGAGTTGAGGCCACCACAGGTCCTGAGGTTAACGGAGAGCCATCCACCGTGTGAACCTGCTCAGGAGTCTCTTTAAGAATGCAGGGAATTCCTTTACTCATAGTCCAGGTCTCATCCAGATAGAGTCCACTGGCTCCACAATCAAGGAGAGCCAGAAGGTGTTCTTCTTGATCTTGTGAACTTTGTAACTTGACCGAGAGGAGAAACAGGGTGGACATGCTTTCTTTGGAGGAACATATTGATGGTACTTCAGCTCCTCCCGTCTCCTTCCTCCTTACAGGGGACGGGAGCTGGCATTTCCCACAGGTCTTGAGGGACGTACCGGACAACTACGGATCAGGTGGCCAGCCTTACCATAGTACAGACAAAGTCCCTTTCATCGCCGTTCCTCCCTTTCTGACTCCGTCAATGGCCCACGAAGCAGATCTATCTGAATGGGTTCTTCAGGGGGAGTAGGAGGGGCTTGGGATGGAATATCTTCCGTTCGCCGACTGCTAGCACGAAAGGTACCAGACTGGTATGGAGCTTGCATTCTACGTCTCTCCATCTTGCGCTCTCAAAGTCTATATTCGATGTTCATAGATTGATCCATTAATTCCTTCAAAGAACAAGCTGGAGAAGAGTGTATAAGCTCATCTTTAATTTCTTCACGCAGGCCTTGGCGGAAAAGGGTTATGAAGGTGCGTTCCACCCAGGAGGTTTCAGCTGCCAGCTGTTTGAAGCGGGTTATATACTGCAGAACGTCCTGATTACCCTGCAGAATGTCACATAAGGCTTCTTCAGCTGCTGCTTCTACCCCAGGTCTCTCAAATATTTGTTTGAAAAGAGTCAGGAAAGCGGAATAGTTAGCCAGGACTGCGTCTTCTGCAGAAACCAGAGGAGTCGCCCAAGGAAGCGCAGGGCCAGACAAGGCGCTGATCAGATAGCCCACCTTAGCTTTATCCGAAGTAAACTGGAGTGGACGAAAGGCAAAGAAAACCGTCAGGGTGTTCAAAAATTCCTTCATCTTTAGAGGATCTCCGGACTATCGAGTAGTAGTGGCAGATACATGTGGTATGTCCATTGATCGGGAAGACAAGACCTGTCGTAGCGCAATGTTCTCTGCCCGTAACTGTTGTAACTCTTGGGCTTGTTGTTGGACAGTCTGCAACATGGCTTGAGCATTTTCTGACACCTCTCCCTGTGGATCTTCCATGGCGATCTAGCATCACGGAGTCTTTTGGTGTTGCAATCTGTTACGTGCTGCGCTGGACTTCTCACCTCTGGATACCGGGTTGGCGAATACACCAAGTCTTCTATAGGTTCTGGATACTCCCAGATAAGGGCGACCCCTTCTAGTAGCCACAGTGCCGCTTGACAGGCTACGCCAAAGCAGACCGTCCAGAAGGAGTCCCAGAGGGAAAAAACCCCAGCACTGGGGAAAAAAACTCAAACAGGAACTCCTGAAGAAAAACAAGAAAAAACAGGACTAAACAACAGGAAACAAAAATAGGCAAAAATCTCCAAAGGTAAAAAGCAGGAACAAAGAACAGACAAAAATCTCCCAAGGCAAAAAGCAGGAACAAAGAACAGGCAAAAATCTCCCAAGGCAAAAAGCAGGAACAAAGAACAGGAGCGAACAGCACAACCAGAAGGAAGTGTTTGCAACGAAGGGGGAACAGGACTGACTGACTTATATACTGAGAAAAGGGAAGTGATATCACAGGAAAAGGAAAGAACACCATCTTGAATTGGGAAGAGCCCATAGACCAGTATAGGAAAAAGAAAGTAGTATAAAAGAAAAACAGAGCATGCTGGAACAAAAACACGAAGAAGACAAGATGGACACAACATGGACAGAGACAGGTAAAAAGACCAGACAAACCCACCAAAAAAGGAGAGAAGAAAGGGCTACAGGTAAGTGTAGCGCGACCGGAAGCAAAATAAATGCTTCCCAGAAAGTGTAGTCAAAAAACGCGGGGAACGGCGCTCCGAGTATCGGTAGCGCGTTCCATCCGCGAGGACAGAAAGAGATGCCGCGTCTGAGCGCGGCATTACAGTAATTGGCTTCTTCATAATTAGCATATTTTATTTACTAGTAAGTCCCTAGTAAATTGCACTAGAGGTGCCTAGGGCCTGTAAATCAAATGCTACTAGTGGGCCTGCAGCACTGATTATGCCACCAACACGATTAGCCCTGTAAACATGGCTCAGACCTCCCACTGCAGTGTCTGTTAGTGCAGTTTTAAACTGCCAGTTCGACTTGGCCAGTGTTGTTAATTGCCAAGCCCAAACCTTTTCTTTTTATACATTTAAGGCACCCCTAAGGTAGGCCCTAAGTAGCCCCATGGGCAAGGTGCATTTTATGTCAAAGGTAGGACATGTGCTGGTGTGTTTTTACATATCCTAGCTGTGAAATACTGCAAAATTTGTTTTTCACTTTTGCAAGGCCTATCTCTCTTATAGGTTAACATGGGGGCTACCTTTAAATATCCTTAAAGTGCAGTTTTCCTTTGAGAGCAGATAGAAATATTGAGTTTGGGTCTCTGAACTCACAATTTAAAAATACATCTTTTAGTGAGGGTGGTTTTTAGATTGTGAGGTTGAAAATGTCACTTTTAAAACATGGGCATTTTCTTGCTTAAACCATTCTGTGACTCTACCTGTTTCTGGATTCCTTGTCTGGGTCAGACTCATAGTTGGGCTGTTTGTACATCTCCACTAGACAGTGACACAAAGGGTGTTGGGGTGTAACCTGCATATTTTGATGGGCTGTCAGGAAAACTATTGCCAGTGTTGTTAAGTTCTTCCCTCAGCAAAAGATTCCCCTTTTCCTTGTACCCACGTAGGTTGCAATGGTGTCCTCACTCCCGGTGGCTCTTGCGGAGGCTGTTCTTAGAACTAGCTTCTTCATGTTTAAGTGCCACTCAAGATGGTGGCCGCAAATCTTTGAGAGGTCAGCGCTCTAGTGTTTCTACCTTAGTCTTGTGCTGAAACTTCCCTCTAGCTATTTCTCTCTCTGAGCTGTGCACTTCAATTGTCATCCTGAGGAGAATGAGCAGTGTTCCTAAGGCGCTTCATTTCAAAGAGAATTCCTCCAGTTTTGAGTAATTAATTCTTTTTCTTGGTACGGTGTGCACACCAGCTACTTTTTCCCTTCTGGAGACTTTGAATTTCTTCCTTCTTCCAACAACTGGCTATCGGCTTTCTGAGGAGAATTCGTTTTGGCTTAACAAAACTTCAAGCAACTGTAGTAAGGAATCCTTTTGTATGATTTCCACAATTGCATATATATATATATATATATATATATATATATATATATATATATATATATATATATATTCAAGAACTCTTTGCTTTGCAGACTTGTCAGTCTTAGAGACAAACCTCAGTGCTCATACTAATTCCTTGAGACTGTGATTGAGAAAATCGAACCTTGAGAAGGAGTTTTCATTTCCTGTTAAAGTCATTAGTAGTTTATATATTTGTGAACTTTTGAACTGTTCTGCTGAGAACCTTGCATACCTCTGACTCCTGGAGAAAAGAAGATATTAAGTTAACATTGTTCTCTTACAGAGAGGCTAGTCTCTCAATAGATCCAGGTTAGGAGAACGATAGAATTGGGTGAATGTGAATGGCTGAACAGTTGAATGCACACTAGGAATGTACTTATCTATGCTCTTATCACCCGACTGCAGGTCCTTCCTTTAAAGAAATCCCAATAAGAAGAAAGGTGCTGGTTACAGAAGCACACACTGAACATCCTATCTTAAAGTGGGAAACACAGGCTTGAAATGGATCTGGAGGCGGTCTCTCTTTTTCTATTCCCATTCCCCTCAGATAATCAGTAAAGTCTGAGCACGCATCTGTTGGAGGGAGTTGGGTAAAAGGCATCTGCTTCTGTGGAAGTTTGATTTAATGGATAATCTCCTGACATGGGCCATCTGGGCTAGACTGCACGGAGGAGTGGTCATTTACACCTGAAAGGGCTGTGCCTGCCCTCACATAAAGCAGCCTCCAACCCCCTGGTGTATGTATGGGGCCAGGCCTGTGCAAGACAGGATCCTGTAAACAGCAGGGACTTTTCTTTGAAGTTGAGGAACTTCAAAGGCAGAAAGGGGTGTAAGTATTGGACCCAAAACCCCAGACTGTAGATCACTTTAAGGATTAAAGAGGAACCTCTGCCAGGAAAAGAGCAGAAATGCTGAAGGAGAAGTGCTGCCCCTGCCTGTGACTGTGCTTTGTTGGACTATCCTGCAGTTGCTGCTTGTGCCTGAGAAAAGGGACAAAGACAGGGCTTTGTGGTATATTCCTGCTTGAGAGGTATCTCCAAGGGCTTGGACTGAGCTTGCCCCCTGTTCTGAAGTCTCTGGGCCATCAAAGACTTCCTCTGCCAGCACCTGGACTCTCTGCTGAGACTCCTGTCCTGCCAAGTGGTGCCTAATCCAGTCTCTGGGCCCTTGAAAGGAGAATCTGGTGGAAAACCAAGAAGAACCCATTGTACTGACTTCAGACGACCCCTGACAGACGGTGCTGCCGGATTCCACGACCCCGCCGGCAACTGAGGCCGTGATCCTCACTGGTGTGCAATGACTCCGCAGGCCCAACACCACAGCAACCTTGCTGAAGCATGCAACTCCATGAGTCTTGAAGTGCTGAGTCACCAACTTTTACAACCGACTTTGCTGCACCATGCCGTGACTGCCGGATATCGACTCCACCGGAAGTGCACAGAAGTGCACCGATGCCACCTCCCCTTCACCACTCAGCAGCAAGGAGGTCTTCACAATATCTCTGCTCTTTTGCCCGCAGCACTGGAACCGACGCCACACCGGATCCATTGACACCTCGGTCCCTGACTCCGTGCACCAGCTCGTTTCCTCATTTTCACATGTATCTGGGGTATGCTGTGACTCCATGACCAGCACCATTAACGTTGGATTGGGGGAATCACCAATTCAAAGCATTTGTGTTTCTAAGCGCTATATTGAAGTTTAATCTTTTAAAAATTCATAACTTTGCTTGTGTGTGTTGGATTTTTGTCGTTTTTGGCTTGTTTTGCTCAGATAAATATTAACTATTTTTCTAAGCTGATGTTGAGTCATTTTGTAGTGTTTTCACTGTATTACTGTGTGTGTTGGTACAAATATTTTACACATTGTCTCGGGGTTAAGCCTTTCTGCTCATGCCAAGCTACCAAGGGGTGAGCGTGGGTTAACTGGGTGTGTTTCTCCTTTGCCCTGACTAGAGTGAGGGTCCTTGCTTGGACAGGGGAACCTGACTGCCAACCAAAAACCCCATTTCTAACACCCTATCACACCTAACCCTCCCTGATGGATGGATGTCTGGAGAGTATGCATAAAAGTGGAGCTTTCACTCTACCCTAGCTGTAAATTGGAGTCAGGCTCCAAAACACCAGAGTTGTAAGCACAACTAAATAACCACTTTCTAAAAGTGTCATTTCTAAAATAGTAATGTAAAATCAACCTACACCAGCAAGCAGGATGTCTCACTCCCATTCCAAACATACCAAACATTCCCACTCTGCTCCTCACAGATCAGAAATTACCACTTAGACATATATGTGAGAATTCCCAATGCAAACCTATGAGAAGAGCAGCACTCACAGCAGTGAAAAACAAAATAGGCTGTTTGTCACTACTAGGACATGTAGCACACAGAAATATACGTCCTGCCGTTTACATACACAGCACAGTGCCCATGGGGCTATCTATGGCCTACCTTATGGGTGACTTGAATGTAGGCCTTGACAAGTAGTTTGACTTGCCAAGTCAGTGTGGCAGAAACTGTGCATTCAGGCCCTGCAGTTGTAGGACTGATACAGGTTTGAAAGGCTACTTCTGTGGGTGGCACAATCAGCACTGCAGGACCACTAGTAGAATTTAATTTACATGCCCTGTGTACATGGTATACCACTTTACAAGGGACTTACAAGTAACTTAATTAAGCCAAACAGGTGTTAGCCAATTATATCACATTTTAGGGGAGAGGGCACATGTACATTAGCATTGATCAGCAGTGGTAAAGTGCCCACAGTCCTAAAACCAACAAAAAGAGGGTGCAAAAAATAGGAGCTGAAAGGCAAAATGTTTGGGGATAATGCAGCAGAAAGGGCCATTTCCAACAGTGGTTTTGAGATACATTATTTATCCATATGTCACCTATTTCTAGCAGGAACCTGATCTATGTGGAAAGTAACAAAATAAGAGATGCAACAATTGCCAAGGTAAGGGGAATGTATCTCACCCCTGGTGCTAAAATGTATTCAGATGGCTCTAACTCTTGTCCACATTTCCTATTAAGCATAAAGTAGTTTGTGATTGGTTACTACATATATATCAATACAATAAATAGAAACCTTCAATCCCAGTATAAAGATCTGTCTCTAATTTCCTTACTACAGTCTAGGTTTTGATCACTCTAGTCGTCTGTAATAAGAAATAAGTGAGCTACTCACCTATAATATATTTTTGCAGTATGTGGGAAGTCACAATGCCTGCTGCCAGAGTCATCAATCAATTTTAAAGACACACAACGGAGCATCATTACAGCTGCAGTTTAAACTCTAGTTTTTAGGGGTGAGCGCAAAGCGCTCTGTCCCCTGTAGTAATCTCTCTTTGGACTTCCAACCACGCCCATGTCACGTCAGTCACTTTCATTGGTTCGTGGGATTGCCTTTTAAAATCTGCTTGCTTTCATTTGTGAAAGGCATGAATACGTCATGCCTTTTCCGGTGTTTAGCCCACCTACACAGCACCAGTAAACTATTGAAAACATAGGAGGCTCGATGTTTTCAGCATGGTTTCCGGACTACTTTATCTGTTTATTTTCCACGCAGTGCGATCGTGCTGGTGTTTACATAGCGCAATTGTGCTCGGTTTTTCCATTTTCAATTTCAGCACGATCGCGCTGCATTTTACATAGTGCGATTGCGCTGCATTTTTTTACTTTTAATTTGTGTGGCAAGAAAAGTCCAGTTAGGAGTTTACAAGGCTAATAGCTCTAACTGGAGCAAATGTGAGACCCGTTGCATTGAAAATGCTTGTTTTATCTGTTTTTTCTAAACTAAAAAGTGATCAGTTCTAAGTAAAGCTTCATGGCAACATGTTTATGTTAAGCACACTGAAGTTGATTACAGGAAAGAAAGAATCTCTCTGGACATTGCAACTTATTCTGGGCTTGAACCCTTTTAATCTGAATTACAGTACATATGTTTGGATATGTTTTTGCAAGAAATTTCTGAATTTTTGCTGTGCTTAACTTCTCACATATTCAACTTATATCTTCATGTCTGACACCATAATAATCTCTTTCTTAAGAAGCAGCAAAACACTCAAAGTTTAAATAGTTTGTGTGGTGTGGAATGGGATGACCATGCATTATAAGGAACACAGTAGCCTCTGGCATACAATAAAAAGATATCATTTCACCTCAGAGTTCCATGACCTTATATAAGAACTTCTCTGTGAATTGTAATGTCTTTATAGTGTATGGCAGAAGGTATTTCATCCCCTATATTAATAAAATAAGTGATTTTTAGACAAAGAACTTGTCATGACAGTTGTACTAATAATTATATGGCTATTGATAAGCTTATTGATAAGCTATAAGGTGCAATTTTCTAGCTTAGATGATTTTACTAAAATATAGGGGAGCCCTCCAAATTTCATTAATTTCATTGCAATGTCTTCCTAAATGCATTGCTTAATTTGAAAAGAACAGGGGAACAAAGTACTTATTAGGAGCTACTCATCAGTGGTGCAGAAAATTGGAACTGATGATCATCAACGCTGCCTAGTCTTGACTTCTCCCCATCATTTCTTATCTACCACCCTATACTTCCTCTCTTTTTATGTCACTTGTGCAGGTTTTTTCATGACACATTCTACTACGGCCCTACTTTCTTCCTCTTCCGCCTCTTTGTTATGCCTTCATCTCTCTTACTCTGAGTCAAAATCTGTTGGTGAAAAGTTCCTGCCCCAAAAATGAGTGCCAATGCTCACCACCTTGCACCACACGCACTAATGTGCCAGCACCCTCTTTTTTTCAATTAACTCGGATCTTGTTTGTTAAGCGGAAGGAACTAAGCGATAAATGTGCATTGCTGTAAGTGCAGCGGCTCTCTGACATTGTAATATAGATTTATTGCGAGTTGAACTGTCGAGTTCCCTTTCTTACTCGTTAGGCCCCAAAGCCCATAAATGTTAATGCACTTCTTGTATCAGAGGTGTGATTTGGTGTGAGCAATAAAGTGAGCCGTGTGAGGCCTTTTAAAATTGCGTTTGAGGAATCCTGACAGACATAAAATGGGCGCGCTGTCAGTCGGAGGGCCCGAGTGAAGCACAGCCGCGTGCTGAAATGAGCCTCACATGAAGGATTTCCTGTCACATTGTCGGTGGAGGCATCTGCTGCAGACACACATGCTCAGTCAAAAGACAGTTTGATCGCAGGGTGATTTATGTCAGGCGTCACTTGTCTGAGCGCTGCCACGCAGCTGTCGCAAAGAGAGTGTCTTCTGAAAGACGAATGTCATTGCGTTAGGATTATAAATAAAATAAACATTACTGGAATACGTTTGTAGTATCATCATTAATTTACAGATTGTCTTATCAAGGACAACAACAGCAACACGCCGCTGGGTCGTGTTATTTCTCGAAAGCTCAGATAATACTCACCCTGAAATGAGCAGCAAGTCTCTTTGGGCAAGACCCACATTTTGAAAAAAATAACACCTGATCGGTGTGCCTCTGCAGTCTTACACAGCTGACCAAGTACTGTTGCAGATGTTGATGCCTTGAACATACAGACAAGGACGTGTGAAGGTTACGTGAAAGTCAATACTCAAAAGGCCTTTTAAAAAGTAGATTTTTACTGTGCAATTTAGACGGAATGTGGCTTGCAGTTTCTGCTGCCAACATATAATTTATCGTAAACCCTGACGTGGCATTGCTGTAAAAGAATACATGGATACATGAGTAATCACACATGGTAAACATATATATATATATATATATATATATATATATATATATATATATATAAAAGTGATCAGTTCTAAGTAAAGCTTCATGGCAACATGTTTATGTTAAGCACACTGAAGTTGATTACAGGAAAGAAAGAATCTCTCTGGACGTTGCAACTTATTCTGGGCTTGAACCCTTTTAATCTGAATTACAGTACATATGTTCGGATATGTTTTTGCGAAAAATTTCTGAATTTTTGCTGTGCTTAACTTCTCACATATTCAACTTATATCTTCATGTCTGACACCATAATAATCTCTTTCTTAAGAAGCAGCAAAACACTCAAAGTTTAAATAGTTTGTGTGGTGGGTAATGGGATGACCATGCATTATAAGGAACACAGTAGCCTCTGGCATACAATAAAAAGATATCATGTCACCTCAGAGCTCCATGACCTTATATAAGAACATCTCTGTGAATTGTAATGTCTTTATAGTGTATGGCAGAAGGTATTTCATCCCCTATATTAATAAAATAAGTGATTTTATTTATATATATACTGTATACTTCTATATCTCTACAGACACCTGTTGTAGCAGTGAATAGGCAAGGTTATTTTTTTAATTCTCTGAAGAAGTTCCATGCACTTGGGGCCAGATGTAATAAGCTTTTTTGTGTTCACAAAAAAAACATTTTGGTATTTATGAAAAGCAATCTTCATTTCGCTAACATGTTCTCAAATTGCAATTTGGGTTTGTGGCCAAATACAGATTTGGCATTTGAAAGGGGGTGTTTATGTGGTCCTTTCCAAATCCCGAATTTGAATGGTAAAAATTAATGTTTTGCGAACGAATTCCGATTGCAAACCATTAATACTTTACCGACTAAAAACACGTAGTGGTAACCCATTCGCAAATGGGAAGTTGTCTTGCTGGAACCCCTTTCCCTTTGTGAATGTAAAAAAAAAAACAGTTTGCTTAAGGGGCAGCAGTGGTCCATGAGACTACTGTGTTTTCTTAAAGAAGCAAAACATTAAAAAAACAAAAAACAAAGCTTGATTTCTTTTTAAACACAGTGACATTACCTAAAACAGAAATGGGCTGCATTTAAAAAAATTGCTTTATTAAAAAGCAATCACAGACATGGCGGTCTGCTAACCCCAGCTGGTCACCATCTCTGTGAGGGTGGTAATTCATCTTTGGTCGCAACTTGCGACCTACCTCAATAATATTCATTAGGTAGGTCAAATTGCAACCCACTGCAAATCAGTAATTTGTGAACCAACAAATTAGAACATAGGTCAGTCCTCAAATTACAACACTGGTAGCAAAAATACTGTTCGCAAATTGAGACCAGTATTTTTCAGCCACTTGTATGTATATCTGCCCTTTCATTCTACAGGCCCAATTAACTCAAGGGGTATAACTATATGATACCATAGCAGGACTAGTGAAGCTTAGGCCATAGACATCCGCTTAGCTAGGGTTAGGTGGCCAAAGCACTAGTTGTATAATTCTGGTTTCAACTTCTGATCAGTATTCTGGTGACCAGTGCAGTATTTTGCAAGCTGACCAATGCACTAATAGGTTGGGCCGCAAAATACCATATTGTAGTGGGTCACAAGTCAAGCAACCTCATGATTGTTAATGAGGTAGGTCACAAAGTACAGCCCACTATGATTCACATCCATCACAGGGATGGTGGCCTGTTTGGGTCAGTAGACCACCATGTTTGTGATTGTTTTTCAATAAAGCAACTTTTAAAATGAAAACTGTTTTCCTTAAAGGAAATAGGACTGAATTTAAAAATAAAATTTTCTTTTTCTTTTATGATTGTTTAAGAGGAGGCAAGGGTCTCATGAATCACAACCTCCTCTTTTACATACTTGTTTGTACATTTACAAAGGGTAAGAGGTCCCAAGAAGACCCATTCAATTTTGCAAAGGGGTTACCACCCCAGCTTGGGGGGCAGTTTTGTTATTGCAAAGCATTGATACATAGGATACTGATTTGGTGTATGGTAGGGAAGCCTACAACACATTTATTCCAGACACCAAATCAGTATCCATTTCTAAACAAATTTAGCATCAGCAAATATCACCCACAACTCCTGCAAACATGAAGCTTTGCATCAGTCATGACCGCCCGCACATCCCGCCAACGTGAAGCTCATACTCATGCCCTGCTCTTCATGTCACTAATAATCTTCTCATGGTCAAACTCAGACCAGCCAACAGCTCTTCACACTGACAACGATCTCCTCATGGCCCCCACCAACATGGAGCTCCGACTGAGGCTCCTCACGTGGAACTGGACTGAGTTAGGAGGTAAAAACTCAAACTGGATGAACCTGGTCCCTGTATCCGACCCACGATTCATTGTGGTTGGCCTGAACTTTTGACCCGGCCCAGTGCAACCAGATAACCATGATTCACGCTTTATGCTTCTTGGCACTATTTTTATCTAAAATGTTAAAAAAATATAACTCTGGTTCTTCTTATTGGATTTTCATTGTTTTGTTGTCATTTCATTTATTAAAATTAACTCTATTTTGCTAAATGGGCTTCAGATTTTTCTTGTGTTGTGTTTTCACTTCATTACTGTATGAGTGCTTCATAAATAGTTTAATTTTTTTTTGCCAGGCAGCGTTTCTGCCAAGCTCCCAGAGGGTAAAGAACAGATTTGTTTAGTGGCTTTTGTGGTTCACCTTGACAAGAATTGTGTTTATTATTTGAGTGGGGCTCTCAACCCCTCTCATCTAATAACCCTGTTTATTAAAAAATAAATTCCCCATATATGAAGAATGAGTAAAACCCTTTAAAACCTAATGCCCTTAATTGCTTGCCGTGGAGCTCAACTTGAAACACGAACACTGGGGCCCAATTTATCAAATATTTTTCACCCTCAGAAACCCTGTACAAATCAAGGGGTAGGCTTTGTGATTGTGAACAAGAAAAATGCATTGTGAGAATGTGTTTTTTTTTTTACTAAGGTTTTGTGCATGGCGCAACACAAAGCATTGCATCAATATACTTACCATAATAAAAGTCTGCAAATGAGGCACAAAATTGTGCAGCATCACGCAAGCGTTTGCGCATCTCTTAGTAAATAACCTCTTGAGGGTCTCACTTGATGTTGTGATTCACAAAGCTAAAGTTGCCATTCCAATTTACAAGGAAAATTGTGAAGTAATTTGTTGCAAAGAACCTGATTACGTGTGCTGCGCACATCATTGGAGCAAACTGCACACTAGCTGTTAAGTGCTTAGGTGGAGCATAGTAAGGAAAAAGGATGCCATTTGCACCTAATTCAAATTATGATACATCCTAAAGAAGTGTTAGGGGCAAAATTAACATTAGTTCACCCATTGAAGCGCACAAAAAGTGTATGCAGGTTGATTGCACAGTATGTGGCAGGTTTTAGCTCTGACTGATCATGGGAACCATTGCTAGATTGAACACAATTTACGCCAGACTTCTTTTACTAAATGCAAACAGGAGTTAGCCCCAGAAACAGTATGAGCCGACACTTGAGATAAGGTCAATGTAACAATGGCTGCAAGGAAAGTTTTTTGACTGCCTTTGTCAGTCAATGGAGGAAGCTGGCTATGAGGGGAACCTACCACTGCACAGTGGCAGGTATTGCCATCAAGGAGAGCAGACAATAGTCTCAAGGACAACTGTTTGTTACCTCCAATGTTCCTTTTAACATGTGTCCCTTAATAGATGAAGCAATTTGTGTCCTTTAGTGGATGTTGGGGTCACAATATTGAAACTTGGACAATAAGGCCCCTTGCTGGCCTCCATTTCTGCATTCGTAGCCCTTCTCCAGCATTCATAAAATTCATCCTGTATCATGAATGTTAATGAAATAGGATTTCTTTGAGTTCTTGCAAATGGCCAATGTGTGCTGTGCCAAATTAATATGTAATTGACAGCACAAACCCCTAGTGTGTGATCCCAGGCATGGGACATTACCACCTTTATATGATTCTGGGGAGAACACTAAAACTCATGTTTCCTGCAACTATATGTATTACTGGGAAATATAAATGTCAACTGTACAATATACTGATCTAAATAGACTGCATTTACTGACCATGGTTTCTGATCGCAACTGGCCTTCACACAACATAATGTCTGTGGCAAAACGTGTGAGACTGTACTACTTAAAGTAAAAAATGTATTTGTAACAAACTCCACTGCTCATTAGAGATAGGTCTTATGGCTTATGAGAAACCTTAACAAATTCAAAGCTGTTTGTTTAGTATCTTTATAATGTTTAATATTAATGTCACCGTTCGGGGTGCTCACACTTCAATTTCGAATACATTGTATTTTTCTTTTATACATATCTATAATCAGGGCCGCTGGAATTACAGGGGAGGGGCATGGGACAACCAAATTATGTGACAGGGTTGACAAAAACGTGCGGCAGCAAAAGGCAAATGTTGTGGCTTAATACAGCACATTTCTTGATAGTTCTTACTTCATTATTATGTGTTTTTGTACTCATAAAAATACCATATGGGCAAGGATTTCACTTCATTAGTGCCAGTTTAACGACCAAATGGGGAAATAAGCAACTGAAAGATTACCAGTTTACCTTTGCAAAGGGTATCCACTGCATGGGAATGCATAACATGTTTTTAGTAACTTTTGATTCGTTTAAGCTAGAAACACCTTTTTTGTTAAAATCTGCAGATGATGGAGCAGATGATGGATTATGTAGCTCTTAGAAGTGACAGCCTTAGGGTGGTCACCCCTAACTTTTTTGCCTGCCTCACTCCACTTTTTGACATTGTTTTTGCTGGTTTTATGATTCTGCACAATTTACCACTGCTAACCAGTTTTAAAGTGCACATGCTCTCTCCCTTCAAACATGGTGACATTAACTCATACCCAATTGGCTTATTTAATTTACTTATAAGTCCCTAGTAAAGTGCACTACATGTGCCCAGGGCCTGTAGATTAAATGCTACTAGGGGGCCTGCAGCACGGATTGTACCACCCATATAAGGAGCAGCTTAACCATGTCTCAGGCCTGCCATTGCAAGACCTGTGCACAGTTTCACTGCCACTTGGACTTCGCACTTAAAAGTACTTGCCAAGCCTTCAACTCCCCTTTTTCTACATCTAAGTCACCCCTAAGGTAGGCCCTAGGTAACTCATAGGGCAGGGTGCTAGGTAGGTAAAAGGCAGGACATATAACTGTGTAGTTTATATGTCCTGGCAGTGTAAAACTCCTAAATTCGTTTTACACTGCTGTGAGGCCTGCTCCTTTCATAGGCTAGCATTAGGGCTACCCTTATATACTGTTTGAGTGGTAGATTGTGATCTGAAAGGAGTAACAAGGTCATATTTAGTATGGCCAGAATGGTAATACAAAGTCCTGCTGACTGATGAAGTTGGATTTAATATTACTATTTTAGAAATGGCACTTTTAGAAAGTGAGCATTTATCTGCACTGAAATCCTTCTGTGCCTTACAATCCACGTCTGGCTAGGTTAGTTGACAGCTTCATTGTGCATTTCACTCAGACAACCCCAAACACAGGATGCTTAGTCACACCTGCACACATCTGCATACTGAATGGGTCTTCTTGGGCTGGGAGGGTGGAGGGCCTGACACTTACATGTCAAAGGACAGTGGCCTGCTCTCGCACAATGTACTGCCAAACCCCCTACTGAGATCCTAGCAGACAGGATGGAACTGAAAGGGGACCTTGGCACTTCTAAGCCACTCTTTGAAGTCTCCCCCACTTCAAAGGCACATTTGGGTATTCAAACTGGGTCTCTGACCCTACCAACTCAGACACTTTTTGACAAGAAACCTCCTGGGAAAGAAACTCTGAACCAGAACCTGCAGCCCGCTAAGAGAAGCTGTCTTGCTGCCCAAAGGACTCACCTGACTGCTGTGCTGTAAAGGACTGCTGCCTTGCTGTTGCCATGCTGCTTTGCTGCCCTCTGGCCCTGCTGAGAAGTGCTCTCTAGTGGCTTGGATTGAACTTGCCTCCTGTTTCTTGAAGTCTCAGGGCCAAAAAGACTTCATCTCTGCAAAGAACTTCATGTGCGACGAAAATTGATGCACAGCCTGCCGGAATCAATACACAGCCTACCCTACGGTGAGAAAATCACTGCATCGCCGAACCGGAATGACGCAGCCCGGCTCCCCGAGTGGAGATCGATGCAGTGCCAGCTTTGCAACCAGAACTTCGACGCATGGCCCACTGGATCAACGCATCGCCGAGTCAGAACGACGCAGCCCGACTTCCTGCAAGAGGAATCGATGCAGCACCTGCCCTGCGACAGAAGCTTTCCCGCATCGCCCATCGGTTTGACGCAGTTCTTGTGACTTCGTCTTGCATGCCCAGGATTTCTCTGCATTGTCCCCGGGGCATCCAAATACCCCCCAACCCAAAGAGGATCCAAGTCTGCGCACCGGAAATCGACACAAAGCCCTTGCTGCGTGGAAAAGCATCAACGCATCATCTGTGTGTGCTTGGAGAAACTGACGCACACCTCCCTGTTTTCCATGCATCTCCTCCTCTGCGGTCCCATGCTGATAATTTAGACGCAAGCCAGGTACCTTGCACTCGCAAGAGACCATAGTTCTTTTTAAGATCTATAGGACTCTGTTTATCATTACAAACGTGATATTTTAACTTGTATTTATCAAATCTTGATTGTTTTGACCATAAGCTACTCAAATAAATATTCTATATTTTTCTAAACCTGCGTGGTGTATTTCTGTGGTGTTCGCACTGTGTTCTTGCTTTATTTTATTGCACAAATACTTTACACATTGCCTTCCAAGTTAAGCCTGACTGCTCAGTGCCAAGCTGCCAGAGGGTGGCCACAGGATAATTTGGATTGTGTGTGACTTACCCTGACTAGAGTCAAAATCCTTGCTTGGACAGGGGGTAAACTTACTGCCAACCAAAGACCCCATTTCTAACAGTAGCAAATGCCACAAATCCATAATTATGTGAAAAAAGCTGTGGTTGCAGAATCACATAATTACATTGCCTTGCCTATAATACATTTTACATTTTTTTATGGTCAACAGTGAATTAATCTTTTTGAGGCAAATATAAAATAACTTTGGATCTGGTAGCCAGAGTTATGCTAGGGCACTTTCTGCCCGGTTAGTATTGAGTGTAACAGAAGTATGTGTGTCCATAAACCGCTGCTCAGCAGAGGAGGTGGATCAGACACTCCAGTACCAACCAAATCAGAAAAAAAGTCAAAATCTTGTAACATATGATGCAAGGACTCCAGAGGAAATCATGAAACGTCTTGGGGATATAAGTAGATCTTCTTCATTGCTACATGTTTCTTAATCTTCGAGAAGGATCTAGCTCTATGGAGGTTTGTTAATTTCTTTGAGAGTGCTCACACCTCATGTCATAAAATATCTTTGCATCTCCTTTGAACAAATAGAATCTTGCAGGAACCTGGCCTTTAAGTGTAACAATTCATCACTGACACATGTGATGCTAATTGATCAAAGGAATAAAAAATTATAAGGTGGGGTCCCAAATCCAGTAACTTGTCCCAAACATATCACAATCATCATAGGCAATAACAACAACATAATTCTGAAAATAAGAACAAATAATTTTTGAGACACGCACTACTTGACTGGTGTCTTTTCCTGGTTTGGTCATAGAGCTGTTCATAGAGCTGTTTTTGAGCTGCTAAGCAAAAATCATGTTTCCAGCGCACAAGTAATACTGCTCTGTAGAGCCTTAAATTTTCAGGAACATCAGTGGCTTTATTATCGAAAGAACCATGAGGCTCATTGTATGCATCCCCTTTTTTTCACGACACTGAAAAATGGTACTTCAGAGGAGGCTTCAGAAGACTGTGAGGCCCCTTTTGTAATACAGAATGCGCTGGACTAAATGTGCATCAGCACAATATCAAGGGCGCATTCCCTCATTTGCATTCAGACATGGCCCAGTGCAAATGAGGGGATTCTTTGTGCCCACACTATATTACAGACACAAGCACAGAGCCAGTAGGCCATCAGAAGGCCTTTATGCCACATAGAGGTGGTGCACGATTACTGCACCCCCAAGGGGATGCCACTTGGAAGGGGGAAAATCCATTTCAGGTCTGCAATGGGAACAGCACATTTTCTCTGAAATAATGCGTCAGCACACAGTGGGACAACACTCCACATCCATATTATAGCCATATATAATCCTTGAAAAACAACTCTAGTTGATGCCATTTCCCTGGCAGCGCGTTTGTGCATGCACATTTTCACAGCTACCCCAAATTTTCATGAGTAATATTGGGCTTGAAAAATCACTGGGTGCAACCATTTCATTCTGTGAAAAACATGATGAACTTCAGTTAGGCAGGCCCAACTGTCAGACCTACCAAACATACAGAATGCCACAAGTTATGTTGAAAAGTTAGGCTTTTTTCTTTGCTCACAACAAACACACAAGTGAAGTCTGCATTGGCTACCCCTATCCAATAAATGGCTCAACCGATCACATTCATCTACAGGCTGCATGTTAAGCTGACTTCAAGAGCCAAACATACTCCAGCATTGTGAACATGCAACAAGTACATCAATAAAGTTGGCATAGGCTCCATATATCTCCTGATGGGGAACATATAATTTGCTTGCATCTCTTTCTCTATCATGCCATTTCGTAGTGAGCGTTTCTTCATGAACTAAAAATTTCATTGTACACAATCTCATTGTTTGTAATTTAATTGTAAGTAGGACATTGATGGGGTAGCAGAAGAGGATGAGGGTAATGTTTGAGGGTAAGCAGGCAAGGGTTATAAGTAAGGTTTTAAGGAGTAAGGTTAGTAATTAATGTTAATGGATTACTGGTAAAGAATTAAGGGTAAAGGGTTAAAGCTAAGATCAGGGGTAGAGGTAAGTGTAATGATTTAGGGGTAAGGTGAAGGGTTTTGTGTAGAGGTAAAGTTAAGGCTATGGACTGATGGGCAAGGGTTTTGGGAAGTAGTAGAAGGTTAAGAATATGAAGAAAGGTGAGGGGTAAGTGTAAAGGGTAATGAGTTTAGAGGTCAACTTTCAAGGAGAAAAGGGTAACAAGTTAAGATGTGAACATGAAGGGATATCTGTAAGGGGTAGAGGGTGAGCAGTTATGGATAAGGATATGGGGCTAAGGCTAATGGTTAATGGTGTAACTTTAAGGAGGTAATTCTAAGGGGCAGCAGGTAAGGGACTAAGAATAAGAGATTAAGGGTAAAGGTTTAAATGTAAGTGTAAGGGTAAGAGTCCAACTTTTAGTTGTAATTGAGACAGCCCGTGGGTCAAAGTGCCACTTTCTAGAATGAAACATAAAGAGACAAGCCACAGTAATAATACAGATTGAATTGATGTGTGTGCATGTGGCATGCATATACCAGAAAAAAAGAGTAGTGTCTCTCGCTGGACTCAACCAGTGCATGCCCCATCATGAGATCTCTGACTTGCTCCCTATTCCTACCACCATCAAAGTCATATCTCCTAGACTGACCAATAATTGAGTCTACATTCATATTCCAGTCACCCCTAAACAACACCTACATTTCCCCTAATTCTGCCAGGGTTTTAGATATAATGTGTACGAAGACCAACTTAATGCCATTTGCTTGTATATTACTCCCACCACAAATGTCCTACCATGATCACTGATTCTTCACAACCACATATTTACCCTGAGCTTCAGAGCCCAGTAACAGTATCCTCAATGGGGGGATTTCTGAAATAAAATAGCCATCTTTCCCTTCTTAAATTTTCAGCAGATAATGGGTCAGACCATAAGTAGTGCAAGGAACTTACTGGATCACCTTCCTATCCAGTCTCTCTTACATTTGCCAGATTCTGTTGGGGAGAGATGGGTTTCTTACAATAATGCTATGTTGTGTGACCTAGTTAATAAGAAAGTGTCTTCTTATGTTTTATGCAGTGTATGAAACCATTCAAATGTATGGGTACTATACTGAGGTCATGGGTGGGTTAGGACACAGGGCAAGCACCAGAGGGAAAGGCAAATGTTAGGAAACATCAGACTTAGAAAAATACTCCTAATATCTTGAAAGTAGAGAGTAAAGACAGGAGAAATTCCAATCAGGAGATCATCAGTATAAAAGAAAAAATAATATTCTTGGGGGATCAGTACAGAAGATGCTTGAGATGATAATAGCTACATCTGATCCAAGTATCAACTATAGACCAGTGGGCAACATACATAGGCCCACATCCCCACCCATCATGGGTTTATAATTAGGGGTGTGTGTAACTCGTAGTGTAGTCACACGGAATTACACAAGAATTCTGTAAGATTATGCTTGAATTCAGAAAGAAAATTAATTCTGCAATGTTAGAAATGGGGTCTATGGTTACAGTCAGTATGCACTCTGTCCAAGCAGAGACCCTCACTTTAGTCAGGGTAAGGGGGATACACACCTAGGATAATCCCATCTCACCTCCTTGGTAGCTTGGCAATCAGGCTTATCTCAGAGGCAATGTGTAAAGTATTTGTACCAACACACACAGTAATACAGTGAAAACACTACAAAAATTGACACCACACCAGTTTAGAAAAATAGCCAATATTTATCTAACTCAAACAAGACCAAAACTACAAAAATCCAACACACACAAGTAAAGTTATGAATTTTTAAATTAAAAAGAGTCTCACTCCATAGAAAACAATGGTTGTGTTGATGTTACACAAAGTACTTGGTTTGCGTCAAAAATAAATCTGTACAGCGAGCATGCATCGGAAAAGTCAGTGATGTGTCAATTCCTTACTTGCAAGTGAGGCCATGTGCCATTTCTTCTCCGGTGGGGTATTTTGGGTAGGCGATGCGTAGTTTTTCTCCACCGCAAGAGAGCAATGCATTGATTTCTGGACGGACACCTCTGGCAGGTTCTCGTTGATTTTGACGCCCAGTGAAGATGTGTGTGAAATCCAGCCGCACTGTGATGAGGAACCATGCTGCGTGGGGCTTGTGTCGATTTCAGCAGCCTCAAGCAGGTGTTGCATCATTTCTCCAGCCAAGATGCAGGTAATGCATTGATTTCCCAGCCGCGATGTAGGTGGTGCTCCGATTTCTCAGCTGCGATGCAGGTTGCGCATCATTTTTACAGCCATGTTGCAGGAGGTGTGTCAACATTTTTCCCACATGGCTCCTGTGAGTGGATTTCCACCTTGGTTTCAACCTTGGTTCCACCAGCTTCTCCAAGGGCCCAGGGACTGCATAGGGCATCACTTGGCAGGGTAGGAGTCTCAGCAGAGAGTCCAGGTGCTGGCAGAGGAAGTCTTTGATGGCACTGAAGGCTCAGTTCAAGCCCTTGGAGCAGGAAAATACCACAAAGTCCAGTCTTTGTCCTCTTTCAGGCAGAAGCAGCAAATGCATGCCAACCCAGCAAAGCACAGTCACAGGCGAAGGGGCAGTACTCCTCCTTCAGCTCTTTTCCTTGGCTGGGGTTCCCCTTGGTTCTAGAAGTAATCTAAAAATCTGGGGATTTGAGTCCACTACTTACACCCCTTTCCACCTTTGAAGTAGGCAAACTTCAGAGGAAAGTCTCTGTTGTTGACAAGATCCTGCCTTGCCCAGGCCTGACACCAGACACACACCAGGGGGTTGGAGACTGCATTGTGTGAGGGCAGGCACAGCCCATTCAGGTGTGTCAGCTCCTCTCTCCACTCTAGCCCAGTTGACCCATTAGGATACGCAGGCTGCACCCCAGCTCCCTTTATGTCACTGTCTAGTGGAGATTCAAAAACAGCCCAACAGTCAGTCTGAGCCGGACAGGGAATACACAAGCAGGCAGAGTCACAGGATGGTTTAAGCAAGAAAATCCCACTTTCTAAAAGTGGCATTTTCAAACTGACAATCTAAAAATGAACTTTACCAAAAGATTATTTTAAAATTGTGAGTTCAGAGACCACAAACTCCAGGTCTCTATCTGCTCCCATAGGGAAACTGCACTTAAAAGTTATTTAAAGGCATCCCCATGTTAACATATGAGAGAGATATGCCTTGCAACAGTGAAAAACGAGTTTGGCAGTATTTCACTGTCAGGACATGTAAAACACATCAGTACATGTCCTACCTTTAATATACACTGCACCCTGCGCATGGGGCTACCTATAGCCTACCATAGAGATGCCTTACATGTATAAAAAGGGAACGTTTGGGCAACAGTGCTAATATGTGTGTATGTCTTTCATCAGTTAGTACAATACAATGACCATAATGCGTTTGACAGTTTCCTATTGTGTACCCAACCGATCTACAATATCACGCACCTGTCTAATCCAAGAGAAGCAAATTATTCAAACAAAACATAACATTGATACTTATAAGCACTTGTTTTAAAGATACTCTACAGCATGTTGGAAATTTACAATTATCTGCATTCAACACATAGCAGTCGAAAACACCTCTAGTCCTCAATTAAGCAATCCCTTCCTGATATGATAATTTCTTTATAGCTCTTCAGTAGTGGGGTTCAGTGAAGATGGTGGTGTACAGCAATTTAAAGTAAGGGCCACCATACTCATAGACTCAGCCCAATCAGTTTTTTTTTTGGTCTCACAAGTATTCATAAAGTCTTTGTCAAACATGGGCAGCTGATTATTCTTATTCACTCTTTGGTTTCCCAAAATAATTCAGTCGTGTTTGAATGGCTCTTGATTTTGCAAAGAACAAGGCCAATTGCAGCTGGGTCAACGCACCCAGTTGCCGCTCTTAATAGTTGTCTTTAAATCTTATAAAGGCAATCAAATTGATTGTCATTTCGACTGGCAGAAGCACTTCATTCATCGCCCAGTGAGGGTAAAAAGAAAGGATAACAGATATTTTCCTCAACCTCCCAACCCTCAATCCAGCCAGGGAAAAATGAAAGAGGATGTTGAAATGAAAGTTCAAAGTATGGGGCTGTTTATGGCCAGCAGTCTCTTCATCTAAGAATACTTAATGAATGATATCACCAAAAATTACAAACTATTGCACCAATGGCTTCAATTGTCCAGATCGCCTCAACCTGACCTGCAGAAGATGCATGAAGTATCAGCTTCTATCTGAGATCTATGACTTATGCAGCGCTTTAAAAATGTACCTCACCTCGGGAATACCGTGCCTCACGCTATTCCTGTACAGGAGACCCGAAGTACATGTGCCAATGACCTGCAATATTTTCCTATACCCATCACTGCTATCCAATAATGGGAACCACCATACAGGGTATCACCTCCTCCCTTATGCCAGAAGCTCACCTAACATATTTTGAGACCCACATTATGTGGGCGGAAATCATTTTGTTTCATTTCTTATCATTTGGCAAAAGTGACCCTCCTTTGCATCAGAAGCACCTTCGGTATAATTTTTCGTTTCCAGAAACAAAACCCCCATACTGGTGTTTCTTTCTCTAAAAAAAATTAAAAAAATAGTCTGTTTCCTCTCTAGGCAATGGTGGGCATTGATTTGTTTTCCACTCAGTTCCCCCGTAAATGGCCTCGGTCATTAACGGACAGGAACAGCGAGCCTCACAAAGCTAAATGCGGTGCATAGCTAGCTATGAATAGTGTTTGATAGCCAAATACATTGGGAGCCATTAATTCAAGCTAAGATCCATGTTTTACAATTGTTTGTTATTCCAGATTTTCTGCAGATGTCTTTGCCTACCATAACACATTTTCCTCTTTGGACAGCTTACCTTCCTAACACATAAGTTTCTCATAGCAAGGGTTCCCAGAACACCAAAAGGAACTTCTGTCTCTACCTAGAAATTGCCAATGTAGGGTTATCAAAGAAGCTTTCATCAGAGTTGTCCTGCTAAAGTAGGATGTTTCATAATTTATACACATGTAAGTGTTGCCATAGTACAGCATACATTCTGAATTATTTATAAGGGAAAAGTATGATGTAACTTTTTAAAATGTTTCCAAAAGCATTATAAAATACCTTTCATCAAACCATTTTGGGTGTACCTCTTTGTAGGTGTATTTCTGTCAATGGCATTTATTTATGAAATGTCAAGTATTCTAATTTCTTCAAACTACACATTATCTTCCTGAAATGTTTGTGGGCTTGGAGACATGCTGAAGGCAAACTTTCCTTGGGTTGATTCCTTTCTTGTGTGTGGTAAGAGCAAAAGATGGCCATAAATAAAAGTGCCTAAATATACAGTTTTAAGAGGTTATTGCACATTAGTGTGCTTTAAAAATCATCCTGTTCACGTTAGAGACAATCACTGGGCTTGCACTGGATATGCGTGCTATCAAGACTGCTTCCTACGATAACCTTAACCACTGAAATTGTTTATTCAACTAAGAAATCACATAATGTATTGTCTGTCTAGTGACAAGGGAAGAAGAAAGAAAGGTCCGCAAAGCCAGTCAGTATCGGTTTAATGTGATAATGCACGTAAAAATCGGTATGCAGAAATGCACAGTCTATTCGTGTCATGTCACTTTAACCTGCTGCATGGCCGCAAAGGCTTTGTAAATAAGAGATTGGGCATGGACATCAAAGGCTCAGAAGGACTCTGGTTGAACAGGGATGAGGCACAAATAGTATGTGCACATTAGTGCATGTCTGTGTTTTCATGCATCGGCACATTAAAGTCAGACTCATCACCTTGCCAATGCCTGTTTGTCGTTCTTGGGACGGAAAAGTCCCTCGCGTGTGAAGATATTGGACATGGACATCCAAGATATTGGACATGGACATCAAAGGCACAGAAGGACTATGGTTGCACAGGGATGAGGCACAAATAGTATGTGCACATTTCTGCATGTCTGTATTTTCGTGCGTTGGCACATTAAAGCCAGACTCATCACTTTGCTAATGCCTGTATGTCATTGTTGGGACGGAAAAGTCCCTTGCTGGGTTATGGACATGTACCTCTGCCCTGAGTGACCCATCTGCAACACCTGGTGCTGATTTTTTTTGTCTTTGTGGAACCTGGATCATACATGTGTACCATGACATAGGCCTGTCGCACAGATTGCAGTGCTTTAGGACTAGGAGGAGAGCTCAAAGTACTACCCTCATAGTGGTGAACCACTGGTTTTATTACGAGGTAAGCAGCACAAGCACATCATTGCACCATATCATGTAGTGATCAGTAGAGGTGAACAGGCCTTTTTTACCTGTGTCACTGGTCTGAGACCTACAGGCTCACTCATCTAAAGATCCTCTGCTGTGTGCTTAACTCAGCCTTGTCCTACATCAAGTTAATATGTATTACTGTTCAGTGCATGTGTGTTGTATGCATGTTCTGGGTGTATGTGTGCCTGTGAATGGAATGAAACAACACATGGAAGATTCTAGTGTCAATTTTGTGAGACCCATGGCTGACTGAAGAAGCATGAGGAGGTAGAGGACTATTCCAAACAGATTTGTGTATTGCTGCGTTCCTGCAAGCTTGGTGGGACACACTGAAGAAAGGGAGAGCCACGCTCTTCAGTATACTTCAAATGGTGCTCTTTGATTCAGAATCGGGTTGCTGGAAAGGGAACTAGGCAAATCTGAGAAAGGAGTTAGGGCTGATAGGAGAATAATAAAGAGTAGGGCTGAGGCCCTCGTTTAACGTTTTGATACAAATCTCTAGTCAATCCCATGCCCTGTGTTGTGGGCCTATCTGATTGGGAGTCGCTCCTGCTGTGACGGACTGTTTTCTGTAGAAAGGGCTGGGCAGAGGAGATGGCACTTCAAAATGACGCAGACTCCTAATACACAGTTCAAAGATTCAGACTTTAAATCACATTTGGTGTCTGGAAATTGACTATAAGAAGGGGAGCTTGTGTATCCCCAAATTGTCAACTGCCAAGCAGGTAGACGAGCTGTGTGAGTAGGAGAAGCTCTGCAAGACTTCTGCCTGTAACCAGGACTGCGAGTTAAGGTCTGCCAGTCTCCTAGCCAGGTTAGGGGACATCATCCAGGGACATCCAAGATCACAGTCCCCTGGAGCACCAGTACCTTTCAGCTTGTTAAGACAAGAGAGCCCTGTGAAGAAGAGGAGAGCACTGGCGGGAGCGAGGTCCACTGGGTGATCCTAGTAAGTGGATCCCTGTAGCGAGGGGGTGAGGAGTCAGCTGCTTTACTGAATAGGCCGTTGCCCATGTGCAGGTCCATATCAGCCACACCAAATGCCAGAGAGGGCTGCCGTGAAATGTACTGTGCTGATTGAGCCATTTCCCATGTGCAGTGTGTATGTCGGTGATCCCATCTGTCAGACAGCACCGCTGTGAAGTTTGCCCTACTAATCATCAATGTGCAGTATATAAATTAGTGACCTTGAAAGCTAAAGGGTGCCACTCTGAATTTTGTCATGCCAGTCAGGCTGATGCCTGTGTGCAGTGTGTAAGTCAGCAACCTCACATGTCAGATAGGCCCCTGTGAAGAGGTCCCTGCTGGTATGCTGATTGGGCTGTCACCCAAGTGAGGAGTAGGTGTGGTGACCCCGTGTGCCAGAGGGGGTCACCAGAGGAACACAAGCCTGGTAGGTGCCAATGTCGCAAGGACAGGCAGCCATATGGATCCATACAGGACAGAGCCCTGTCTCTCAAAACCAAAAGCTTTTGAAATCTACCCCTACCTGTGTGGAGGACCCAAAGAAACTTACTGTTGCATTGGAGGAATGATGAGGACATCCAGCCAGGGCCCCTGCAGAACCACATGTATGATATTCACCTGAGGTAGCTGCTGGAGCTGGGGCACCCGCAAGATAAATGCTCTTGGAGACTCCAGTTGGACGATTCCTGATTGTGTGGGTAAGACTGGGCAAAGGGCCAGAGGTCCCTTGGGGAGCTTATCTGCCAAAGATTCAAGTGGGGACTATCCTGAATGTCACCTGTAGTGAATGATGAATAACCATTACCGCTAGTGAGAGGGAAATGGGACTCAGGGAACTGCCATTAAACACTAGCGCCTAGGCCTCAGGAGGCAGCGTGAATTGTGTCTGTATGCAATATTTTATTTAGTGGACATATATAAATATTCCTTTTGTCATATTTTGAGTCTGTGTTCACCACCCCCTGTCTGCCTCCCCCTGATAAGACTCAGAGTCAAGTGCCCTCTTATTGTTAAACGAATATCCTGTAATTTCTGTCCTATATGGCCTCTCCAAAATACATAAAAATTAATTTGATCCCCTCATGAGACCTATTGTTTCAAGTATAAACTCCCTAACAGGGCATTTAAGCAAATATGCTGGTATCTTTCTAAGGCCTTTGGTAGCTAGACAGAAGTCGGTTTTAAGGACACTGCACCTATGATATATAAAATCCAGGTAGGACATTTTGATAGGGACTCTAATTGGATGATAACCATAAACATAGATTCGTTATATACTAGATTCCCAGAAGACTTAACGATACAAGCATTAGAAATGATCTTGCAAGGGGATAATGATGCAACGCCGCGAACCCCATTTACAATTGACTGCGTCCTCATCATTCTTAAGAGTGATGTGTTCCTTTTTAATTATATTTTGTACAAAGTAAAGCATGGGTGCAATGTGTGCACCGAGTCCAGCATGTGTCTATGTAGGTGTCTGTGAAAACCAACATATTTATAATGCAATAGCTCAATTTTTCAAGAACATGACCTATTGGTCTTGGTATATGAATGACATATTTTTTATTTGGAAGACTGGAATCCCTTACAGATTTTTTCAGAATAGATCAATTGTGGGGGCCCCTATCTAACATTTACTGCAACAGTGAGTAATGATAGTGGAATTATACACTAAACCCATATACTGTAATGTTACATTATGAAAGTAACCATCCTAGGGGTCAATGTGAAAACATACCCTTTGGACAATTCCTCAGTTAGAGGAGGAATTGCACCAACACGCAGGATTTTGGAAAACATGCAGAGGTCCTTAAAGATAAATTGAGGGCATCTGACTATCCAAACAGACTAATTAGACATTCATATAAGCATGCCAATATCAAAATAGGGAGGTAATGCTGGAACCTAAAATTAGGGATACTACCAATAAGTCTATTACCTTTGTGACCAACTTTAATCCTACAAGTAATACGATTAAAAACCTAATTAATAGGAACTGGTCCATTTTGGAATGTCCAGGTAGAGAGAAACTAGAGAGACCCATAAATGCATTAGGTGAAATAAAACTATACATGACTACTTTGTTCACACCTATAAAGAACTAATAAGGAATAGACAGAGGAGTATACAGGATAAAAGCGTGTCCCAAAGAGAATTTCCCCTGTGGGCAGTGTTGCAACTGTAATAATGTAATAAAAGGCAAAAACTTGATGGTGCTGTACATTATGTTAATCAGATGGTGAACTAACTCGACAAACATAAATCTGCCATTAAGACATGTAAAAAGAATGCACCATTTGTGGAGCATTTTAAGGAGATGAAACACAATGACATCTTGGAAAAGGTGAAACTGTTGTGAAGGGGAGGGAACCTTACTCTAAAGCCAAAACAAAGGGGGCAGTTTTTCATGTCTCAATTGCTACCCATTGGAAAGGCTTAAATAAATAGGAAGAGTGGGAGATTAAGATGATCTTACTCTGTGGATGTTGTATATAATAATAAGAGTTCTGTCTTAGCTGAATAAAAACAATAACACTGTCTAATGATAAATCTCAAGGATATTAGGATAGTCTGCCTCTGAGGATATTGTATTTAATAATAAGATTTGTATATGATAATAATAGTTCTATCTAGGCTAAATAAAAAAACAATGACACTAGCTAAGATAAATTTCAAGAGGCGTTGAACAGAGTACCTTGCCTGAGTACCTTGCCTGAGAATTTGATGTTAAATTGCTGTAACGAGAGCTACAAAACTTGAATAATCTATAGGATGTCCAGAATGTACACTAAATAAGTAGGGGATAAGGAACTGCCTGCTTTTGAACATGGTGGTATAAGGATAAGAACAGGCAGACTAAAAAGACAAAGGTACGGACTGGATAGATAAGGGATAGATAGATAAGGGACCAATGAATAACCACAGGTAAAAGAACAGGGAGGCTAAAAACTGACATGCAGGCTAAAACATGAAGAGAGCAACGGGAGGTATAAGATCTCCCACGTCGCACACCCCTCGCCGCTTCTGTCCAAATACTGGAATTTAGAGCCTGTTTCCCAGGGGGTCTTCACCAGAAATAACTTAAGCGGGAAGGGGGTAAGAAGGGACTGTGAGAGTGTTGGAACCCCACAGTGCATGTCACCAATCAAGCGTCGCCCTAGAGGTGCCCGGGCAGAAGTTAATGACGTGATTGTGGCTAGGAAAAGTAAGCCCGGTATCCGTGGTGCAAGTGCTAATCATCGGACTCAGGTGTCTGGGACTATAATAACAGGCATAGCGGACTTAGATCCTAAAACCTAGGGTGAGGGGTCAACCTACACAACATTACTACCTCATCGGGAGGAGAGTCAAATTGAGCTCCAGGGGAGGAGCGACTCGTTGATCACAAGGTACTTTCAGACTACAATCCCTCCACCACAGAACATGGCAAACGCTCAGCCGGTCTTAGGCAAGTTAGGGGTTTCTAAGCTAGTGGAAGGTGGTCCAGCTGTTGGCCCAGCACAAGAACTATTAGACAAGGAACCAGCCATGCTGAGAGAGGGCCCTCCTAAGACACTACCCTTGCTGGAAGTTGATGGTAATTCCTCTAGTGGATCAATAACACATGACTTGGATGTACAGGCTCTGTTAATCTCTCTTACTAAAGAAATTAGGGGAAAATTCGAGATTTCAGAAACTAATCAAACTAGGATTCTGGAAGCCTGTGAGGTCTTGGAAAGTAAAATCAATCTGTTATCAGACCGGCTGGGGAAGCTAGAGGCAGTGGTGGAGGCCCACGAGGAGCGAGTGTTAGCTCAATCTAAGGACATTTTACAATTGAAACGGGGGGAAAAATTGTTGCAGGACAAATTGGAAATATTGGAAAATAACATGAGGTGAAATAATATCAGGCTCCTGGGAGTCCCAGAGGGCTTGGAAGGGGAAGATATTAAGGGCTATGTGATCACGCTGATTAAGGAGGTCCTCCCTAGTATGGCAGGGTTTAATCTGGAAGACGATATTCAGAGAGTCCACCGTGATCCTTTTTAGAAAAATCCAGGAAGGAAAAACCCCAGGAGGATTCTGATAAATTTCAACACATACTCTATTAAGGAAAGAATCTTGTCCGAAGCCCTCAAGGTTGGGGCTTTCCCCAAGGGGGAATGGTCTCTTAGGATAAGATCAGATGTGTCTAAGGCAACGTCAGACAGGCAGTGGGAGCTGGGAAACTTCATACGGGAGCTCCGTGAACTTGGAGCTACAGTACAACTAAGGTTCCCGGCAGCTCTCCGTATAATGTGGAAGAATAAAATGTATAATATGAGAGATCCTGGGGAGGTCAGCATATTTATAGATCAGATTAAGGCATCTCAATGAGATCTAGTGGAAAGCCCCCCGTCCGGCGAGGGGTTCGAAGATAGGATAACAGGATGGTTATCCCAGTAGCAATAGGGAGGGTTCCTCTGGTGGGGGTGGTTTTGGGGGCATGTTGGTGCAGGGTGTAGGGGTGGGAGGCACGGGGTGTCGGGGTTTGTTTTGGGTTTGGTGGGTTGAAAATGATAACAATAAGAAAGTCCTCATAGGTTGCCAATATAGGTCGGGGGGTCGCTGTCCTCCCTTTTTCTTCTTTCTTTTTACGAACGATCATGCAGGGTATTGAAAGGTTGAGATTCCTCTCTTGGAATGTGAATGGGTTAAGGGTGTCTGGTAGGAGGAGAAAGATCTTTGAGTATTTGCGTTTGGTCGAGGAGGAGATTATTATACTGCAGGAAACCCATCTTCACCAAACTGAATGGGAGACTTGGCTTAAACAGTTGAATTGGGTTTCGATTAGCGTATGCTCTTCTCAAACTAGTACAATAAAAGGTGTGGCAGTTTTGATTAAGAAATCCATGAGGTTCAGGGTAGGAACAGTACATGTTGACCCCAGAGGGAGGTGGGTAGTGGTAGAGCTGTGTGTATGCGGCCACTGGATTACAGTGTCGGGTTACTACGGGCCAAACATTGACGACCCAACGCCATTTCAAGACTTATTTAATATTCTACTTTCAGCTAGTTACCCAGTAGTGTTAGGTGGGGACTTTAATATATTGCTAGACCCTGCACAGGACAAGTCAACCCCCCGGGGCACGGTAAATTCACCTAAAACAAGGACACTGGTGAAACAAGCGATGCAGGATTTAGGCTTGGTAGATGCCTGGCACTGGAGAAGGGGTGAAGGAGATAGATATACATTCCACAATAAAAAATATGGGCATAGATCCAGAATAGATTTTTTTTTAATTCATAAAAGTTTATGCCCGGTGGTAAGAAGGGTAGCTCACAACACAGCATACTTGTCAGACCATTCAGCAGTAACATTACACTTAGATATTAGGGTTATTAACAGGACTATTAGGAGCACAATTAATTGTGCTTTATTTCTAGACGACGCATTAGTAGAAGTGTTAAAAAAAGATACTAGAGAATTTTTTCAGGTGAATCAAGGAACAGCAAGTCTGTGGTGTGTTTGGGATGCGTTTAAGGCTTATATAAGAGGGAGGTTAGTCAACCTTGCTGCTTATAAGTATCGGGAAGAGAGGGAAAAGCTGGGAAATATGGAATTTGCATTAAAAACCCTTCAAGTCTCAATGTATAATGCGCAGTTAGAAGGGAATACGGACTTAGTAAAGGAGCTGTCTTGTCAAGAGGAAAAGGTTCGGTCTAGTTTAGACGCCTTTTTGGAAAATCGCTGTTGGTTAAAGTGGGAAAGTAGTCAGTACGCACATTTTGAATATGGAGAAGGTTGCAGTAAATTGTTAGCGTGGAAGGTCAAGTCGGACCTTTCCAAAAGGCACATTTTATCGGTCAAATCAGAGCGTATGAATCAGATATGCACGGAGCAAAAAGAGATTGAGGGGGCATTCGTTTCCTTTTTTCAGGAGATATACTCAGAAAGTTCGGTTAACTTGGAAGAGCCGGTAAGAGAATTTTTAGACAATGCAGACCTCCCAGTTCTAGAAGAGTCTAAGATGCTCCTATTGAATGACAAGCTAAATGAGGCTGAGTTGGCTGAAGGTTTAAAGGCATTAAAAAAAGTTAAGGCAGCGGGGCCAGACAGTCTACCTAATGAATTATACAAGGCTTTGGGGGATGAACTTACCCCATTTTTATTAGAGCTATTTAACTCTATGTTGATAGAAGGGGCCCAAATTCCCAATTCCTGGAGAGAGGCGACAATTTGCTTATTGTTAAAGCCGGGTAAGGATTCCACGTCTTGCTCCTCCTACAGGCCCATCTCCTTGCTGAATGCAGACTATAAACTTTATACAGGAATTTTAGCTAAGAGACTGGGGAGAGTCATCGGCAATCTGATCCATCCGGACCAAAAGGGTTTCATGAAGGGGAGGCAGCTTCACGAGATAACTCACGAGTTATTTGCTGCAGTTGATTTGGCGGTACACGAGAAGGCGCCATTGGCGATTTTGTCTTTTGATGCGGCCAAGGCCTTTGATCGCGTTAATTGGTTGTTTTTAAAGGCGGTGCTGGAAAAAGTGGGCTTGGGAACCCCTTTTGTTAGGGCGATAGGGTAACTGTATAGATGCCCCCTAGCGAGAATCCTGGTTAATGGCCAATTAACACAAGAATTTAGGATCAGGCGGGGTACGAGACAGGGATGCCCCTTATCTCCCTTGCTTTTCAATTTATACATTGAACCCTTGGCTACTTTACTTCGGTCTTCTAAGAAGATTATCCCTTTTCGAACTGGGGGCTGGGAAAAAAAACTAGCATTATACGCAGACGATTTGATGATATACACGAGTGATGTTAGGTCTACTCTACCTAGGGTCACTGCCTTGATGGAACAATTCGGTAGACTTTCCGGGTACAGCATAAACGCAGAAAAGACAGAAATAATGTGTTGGAACTTGTCGTATGCTTCCCCCTTAGTTAAACAAGAGATCAGATATCTGGGTATTCGATTAGCAGCTGATCCTAACGAGGTAGCTAAATTGAACTTTGACATAGTATATAGGGAAACCAAAAAACTGTTAAAGGCGTGGGCCGCTCTTCCTCTTACGATAATTGGAAGATCCAATATTTTGAAGATGTGTATCCTTCCAAAATTTACTTTTTTATTTAATACAATTCCACTAGAGTTCAAGAAGAGCTGGTTTAAAAAACTACAGGGGGAGTTATCCTCATTTGTATGGGCTTCCAAGGGAGTTAGGATTGCTTGGAAAAAGTTGAGTAGAAAAAGAGAGTGGGGAGGTATTGCGTCTCCAGACCTTTTTAAGTACTATTTGGCTTTCCAGTTAAAAAATATTAGAGTCTTATTGAATAAAAAGTCAGAGCACGATTCAGTCTGGAGAGCATTAACGGCACATCTTGAAGAAGGAGCAGACCATTTTTTATATAAATTTGGACATCCCAGCTACTTTAAGAAAGTTCATTTGAAACTCCCCAGACATGCATGTAACGTTTGGATGTACTTTCGGAGGGCGTTAGAGATACCTTATTTTTGTAGTTCGGCTCCCATTTGGGATTCTCCGGGTACTCTGGAATATCTTATAGACAAACTATCAACGCCTTTGAGAGCAAGTGGGATGGAAAGATGGGGCCAGTTAACAGAAGGAGTTGAAGTGTTAAGTTGGGGTGCATTCCAGGAAAGTACTGGGGGGACAGTTTCTAGATTTAAATACCTTCAGATATCTAGTTGGGTAAAGTCCTGTCGAAATGGAGAAATAGGTAGGAGCATATGGGAAGAGAAGCTAAATCAGAAAACCATCAATAAAGAGGTTGCATTATGGTACCACGCTTTGTTAGAATCATCAGATGATAGCGCTTCCCTTCCCTTGTCGAAGTGGGGAGCGATCTTTCCAACTTTAGATGTTACAGCACTGTGGCAAAAGTCTTGTTCAATATTGTGGCTTACTACCAGTCCTGCGGGGCTGAAGAAAAATCATTTGTTCACACTCCATAGGGTTTACTGGACGCCGGCTAAATTAACAGCTATTGGGAAAACTCAGAAAAATTGTCCAAGGTGTGGGGAAGATAAGGCGGATGATACCCATTTGTTTTGGCAATGCTCTAAGTTGTTGAATTATTGGGGGGATATAGGGAGTATTTTTAAGGTAATCTTTAATGTCAACTTAGTTTTAAACCTAGCATTAGTGGTGTTTGGGGTCCGGGAACAGGATTCAAAGTACCAGAAATTGTCAGTTCAGCAGGAATACTTGCTGTTTATATTAATCCTTCTAGCTAGGCGAGAAATTTGTCGTAAATGGATTGATCCTCTTCCTCCTCGTGTGTTGGACTGGCAAATATCTGTAAATGGAATTTGTACACTGGAACAACGGGGCCCCTTGTCTAGAAAAGATAATTTTTGGTTGTATTGGGAAAATGTGTATCAATAATATATTATTCTATGCTATATAGGTTCTTTGTTTAGTCTCTTCCCTCAAAGAAGAAGGAAAGAGGAAAGAAAAAAAAAGAAAAAAATATTTTTTTTTTTTTGTATCTTTAAAGTCCAATGATTAGATCTCCCCCCCTCCCCCATTTTTTTTGGGGAGGTGTTGCTTTGGCTATGATTGAAAGTAACAACTTTTGATCAATGACATCCGTACTAGAAAAGTATAATTAGTAGATTAGTTGGGATGATCTATCGAGGTTTGGACTATGTACTTGGAGGCATGTGGTCGCTTGCCGCGTGAGTGCTTTTCCTACTCAACCAAAGCAGGGGTGATGAATATGAAGACAATAAAAAAAAAAAAAAAAAAAAAAATGCAGGCTAAAACATAAAGATATGGATTGGATAGATAAGGGGCCAATGGGTAAACACTGGTACAAGTACCAGTACAAGCAGGCTAAAAAGTGAAGGGTATGGATTCGATATATAAGAGACCAATGGGTAACCACAGGTACAAGAATATGCAAGCTACAAAAAAAGTGGAGGGTACGGATTGGAAAGACAAGAGACCAATGGGAAACCACAAACACAAGAATAGGAAGGCCCAATAGCTAAGGGTATAGATTGGTTAGATAAGGGACCAATAGGAAACCATCTTCCAGTCTAAATCAAGGACAGCAATCGGTCCCAGTTTTCCCCCTCAAAATAGAGGAGCAACAATTTGTGTTCCTGTTAGACACTGATTTTATCAAGGTGAGCTGTTTTTAGGCAAAACTTTATATCCAAATAAGTAGCTCTTAACATATTACCCATCTAAATATGCCTGCATGTCCTTTTAGAAGGACAAGACACCATAATATCAATCTAAATATACCTGCATGTCCTTTTAGAAAGACAAGACTCCATAATGCCAGCCTGCAAGATCTGTGTTGGTTCATAAACTAGCAGATACAACAAACTTTCAACCGCGCCGAACAAACAGGTGAGATTTTCAGTGATAAGCTAGACGTTGAAAAATGTATGGTGCCTCCAGGGCAGAGAACACATTCAAAACTGACTTTATGTAATATAAGTTGAGTTACATAATGCATTTTAACACTGTGCAGGTAATTGAAAATGACACTTTAAGGAGCAATTTATTGAGTATTGAGATCTGCATTATCACACCGACAATCTTGCTAAGGGCAGGAAAAGAACAATAGACTTGCCATAGTCAGTTTACCCAAGTGAAATTTGAGCTGCAAAGTATTAAATTATAGATAAGACCTTGGGTGACATAAATGGATTAATATAACTTATTATTGTCATTAAAATGGAATGAAAGAAGCCTTTTATTCCTACAGTTTCTTATGTCATTGGGAAAGAAACAGGACGTTCATACTATGGGTGAAGGACAATAAAAACAATGCGCCTTCAAAATACATGGTATAAACTCCTAGAGAATATCAATGGGTAAGAACGCTGTAATAATAAGTTAAAATATAAAGGAAGGACATTAAGGATGTCCCATAAGATCTTTGTATTTGATATCCATGGCAACAATATAACCTAGGCATACAAATTTAATGTGTATGAAATGAGACATGGTAAATAAATAAATATATTAAAACTATGTACATTGATGCTTGATATGTATAAATATATACTATGTTTATAATCATGTCTTTTTATTTAAATATGTGGTATGTCTAAAAGAATTATAGTAAGAATAAATTGTGTGCCCAACAGTATGCATTTAGATAATCTGTTTAACAAATGTTTTTATGGAGATGTATACTTTGTTTTCTCCTATTTGTAATTCAGTTAATCGTCCTGAAGAAGGTGAGATAAAGGTCAAGGAGCCACCACAACACTGTGTCTTCACAATAACTTTTATAATATTTTGATTGTATACAGTTGGTTTCTGTGTTATTTTTAGACCAAATTTTTTTGATGATGTATCTGGTCCAATGGATTATGAACTATACTAACAAATGCCACTGGTATTTTATGCGTATTTTATTAAATATTTATGAGATTCTAAATATTATGGTTGGAGCATATTTGGTTATTGTTCGAAACCAAAGTTATATCTGTTCTTTTTGTGCTGATAATGAAGCATACACATAGTGAATGGTTTTGATTTTAACAATGTGTCCAGGGGAAAACGTTTGTATTGGTCCATTTGTTCACAATCCGTAGTAGGTTGAGCCCCGAGACATCAGAAGATAAAAGGTCTCATCCCCCACAGTTGGGTGAAGTAACTCCTACTTGCTTAGTGGCCCTCTGAATGGTCTTCTGAATGTTGTTCTCATCAAGATGTCCTAAGATTAAAAGAAAAATCTATAAGTGGATTCCACACTCACTGCGCCACAGGGCTCAAGTTGCACCTCTGTGATGAGGCCCACCATGGCAAAAACCTGCCTGGGGTTAATTTTGTAGGAATACATGATAGCAGTTTAGATGGGAAGACCCTACTGGAGCACAACCACAGATGATTTACATATAACTGATCTGTATCTATAGTGTCACAATGAGCAAAAAAACGATGGCATGGAATGTAGCCCAAAGTAATTTAGCAATATTTGAGACTAACTCAAGCATTCCAGTTGTCACTGTATTTGCTTTTCTCAGTGATTAGAATGGTGGTCACTGCCTTTGCCCTTGATTTCCCGTGCTTCATTGTACCCTGTATACAGTTAGACAATGATGAACAGTGAGGTCAAACATTTCACATCACAATGCCAGTGGTACTTCTGGAAACCTATTCCTGGCACAGTGTTACAGACACACTACCATCAATGTATTTGAATTTCACAGAGTAGTACATTTTTACCCATTCATATGAGTCCTTTAACATGTGAAGATTTAACACCTGTTTGTCAATTGGATACAGTTTTTTTAATTTTAATTTTTTTTAATTGGGTGACATGCAATTAGTGGATAGAGTAATCCAAAGGGGGCTTCAAAATGTAAACAAAGGTCCATGCCAACAAATGGTTGACTAGGGAGGATTCCATCTTAGTAGGGCCAGGAAGGTCAAACCTCATTTATTTTAGGATGCCATTGAATATGAGAAAAACTGTTGATAAAAGAAGGGGAAAGGGCCAAACACAGGAGGCTCTCTTTGAGGTCTGCAGAAAAGGAAAGAAGGAGATCTACTGAAAAGAACTCCTTCTGACTCCTTATAGAGGCAAAATAGAGGGGGTTATGATTAAAAATGTTATCAACTACCTCTTAATTATGTTCTGATTATAGGGTCAGAAGGATAAACTGTAACCATGAGATAGCAAGACATAAAGCTGGGACTGATTCAAATCAAATTAAATCAAATCAGGGTTTATAAGGCGCTGCTACTCACCCATCTGGAGAAGTCTGGTGGGGGAGTGGAAGGTGATGCAGTGGTTGAGGTAAGCGGGTCCTAGGTTGTGGAGGGTCTTGTAAGCATGGATGAGGAGCTTGAAGTTAATTCTCCTCGCGATAGGGAGACAATGGAGGTCTCTTAGGTTATTGGAGATATGTTTGTGGCGGGGAATGTCCAGGATGAGTCTGGCAGAGACGTTTTGGATGTGCTGTAATATCTTGATGTTCTTCCGGATAGTACTGGCATACAGGGTGTTGCAGTAGTCGAGCCTGCTGGCAACCAGGGCATGGTTCACAGATTTGCAGCAGTCCTTTGAGATCCATTTGTACATCTTCTGGAGAAGTCACAGTGTGTGAAAGCAGGAGGATGTTACAGAATTGACTTGCCGGCTCATGGTGAACGATGAGACCAGGGTGACACCAAAGTGTCATGCCTGGTTTGTTGGGGTGGGGAGGTCCCAGGATGAGGATCTTGGTCTTGTCAGAGTTGAGCTCGAGGCAGCTATCCTTCATCCAGGTGGCAATGGCTTCCATTCTGTTGTGGAAGTTCCTCTTGGCAGTAGTGGGGTTTTCGGTCAGTGAGATGATCAGCTGGGTATCGTCGACGTAGAAGACAATGTGCAGTCCTTGGTCCTGGAGGATGGATGTGAGACGGGCCATTTAGACACTGAAGAGTGTGAGGCTCAGGGAGGAGCCCTGTGGAACACTGTAGCTGATCCTCATAGGTTCTTACAGGTAAGGCGGGATTCTAACTCTCTGTGTTCGGTCAGACAGGAAGGAATGTATCAATTGTAGGGCCTTTCCACGGATGCCGGCTGTGTGGAGCCTAGAGCCGAGGATGAAGTGTGAGACCGTGTCGAAGGCAGCCGATAGGTTCAGTAGGATGAGGGCTGCTCTATGGCCACGGCCGAGAAGTGAGTGGATGTCATCTGTGGCAGTGAGGAAGGCAGTCTCTGTGCTGTGATTGCTCCTGAAGCCTGATTGGGAGGTGAACAGGATGTTGTTGACCTCCATGTGCTTGCTTACAAAGTTGAGCGTTGATGGCTTTTTAGATGATCTTGGCAGGGAAAGGCAGTACAGAGGTGGGGCAGTAATTCTTGACGTCTAGGGGGTTGATCGTGGGTTTCTTCAAAAGCAGGCATATCTCAGCATGCTTCCAGTCCTCTGGGAAAGTGGCTGTCCCTAAGGAACAGTTGAGGGTGTGTCGGATCTCTGGAGCGATGAATGAGTTGGCCATATTGAATATGTGGTGAGGGGTCCGTAGGGCCTCTGGAATGGATGCTGCTCATGATTGTGCGGAACTCGTCTGTGGTGAGGGTGGTCCAGCGGTGTAGGGTCTGCGGTCAATTGATGGGATGGATCTGTGGGGTTGTTTGAGAGCTCATAGGCTCTTGGTATCTGAAGCTGTCATATATGTCTTTTATTTTCCGGTGGGTGAAGTTGCCTAGCCTGTTGCAAAGGAGATGAGGGATGCTTGATGTTTCTGGTTGGGGGTTGGCAAACTCTTTGACCACGGTGAAGAGCTCTTTGGTGTTGCAAGAGGTGGCACTGATGCAGTCCTGCGAAGTGGCTTTCCTGGTGACACTGATGAAGTGGTGGTGAGATTTGTTGGCTGCTTTGAAAGCCTCAAAGTCTTCCAGGGTCTTGCTGTACCTCCATCTTTTTGTGCAGAGGAGAACAAGCTGGATTTCTTGGGGTGGTGTTTGGCTGAGGTCTCACGGAGAGGTGGTAGGGTGTTGGCACATTCAGAGATCCATTTGTGGAAGTTCTATGCTGAGATTTTAGCATCTGCAGTGAGGGGTGGGGGAGACTTGCTGAGGGTGTTGGAGTGCTGTTCCTCAGTGACCCAGTTCAATTTTCTGCTTGTGACTTGGAGTGAGTGGAGGTGGATGGTCGGTGAGGTTATGGTGAAATGGATGCAGTGGTGATCAGTCCGGTGAAGAGTGGAGGTGTTTTTAATGGTGATGTTGCTGCTGGTGGAAAAAATGGCGTTGAGCGTGTGTCCTGCGATGTGTGTTGGCGAGGTGACCAGTTGTTTTGGTCCTATTGTGGTGAGGTACTCAATCAGGGAAGCAGTGTTGGTGTCATTGCTGCCGTCAATGTGGTAATTAAGGTCACTTAGGAGGAAGTAGGTTGAGAAGGTGAGAGAGTGAGGCGAAAGGATGTCGACGATCGAGTCGCTAAAGGCTCAACGAGGGCCGGGTGGCCTGTAGATGGGGGTGCCATGAAAAGTTGAGTTGTGTGTGGCGTGTATCTAGAAGTGGAGGTGCTCCATGAGGGGGGAGTGTTCTTCTGGGCTGCTTTTCAAGCTGAGGAAGGATTTGTGTACACTGGCCAGGCCGTCACCTGGGCGAGAAGGCCAGTCTTTGCGGAGCAGTTTGTAGTCGCTGGGGATGTTGATGGCGATGTCTGCTGCAGATGCTGTGTTTGTCCAAGTCTCAGGGAGAAAGGCGATATCTGGGCGGGTGGAGTCCAGTAGGTACTGGAGTTCTGCAGCGTGTTTGTGGAGGGAGCAAATGTTGAGAAGGGTGCAGTTGAGATGCTCCAGGTTGCTGTTTGATGGTTCTGTGGTGGGAGGGTCCGGGTTTTTGTGCAGAGTAAGGGTGCAGTAGCAGTGGAGGTGCAAGAGAAAGGTCTGTGGGTGATGCAAGACCATAGGTGGCAGAATGTCCTGTGTTCAGCGTCAGGAGGGTCTTCGCGTTGTAGCGATGGAAGTTTGGATGGTCAGGGGTCATGGCGGTGGGTGCGGTCCAGAGTTGGACAAGCGCAGACGGGCTTGTCTTTGGTGCACCATTGGCGTGCCAGCAGCACGGCCGCATAGTGGATAACATTAAGATGGAGAGGGAGGCAGAGGTCTGGTCAGCTGGGAGACAGGAGGGTGGGAAAGAGCTTCTCAGAGAGAGGGGGGGCGGGGCTACAGGGGCAGCAGCAGCGCAGGAAAACACAGAGAGAGAGAAAGAGACAAGAAAGAAAGAAAATACAAAATTAAATAAAAATTACTGAAAAACAAGAATAAGTAAAAAGCAGGAGTAAAAAGCAGAAGTAAAGGGAAATAGCAAGTTACTTACATGCAGATGGCCATGAGGTCACCAGGAAAGAGGCGCAGGCGGGATACTGTAAGTGGAGGTGGGCCTCAAACTAAGAGTCAGACAGGCTCTTAGTTCACTCACAGCAGATGCAGCAGCAGCCTGGTGGAGCTGCACAGAGGAAGGAGAACAGACACTGACTAGGAGGTCAGAGGAGTCGCCCTCTCAGTGTGCAGCGGCCTTTATTAAGAAGGGGAGGGAGGCAGGGGGTCCGGTCAGCTGGGAGGCGGGAGGGTGGGAAAGCGCTTTTCAGGGAGGGAGGGGAACGGCCCGTAAGGACATCAGTGGCACAGGAAAACACGGGGAGAGTGAAAGGAAAGAGAAAGAGATAAGAAAGATGGAAAAGAAAATATGAAATAAAAATGACAGAAAAATAAGCAGCAGTAAAAAGCAGAGGTAAAGGAAGACAGCAGGATACTTACATGCCAATGGCTAGTAGGCCACCAGGTATAAGGCACAGACGGGATCCTGCAGATGGAGGTGGGCCTCAAACTGAGAGTCTCTCAGTTCGCTTGCTTGTTAATACAACCCTTAGAAGAGGAGAAGAGAGCATATGATTCCTATGAAACAAAATTATCCATCTTCCTATAGAAAATGGGGGAATCTTAAAATGGATCAAATATGAATCATGTATGAAACATCGACACCTACTATTCAATTTGTGAAGAATGGCAACCAAGCAAGGAAGACCTCCAAAACTCTTCAAGAAGTAAAATTTGTGAGGGACTGGCCCTCTACTTAGTGTGCAAAGCTAGGCACACTGGGCAGGGCGGTTTAGGCAACCACACATTGGTTTACAGGGATAAAAACTAGATCACCTAATACTCAAATTTTTATGGTAGCTTGGTTGAGCCGTTAGGCCAAACTTGAAGAAGTACAAAGCATTTGTTGTACTCACAGTATCAATCCTGCAACTCACACACTTAAAGGATTAACTCAGGACCAATTTATAAATGTATAAAACTACTTCAGATGTTTAAATCAATTTTAAGACCAAGATCATCAATACTGGCTATGTACTTTTCGAGATATGAATTTTTGAAGTTTAACAAAAATAGTATTTTTTGTGTGAAATTACGCACCATAGGAATCAATGGAAGATAGCTTTAAAAATACATATAAAATCACAAGATAGGTTTACCAAGTTTTTCTTTTACGGGTTGGTCAAGTCCTTCGGTGGGCATACTGTGTGAGCTGGAATAGATGAGGCGGCTCCCAGTTCCGGTGGGAGAAGCGGGGAAAAGGTCTCTGGAGATGGTGCAGGGCCACTGCTGGGGTCCACTTGGAAAAGCACTGCACCGGTAAGTTGAGAGGTAAATACCGGGCCTACCATTTGAGTGTTGAGGTCACAAGGGGTAAGGGATACTTAGGTCACAGCAGGCTCTTCAGAGCAGGGGAAAGGGTAGCTGGGTGCAGATCAAATCGGTGAGCCAGGAGCTGTGCGCAAAGATGCCCTCAGAAGCAGGAGGTAGGTCAGTTCCAGGGACGATTGAAGGACAACAGTGGCACTCTGGAGGTTGTTTCTGAAGTCCCTCGACTGGGGCTTCCTCCTGATCCTTTTTCAGTCCAGGTGGCCTGTTTTTCTTGATGTCCGAAGTCAAGTGACCAATACTCAGGGTATTAGTATGATTCAGCCACTAGAGGGTGAAGTGTCACCAAACTCAGCACACTGGCAGGTTTTTTCTCACAGGTGTCAGTGTCAAGTTTGGCCGAGCTGCAGCATCTAGTTTTTGAGTTAGCATCCAGTCAGTGAAGTGGACCTCACTGGCTTGTTGGTTTTTCCAGTTGTCCATCAGCTCCTCAGCCGTGATTGTCGGGTCCTGGGTGCCTTTTCTTTGTGCAGCAGGTCCATCATTCTCGTGCCTCTGGATCTTCTTGTTGTTGGTCTTCTTCTGTCCATTGAATCTGAGTTCTTGGTCTAGGGATGCCCACTAAATACTGTATTTAGTGGGTGTTTTATGGGGAGCCTTGTAGTGGCCATTGGGCCATCTACCTTACTGTGGCTACTTCCACTTATTGAAGTTTGATATGTCATGTACTGTTTGATACATATAGAGGTTTTGTGATTGGATGAGTAATTTATTTTATTTTATTAGGATTGTTTAGTAAGTTTATTTTATATTTTTATGTTCTTACAGAAAGAAGGGGGCCAGATGGATATTATGTGGATTTCCTTTGTCTTCATTCCTTCTCCTTTATGTCTAACCAGACGTTTTGCACTGGGTGTCATGGTATACAGATAAGGATGCTTTGCACATTTTTTCTTTTATTGCATGCTTAGTAATTGTATTACAGTTTCATGTGATATTTACAGTAATGTACAGGCTAAGATTAGTTGACATTTATATAATCATTTTTGAAGGGTATTTGGGATTTCCTAGAATGTATTAATAATACAGTGTGTGCTGGTTGTGGGGTTTATGTGATCTATTATTATAGATATTACTGCATTGGCCTAAGGAGGAATAATAATTTATCAACATTTTTGCAATGTAAGCCTTGCTTGGTAGAGATATAATATAGATACTTAAGTGTTCCTGCATTTTCCCTTTACACAGGTTTGAATATGATGTATCAATTAATTATTTATAGAATTTATTTCTATTTTTGTATTCATTCAAACAAGTCAAGCCACACCGATATCAACAATTACTGCTTCCCTTCCTCTTTCTTTGGTCCTGTTTCTATGCGACTGAATAAAATTGTATTTAACTGTCAATGATTGGATGTGTAATGCACGTGATCAAGGTTGTGGATGCAGATGAAACACGTTGTGATTAAAGCTCACCACTTTTTCTTTACATCTCGGTAGTCCTGAGTGTGTGTATTTCATTGTTTACTTTTTTGACTGATATATATATATATATATATATATATATATATATATATATATATATATATGTAACTATTACCAGCTATGTATTTTCTTCCTAAGCTACATAAACATCCAACCATTCCTCCATGTCGACCCATTGTTTTTTCCAATGGGAGTCTTTTAGAAAACACCTCTAAATATGTAGATTTCTTTTTGCAACCTTTTGTCACTGCACTTCCTTCATACATCAAAGATACTACCGATTTTTTGCACATAATTGATGAGATTCCTTGGGAAGAAAACTATTTATTTATGTGCTTATATGTCAACAGACTATACACCTGTATTCCTCATGATTTTGGGAATTAAAGCTGTAAGACACTTTTTCAGAGCAAGATCTTTATCCCATCTCCTTCATACTGAAATGTTGTTGGACATGATTTATAGCTGTCTCACTAATAACTTTTAAATTTTTGATAAAGTTATTCATAAACAAAAACAAGGGACAGCGATGGGTACTTGCTTTGCTCCCAGCTATGCTGGCCTATTTTTGGGCTGGTGGGAGGAACAAATAGTGAGTAACATCGACCTATTTGAAACCCATGTGATTCTATGGATCAGATACATTGATGATATTTTTTGTATCTGGCAAGGAGATTCAAACATTCAGCACATGAATTTGTGAATATACTTAACGACAACACATGGAATTTGAAATTTTCTAGCCGAATTGATACCAACTCCATTGATTTTTTGGATGTTCGGATCAGTAAAGACAATAATAAATTGACGAGCACTTTATATCGTAAGGAGACTGCAGGGAATAGCTTGCTTCATGCAAGCAGCGGCCACCCAAAGAAATTAATACAAAGTATCCCTTTTGGAGAAATGTTGCATGCTCGCCGGAATTGTAGATCTGATGATGCTTTTTTCAGTGAAATTGAGATCATGACTGAGCGATTCCTTCAAAGAGGTTACAACAAACGTGTGCTCGACCAAACAGTTGCTAGAGTTTCTCGAATTGATAGATCTAGTTTATTGACCAAAAAAGGAATTTCCGATTCTCAACAGCAACAACCAATCAGATTTATTACCACATATAGTAATGAAATAAGAAAAATCTTTACCAAATTTTGGCCTGTATTGAAAACTGATGAAACTTTTCTTAATGTTGTAGGTGATGCTCTGCGTTTCACTTTTAGAAAAAACAAATCTTTAAGTGATTCACTTTGTAACAGTTTAGTCCCACAACCTAAAGTTAAGAATCCTGTCCAAGGATTCTTTATTTGCGGTAGATGTAAAGCGTGCAAAAACAGCATCAACATGAAAAGTATTCAATTTCCAAATATTTCTACTCCTTTTTTAATTTGCAAACATGTGTCATGTATGTCAGATCATTGTGTTTACACTTTAATTTGTCCTTGTAACAAATTTTATATAGGTAATACCATCCATCCTGATAAAAAACGAATTTTAGAACATATGAGAGCTATTGATCATGTAGATAAAAATGGTCAAGTAATAATATGGTATTTGCGATGAGAATATAAATTGAAATATGTAATGGTTGGTTACAAACTGCTAATTAGTATCTTGTTTAGAAATCTATTTATATATATTCATGTTTGCATTTGTCACTTTAAAATGGCTGACATGTTTCGAGCTCGAAATGAGGAGAGGTTCACTGTTAGTCCTATTTTGATTTTGTTGGTATCTGGCACTTTGTATAAGGTGTATTTAAATTTGGTGAAAGAAACGGGTCTGTTACCCGTGAACAAGGAAATCTATATTTCCGAAACGCGTTGGGACTTCGCCAAATAAACGTGTGTATTTCTACTCTCTGGAGTGATGGAGATTTGTCTATCGACGCTCTGGGCGCCGATGTTTCAGGCCCGAACGTTGCGGATGTTCTGTTTTGATATATATATATATATATATATATATATTCATTGAGAAAACAAAGGTTACAGGAACGTTATAGCTAGGAAATAGAATTTTAAAAAAACATAGATATTCAGAAAAAGAAACAAAGGTTACGGGGATGTTATAGTTAGGCTCACATTTTAAATGTACAAAACCTTAGAAACTCGGCAGATATAGTTCTCGCGAGTAACTATAACATGTGCCCTAAGGTAACTATAACTCGCACCCCAGCCATGCACAGTTTTTTCATTCAAAATGTTACTGCAAATATTACATTGATATTATCAATGATGTTATCAGAGATGTCATGAGTGCCATAATTTGTGAGTAATTGGCAGTGCATGGCGAGGGCGTGAATTATAGTTACGTTAGGGCTAGAGTTATAGTTACTTGAGATAACCATAACTATAACTGGTGGATTTCTAAGGTTTCGCACGTTTAAAATGTGAGCCTAACTATAACATCCCTGTAACCTTTGTTTTTTTTCAGTGAATTTCTTTGTTTATTTTTAATGTATAGTATTTTTCATTTCTATGTGTTAATCCAACCACTGCCGCACCCTGTGGCCAGGCCCTGTGGCCAACCCCCAATAAACACCCAATCTCACACCATGCACAGCATACGCCCATGTACAGCGGAGGTTACCTGCAAGACCTGGCCTGCACCCAGACCCTGCAGCCAACTTGCCTAACCACCCAACACCATTCTGCACATTGACCTCTGGCAATGAATGGTGGAAGTTTTCCACAGCCTCTGTGGGTGTGAGAAGAGGTGTGAGAGGGTGTATCTGGGGGTGAGAGTGGATGTCTGATTGTCTGTCTGGGTGTGAGAGTAAGTACATAAGTGGTTTACTAGGTACATCACTGTGTGTGCAGGTCTGTGACTGGGTGCATGAGGGTGTCAGAGGGTCTGTGAGTCAGTGTGTGAAAGTCTGAGTGGGTGTGTGAGTGGATGCATGACTGAGTGTGTCTGTGAGTGTGTGCCTGAGGGTCTTACTGGGGCTGTGAGTGAGTGCATGAGGGTCTGAGTTGGTCTGTAAGTGGCTGTGTGAGTGTCTGAGTGGGTCTGTGAGTGGGTGAATAAGTGTCTGAGTGGGTCTCTAAGTGTCTGAGTGGGTGTGTGAGTGGGAGAAATTGATTGAAAGTGAGACAGAAAGAGAGAAAAAAAGTAAGAGGGAGAGGGAGAGAGATAGATGTCTGATATATGTAGAATTATATATTTGTGTAAATTTAAAATAAAAAATGATTTTTTTTTAAATATAATAATTTGTTTTTATTTAAAAAATAGACAAATGAGTTGAGATGGACTCGAACCACGAATGCTCAGTGTGAAGGCCTGTGACCTTCACAGTGAGCTATGTTTTATTTATTTTTCAGCCCTTTATGGGCTTCCTGGGACCGTGAGGGAGCCCTCAAGGGCTGCCCCCCCAGTCCTTACACATTTATTTAGTTTTATTTATGAAAATGCCCTTTTCAGGCTACCTGGCACCACACGCTGTACCATTGCTTCACCAAGCAGGGAGCTGCTTTAACAGCAGCTCCCTGCTTGCTGAAGCATTTCATCTCTGACCCCTGCATGCGTGCAGTGGACAGAGATGAAAGCTCTGTTTTTTTACAGCAGGACCTGCTTTACGGGTCTCCCTGTCAAAATCTGTCAAAGCTGCAGCTAAGCCACGGCAAACAGCTATGTCCAGGGGAGGGGACCCCGGGACATAGCAGGAGCCGGCCCTGGGGGATGGCGGTCCCCAGGGCCATATGTGGCTCCAAGAGGGGAGCCACGTGGCCCCTCTCCAATGTGCACACAGCCCCGGGGAGGTGGTGGTCCGGAGGCCTGTGGGACTCAAAGTGACCCCCTTTCTTTTTTAAATATTTGTGATGGTGGGTTGGCGGCCCCTGCTCATAAATCAGTGTAGTCCCAGGGAGGTGGTGGTCCCCAGGGCTTGGGGGTCCCAAAGGGACCCCCTTTCTTTTTTGTTAGGCATTTTCCTGGGGAGTGGGTGTCCCTGGGGAAGCAGGGGGGCTGTGTGGCCCTCCCACTCATAAATCAGTGTAGACCCAGGGAGGTGGTGGTCCCCTGGGCTGTGGGGGAGGCCATTAGGCCCTCCCCCACTTGCTTAAAGCATTTTTGCCCCAGGAGTTGGTTGTCAACAGGGCACGGGGGTCACGCAGCCCCCTCCCTCTCACATGAGGTCAATCGCCCCAGGGAGGTCGTGATCCCCACTTAAGTTAACCCCAAATGCCCCCAGAACTTGGCCCACCGAGAGACAAATAAAAAATAAAGTGCGGTAGACTGTTTTTTTTTTTTTCAATTTCAGAAAAATCAGTGGATCCATTCGTCAATTTTTCTGTTTTTTTTTTTAATGCTTTTTGGCCCTGGCCGGGGCCCTCAGGGAACCCAGCACCAAGGCTAAGGGTTTAGGGTGACTCTACCCTGGACCCTTTTCTTTTGTTTTGTCTTTTTTTTCTGGGATTTGGCTGAAGCCGAGTCCCAAGATGGCTGCCAATACTTCCTTGTTGAAGTGTTGGCAGCCAATCAGCTATCAGCACTGGGACAGTTGGATCTGCAGAATATATATTTATATTTTGTGGCCTTAAGATACTCTGAAACTACTGAATGGATTTCCACCAAACTACAAAAAGCGTAATCTGCAGAACAGGCTCTAGCTTTGTGCCAAATTTGGCACAATTCTGTTTAGTGGTACGTGCTGTAGGCATGTCTAAAAGTACCATGGAAAAATGAATGGGGAAAATGCTTTTTGACACCCCCTTTTTTCTCGGACCACACCTGATGGATCACCCCAAAACTTTTAAGACAGAAGCGGAATTTAGCAAAGTACATGTTTTGCAAATTTTTATGATGATTCATCAAGCGGAGCCAAAGTTATAGGCAAAACAAAAAGCACTCTTCCTGTGGAAACTAGGTCCTAACTATAACTACCTAGTGGCGATATATATATATTTTTTAAATAATTACACTCTTGTAAGCTTTACTTTGTCTCCCCATCACACTATACCTCTATCAATCTATCCTCCAACTCCGCTTTCTGACTCATCCCAAACCCATTCTACTACTAGGATCTCCAAAATAACCATGCCTAAGCTCTTCCCTCCTCTACGGCTCCTTGCTCATCCCAAACCTCAGTTTTCTACTATTATCTCCCAAACAACCCTACTAAATTCTCCCCCACTTATCTTACCTTTGACTCATGCAAAACCTCTACCACTACTATGATCTCCCTAACCCCTTTCCACAGACTCTTCCCTCCTCCATCTATCCTTTACTCACCCCAAGCCTTATCCTATTACAATAAACTCCCAATTAACACTTCTGGATTCTTACCTCCTCTATCTCTCCATTATTCTATTCAAACCTACTAACAAACTCACCTATCCTCTGCACAAATTAACTAATACTGTGCTCATATTTCCCTATACTAATCCACCACTAATACTTTTGGGTTCCGGAGTAGCCTGCTACTCGCTGAAAAGCACTTTGAAGCCTCATCAGGGGTAGTAAGCACTATATAAATACAATTACAATATTACAGTTACTATATATATATATATATATATATATACACACACACAACCAATTTTCCTCGCGTGTGGAGACTCCGTGTCTTCCTTTCACATGAGGAAACTTTTTGGTTGTGTACATTCTGGGCTGCCAGAGCCCTACATGGACTGCCACATTAACAGCTCCGGAACTCCGGTGTTTTTTGGACAAAAATATATAAATATATACATCCAAGCCCACAAGGAAGCCACATCCCTCCGCTGATCCAAGGTGTAGTCTAGGATGCTTGTGCCTTGCAAAGTAATAGCATTAGGTTTTCAAGCTGGAAGATTGCTGATGGCATGGGGAAAACTGGGTCATAAAACACTGGTTGGAATTTATTAATATGTACAACATAGTTCTGATGCAAGAAACTTGCCTGTCGAAGATGTCTTTTTTGATGGGTACATGCATTACATAGCTCATATCATCCCTACAGCATCAGGATGGGTCAAGGAGGCTTCCAAATGTAATTACGTTGATTAGCATAGATAGCAAGCTAATTTGGGCATTTTATCTTGTGGGGCCTACCAATCTTAATTGGTTTTAGTCAACCTTTACAATTATGACTTTTTTGTTAGGATCAATTGAAATGATTGCTTTATCTTTGACTTTGTGGATAAACTGGAAAACTAGTACTCGGGTAAGGGAAAGGGTTTTAATCTATTGATAGCAGGGGATTTTATTGCAAAGATGGGTGGCATGCCTATTTCTTTAGCATCTACTGAAGTGACAGACCTTTCAGGGAACAGGGACCAAAAGGGTTATTTGCTTCTTAATTTTGTATTCATTCATGATCTTTGCAAGATTTTAGAATTGACTAGGGTCAGAAATCTCCCATAGCAATGTTCATGGGACAAAAGTATTACAGCATCATCAACCACAATTTTGCCATAAGGGGTCTGACAAAAATAGTTTCATATGGGCTAACACATGCAAGCGTACACAGTGAGCATGATCCATTGTTAATGTTCTCGATAGTCCCTATTTGAAGCAAAGCTTTACTGAACTGGTGGTTAAAGAAAAAGGGTGAAGGCTTTCCTGGAAATCAGCCAACATGGCTCAGATAATACATATGTTGATTAAAGGCCCTTGGGGTCTTGTAAATTGCTGTCTTTCATCTGAAATTTGTTCTTACCATGTTGTAGAATCCTTTGAAAACTTTAGTGATAGTACAAGATCTTTGCCCTTGAAACCAATAGGGACTCACAGAGAAAGAGAGGTTCTTTGATTTAATGTTTTTTTGTAGAAGAACAAACAAAAGACTTATCATTGCCCTGAAGTCCTCTCCAAGGAATAAGCAGTAGTGACCTGCAGAAAGGAATATATTTTGACATCAAAAAAAGAAAATCAAATCTGCAAGCTGGAATCTGAAAGAAGCTGATTGGTACACGTGAGTTAAAAGACACCGAGCCATGGGTGCTAACTTCGAAGCCACTGACTGGACAGTCTATTTTGCAATGTTCTATAGCCCCCAGATAGCGATAATGACTGCTCATACCTGGGTGTGGGAGTGTTCTTTTTCACTCAGTATTGCATTTATCCTATAATGGTGAGTGATGCACTTAATAAGAGCCCATTAAATAAAATGCCAGTCCCTGACAGTGTTCCTGAAAGACAGTGTGGATTTCTGGGCACCTCTGCTTACTTCTATCATAAATTCAGCCCGTAAAATGTCCTGGCACTCAGCTATGGTAGCCACAGTCTTTAAAAAAGAAAACTGCCAGGACCCCAAATGCTATCGCCCAATTTTCCTGCTAGACATATATTCATCTGTAAAAAGTGTAGGGTGGATAATTCTCGAGATGCTATTGATCTGAATCTCGGATGATAACATCCTTCCTCAGGTCCAGTGTAGGTTTAGGACAGGCTTTGAAATGCTTGAGCAGTGACTTAACTTGCACTTGCAAAGAAGCAAATACATATATGGCAAAACGTGGTTCATTATATATTTATTGTGCGTACAACAGTGTAAATAGGTCAAAGTTGTTGGTGCTTTTGTCTTCACAGGCTCTTGAGAAAGGTGTGGTAGACCTCCTCAGAGTGTTGCATTTCCACATTTCTCCTTCAGTTAGATATGAAGAAAAGGGGGAATGCACTGAACTATTTGTCTTACAGCACTGGGTACACCAGAGATGTGTTTTACTTGTTCTATATCAACAGCCTAAATAATGTTCTTATCAAGGAAGGAAGAGCTATGCCTGCAGTTATCAACAGGCATATACCAGTCCCCCTTTATGCAGATGATGCTGTCCTTTTAGCAAGAACTCCTAATGGTCTTATATTACTTTTATATTCCTTTGTTGACTTTATGGAGCAGCTGAATTTGGAAGCCAAGTGTTTGAAAACTTTTATTATGGCCTGCAGACGAAACAATTTGAAAACCTAGTGTCTGTCAAATCAAGAGGAAACCACTAGAGAGTGTTTTTTTTTTTAGTTTTCCTAACTGGGAGGTGACCTTTCATCACTCAAACTTTTGAGTTTCATGTCTAAAAGTTAGGAAACTGTGTTTTACTCAGGCTGTGGGGTCACTTTTTAGTGTGGTCTCAATCCTAAGAAGTAAACCAATCAGTCCCCTTGTGGAATTGTATCCCAGTATTAACGTATGCGGTTTGGCATTGGAGCTACAGTAATGTTTCCAGTTTCCACTAGAGGACAATAGGATCTTAAGATGAATCCAGGGTATCCTAATATGCAGCTCACATTATTCTGTCCAACATGAATTGGGCCTGAATCTCTGTTTGTCATGTGATCAAGTTGACAGGATTCCCCACTTCATTACATTGAGGTGACCTATTCATAATTAGGAAGAAATACCATTTTTTTTACTCCATTCAAGCTGAGGAAAGGAGACTGCAACCGGCTTATTAAGAATTTGCTAGCCATGTAAATCAATGACATACAAGCAGTAGAGCACTTGAAATCTTTTCTACAAGAGTATGTTCTGATTGAAGCTTTGTCAGGGCGGAGGCCTTATCTGTATTGGGTCACATCTGACCAGGTTTCAGCTGGGCAATATCAGATGGCTATTGTACTTACTATTGGGGCAATATGACACAGCAGAAATTTGCAGTGGTCCTTGTGATGAACCTTTCACGGAGACTCTGCTGCATTACTTATGTATTTGAAAATGTTACCAACGGCTGTACCAAAAATGTTTAATTAGTTCCATTTCTTAGTAAGACCTAATTTAGGAGGTGCTGCTGGACTATTTTTGCAGTTTGTGAGCTGCCCCGAGTTATGCCTGAGAGTGGGATGCTTTTTAAAATCAACTTTTAGGATTCGTAACACTCTAATGTTTTAGGGCCTGAGGGGTATTTCTGGTTTATCAGGAATTTTCGTTTATGTAATGTTTTTAATTATTATTCTTTGATGATTTAAAAAAATGTTTGCAATGGATTGTTTGACTCTTTTATTATTAGTTATTTTTGAGTGATTGAGCAACAATGTATCTGATTTATTTTGATTTGAGTGGAGATATACATATATATCTCAAGTCAAATAATATTATCAATGTTGGTGCTAACGTATTTTGAAGTATTAGAAAATAACTTATTAAAAAAGTTCATCCACTTTGCCCATTCATGTAAAATACAGACAAAATGGCTGAACAGAATAACACTAAATTTGGCTAAAACTTAGAACTTTACTCTAAAGCATGCTTTTTGTGAATTGGTGTAAATCTGTTTATCTGTGTTCAAGAAATTAGCATTTTCAAGAGGAGCATAGGTTGGGTGGAAAGGGGATAACCATAACAAATGTTAGGATAACTGGACGGTTTCTCCCTTGATGGCTTACACTGTACAAGACATTTTTTAAATTAGGCTATTCTGATTGGCCAAGCAAGGTTTTTGTCCCATTGACTATTTTGGTACCACAGTCAAGAAAATGTTACGGTCACAATTACAGGACTTTGGGACTGCTCCAAAAATATTTTTGTAAAACGAAAACTATTTATGAGATAGCCACTGTACCATTAAAGTGTCAGGACTGCTGATATATTGTTCACTGCTCCCACACTGGAGCTCCTAATAATATCCTGCATGGGCCTTCTATAGAATATATACTATCTTGCGGTGCCCCAAGGAGAGGGCAGGGGCACCCCCAATGATTAAAGCAAGTTTTGTTGGGGGTGCTGGCTGCAGGTCATCCAGCAGCACCCCAGGATTTTCCTGGGTCATTAAATTCATGACTCCAGAAACGATTACTATCATTTACAAAACACTCTGAGCTGGAGCTGTATTCATTTCATCTGGAGTGTGGGGATTCCTCCTTTTGGTTTGTTTCATAGCTGCATTTTGTGGCCTGAAGAGGGTTGAAGAAAGTCTCAAGCACATGTTTATGACTGCTTTTAATAAAAATGTTACATTTTAAGAATTTTTATTTTGATTGTTGTTATTAATTATTACCCTGTGTGTATTAATAACAAATACATTGGATTATGGTTAGAGATAAGTTGTTGTGGCAATATTTTCAACAAACTAGAATAGGTTGCTTTTATGAATATTGATGTGCTGACCCCTGATAAAGCTGGTAGTCCTGTCTTTCATGTTTTGAACAACATTGATAACATCGCATTTGAAATTACATAATTGATTAATATTCTGTGCATGTCAAGGGAGCAGTCTATAGAAGAAGTGGACCTGCCCTGGAAGGAAAGAGGAAATGCTAGTGATTGTCAAAAAGCTTAATGTGATGTCATTTCTCATCTGAGGCTGAGCAAAAATGAAAAGTTGTGCAATCCTCTGACAGCCTTATGAGAAGTTAAACAGGGATCCTTGCTACCACAAATACTCTCCTTATGTATAAATGTTTTATACTATGATATGCTGACAGTTTCTCACAATGTCTTCACAATGGAAGGGTTTTGAGATAGTCTATTCTACATGGGGATTTCTTTATCCTTGTGGGTGTATTATATGTAATTGTGGATAACTTTTTAGTTTCAGATCAAAACAGTGCTAGAAAGTAGGGGTATTGTGCAGAATTCCTGTTCCAATAGCTAATTTTGGCCTATTCTATGATCTGGCCCACCCTGGAAAACATTATGAATTTGTCCTGATGTCATTGTATGACACCAGGACACATTTCAGCAGTGCCTGCATGTTGTCTGCCTTCTGTTCACAGCAGCACAGTGCAGACAGTGAGGTGGCTTTCTTATTTACAGTTCCATTTGGGCCTGAAACTAAGGTCTGATTTAAAAGGCCTTCAGCCCTTTCTTTGACAATAGTACTGGATGGGAGTTATCTGGAGCCTAACACCTAGACCCATACCAATTGAAAGAAAGAAATGGTCATAGCAAGTTATTACTTCACAATTACCTGAAAGAAACAATGATTTGGAGGCAGGTTTTTTATCATTGTTCAACTCCTTATCTAAGAGATATGCTTGCACTGTGAGAATGAAAGATTTATTTGTTTGTATGAGTAATTACAAAACTATTGATGCAAAAGGTACTGGCTATGTTTCATTTAATTTTTTTAATTCTTTGCAAGCGCTACTTACTCAACCTAGTGTAGGGTTCAGGAATGCTTTACATCACACACAGAGGTACAATAAATTACAGACGTGCATAAATCAATGTACAGGAAATGCTACATAAGACAATGAGGGTTATAAGACTGCTGCGTTTATGGGCACCAAAAGACAGACATGTTGGCAGTCATCTGACCGCCGTATTAAGGGATACATAGCTCAGACAGTGAGAAAACAGCCAATTTCCCCAGACCGCCAGGAGACTGGCGGGCAGAAAAAAGGCGTCTAGGCCACCAGCACCACCAGCCCGACAAAAATCTACCGATCAAATTATGATCCACAAATCACCAGAGCGGTTCTTCCATGGCAGAAAATCATTGGCGGTGCGAACCGCAGCGGTCTGAGCTCACATCAATCAGAACACTACACCACATTGGATAGTTTGAATACCCCACACTTGACACATTCACACACCTGACAAACCTACACACTGCATTTTAAAACACATGCCCACACAACCCACAATCCTTTGCAACCAGAACACCACACACAGACAGAGAGTAGCCCAAACAAAAACTAAACAAACAATAGGCACCCCAGCACATTACACTCAGCACACATCCCACATTTGCACAACATACACATCACACAATTTACAAAACCACATAATACACAACAACCATCACCCACACACATCACATCACCCACACCTCATCACAAACATCTATCATCCTTTTATCCACCACCTCACCGTCTTTACTACCACTACCATGACGAAATTTTCAGGTTAGAGCCATATCTATTCAAAGCAGCGGTCCAGCAAACATCAATAGCCAGGAAAATGGAGTTGTGGCAAAGGATAGTCAGCAGGGTGACTGCAGTAGGCAGTTACCCACGCACAAAGGAGGACATCATGAAGGGATGGAACAACCTCGGGGGAAGGTACGCTCTACGGCATCCAGGCACCAGCTGGCAGTCCTCAAGGCTGGCAGTGGGCCCCCACCTCATCCCCCACAGTTCACATCATGTGAGGAGAAGGTCTTAGACATCCTGCATCCTTAGGGCCTGACAGGAATACCTGGGGGACTGGAGCCAGGTTCATGTCACCGAACAGTTAGGTCTTGCATGCTCATTCATCAACTTTCCCCACCCCAATGACCAAACCACCCACAACCCATCCAAATCTCCAAATACCCCTCACTGCCATGCCACATGTCAAGTAAACTCACCTTGGGCCACAGTGTTTGGGAAGGGCATGTGAAGTCCTGTGAACTGACGGTACTACAACTCCTAGAAGGCACTATTTCAACATTAACAAAACCAAAACTGTGCACTAAATTTGAAATGTCTTGCATGTGAAACTAACATTCAAAGAAAACCAAAATGAATGATCCGCCATGTAAAAGTTCAAGGCGATGACAGCTATGCAATGTCCCATTCCCAGTACCATTACAAGCAAATCACAGCTACAGCTATGTCCCATACTTTCAGTACATCCAGACAGAGGCCCAGGGCAAATTGTAACACCAATTTTGTGTGCCAGCTCTGAAACCATTGTGCATTGCTAAGCTTTAGTTGGCTCAATAATGCCATATACCTTACTAGGAGAGAAATGTACATTGTCATATCTTCACAAGATATGATGGTATTTGCAGCCATTTAAACTCCAGCATACTCCAAGAGCATGGAGCATGCTGTATGCAATTACAAATATATGTGTCCCACATTGCACTAATCCAGATTAAGTAGCAGCTGTCACTATCATGTCAGGGGATCATGTAAAGGCAGTGTGTGCATCTCACATACCATGTTTAGTTGTTTAATTTAAACATCACTTGTTGCATCACTTTCACCAACAGTGTGTTCCACTTCTACAGGTAACCTTGCCATCCCCAACATGGAGTGGATACCAGAGACAGGCAATACCCCTCTGAATGAAGACCCCCATGAGGGCAGAAGCCCTGGATGTCTGGACACTGAGGATGAAGCTGGCCCATCAGGGACACCTTATCACGGAACATCTGTCAGCCTCACCCTGTCTACAACGACTCCTCCCTGCCCTGTTTCAACTATATCACAAGCAACCATTCCCCTCTAAATCTGTGTCCCAAGGACAGTGTCTTCCATCGTGTGCCCCCCAGTACAGGTACCTGAGTCTCATAATGTCACCCCTGACAATTATGGTCCTGCCACCAGTGGGAGTAGACACACTGTGCCAGAGGCACAGGTACTTGGGGGTAGGGTACGTGGGAAGCATGGTGTGGGCCAGAGGATGGGGGCTCCAAGGGACACAACTGATCAGGAGACTATCTCCCAAGACTTGAGAGCCTACCAAAGTTTCCAAGGCATGATGGGCCAGGTACTGACCATGATGGGGGAGATCAGATAGCTGCAGAGGCACAACCACCACAAAGCCATGCAGCAGTGGCAGGCCCAAAATGCCATCCTGGATTTCAATGCTGGGGTGCTGAGGGACATCAGCACTACCCTGAATAGCTTTGGCACCCAACATCAGGCCTCTTCCACTAGCCATGAGGCACCAGGCCCCTCGACATCTGCGTCTGCTAGTTGAATTGAGGCCCTGCCAGTGGAAGGGAATGCCTCAGACACCCTGCCCTCTGTAGCAGAAGAAACCCCTGCAAATGTGGATTTCTACACCCGACATCCCAGAGCAGATGCCAAGACTAAACCCACTGCCAGTAAGTGAACCTCTCTTGATAGGTTCCCCTTGGGTGTGACTGATACATAACTCCATTTTCCTATTGTGCAAGGACACTGGACTTGTGTTCCCAAATGGTGTAGCTGCAACCCTGATGATTTCATCAACTATGACTGAACCCTTCATTGTTAACTTTATTTCCTTTCTGCTTCAATTTCGATTCACTCATTTTGTTGTTCACTCTCCAATTACACTTAACCACAGATCCTGTGTAAGTGTGATGTATCAACTATACACAACTGTAATGTATGACAACTATTGTACCAAAATGTTCCTCTCCAATGTCATACCTCTGTCGGGGTCATCACACATGTACTGCACAACCAGGATACATATTGCATGTGGATTGTAATATACAAATGACACAAGTCACTTGTATTGTACATCTCCACATATTTATTTGGAGCACGGCAATCAGCACATTGTGAAGTCATGCTGTGGACTTCAGTGTGTCAGCTTCGGCTTCATTCATTATCAACCCACAGAATACAGACGTTAGGTTCATGTCAGTCTATCACCATCCAAGGAGGCTGACAGATTGGTCAATGTATCATCAGATAAAGCCTTATCACATACCGATACCTCATCCTCCAAAATGGCCATAACCCATGAATCAGACAGAGGTCAGTACTAATCTCTCCAGTTTTGGAACCTTCCACTTACCATGGTAAGGTATCTGTAGGCTTGCCACTCACCTATATTAGTCTTCAGACACATGCACATTTGTCTGCGATGAGGAAACACACTGACAGCTATGCACAAGTTAGGTCACATACAACACACACCAGAATGTTGTTAGAGTGCCTGGATACCACATTATCACATGTGTTAGACACAAATGGATGCACACATGCGACCATTTGAGCCATATTCAATACCAAACAGGTCTATTTTTAGGAAAAGGACACTTCACATCCACTGTCCTGACAGTCTGGACATAAAATTCACACACAACAAATCTGATGCAAAACAGTACCTGGTCTAATCCATGTTCACTGCTCATGTCAGCCTGCAAATCCCATCTGCCTGTGACACTGTCTCAGAATGCCAAATGAGGATGAGCCTAAAGCCAAACTGCAAATCTGTGACTGACAAAGATAAGGTATATGCCAGAGTGGAACACAAACATCATATTGTCTATTCACAACTACAAAGGTGACTTTGATTGTTCATTTTCTGAACAATAGACTATGTACATAACAGTTCTGTACACAACTCGAAGGATACCTATCTGAGTCTTGAGCTTTGGAGCCACTTAAAACCACACTGGTGGTGTGAGAAGAACATTGCATGGCATGCATTACCTCAACAATGCCCAATGGAATCTCATTTGTAACTTCATATCACATACCTGGATTCAGTTGAAGTACTGGTTAATGACATCTGCCCTGATGTCTCCAGCTTCATCCTCATCATGCTCATCCTCACTTGGCATAGCTGCATTTCCACTCACATGATCTACTGGCTCCCCCTCATCTGCTATGAATGGTATTTGACATCTCAGAGCAAGGTTGTGGAACATGCACCAGGGAACAATTATTTGACATACCCTATAGGGTGAGCAGAGGAGGGCTCCTCCAGATATTTCTATGCAACAAACTCTTTCCTTCAGGAGCCCAAAAGTCCACTCCATGACATGCCTTATCCTTCCATGGGCCTCATTGAAATGAATTCCCCCTTGCATGGTTGGGTACCTCATTGGGGTCAATTACAAAAGATGGTTTGGGTAGCCAGAGTCCCCTCTAAGGTATAGTGAGACCAATCCAGTCTTTAATCTTTGACATCCACATATATGGTAGCAGGAAAAAAAGGTACAGACCCATATGACATACATGACTTACCAACCAGCCAGGCCCTCTCTGTGTATAGTCTTGTCATCAGCAGTAGGATATCGCTGTTCCACATGCTGCAGAAATCATGGACTGACCATGGATACCTTGCACTAACTTGTTGTTAGAAATGGGGTCTTTGGTTGAAAGTCAGGTTACCCCCTGTTCAAGCAAGGACCCTCACTCTAGTCAGAGTTAAAGAAAATCACACTCAGCTAACCCCTGCTTACCCCCTTGGTAGCTTGGCAGAGCAGTAGGGTTAACTTCAGAGTACTAGGTGTAAAGTATTTTTACCAACACACACAGTAACTCAATGAAAACAGTACAAAATGACACAACACCAGTTTAGAAAAATAGGGAATAGTTATCTAAACAAAACAAGACCAAAACAACAAAAATCCACAATACACAAGTCACAAGTCAAGTTATCAATAAAAATGGAAAAAGAGTCTTTAAGAAGTTTCAAACACACAATAACACTGTCAGCGTGAAAAAGTACCTTAGGCGCGTCAAAAATAATCCTGCACGGGCGAGTGCGCGTCAAAAAGGACTTGCGATGCGGTGATTCCACTCCTGAGCTGGACCATGCATCGTTACTCCTTTTGTCGGGTCAGGCGTGTCATTTCTTCTCTCCGACTTCAAACAACAGGAGGCAAGCTCTAGATCAAGCCCTTGGAGATTTCTTCTCAAGATGGAAGGCACACAAAGTCCAGTCTTTGCCCTTTTACTGTGGCAGAAGCAGCAACTGCAGGATAGCTCTGCAAAGCACAGTCACAGGCAGGGCAGCTCTTCTTCCTCAGCTCTTCAGCTCTTCTCCAGGCAGAGGTTCCTCTTGTTTCCAGAACGGTTTCTAAAGTCTAAGGTTTTGGGTGCCCTTCTAATACCCAATTCGCCTTTGAAGTAGGCCTACTTCAAAGTAAAGTCTCTTTTGAATGTGAAATCCAGCCTTGCCCAGGCCAGGCCCCAGACACTCACCAGGGGGTCGGAGACTGCATTGTGTGAGGACAGGCACAGCCCTTTCAGGTGTAAGTAACCACTCCTCCCCTCCCTCCTAGCCCAGATGGTTAATCAGGAAATGCAGACTGCACCCCAGCTCCCTTTGTGTCACTGTCTAGTGTGAAGTGCAACCAGCCCAACTGTCAAACTGACCCAGACAGGGAATCCAAAAACAGGCAGAGTCACAGAAATTGTATAAGCAAGAAAATGCTCACTTTCTAAAAGTGGCATTTTCAAACACACAATCTCAAAATCAACTTTACTAAAAGATGTATTTTTAAATTGTGAGCTCAGAGACCCCAAACTCCACATGTCCATCCACTCCCAAAGGGAATCTACACTTTAATCAGATTTAAAGGTAGCCCCCATGTTAATCTATGAGAGGGACAGATCTTGCAACAGTGAATTTAGCAATATTTCACTGTCAGGACATATAAAACACTTTCCTGTTTGTCCTACATTACCATACACTGCACCCTTCCATTGGGGCTACCTGGGGCATACCTTAGGGGTGTCTGACATGTAAGAAAAAGGTAGGTTTAAGCCTGGCAAGTGGGTACACTTGCCAAGTCGAATTTACAGTTAAAACTGCATACACAGACACTGCAGTGGCAGGTATGAGACAAGATTACAGAGCTACTTATGTGGGTGGCACAATCAGTACTGCGGGCCCACTAATAGCATTTGATTTACAGGCCCTGGGCACCTCTAGTGCACTGTACTAACAAATCAAAATATGCCAATCATGGATAAGCCAATTACATGCACATTTTGTAAAGGAGCACTTGTACTTTAGCACTGGTTAGCAGTGGTAAAGTGCCCAGAGTAACAGAAACAGTAAAATCAGAGTCCAGCACACATCAACAACCTGGGGAACAGAGGCAAAAAGTTAACAGATATCACGCCAAGGATGAAAAGTCTAACACTTGTGAACTGTAGAGGTCAGCCAGAGAGACCACTTTGACGTTTACGGAGTGGAGGTTTTTCCTGTTCCTATATACCTGTTCATTTGAACTTGGGGGAACCAGGGCTACTCGGGTACCATCTATGGCTCTAACCACATGTGGAATGTGTCCCAAAGCATAGAAATCTGCCTTCACATGGGCCAAATCCTCACACCAGGGAAATCTGATGTAGCTGTCCAGGTGTTTCAGCAATGCAGACAGTACAGTCTTCAAAACCAGATTGAACATGGGCTGAGACATCCAAGCAGTTCGGGCCACTGTATTCTGAAAGGACCCACTTGCCAGGAAGTACAGCACTGACATGACTTGAACGATGGGAGGTATGCAATTAGGATTGCGAATGGTAGGCATCAGATCTGGCTCCAACTGAGGACGGAGCTCCATAATTGTATGCCTATTTAGGCAATATATTTGGATTACATGTCTTGCCTCCATGATCTCCAGGTCTGCTAGTGGACAGTACACTGGAGGTTGTCTTGCTCTCCTCAGACCAGGGTAACTTTGTGGGACAACACCAGATTTGTTGTGAATGACTCAGTCCATACATCATAAGTATGATCACAACAACTTGACACATACATCTGAATCATGTCACATGAAACAGTTGATAAGTGGTATTCAGCACATAGCAAGCCTAAATCTGAAAGTGTACTGGATTCTAATCCCATTAACCCTCACATGCACTCTACATGAATATACATGTCTGTGACAGTGAAAGTTACATCAACCCCGCAGACATGTTACACATATCATTTGCACCTATACCATCTTCAGATTGTCATTAGTATGGTGACAAAACTGTTTAATGTACATAACCAAAAAATCCTCATTTCACTCCCTCTAAAAATGACATGCAGATTAATACTTGTAAATAGTAAGCCTGCACTTAACACATTGTCACAGATATGAGGCTCCAGTAAATGACGGAACTTTCATTACTACATCATACATATTTGACCCCTAAAATGGCAGCTTCCTGACCTACTGTACTAGACATCAGGAAGCGACATGAGTACACCAGTGGATGTCGTCATGGGGTAGGCGGTTACAGCAGCGGTGGACATTCCCATTGGAACACATTGCTGCAGACTTGGGCCAATGGCGATGTCCGCCGATGGTGACGGTCCTGTACGTGGTGGACATGACCGCCATCTTCTCCACAATCCCTCACTTGACTCCTGACACTGCTATCAGCAAGACCTCCATGACCTGTGTACTGCCTCTGGGAGCAATCATGCTACGCCCCACAGGTGATAAGGCCCCTGTCTTCACTCCAGAAGAGCTCGACAAGCTGGTGGAGGAGGGTCTGCCCTAGTATGAAAAGCTATGGTGCACCAGAAGTGCAGGTGAAGCTAATGCAATACCAATGGGTGAAATGTTGAGTGTGTGATGAGGCAGATGAAATGTGCATGAATGAAGAATTGAGCTATCATATATGGGAAGATGGTTATGTGCACATGTGCATTGAAAGACTTTTACCCCTGATACATAGTAGGTAGCGTGTGATGTATATACCCTGATCCACATATGTAAATTACAGCATTTATATCTATGCAGGTGTGACAAATATTTGTAGAGAGGTACCATTTTAAGGACATACTTGTGGTCTGAGCCTATGTTTCTAGCCAAAACCTGGTACTAGGTATGCATGTTGCATGCCTGCCTCCACTTCACACAGGGCCTGACTGCAGAGGATGATTTGCAAAGGAGTTAGAAGTGTGAGAAATTGTATTTTTGGCAACTTGCACTAACTTGATTGTTCAGCCTACTTGTTTTGGGATGGGCCATGTGTACATGACTTTCTCCTCTTGTCTGTGTCATCCATGCAGGTCAACACCCATCAGAAAAAGGGGATCTGGTCAAGAAAGTGAGGACCTTGGGAGTCCACAGCCAGCGGAGCACCCACTGGGAGGACCTGAGACACCTGGTCTGTAAGACTGCTGAGGCCCAGCTGTGGATGTCCTTCCGAGGATAAAGAGGTACCCATCAGACCTTGACCCCTGTAATTGCCTGCATATTGGTGGTGGCCTACCCTGAGTTGGATGGGCATTTAATGGCAGCACAGCAGCCACAAGGGGGTGAGTACTGGATAACCTCATTTGCATTCCTTTGCAAGGTCAGTGTATAATGTGAAAGACTCTAAGCTGAGACAATGTGGTAAGTGCAAAAGGTAAAATGTCTCCTAGGAAGACGTAGATATATATAGCCCTCCACATTGGTACAAAGGTGTGCATGTTGTATTGTGTATAGGAACATATTATTCACCTATGTGATCCCTTCTTTATAGTAACATATGATGATGCACATGTGACTGTGTCACATGTGTACCACTGTACTGCTCTTCGTACCATGCTGGTTGTCCCTTCCCACCTACAGGTCCATACTCCCAAAAAACTGAGGGTAAACTGTTCTGGTCTTTGCCCTCTGTCTAAACAAATGCCCCTTGATCCATTTCTATGTGCAACATAGAGTCTGACAAGTTGAGTACATGCCTACTATTCCTGAGGTTTCCAATGAGTGTCAACGTATTGTGAGGCTGTGATCTCAATCTGACATATCACATGCCACACTTGCTGCACTTACTCAGATGTGTTAGAAGGTGTCCCCATTTGTATGTGTGGAATAAACATTGGCATGTGTGATGTTTCCTCCGAATGGGTATCCTGCATGTAGTCAATCATTGTGGTATAACTAGGCTCCTAGTGCAAGACATATCATTGATATAAAAGCTCAGAATATTAGTACCATGTACATGTTCTTTGGATGGTAAGTGGCTACACAAAAATTATCATACTCCAATGTGTTAGGGGGATGCTAAATAGGCCTCAACGTGTAGCCACTTGGTACAATGTGAACTGTTTTTTTCCAACATCATGTGTGCATTGTTAGGTTCAGACATATATCAACATTATGATAAAATTTCTAAAAACTTACTTTAGCTATTGTGGATTTGTTTTGTAGGCTTTTGGTAGGGAATTCTATAGTTTGTACTGATTGAATTGTGTTGCAGGTGTTGAATTTCACCTTCACATATTGTAGGAATGGTATGTGTAGTCAGTCATGTGGCTTGCCTCAAGGTGTATGTCTCTATCATGTTCAGTTCAGAAGTGTGTTGTGGCATTGTAATGTTCATATGCAGATGTTCGATTGCTCATGTCTGAAGTGTAGACAGTGATGTTGCCACCTAAAATATTGGCAATTGATGTTGCCGCTCAGCATGATTGGTTGTACTATATGTGGCCTTCATGCACATCACAGGTGTACATTGCATTTAAGTTGTATCTATGGTACCTGTGGGCTAAGTTGGCTCCTATAAGTGTACATGACTTTGTTGACAGGAGGAGAATGACTTAGATGATTAGCTCCACTAAGTATGCCTCATCCTTTCCTACATAACTGTTGGGACATGTGTTGCTGACTTGTTTAGACTCTATCATACTTCAATTGTTGAAGAGGCAGGCATAGTGGTTGCATGTCTGCAAATGTCAATTGTGAAGGTTGTGACATGAATGGTTTTGACTCAAATGCAACATGCTGTTGTGCTTGGCACATGATGTGGTTCCTTTCCTGGTACATGACATCAGCTACAAATGTAGGTATGTGTGGATTTTGTAATTGTGATAAGTTGAAATGTATGTCACCACTATTTTCCATTGTTTGGTTGATGGTTGACTATGTTGCTGTGGACAGGGACTCAGATTCATGTTGGAAGGCAGGTGGTCATGGAATGGTCATTATGGTTGCTGTACTGATATGATGGTATGGTATGTGTGCGATAGGTGGCTTAGCTGGTGTGTGACATTGTTGCAATGTAGGGGTATAGGTGGAATGTAGTTGTGACATGATGTTGGCACTAACCTGGTTCTACCTGAAGGTGTAGTACAACTGGTTGTAATGTGAATGATGTGTACAGTGTGATGTTAGTGGTTGTAAAGAATATTATGAACCTCCCTCTCTTTCTGCATTTCATCATCAGCGTTGGTAGACGAAGGAGACAGGGCACAGCTGAGTGAGGAAGCTGCTGGCCACAGGACCTCAAGTCATGATACCACTAACACCGAGGAACCTAGTGGCCCAGAGGGTGAGGGAAGTGCCACGGGGGAGACAGGATCCAGTTCATCATCCTCTGAATCTTCCTCCACTGGACATTCCCTGGTGGTGACGGACCCATCTGGGACCACCCCAGCACCATCTCTGTCCGCCACCCCCTTTTCTACCCTCCCCCCGTAGCTGCCCACCCGGTTGACCGTGCCCACTCATCCAAGAGAGTGGGTGTCTCCTTTGTCGCAGACACCTCTGCCTCAGCCCCTGTTAGCCCTGCTGCCCTCAGTGAGGAGGCTAGTGACCTCCTGAGGTCAATCTCTATGAGTCAGTCGACCATCGTGAATGCCATCCAGGGACTGCCAACTCAAATCCAACAGAGTAAGGAATTCCTGGAGGGCATTCACAGTGCACTGACTGGCCTACAGAGATCCTTTCAGGCTCTGGCCTCCACATTGATGACAGCCAGTCACCCTTTGTCTACTGTTCCCCCTCCACCTTCCTATTCCCAATCCCAAAATCCTTTTCCCAGACCCAGCCAAAGCACACAAACAGACAGGCATGTATTCACCTCAACATCAGGTTGCTAAGACAAACATAAGGAACACAAGACACACCACCGGCATGCACACAAGCAACATTCAGATGCGCACACAGCAACAGTCACAACCTGCCCTGACACCTCCACCACCCCAGCATCACACACAGCACACCTGACACAATTGCAGATACCACACCAACATTCACACATCCAGACACTACACCTATCCTTACCCACAGACAGCACCACAGCAGACTCTCAGACATCCACCACACCTGCAGACACCACAACCACTGACACTCCTACATGCAGAACATCCACCATACCTGCAGTCACAACCCTTACACACAGCCACCAATCCACCACAGCCACCCATCCACCACAGCATCCCCCATGTCGAGACGGGCCACTCACCTGAAAAATAGGATGTCTGCAGGGGCAATGGTATGTCTTGCAACCTCCTGGAACACCTCTCAGCACTTCCTGGTGGACACAGAAACCCCTGGCAGGTGTCCCAAAAGGAAATGGGGAGTGGAAGAGAAAGAGACAAAACACTGCCACGTCTTGCCGGTCCAGCCAGGCACCCTGTATCTTTGGGGGGCAGGTTGTTGTTGACAGAGTGATAGTAGAGTTAGTGCACTCAACTTCCTTGAAACTGAATCTCTCTTTCTGGTATGGGCACGGAAGCGGTAGAAGAACACCGGGATGCTCCAGCACCTTTCTTGGATAATAATAACTGTTGGCACAATTACTAACACTGCATTACCAAAAACCCAAACTGAGTACCATAATAGTAAGTACTGCAACACTAGGGCTGCCTTCACAGACATTCACTGTTGCACACTACAATTAGAACTGTGGTTGCACTTATCATGCACAAGAAAGACAAACAAGGGTATTAATTATATCACATATAACTTTCCTGCATACATAGGGTTAAACTAAAAAGAACAAAAACAATCCAAGAGATACAAATGTCCACTTTGGGTTTAAACAGTTAGGGTGGCACAGTTTGGTTTGATTTCACTGTGTGTGTGAAAAACCCTTCAAAAGCAAATTCCTCACACCTGAAACACAGGCATGAATGACACAATTTAAATCCAAGAATTTATGCTATTAGAGAAAGAAAAGTCACATAAATGCTCTTTTAAAATTGCACTGTCACTTTCTGTAGTACTTGAGCTTGATGAAGCAGAAAATGAAGGTTTTGATTTATTAACGCATAAACGTAGTGCTGGCATAATCATGTGTGACATTAACCGAACTAATAAAGATTGTACGGGGACAAAATGTGCCCTCAGAGTAGTTTGCCATCATTTATACGCGTGCTTTATATAACGTGGTGTATTAGAATTGCACTAATCCGACATAATCATAAACGTGTGCTACGATTTGCTTGTTTGAAATGTTTTAGCTTAGCATTACTTTAGTGCAGGCTTCGGCCTAGTTGCCTGGTCTCACGGTTTAGATGTTCGTATTTTTCCACTGTGCTATTAAATGTGTATTTCTGCTTGAAGCTGTACTTTTCCACAGAGACTGTTCACATGCTTATCTTAAAGTTAGTGCCAGCCTGGCATATTTTCTCTTTAATTCAAGGTCGACTTGCAGGTGCGGACAATGGAGTCTCTGAGAGTAAGCTAATTGGGAAACAATGTTGCAACTTGCGTACCCATCTCCAAGGATAATGTATGCTTAAGCAAAAGCTTGAGAACTGTCGCTTTTGATTGGTCAATTTGAAGCTAACCTATGAACCCTCCAATGGAGACCCTACTGGACTTGAACTGTTGTCTATAAAACCCAGGTGCACGAGAGGAAAGCTCTCTATCTTCGGACATCCCGCCATTTTGACTTCGTAGCTACTATGACCCATTTTGCTGCGACGCCATTTTGAGAGACTTTGATGCTTTCTCTAGTCGAGAGAAAGAGACCTTAATGATTCTTGCCCTAGAGACTTTAACTTTGATTTGCCCCTTTGCATGAAGTAGTAATCTTATCTTGCCGCCGTGAGGCAATTGCCCCGTTCACCTTTGCCCCTTTTGTCCCGGCCCTATGCTGATCGAGAAACGATACCTGTGAGACGAAGAATTCATTGATTGCTGATCAGAATTGGTAATTATGAAAGGAAACTGTAAAATTGCATTGTGTTTCTTTTAGGTAACCAACTGCTGATTTTGATAAGGACCCTAGCTAGGAGTTTTCCAAACTGATGTTGCCAAATTGTTTTTGCATGAAGTCCCACATGCTGATGCTAATTTGAGGTTAGACGAGGATTCCACGTGTCGCACGATGCAATTGGAGATTTTGTGATGCTGACTAAATGTACGCAATTAGCCCATTACAGATTATCGTATTAGTGCTTTGCATTGCCATTATCGAATGCCTTGTGATTCAAATGCTACATAGATTACACTTGTTTCGACGTTATGGACAGCTATTAATGTTCATTTATGTTTATCATTTGGTGTTGAGACACATTTATATTGTGCTAGCTTTGTTAATATAGGGAAATAAATTCACTAACTTTGCAATAAACTGGTGTGGTTATTCCTGACTGAAAGGTCAGGGCTCGCCGAAATGTATTCTGGATTAATTGTTAAGTGTTATGTTGTTCAAGGTGTTGCTTATGTTCGTTATTGATTATCGATATAAGGTGATTGATCGATTAAGAGTACAGAGAGTTCCCACTTAGTCAAAAGATTCATCGACCTAAAGAGTGTCCGAACGCAGGTAAATTGTTACCACGTTCCGCTCTAACAGTAGATGGTAGCAGAGGACGGTTTCGTCTTTTGGGACCCTGTACTATTAAAGTACATGGTGTCGAATTAACGGTTACGCATTTTGAGACCCCACTCGAGAAGTTGAATTAGATTTTCTTGGATAAAACTGATTGACAAGATGATGATGGGCTAGGTCCACCGCGACTTTCCCGGGATCTCGAAGCTTGCGAATGGAGAGAAAGGAGATGTGGAAACAGCGTTGGCGGTACTAGTGATGGTATGAGTGAAGTTAGGGTTTTGCGCTTGCACAGCTTATTGCCGCAGAGTGTGTGAAAAGGTTGCGAGGATTTTCTTTTAAGGATAGCGGAGGTGCGACTCCGAGTGTAGAAGTAGAGAGGTCGTCGAACTTCATAGAGATAGCGGAGGTGCGGCTCCGAGTGTGAGAGTAGGGAAGTCGTCGAACTTCATGTGCGTCTGGCGCTTTGTGCATAAAAAGGTCCACGTGGTTGTTGTTGTTGAGACGGGCCCTGCGAGGTCAAGAGACTCCGGAGTATGTTGATCCATGTTGTGGTCTGGGCGGTTTAATAGGTTGATCGGGCGTGGTCAACGAGTGGGTAAGTGTGTTAGGGAGTGATAGAAACTTCGACTTCGGGCTTTGACAAGATTCTAAGTGCACTAGAACAGATCATTGACAAGTTGAGAGTAGGTCTGCGGGTCAGATTTGCTTGCGAATGTGGGGACTGAGAAAGACCGAATAGCGGGCGAGGCTGGTGAAAGAGATTGAATAGTGGCCGAGGTTAGTGAAAGGTCCCTAAGGTCCTGAAGCGATTATGTTACCCTTCCTGTAGTAAACCGACAGATCTGTTTTAGTTTTTGGTAGCTCGCGATACATGCAAGAAGTTGTTACGGGAGGAACTGAGTGAAGGAGGACTAGCCGCGAGGCTTTGTCAGCCGCAGTGTGTGTGAGTGTGACGTCACTAAGAGCCGCGCTGGGATAGGTTAGTTGGAGAGAAGGGTCGCGCACGGATTGGACGCAGTCCGTGGGACTCGATTGGAAGGGGAAAGGCAAGTGAAGAGTATTCCGGGAATTAAAGTCACCTATTGATTACAAATTTTGTGGAATAAAAGTGACCTGTTGATTATAAACTTTGTGAATTAAAAGACGAGAAAATGAAATTCCTTAAAGCATTCAGGAGCGCGATGAAGGGAGAGTCTTACATCAAAGCGAGCGTAGGAGAGGAAACGCCGCCCGAGGGCACACCAGCTTACATTGTAATGGAGGAAAAAGGGGTATCTCCGTGTCTTTGGCTAAAGCAATGGCACAAGTGGACAGAGAAACATGGGAGCGTAGCATTCCTGATACATGGGACATTCAATATAAGGGTCCTAGAGAATTTGAGGTTCACGATGTATGACATGAAGGTGCCTCCAAGGCCAGCACAGTTTGAGGCTCTAGCAATCTGGGAACTCATGGCTAGACAGCAACAGAAGAACAAGTTTGAAACAAGGATGAGGAAGGTAGAAAAGACACTAGCGGATGCTAGGTGGGATAATGCGCAGAAGGTGTGGAGGTCAGATGTATTGCAGGGAATAAAATTGTTCCCAGCAATCACTAAGGATGAAGAGGAGACAGGTAAGAAAGCTACCTGTAAGACAGACAGGAAATGTTCCAAGGATAGAGAGGACGAGGAAAAGCTGAGAAGAGAAGAGGAGTTAGAGGATGAGGAGTTGATAATGCAATTGCTGAACGACCGTCCCCCACCCTATGCGGAGAATGGACAAGGTCCAAGTACCAGTTCTGCCCCTCCGGTACAGAACAGTGAAACGCAGAGTCCAGGAGCACCATCGGGATCTAAGGACCCGAGCTTACTGCTCACCCCACAGATACCGCAGGTTAGGAGAATGTACCCAGATGTGCCCGTGTTGAAACCAGCAGAAAATTATCAGCCGCAGATGCCAGGGTACTACAGCAGTGACAACAATGGAGGGATGATTCTAGATCCAACCGTAAGGGGCGTACAGAATGGTTACAACCCAACAATGGCACAAGCTGAATCAACTCAGTTTATGATGCCTCAAAAGCAGATGCAGGGAGGAAACACTCATGCTCAAATGACGGGGAGTCAGATGGGCATGCCGGCAATGATGGCCCATAATATGGGGATGAACCTGCCTCAGAATATGGGAAATGGACAGAATCCAGATGCAATATCACTGCCCATTACCGTAGGTCCAGTGGTACCTTTGTATAGTCAGCCTAACTTAGGTATGAGCAGTCAGGGACCAATGCTGCAGAATGGGACAGAAAGAAGGTGCATAGAAAACACTCCAGGGATAACCCCGATAGCGACTCAGCCAACTGGGTCCGGGTCCTTGATGGAGTTTAGTCCCGTATGCGCTCAGTCAACACTGGTGAGGTCGAGCCCCCCACTGATAATACCATTAACATCGAACACTGAAAAGTTGCCGCAACCATCGATGGCAGTCGATGTGAATGCTACACTGATGGGGGTAAATGCGCAACAGCTGACACAGTGGTTCAACAGTCTAAATTCCACACAAAGTTCAGACAGTGGGAAAGGAGACGATTACTTGAGCAGGATGAGGCTGAACATGGAAGCACAAGAATTGGTGGAAGGGAATATGGGTGTGAACAGGTTAGAATCCTACACGGTAGAGGAGTTGAGGTATCTATGTCCAAAGATCACGAAAGAAGTAAACAAGGTGCATAAAAGTTTGCAGGAAGTAGCAGACAGGAACGGGATTGACATAGGCAAGACGAAACACTTGAGCAGGAGCTATAGGTTGGATTTTGGGACTACAGATTTTGAACACATGAGATCAGCATGCATGAAGGCACACCTCAGAGAATTGTTGCAGAGTGCACAAGTGTGGAGGTGCTTAGACAAGTGGGAAAGCAGATGGGGAAAAAGGAAGGATAAGAGGAGGGACAGTGGCACAGAGCACAATGAGAAAAGACCGCAGAGCAGCGAGACCGTAACCATGTTACCAATGAGGGAGACAGCAGGGGGAAAATTGGTACATGTACCATGGCACAGGAGCGATATTCAGTCTTTTACGAATGATTTTCCCAAACTGAGGGAGAAGCCGATCGAATGGTATCAACAGACTGATAGGTTTGTGAAGCTTGCCAAATGTCTCTGGGAAGACCTGAACACTTTATTCGAGATTGTGGTTCCGGCAGATTTGTGGGAGGATTGCAAAAGAGCTGTAGGTTGGCCGACAAGTGAACCAGAGAGAGACAGAGAGACGGGTGCACCATCACCTATGGTGATGTGTCTGTACTATAAGGTGGTTGAGCATTTGAAGACGAAGGTTGCCGCGAAAAATGTGGATTGGCAGAAAATTGATCGAACTGCCCAAGAGGCTAAAGAATCGATTCATAGTTACTATGAGAGGTTGTTGAAGGCGTTCAAGAATTACAGTGGCACGGAAGCAATCGAGGCAAAAGATATGCTTCATTTTGTGTTCAGATTTGTGGAAGGGCTGAGACCAGAGATAAGTCAGATGATAAAATCGCATTTGATCTGCTGGCAGTCGAAACCGATTGATGAAGTCTTGACTTATGCGAAATACTGTAGCGACGAAATTGAGGTGAAACAGAAAAAGCTGAAAGAGAAGGTGATGATGATGCAGCTTAAGGCGGATCAGGCAGGCTTGCAAGGTCTACAAGGACTGCAAGGGTTGCCAGGAATGCAAGGGTTCCAACAGCAGGTACCGCAACCGCAGCCGCAGTTGCAGGGAAACATGGCGTTTCAGCAACAGCAGCCGCAGTTGCAAGGAAACATGGCATTTCAGCCACAGCCCAGAGGCAGAGGCAGAGGAGGTTTTGTGAATAATGGTCCGGATTTGAACACTGTTGTGACGGGTGTGCAGGCAATGAAAAAGGTGATGCCGTGTCACGTGTGCGGAAACGTAGGTCATTGGAAACGCGAGTGTCCGATGGTGGTGCAAGAAGGTGCAGGTGCAGGTGTAGGTGTGGGTCATCAAAACAATTATGTCAATGCATTTCAGACAATGAGGGGACCAAAAATTAGAGGTCCAAACCCAAATTTTCAGACCATAAATCAATTGCAGGGATTACAACCTATGCAGCCGCAGCAGATGCAGATGCCCCGTGTGCAGATGACGCAAATGCAGCCGATGCAACAGCAGTTACCTATGGTACCTAATCAGCAAATGCAAATACCTTTGGCACCAATGAGTCAGCAGCAAATGATGGTTCCTCCACAGGTAACGGGTCAGGTAATGAGCACAAACGGCACAGTACAACAGTTCCCATTACACAGTGAGAGTGGAATAAACAATGTATTGGAGAGTGAAAGCTCAGAAGAAGAAGGAGATTGTGTGCTTGCGGCTTCTCTAGAAGTTGATCAAAGGGGTCCGTACGTAGAAGGAAGAGTAATGGGTCATCGTGTCTCATTCTTGGTTGACACGGGAGCCACACGTTCAACTGTTAAGAGCAGTGAAGTACCAAATTTGCCACTCTCAGGGAGGACAGTTCAAGTGGTGGGAGTAGCAAACAGACATCTGACGAACCCAATAACAGATCCGGTACCAGTCAACATTGGTAACTATCAAGGGGTACATCAGTTTGTGGTATGTGACTCAAGCCCGATTGCACTGTTAGGAAGAGACCTATTATGCAAATTGGGTTGTTCGATAATGTGCTCGAACGAGGGAATAACAATACAGACAAGCAGTGATGGGGAAGAAGAGGACAGTGTAGAGGGTGATGAGATAGAAACAGTTGACGAAGAGTATCCTCTGATTTGTCTTTTACCGATGATAACTGAAGAAGATATCCCAGCAGAATTACGGGAAACAGTCGGAAAGGAAGTGTGGGACATGACAGGGAAAGAGGTGGGATTGATGAAAGGAGTGGAACCAGTAAAAGTGATGGTAAAGCCCAATGCGATCTTTCCCCAGACCCCACAATACCACATGCCACAAGATACCCTCATGAAAGTTGCCCAACTTATTGACGAATTCGTGAAGCAGGGAGTACTGAAAGAAGTATTAAGCAGCCCATGTAATTCACCGATAATGGGACTAATAAAGCCAAGTGGGAAAGTCCGACTTGTACAGGATTTGAGGAAAATAAATGACATCATAATCAAGTGCTGCCCTGTCGTACCGAATCCGGCTGTGATAATGTTTCAGATCCCTTGCGAAGCTGAGTGGTTCTCAGTCATCGATTTTTCACAAGCATTCTTTTCTGTGCCTCTTCATGAGGACAGCCAATTCCTCTTTTGTTTCAAATTCCTAGACAGAGTATACAGTTGGTGTCGAATTCCTCAAGGGTTCTCTGAGTCACCGTCGATATTCAATCAGGTTCTAAAGAAAGACTTGGAAGAGTTAGAGTTGCCATTCGAGTCAACCTTAGTACAGTACATTGACGACTTACTGGTTGCATCAAAGACAGAAAGTGGCTGCACAGCCGATACCATTGCTCTGTTGAACCATTTGGGAGGGAATGGACACAAGGTGTCTCCTTCCAAACTGCAGTTCTGTCAGAAGAAAGTGAAATACTTGGGTCACCAGATAGAAAAAGGGTCACGGAGAATAATGAAGGAAAGAATCACAAGTGTACTTCAAATGAGTCCACCAAAGACAAGGAAGGAGGTGAGGAAGTTTTTGGGAATGGTGAGATATTGTCGCCAGTGGATTCCCAACTTTTCGTCCCTAGCAAAGCCTTTACTGAAATTGACCCAGAAGGATGCCCTGGATCAGATCGAACTGAAAGGGGATGAGATGGATGCTTTTGTTGAATTGAAGGAATGCATGTGTAGGGCTCCAGCTTTAGGTATGCCTGATTACACAAAGCCTTTCACATTGTTTTGCCATGAACGTGATGCATGTTCTTTGTCTGTCTTGACTCAAGCCCATGGTGGCGTAAACAGACCAGTAGCGTATTTTTCAGCTACTTTGGATCCGGTTGCAGCAGCACTCCCAGGGTGTTTGCGCGCCGTAGCAGCAGTTGGTATTAGCCTCACTCAGAGTGAAGGAATAGTGATGGGACACCCAGTAACAGTCATGGTCCCTCACTCAGTCGAGATACTTTTGACCCGCTCCCGAATGCAGCACATGACTGGAGCAAGACTCACAAGGTATGAAACGACTATTCTGGGCTCACCGAATGTGCAGCTGAAAAGGTGCACTACGTTGAATCCAGCTACCTTGCTTCCTGGAGAAAATGCTGAAATTGAGAACGCTGAAGACGTCGAGCATGACTGCCTTCAGGTGACTGAATTTTGCACAAAACCCCGACCGGACATCAAGGATACAAAACTTGATGAAAATGACCAAATTCTTTTTGTTGATGGTTCCTGTCTAAGAGATGGGATGGGGATTTTGAAAGCAGGATATGCTGTATGTACTGTAACAGGGGTCTTGGAAGCAGGATGGCTCCAAGGAGTCTATTCTGCACAAGTAGCAGAACTTGTAGCCCTTACTAGAGCATGTCAACTGTCTGCATTGATGAAAGTCACCATTTACACTGATAGCCAATACGGGTTTGGGATTGTGCATGACTTTGGACAACTATGGTCACAGAGAGGTTTCCTGACTTCTTCAGGATCCCCAGTGAAAAATGGGGAGAGAATAAGGGAGTTGTTACATGCCATTCAAGTGCCAGCTGAAGTTGCAGTGGTAAAGTGCAGTGCTCACACGAAAGGACAGGACTATGGCCCTCATTCTGACCTTGGCGGGCGGCGGAGGCCGCCCGCCAAAGTCCCGCCGTCAGATTACCGTTCCGCGGTCGAAAGACCGCGGCGGTCATTCTGACTTTCCCGCTGGGCTGGCGGGCGGTCGCCTTCAGACCGCCCGCCAGCCCAGCGGGAAAGAGGCTTCCACGATGAAGCCGGCTCGGAATCGAGCCGGCGGAGTCGAAGCTGTGCGACGGGTGCAGTTGCACCCGTCGCGTATTTCACTGTCTGCGCAGCAGACAGTGAAATACATGTAGGGGCCCTCTTACGGGGGCCCCTGCAATGCCCATGCCAGTGGCATGGGCACTGCAGGGGCCCCCAGGGGCCCCGCGACCCCCCCCTACCGCCATCCGGATCCCGGCGGTCCGACCGCCGGGATCTGGATGGCGGTAGGGGGGGTCGGAATCCCCGCGGCGGTGCAGCAAGCTGCGCCGCCGTGGAGGATTCAATGGGGCGGCGGTACACTGGCGGGAGCCCGCCAGTGGTGCCGGTCCGACCGCGGCTTTACCGCCGCGGTCGGAATCCCCATTGGAGCACCGCCGGCCTGTCGGCGGTGCTCCCGCGGTCCTCCGCCCTGGCGGTCAAAGACCGCCAGGGTCAGAATGAGGGCCTATGTGTCTCTGGGAAACGCCTATGCAGATCAAGTCGCAAGATTTTGTGCCTTGAACTGTATATTGCTAAGGGATGATTGGAATACAATAAGTGAACCAGAACTCGAACCAGCTGAAGCATTTGCCTTGAAGGTCGTAGATACAATAGAAGAACTAAAAGCACTACAGAATAATGTCAGGGAGGATGAAAGAGATTCCTGGATTAAATCACAATGTATAAAGAGACAAGACGAGCTATGGGTTTCACATGAGGGAAAATTTGTTTTGCCAAATAGTCTCTTATCACAGCTTGCGCGGTTCTATCACGGGCAAGCTCACCTAGGGAGAGATGCCATGATAAGATTGTTCAAAACAGATTGGTTTAACCCCAGATTTCGTCAAGCTGCAGAAGCAGTTTGCCATCGATGTGTCACTTGCCAGCAGATGAACCCAGGAAAGGGGACAGTTGTGAACGCGAGTCACATTGGTAGGGCAAGCGGTCCTTTTAGCCGTATGCAGATGGACTTCATTGAGATGCCTGTGCATGGAGGTTTAAGATATGTGTTGGTGGTTGTGTGCATTTTTAGTCACTGGATTGAGGCATACCCCACACGTAGAAATGACAGCCTTACAGTTGCCAAACTATTGTTGAGGGAGTTGATACCACGTTTCGGATTCCCGATCTCTTTAGAATCAGATAGGGGAAGTCACTTCAACAACGAGGTGATAAAGTTACTCTGCGAAGCACTGAACATTGAGCAAAAGCTGCACTGTAGCTATCGCCCTGAAGCATCAGGACTGGTGGAGCAGATGAATGGTACGCTGAAATCGAGAATGGCAAAAATATGTGCATCGACAAATTTGAAATGGCCTGACGCATTGCCCTTAGTGCTAATGTCAATGAGAAACACTCCTGATAGAAAAACTGGATTGTCTCCGCACAAAATTCTCATGGGCAGGGCTATGAGACTTCCTGCAGTTCCCGCAAACATGCTTTTGAATATTACAGATGATATGGTGTTAGACTACTGCAAAGGTCTGGCTGACGTGGTTCGCTCTTTCTCTCACCAGGTGGAAGCAACCACCTTGCCACCGATCCAAGGTCCAGGACACGCACTGAAAGCAGGTGACTGGGTCGTGATAAAGAAGCACGTGAGGAAGTCGTGTCTGGAACCCCGTTGGAAAGGCCCTTTCCAAGTGATCCTGACAACAACTACCGCTGTGAAGTGCGCGGGGGTTCCCAACTGGATTCACGCCAGTCACACAAAGAAGGTGCTGTGTCCGACAGATGAGGAAGTTGAAGCGCTGAAACTACCAGTGCCTGATAAAACAGTGCCGAGTGCTGAGACAGAACAAAAGCGAACTGAAAGCGAACAGGCAGCAGCAGGAGAAAAGGAGATATTATTGGAGAACGAAGAGTCTGACTCGCTTGGGGAAGACCAAGGAGAAAGTTCAGACAGCGACGAAGAAGCTGCAGGTGACAAAGACCCTGAAGCAGCTGAGGGTAGCAAAAAGCCTGAAGCAGCTGAAGGTGACAAGGAACCTGAAGCAGCTGAAAGTGATACAGAGCCTGAAGAAAGTAACGGTGACGAAGGGCTCGAAGAGAGTGAGAAGGCAGGAGAGCCTGAGCAGAAGGGGGCTTTCCCAGAAACAGACGCTACAGAAAAAGAAAAAGAAGACGTGACTGATTCCCCTGAAGGTGGGGACAAAGAAGAGCAGAACGAAAAAGCTCAAACCTCTACAGAAAAGATCGCAGGTCCATCAAATGGACACGGTGCAAAAAGAAGATTAAGTATCTCACCGATAAAAGAAAAGGGCAAAGAAGGTTTGAACGAGGGAGGAAGGCCAAAAGTGAAAGAGAAAAGAAAGGAAGTGAGTGTCGTGGAACAATCGTCAAGTGAAGAAAAAGACTTGGCGAAGGAGGAGAGTGCCAGCGAAGCAGAATCGAAAAGAGAAGCAAAATTGAAAAGGAAAAGGATACCAAACAGGAGGTATTCAGGTCCTGAATGGGCATATGCAGTAAACGATGATTGGACTGATGAGTTTGTATCTCTAAGCATCGAGAACGAAGAAGAAGAAGAGATACCAATAGAAAAGAAAAGTTTCATAGACTCTGTTGATTGAAACGGAAGTAAATGGTATTGCTTGCTGCAATCTAACGTGAGACAAACAACCAGCTGAGACATTGCTAAACCGAATTGAGACAAATGCTGCTAACCGATAAGTGACTGGCCTTTTGAAGAAGACGGTGTGAACATTGTGCTCGTTCAGTTTGTAACTGAATTGCTAAGTAGTTTCATTTATAAGTGCTTCTAGCTCTCTGATTCTATACAGATCATGCCTAGGTACGCTATGCAGAATAATAGAAAGAAATATTGTAAATACGTGTGTATAGGTTTGGTACTAACATGTGTACTAATAATAATGGCAATTGTGTTTGGAATGCATGGAAAGGGTGAGAATGAGACTATTGCTGCTTCTACTATTGCTCCTGTTACTGTCACTGAACTAACACCATTGAAAAGACTAGCAATGGATGAGAGGCTCTTGCATGATAAGAAAGAGCTTTCGTATAACGTTTTCTATCGCTTATTAACAGAGTATGTTGAGACTATGGATGCGAAAGATTGTTATGTGTGTACCCAGATACCGACATCAGTAAAGGAAGGGGTGACTTATCACCACATGCCTCTTACATACGGGATTACATGTAGTATAGTAATGTCTAGGTTTTATGGTCAAGCTAACATACAGTATTTTTACTCGAATTATGATGTTACATTTGCTTATGTTCCTATAATAGCGCAGCTAAGCGAGACTGCAAAATATTGGGATTACAAAATTATGAGGGATTTTTTCGAGCCAATGCAACCTTTTGAAACGGCACATGCTCATAGGGAGAACCTTACTTGCTCAGTCTCTGCTGTAGAAATAAGCTTTTTAGATCGCACAGATGATAGAAGGGCACAAATGAAGGCGAAATTAGAAAAAGAGCTACATAAGAGGACTTCAGTAGATAATTATGATTTTGCTGCTATTAAGACACAGGGGAAAATTGCTTTAGATGCTTGGCATGTAGGGAAATTTTGTATATACCGAGGTGAATCTTATTATGACAATATTTTTGTAGGAGCGAGTGAATGCAAACATACGTTTATCTTTAAGGCCAAATGGACATTCATGATGGACGGACTTGACCCTGTCATTCCAGGGGTGTATTACATCTGTGGGCATAATGCCTATTATCGTCTTCCAAAGGGATGGTGGGGAAGATGTTATTTGGGTATAGTGTTTCCAAAGGTTTATCAGCTGGATGACGTATCGATGATTGAAAAGACACCTGGATCCCATCGTATCCAGAAAAGAGAGACCGCAGCTGCTGTGGTAGGTGATATATTTGGAGCCATGATTCCTTCATTGGGAGTTGTGCTGAATTCCATCAAAATAAGAAAGTTGTCTACTATAGTGGATAACATGTTGACAAAATTTTCAGGTGCTATAATCCTGATGGATGCTGAACTTGCAGCGGAGAGAGCTATGACTCTTCAAAATAGGCTTGCTTTAGACATTCTTTTAGCAAAAGATGGAGGCGTTTGCAAAATGATTGGTGCACATCACTGCTGCACCTATATACCTGATAATAGTGTGAAGATTAAAACTATGCTTGCTAATCTAACTAAAGAAAGTGCAGATTTGAAAGAACTGAAAGAACCAGGAGTGTGGGAGAAGGTTGGAAAGGGACTTGCTTCAGTGGGACATTGGATTGGAGGAATTTGGAATGGGATATTATTGAAAATAATAGAAGGGATATTGATAGTGGTAATTTGTGTATTTGGAATTTGGGGAATAAAAAGGGGATTAATAATGATTATGGAAAGAATTAAAAGAAGAAAGGAGGAGAAAATTATGAAAAGAATGGCAGAAGAATACAAAGCGCAAACTAGGGGAACTAAAAGGAAAAGGGAGCTGACAGAATTTTAATGGGATAAAATTTGTGGGCTAAATTTGTGTGATGACAAGTAGTCATCAGAGGAGGGATTGATGAAGCAGAAAATGAAGGTTTTGATTTATTAACGCATAAACGTAGTGCTGGCATAATTATGTGTGACATTAACCGAACTAATAAAGATTGTACGGGACAAAATGTGCCCTCAGAGTAGTTTGCCATCATTTATACGCGTGCTTTATATAACGTGGTGTATTAGAATTGCACTAATCCGACATAATCATAAACGTGTGCTACGATTTGCTTGTTTGAAATGTTTTAGCTTAGCATTACTTTAGTGCAGGCTTCGGCCTAGTTGCCTGGTCTCACGGTTTAGATGTTCGTATTTTTCCACTGTGCTATTAAATGTGTATTTCTGCTTGAAGCTGTACTTTTCCACAGAGACTGTTCACATGCTTATCTTAAAGTTAGTGCCAGCCTGGCATATTTTCTCTTTAATTCAAGGTCGACTTGCAGGTGCGGACAATGGAGTCTCTGAGAGTAAGCTAATTGGGAAACAATGTTGCAACTTGCGTACCCATCTCCAAGGATAATGTATGCTTAAGCAAAAGCTTGAGAACTGTCGCTTTTGATTGGTCAATTTGAAGCTAACCTATGAACCCTCCAATGGAGACCCTACTGGACTTGAACTGTTGTCTATAAAACCCAGGTGCACGAGAGGAAAGCTCTCTATCTTCGGACATCCCGCCATTTTGACTTCGTAGCTACTATGACCCATTTTGCTGCGACGCCATTTTGAGAGACTTTGATGCTTTCTCTAGTCGAGAGAAAGAGACCTTAATGATTCTTGCCCTAGAGACTTTAACTTTGATTTGCCCCTTTGCATGAAGTAGTAATCTTATCTTGCCGCCGTGAGGCAATTGCCCCGTTCACCTTTGCCCCTTTTGTCCCGGCCCTATGCTGATCGAGAAACGATACCTGTGAGACGAAGAATTCATTGATTGCTGATCAGAATTGGTAATTATGAAAGGAAACTGTAAAATTGCATTGTGTTTCTTTTAGGTAACCAACTGCTGATTTTGATAAGGACCCTAGCTAGGAGTTTTCCAAATTGATTTTGCCAAATTGTTTTTGCATGAAGTCCCACATGCTGATGCTAATTTGAGGTTAGACGAGGATTCCACGTGTCGCACGATGCAATTGGAGATTTTGTGATGCTGACTAAATGTACGCAATTAGCCCATTACAGATTATCGTATTAGTGCTTTGCATTGCCATTATCGAATGCCTTGTGATTCAAATGCTACATAGATTACACTTGTTTCGACGTTATGGACAGCTATTAATGTTCATTTATGTTTATCATTTGGTGTTGAGACACATTTATATTGTGCTAGCTTTGTTAATATAGGGAAATAAATTCACTAACTTTGCAATAAACTGGTGTGGTTATTCCTGACTGAAAGGTCAGGGCTCGCCGAAATGTATTCTGGATTAATTGTTAAGTGTTATGTTGTTCAAGGTGTTGCTTATGTTCGTTATTGATTATCGATATAAGGTGATTGATCGATTAAGAGTACAGAGAGTTCCCACTTAGTCAAAAGATTCATCGACCTAAAGAGCGTCCGAACGCAGGTAAATTGTTACCACGTTCCGCTCTAACAAGCTCAAGCAGAGTTCCTGAAGCACATTTAGGCAAGTAACTACAATAATAATGTAGAATGTTCAGAAATGCATTTGTCTCTTCAAGATAAGCACTCTGCCACAATACGAGGTCTGAAATGCACCACCTGTTCTAGGAAAGCGCAGCGCTCAAAGAACAAACTCCCTGGAGAATACTCTTCACTTAGCTGCAGTCTTTTACGGAATTCTGGAGGAATGCCTGATGTCAGCTTGTACAGGAACAAAGAAAAGAATTGCCTCAAAAGTCCTGAATAAGAGGATGACAGCAGGGGCTGGACTGCCAAATCACATGCTGAGATCAGGAAGCAAAACAAAGCCAAGCAGGAAGGCATGCTTCACTCTGCTATTTATAGCCAATCAGGAAAACAGTTGAGTTTCCACACGTGGATGATTCACCACACCCAATTAGAAGCACATGTCTACACCACACCCAATTAGAAGCACATGCCTGTACCTGCTCACATTAGCAAACAAGCATTGGTAAAACAAGCATTGATAAACCCAATTGTGTAACACAGCACATTATGTTTACTTAGAAACATGAAGGTTTAACCAAGAACAGAGACATGATTTAACCGCGCAAGGAGGTCCCGGGAGGCGTGTCGAGGGCAGGAGCCCTTTAAATTTCTAACAGCGCTCCAGCCGTCGCGGGAAGCGCAAGGAGGTCCCGGGAGGCGTGTCGAGGGCAGGAGCCCTTTAAATTTCTAACAGCGTTCCCGCCGTCGCGGGAAGCGCAAGGAGGTCCCGGGAGGCGTGTCGAGGGCAGGAGCCCTTTAAATTTCTAACAGCGCTCCCGCCGTCGCGGGAAGCGCAAGGAGGTCCCGGGAGGCGTGTCGAGGGCAGGAGCCCTTTAAATTTCTAACAGCGCTCCCGCCGTCGCGGGAAGCGCAAGGAGGTCCCGGGAGGCGTGTCGAGGGCAGGAGCCCTTTAAATTTCTAACAGCGCTCCCGCCGTCGCGGGAAGCGCAAGGAGGTCCCGGGAGGCGTGTCGAGGGCAGGAGCCCTTTAAATTTCTAACAGCGCTCCCGCCGTCGCGTGAAGCGCAAGGAGGTCCCGGGAGGCGTGTCGGGGGCAGGAGCCCTTTAAATTTCTAACAGCGTTCCCGCCGCGCGGGACGCGCCCGGGCGAAGCCCGGGCCAAGGGCGGGCCCGTCCTTGCCCGTCATTGCCAGGAAGAGGCAGGGCAGGGCCACCCCCCTGACATTCATCTAAAGTTGCATGGACATGCCAATCTACACGTATGGCTGCCTGAAGGTACTGTGTTGACATTTACTCCTAAAAAGGTCCTTTTACAGAGGGCCTTTGGACCGTATTCTCCACTTATTGTTGCAACGCTTTTTCCATTACCCGATAAATATTGGAGTGTGGTCAGGCTGGGCCTCTGCCTTTTTTATATTTGGCAAGAGGTCTGCTTATATTCATAGTGGAAAACATATAGCTATCGTTCTCATATGTGAAGATAACTGTACTAAATAGGTCTATCCCTACCAGCCCTTCTCCTACTCTCCTTTATAATTACATATTGGGGACTGGTTCACAGAGCCGAAGCACTATTTAGGCAGTTTAATCTATGGGAAAACGCAAGGCATCAGAACCCCCAAGGGGAAAGGTGAATTCTGTAAAAAAACTTAGGAATGCGGGTGAGAACTGCACAATAGCTGAAATAGACGATCTTATCAAGGAGGTAGAGTCACTACTATGTAGTAGGACCACTATTCGGGAGGGTCCCGATAAAAAGATTACCTCCTATTACACGAAGAAAATCGAACCAGTGGAAGATAAAACGTTAGAGATCGTTTTCCAGCAAGAGGGGGAGGTACCATCCGATGTCAGGACTGACAGCCCTAGGGTTGCTGCAACTCGATCCATACACCTATGTACCATTGATAATATTAGGAAGAAGGGCCATATCCAGGAGTGCGAAGCTAGGTGCTCCAATAAATATGCAGTCCTGGCAGAACTCAATAGTAGTAACATACAGAATGCACAGGAGGGGGAACCCGTGGATGAGTTACACCCATTCATCCCAACTGTACAGCTAGATAGTGAAAGGACCACTCCTCTCAATTCAGAACCAGGGAACCCTCTAAAATATAAAACAAGATCTATAGCAGACCTTTATGATCTAATCACCGGATTAATCTAGGAAGTTAGGGACTTGAAACTTGAAGTAAGAACCTTAACAGATATTGTGGAAAAGGAGGGGGGTCGGGGTACCTATAGAGCCCAATGCGAAAGGGAGTCCCCCCCCCATTTCACTCCATCTACAAGGTAGACCCACATATCCTCAAAATTTGATTACTAACCCTATTCTTACCCCAGCTATAGCTAAGATTGTACAACAACCACAGGGATGCATGATAGGGGTCAATGTGGAACATATTGGTTCACGCAATTTCCAGAGAAGAAATGCTAGTAATTTATGCCAAGGAACAGGGAAACCACAAAGAGTTCCCCGTTTGGTAAAAGGACCCCAAAAAGGGAATTTGGAACTTACTCTGAACCCTTATCCCCAAGTATCTAATGATTATAACAAAAACACTATAGGGAATCCATACTCTGAGGAGAATGGGTTTCCTACTAGGACCAATGTTGTTCATCTGTTAAATGTTCCAAAATTGCCCTTAAATAGCAGAGAAGATGAGGACTCCTTAAAAAACAAGCTTATACATTGGATTAGGGCCAAAAGACACTGTTTATCCATAATTCGATCAGATATTAGGGGGGCAGAAAGAATCCCTGGAGAGAAGGGGCAACTTGACGTTATTGCATTAACACTCAAGGATGGAAGATTAACCAGAGGTTTGATTGACATGGAACAGAGAACCCCCGCCCCTAATTTCAATGCCATGAGGTTTAGTTCGGATCCATTAATTACCAAACTTCGAGTTCAAAGGCATAAACTCAATCACAATGAGGGACTGCAAAAGAGAAATGATGATTCAAACCTTGAAAGAGTAGATTGACTAATCCAGATAGATCAGGCACAAGTGGAACCCAATGGGGACCCAATAGTAGGGTAGCCCCATGAAGGGAATGATCTTCATGCTATAGGGGCAGGGAGCGTAGCGGAGCTCTTGCATGGTAGGAAAGATCCAACAACCTATCCGAGCCATACTTTCAATGCCACAAGCCTAAACGGAAGGGGTCCTATCACCATGATCTCATGGAATGTAGCTGGCTTAAAAAATAAGCTTATAGACCCCGAATGACAGGACTATATTGATCGACACCATGTCTGTCTCTTCCAAGAGACGTGGCTTAAAGATCCACCATATAAAGTAGGATATAAAACCTACTTTATTAGTGCAACTTCAGCTGCCAGAGGGAGACCGTCTGGGGGGTTGGTTGTATGGGCGAAAATCTCATTAAATGTTGAGATACGCATGCAAGCCACTGAGTCGGAGGACATCTTATGTTTGATAATGGGAAAAAAAAATAATAAGATAATAACACACTTGTTCAATGTATATATAAGACCTAGAAAGTCAAACGTGGAGTCTCCTGAAATAACTCTACTAGACGACCTGCTCAAAAAAATTCCAGTAGGTGAGACAATTATGATATGGGGGGACCTTAATTGTAATTATGAACCTATAACTGGATTCGAACATTTAGCTGAAGAGGAAGATCGAATGAGAACAATTCCTTACCTAACAATAGAAAAAACTGTCCCAGGCACAGTGGCTGCATTGCAAATCATGGGCCTTACATTAAACCATGGACTGAGGGCATGCAATGGCAGAGTGGGTGAAGGCGGCCTTAATCTGGTTACTTTCCAGAGAGGCAACTCAACTTCAAAAATAGATTACATTCTGCATAGTATAAATACATGGGGAAGACTAGCGACCTTTAAAATTGATAAAAGAAGGGATAGCGATCACTTCCCGCTAATAATTGAATTCAGGGCCTACTTCTTAGATTTGGACTCGAAATATATAGAACATAAGGTGGAGTTACAACCCACCCTCAGTAACAACAGAAGGGTTGTAAAATGGCCAGCAATACTAGGCAATCAGGTCACTATGATAAATATTTACAACATATTTTCTGATCTCTTGGAGCCTTATGCAGAAAATAAACCTAGTGATATTCCTATTACGGCTATCCACCATTCATTGAGCACTATGTTAAGACCTGTCCTGACCAAACAGCCACAGAATAAGCATAAAAAGGAGAAGGTGCAAACCACCCTTAAAAGTCCATGGTATACTATTAAATGTAGAGAGAGGAAAAGAGTACTGGTAGAGGCACCAAAGCAAAAAAATCAATTAGCCGTACAGCAGGCAAGGGCCAGTTATAAGAAAACGCTGGCTACTGCCCAACGCAACTGGGAGGACCAAAAATGGCAAGACCTGCTGGTAGCAGCAAAAAGCAATGATGCAAGGACCTTCTGGAAAATAGTTACCCATGGTAGCAAAGAGGGGATATTTACTACAGACCATCACATAGACCCCAAAACATGGGTTAACTACTTTACATATCTTTACTCTGACCCCCCCACCCTCGATTCCTATCGCTCAAGACATAAAACCCCAGTTACTTGGGGTATTTTACCCGAGTTACAATTTAGTCAGGAGGAGACGGTGGCTGCCATTGAAGCAATCAAGCCAGGAAAAGCCCCCGGTTTGGATAAGATCCCGGGGGATATGTTTAAGCATAGCATAGAAATCTGGGCACCTTATCTAAACCTTCTAAGTAACGCAATAGCAAGGGGAGGCCAAATGCCCGAGACATGGACAGGGGCAGAAATAATCCCAATCTACAAAAAAGGGTCCAGGGAAGACCCAGGGAACTATAGACCAATTAGCCTCATAGATGTCACACAAAAAATGTATGCTAGACAGATCCTGAATAGAATCAATATCTGGATAGAAGAGAACAGCATAATGACTATATACCAAGCAGGCTTTAGACAACAGACCACTACAGTTGACCAGGCCTTTAGGCTATTGACAATAATATGGAAATACACTAGACTAAAGAAAGGCCACCTGTATATCGCGTTTGTGGATCTGCGCGCAGCCTTTGATCTGGTGCCGAGAGACTCCTTATGGGCAGCATTAGGAAAACAGGGCATGCCAGGGAACCTCCTGGGCCAGCTGGAGAGGCTACATGAAAATACATTCGCAAAGGTCCGGTGGCGGCCAAAGGGAGAGTTGACAGACCCAATACCTATCAAGAGGGGGGTGAGACAGGGCTGTGTGCTCGCCCCAACACTTTTCTCATTATACATCAATGATCTGGTTCAACATCTGAAACAAAGTAACCACGACTCACCAAGATTGAATGATGATCCAGTCCCCGCCCTCCTTTTTGCAGATGATACCATCCTATAATCTCAAACTCCAATGGGCCTGCAAACTCTACTAGATAAATTCAGTGAGTATTGCAGCTTGAAGGGATTAGAAATAAATGCAAACAAGACTAAATACTTAACTGTTAACCCTCACAAAGCATTCAAGAGAAACATTCGGATTAGAGGGCAGGCATTGGAACGAGTTAAAAATTTCAACTACCTAGGGATACTGCTTGATGCCAAATTGTCATGGGTACCGCACATCAACAAAGCTGCTATCTCCTTAACCCATAGCTCCATGGCAATTAGTAAAAATTACAAATGTTCTAGGTCGAGCACTGTGTCACCAGTATTCGAGATCTATAGGTGCAAAGCACAGGCCGCTGCTCTGTATGGCGCAGAACTTTGGGGGTTCACAAAACTAACTCCATTGGCTACTCAGGAAAATAATTTCATGAGGGGGGTATTGGGCCTCCCTTCATCCACTCCATTGATTCCCTTAGCCTATGACACTAATATGAAACAAATAGGCAAATTGGCAGCCCTGAGGCCCCTGCTCTACTGGTGTAGACTTTGGACAACCCCTGAACTGATCCAATACAGGCAAGCACTAATTGAGATCATGGGCTTGGACAAGACTATCTCCCTCCCGTGGCTCCACTATATCAGGCAATGCTTTTACAATTTAGGGCTGAAATTCTATTGGGATGAACCGCATACACTCACAACCCAATCAAAGATCCGACTAAAGCAAGTATTTTGGGACTTCATCTTTAATAGCCCTTTTCATAGCAAGGATTCAGGTAGACTAACCGTAAGTTTTCTGGATTTTAAACCATTACCGAGCGCTGAGGAATGGATCGATACTATCCAACCTAGACGAGCAAAAGTTTTATTTATGAAGTTTCGATATGGGATTCTCCAGGTCAAGGCTTTTACCTTTAAATGGGGTCTCCTGAATGGGAGTAATCATGAGGCGACCTGCGAGCTGTGTAATATGGAGACACCAGAAACGACGGATCATGTCCTTTTAAATTGCATTGCCTACGATAAACCAATGAGGAAATGGATCCGACCCATCTGCAGGAATGCTGGAATCAGGAACTACAATGAAGCTGCCAGATTCTTGAGATCCAGCTCGATACCATATGTTGTTCTTGGTCTAAGCCGGTTCTTAATAGCAATTTCATTCATCAGAGACAAGGTGGGCCTGAGGTTGTAGGCGCTTTAACTCAGGCAAAACTCCCAAAGTTAACCTATGGTCCTGAAATCGATAATTGGGAGTCACCCTCTGCAATTCAATGGCCTTGGGATCTACAATCAGCCAAGGATATATTTAGCCCAGGGGACATTGTCTATGCCCGGGAGGACCGTAGTTAGTGGGAGGTTGATTAAGTTACCTAGAATGGTCATTGACACTTATGAAACTTGTTCCTGGATTCTGATATTTATCTACTTTTATCCTTAAAATCTCCTCTTAGCTAGGCAAACAAGTGCCTGATGGCACAGGAGGTAAATTTTATGGGTCTTACAAATGAAATACTGTAATCGACTTTTATTTATTGTTTTTAAGACCAACATCAGATAACTTGTTTCTAGTAGTTAAGTGACTATTAGCTGCTGCTAGAACAATGTGCCTTTTGCATTACTTGATCGTATATGGCTTCTAAGTAATATAGGCACGCAAGAAAGAAAGGAATCGTTGGGCCCTAGGGATTGTCAATCATCTCCTAAAAATTAGTCAAATAACCCCTCATGTGATGATGGTATCTATATTGCCAAGATTGTAGAGGCAATTTGACATGCTAGAGGCAAATAATCTTTCAAAAGCATATATCCTATTTTTATAATGGTCACTTTTTGAGCTAGTCCATAGTTAATGCTACTATTAGTGAGATAGCAATCTTAACTGTTTTTTGTATAAAGATTTATATTTTAGGGGTATTTTATAAAATTTTATAATATTTATATTGTGATTTGCATGATGATGTGTACTGTATATTTTATAGTGTTTTACTGATTAATTGTTGACTTTTAATAACATTTATACCCATAACTTGCCTATTTGTATTGTATGGCCCTGAGGGAGCTCTGGTCTCGATCTGTTTTTAGTGGGTTTTTTTTCCTTCTTAAAAAGTGTTTCTGTTCCTTTTAGAAATGTAAGAATTTTGCCAGTATGCTTTTATGGTATTGTTTTACCGAAATAAAGCTGAAACTGAAACTGAACTGATTTAACCCTAATCCCTGGGGATGCTTACAGATAACGCAGGAGGCACCTTGGGAACACCCCAGCACCTCCTCCCTCCTCATCCCAAGACACATAAACGCCCTCACTCACCCACCCAACAGACACCCAGCACCCACAAGCATACCTTGCACAAACATGCTTCTAGGACATCCACATCAACACCTCTTACAACCAGCCCCTCTTCCTCCACACCCAAACGCTTTTGCCATGATTGTCCCCATATGTATAAAAATCTTTCCTTTCAGATTTTGCCCTTTTCCCTACTCCTCCCCCCTGCAAGATCCCTAAATGTTTGGTTTCTCTCCCCAAGTCAGTCCCCTCCACCTCCAAGGCCTCCCTCTGCCCCCCTGCAAGTACCCATGCCTGTCCCCTGTCAAGAAGTCTACCCCTCCACAAAAATGCCAACAATCCCCGAAGCTTAAACCTAAACCCCCTCCCAAGCTACATCCCAAAGCCCCCCCCCAAACCTAAGCCCAAACCCCTCCTATCCACCAACCCCCCAAAAAATCCCTGAGGTGCCTGCTTGCCTCCTTGATGCCCCTACCTGTGGAGGTTACAGGGCAGTCAGGAGTCAGGTGCGGAACACACATCTGTGCACTGTGTGCATTCAGACTTTTGTCTATGGACAACCTATGGCCTTTGTTTTTCTGAACTTTGATTTTAATAATAATTACAACCAACCTGTTGTTAGTTTTGTGGTTACATCTTTGTTCTGCATCTCTTTTCTTGGTATGGGGTTGTTCCTGTCTGACACTGGTTGTGTGTCACTACTTTTGTGCGTGTGGAACTACCTGTTTGTGCAATATGTAAGGTTGTGTGCTATGATTTTTGTACCACAGTGATAGTGGGTGTGTTCTGTGATGGGCATGTGTGTGTTTGAAACTTTTTGTTGTCATGTTATTGAGTGCTGTTTGTGTTGACATGTGTTTGTTGGTGTGTTGTGTGGGTTGGTGTGTTTTGACAGTGTGCATGTGTGTGTTTAGTGCACAGTGTGATAGATACAATGTGCTGTGTGTGATGTGTATGTCGATTGGTAAGCTGTATGGTTGTGTGGTTGTTGCCCATTGGTTGTGTTGTATGTGTGATGTGTCCCTGGATAGTGTCTATGGTGAGTGTTTGCCAATGTATTGACAATGGTATGGTTGAGCAGTTGTTGTGACATGTTGTGGTGTTGTGTGTTATTGTGTGTAACTAGGCCTGTGCTCTATTTCTGTGCACAAGTGTGTGTTTTTGTCATATGTGTGTGTATGTTGGCCGTAGTGTGTGTACTTTTTATGTGCTGGTGTATGTGTGGCTGTATGTGAGTGTGAGTGTCAGTGGGTAGTAGTGTTTAGTTGTCGCCCTCACACCCATTTCCCGATGCCATATTGTGTGAGTGAACAAACATTGACAATATACAACAGTTCCAGGTAAGTGTGCGTACCTACGGTTGCTGTCGTCGGTGACGAAGATTCAGTAGTTTTTGTGTGAGCAGGAGCAGCAGGATGACGTGTAGTTCTGATTCCATGGAGGCTCCGGATGACTATGGCTTCCTGAAGGTGAATGTCTCCTTTTATGCTGTTTGTTTCTGCCTGGGTTTCCGTGGTGGTGCGACCACAGTGGAAACCTTGCCGGTGTGCTACCTCGTAATCTGTCTGGCGGTCACAGGGTATCCGCCGGCCTGCAGATGCCCTCCGTTGTCCATCCCGGTCTGACCACAGTGGCGGTGGCGGCAGTGCTTTGGCTGTATTCTATTGGGAATACCGCCACGGTCATAATTTGGCAGTCTTCTCTGCCAGCATGTTGGCGGTATGACTGCCAACATGGCAGTCCTGAGACCACCAAGGTCGTAATGAGGCCCTATATATTAAGAGTGAATGGTCGGAAAAACACAAAGTGAGGATAAAAAACCTAATGCAGTGATTTGTGTAAGACCTTATTACTTCTCAAAGGAACCCTTCTTTGCAATCTTAGAAGAACAACACATTGAGGAAAAAACAAGGATCTAAACCCACGACTTGCAGTGTTGCATGCAACTTCTTGATGAAGGCAAATAGATCACTGTGCTGTATTAGAAGACCTGCAATTTATGAACTGGAGAGTCAAACGCAGTAGCCCACTTACCTATCTAACTAAAAACCCAAATCTGTGATCTGTATGTTGCACAATGTGCTTTGGAAAACACAGAACTGTGTTACCCACTATAATTATCTCACCACTTTTATAATCCCCTCAGAACTTCTGGGCACCCAGTGATCTTTGTAGCAGGTGTCTTAACCCTGTAAAATATTTTAAAATGCAGCCTCTTTGTGACCAGTTAAATAATCTGGAACAGATTTAATGTTACATATGTTATTGTTGCCAATTTCTTTGTAGTCGTTTTTAAAAAAAATATAAATTGACTGTTGACTCTGCTCTTCAAGCTCTGCCTCTTGTGACTCCACACCCTTTCCTCTGCCAGACCTTGACCCCTCAATTAGGGTTTCCCGAGTGTTTTTTTTTTATTGCAGAAATGTGCATTCCTAAGGGCCTTTAGTCCCTAGATGAGTGATGTGTGCATTAGGTAGTGAACTCTTTTCATTTTTATGCACTGATTTTACACAGTCCTGGCAAAAGGCTCGAGTAGCTGTAGTAGGCGTTCATTCACACCTTAAAGATTTTATTTATTTCAAATGATAATTCAACTACAAAATCCAGATTAGTCATTTAATTAACAGTCAAAAATATATTTTATCGTATTCAAATGTTTGCAATACCTTACTCTGGCGCCCTTACTTTTAATAACACAAAGCGTGACTTCACATTGAAATATAAATTATGGCACGCGGGAACAGAATTTTATTTCCGCGAGCCTTTGCCAAGCATGTGACCTGTCAGTTCTCTGCCCCATAAACTTGGAAAATATATACAATCTTTGCAGAAACCTCGGAGGTAAAACTTCACCCAATCTTATGGTTGTTAAAAATATGATTCTCAAAGCTTTTCCGCAAGTAGTGAAAACTGCATTCCCTTATCCACTCCTGCATTCGACGTAGATGGAATACTATTAATTAAGTGCAAGGGAGGCCCTGCTTGCAGCTTTTTTTGCGGCAGTCAGTGTCATTTTAACCATTTTCAGACATACGTGTATTTCCTCTGCTGCTTGCATATAACTATTTCAAAAGGAAGACTTCACGAAAGCAACCGATTTGGAATCTAATCTGACAAATCAGAAATATTCAGATTTTTTTTCAAACAACATTTTTTGACTACGTCTGCATGCCTCTGCAAAAGCTTGCAAAATGTTACAGTCAAAAACGATCTGACGTCGATAAAAGAACAGATACCCCAAAAGATCAAACGTGTAGAATAGGTATTGTACTAGTTTATGTCGAGTCCTTGTGAGTGAACTTTGCACTTAAAGACAAAAAGACATCTTGGCAGCGTGCACAAAATCATCTTATTAGTAATTTAATTTCTGTTTTTGTACTGCACACTATGCCGGCTTTTAGCACCATCAAAGCTCTTAAGTTTGCAAGTTCAATCAGACTGCCCAACTCCGAAGGCTTTTGCTGATTAGATTTGTCAATGGGCAATTTTGCTGCTGAACCAGTTTGACGAACAGTGACGAAGTGTACTTCTTGGTGGTTTACAAAATACAGACAGAAATCTGAGACCGCTCTTTTGCTTTTGACTTTCCACCAGCTGGTTGGATGGAAGATTCTACAGTTTCAGGGGAGGGCAGGTGAAGAAATAGTTAATTTGTTTTCACACTTAGTTGACAAGGAATCGGAAGAGGTCTCTGTGGCAGGTCATTTTCCTTCCCCAGTACATGTTCTAGACACTCCCAGTCTCTTTTCAATACCTTCGCATCATAACATAATTTCTAGAGCGCTTCTGCTGTGTCCCCGTTTCATCAGTCTACTATGGATCCTTTGCCAGAACTTGTCAAACGCTGTGACAATTTCTTCTACACTGAGGTCAATCTCCCGATCAAGAAAATTGTGTTTCTTCTTCATCTGTCTATATCAAGTAATGCACAACATCAGATGGGATTCGAGTGAAGAAAACTCATACGGTAATTAGAAGATTCTAAACAACAATTGAAATCATTAGGGGTTTCAACTAGACTGATCAACAGTGCTCCCTGCCCACTATTGAAAGAGCAATCTTCATTTAACTTTAGAGCAAAAATACACAAATAAATCAGCTGGACCCAGAAGGTTTCAATTATGCATGTATTACATTCACGCATGTATCTCAAAGTGTGACAGTGTGAATCAATAGTGCAGACAACGCAATGTACATAAAGTGGGTCAGCAGACCCCAATCATAGCAAAGCAAAGACACTGTGCATTCCCAATGGTTGTATATATATTAGAGTTCAAACAAAATCGAGGAGGGGCAAAGAGTGTAGCCACCCTTGTGTTCCCATTATAACTGTCGACTGATTGGGAATATTGTCAACGATTCAACCCCAACCTTTTTTTAGGGGTCTCCTAAGGATGTTGTCATCTAACTACCACAACATGATTTTTTTTAGCATGTTATCAATACTTGTAGCGTGTTATCAATACTTGGATAATACAGCTCGCGAGTAGTCATTGTGTCTGTTTTCAAAGGGACTAGACCAAATCTGCATAGACCAAAAATGATGATGCTGTGCTGGTGCTGAAAGTTCGCTGTGTAATTCAAAATGCCTGGGAACTCACCATTTTCTTTTCCTTGATGAGCTGTTCATGTCTACCGTGGTGAGAGGAGTTCATCTCTCTGCATTATCTGGATTATCTTGTCCCCTGCTGTCTTTTTCTCCAGTGTTAGCGATTTCGGTGCTCATTCACACTATTGTGCAACACTGATTTACTCCATTTCAGAAGATCTGTCTTGCCCAAATTGTAGTGTTTTTAGACCTGGCATCCTTGGTGTGGTTCTCCCCAAATATTTTTCCTTCACTCCTCCTGTTTTGATGACTTCGTTTTTGCTGGCCTTAGGGCTCTACCAACTTTGTCACTGCTAACCAGTTCCAAAGTGCTTAAGCTCTCTCTTAAAAACAGCTTACACCCAACTGTCCTATTTAATTTACTCGGAAGTCCCTAGTAAACTTGTACTACATGTACCCAGGGCATATAAATGTAATGCTATTAGTGGGCCTGCAGCACTAATTGTGTCACCCATTTAAGTGGCCGTTTTAAATGTGTCATTACAGCCTGTATGTGTAGTGTTAAACTGCCATCTCGACTTGGCAAAATAAATGTTTTGACAGACCCAAACTTTCCTTTTAAATATATATAAGTTCCCCCTAGGGTAGGCACTGAGCAGCCCAGAGAGCAAGGTGCAGTGTATTTGCAAAGTAGGACATGTACTCTTAAGTTTTACATGTCCTCGTAGTGAAAAGCTCCTAAATTCATTTGTTACTTCTGCAAGGCCCACATCCCCCTTAGGATAACATTGGAGCTACCTTATTACTTTAATAAGCTTTAACTGCGAATTGAGAGCAGGCTGTCAGGTCACGTTTCATGGCTAAACAATTGCAATTAATGTGAAAGTTGGATTTTTAGTCACATTCTGAAAATACCACTTTTAGAAAGTTGACATTTTCTTGTCATAACCACTTGGGGCTTTCAGCCTGATCCTGGGCCACATGACTAGGTGTTGGTCTTTATGTATTGCTCCTAGACATTGAGTCAAAGGGAAGATAGGTGTCGGCAAGATGGGCCACCCTGAGTAAACAAGGGGGAGGAGCTGTCATCTACCACAATTTCTCATTACAAGGGCTCTGCCTGAGCACTCTCACAAAGGGTTCAGCACAAGTCATTTGTGACCCTAGACAAGCTGGGGTGGAAACCGCTTGAACCCCCCTCTACTTCAAAGTGGGCACCAGGTATAAATAAAACTCTTCAGCACATCTCTGGATTTCGGCCCTTCAAAGTTACTAGTGCTAACCAGTGCTAAGGTGTGTGTGCTCTGTCCCTAAAACATGGTATAATTGGCTTAGAATTAATTGGCCTATTTATTTTCTTGTGAGCCCCTAGTACATGTACAGAGAGCCTGTAAATTAAACACTACTAGTGGGCCTGCAGCAGTGATTGTGGTACCCCCTCAAGTAGCCCTTTCAAACACGTCTGAGGCCTGCCATTGCAGATGGGTTTTTTGCTAGGCCTAAACCTTCCTTTTTAATACATATAAGTCACTCTTATGTTAGGCCCTGAAAAGACCAGAGGGCTGTATGCAATGTATTTAAAAATTAGGGCATGTACTTTTAAGTTGTACATGTTCTGCTAATGAAAAACTCTTGATTTCATTTTTCACTACTGCAAGGCATTCTCTCCCATAGGATAAAATTGCAGCTACCCTTATTAAATTTAACTGTAAATTCCTATTGTGAGCAAGTAGACAACTCAAGAGACTTATATCTCTAAACCCAGAACCCCAGAGTGAATCCAAAGGCAAGTTGGCTCGCCTCTTAATCCCTAGCCTCAGGGACATAACAGGCTTTCAACAACCTTGAACCCACCACCTGGATCCTGACATCTGTGTGTCCTACCTTACAAGTGGTGCCCCCCAGTCCTAGATCCTTGAAAGTTCCACCTCAAGGTACTCTGCCAGCCCATTTGTGGATCCAGTAGAAGTGATGCATCTCCTCTACTGCGTGGCACAACCCCAAGCAAAAGCACTGCATTGCCTCTGATTTGTAGACTTTCAGTCACCTTCACAGCCCACAGCCTCATTGGAATGACCACTACATGACATATCTCCAACACAGGCCCACAGATCACAAGCTTCTTTTCAACGGCAGCCTCGATGATGTTCCACGACTCCTCATTGCAAGCCCCGCAGCATCATTGGAACGAGCTAGTGCCTGACGCATCATTGACGCAGGACGTAGGAATGTAAGTCCCTCATCAATGGCCTCCTTGATGATGATGTGGGACTTTGTTTCACAACCTTGCAACTCTTTGGACCAGATGCTGCATGACTTATCTCCAACCCAGACCTCACACTGCCTCGGCTGACTAACATATCCTATAGGTAGGCCTCTGCAAATCTTTACAGCCAGGATTTAAGGTACTCTTGTCCAGCGGGCTTAACTGGGTCCCTGTAGCTGGCCCACATTCTCCCATGGTTGGCCTGAACTTGTGACTTTGTCCCAGTCTAGCACAAACAAATATCCACAGTTGGTGCTTTGCACGTTTTGTGATTTTTATCATTTTGGTAAGGGTGTATTTATTCAAATATACTCTGTTCTTCTAAATTTGTGCAGAACCTTTCTTGTGTAATGGTTTTACTTTATTACTGCCTGAAGTGCTGCATGAATACCTTATACATTGCCTCTAAATTAAGCATGACTGCTCTGTGCCGAACCACCAGAGGGTTGAACACAAGTTAATTTGGAGTTTGCTTATGTCTCACCAGGACAAGGATTGTGGTTCCTCACCACCCGTTAGATCTGACAGCCTTAGAGTAGTCACCCCTAACTTTTTGCCTGCCTCCCTCTACTTTTTGGACACTGCTTTTGCTGATTTTTAGACTCTGCACACTTTACCACTGCTAACCAGGGCTAAAGTGCATATGCTTTCTCCCTTTAAACATGGTAACATTGGATCATACCCAATTGGACTATTTAATGTACTTATAAGTCCCTAGTACCGTGCACTATATGTGCCCAGGGCCTGTAGATGAAATGCTACTAGTGGGCCTGCAGCACTGGTTGTGCCACCCACGTAAGTAGCCCCTTAACCTTTTCTCAGGCCTGACATTGTAAGGCTTGTGTGTGCAGTTTCACTGCCAATTGGGCATGGCATTTAAAAGTACTTGCCAAGCCTAAAACCCCCCTTTTCTACATATAAGACAACCCTAAGGTATGCCTTAGGTAACCCATAGGGCAGGGTGCTGTGTAGCTAAAAGGCAGGACATGTATCTATGTAGTTTACATGTTCTGGTAGTGTACAACTCCCAAATTCGTTTTTACACTGCTGTGAGGCCTGCTCCCTTCATAGGCTAACATTGGGGCTGTCCTCATATATTGTTGAGTGGTAGCTGCTGATCCGAAAGAAGTAGGAGGGTCATATTTAGTATGGCCATAATGGTGATATAAAATCCTGCTGACTGGTGAAGTTGGATTTAATATTACTATTTTAGGAATGCCACTTTTAGAAGGTGAGCATTTCTCTGCACTTAAATCTTTCTGTGCCTTACAATCCACATCTGGCTGGGTTTAGTTGACAGCTCCTTGTGCATTCACTCAGACACACCCCAAACACAGGATACTCAGCCTCACTTGCATATATCTTCATTTTTAATGGGTCTTACTGGGCTGGGAGGGTGGAGGGCCTGCTCTCACACAAAGGACTGCTACAACCCCTACTGGGACCCTGGTAGACAGGACTGAACTGAAAGGGGACCTGGTGCCCTTCTAAGCCACTCTATTAAGTCTCCCCCACTTCAAAGGCACATTGGGGTATGTAAACAGGGCCTCTGCCCCTTCCAACTCAGACACTTCCTGGAGAAGGAACTTGTAACCAGAACCTGCATCCTGCCAAGAAGAACTGCCTGGCTGCCCAAAGGACTCACCTGACTGCTTTCTGTGAAGGACTGCTGCCTTGCTGTTGCCCTGCTGCCTTGCTGCTCCCTGGCTGTGGTGAAGAAGTGCTCTCCAAGGGCTTGGATAGAGCTTGCCTCCTGTTCCCTGAAGTCTCAGGACCAAAAAGACTTCTCTCCTGCAACTGGAGTCCTTGTGCAGCAAACATTCAATGCACAGCTTGCTAAAAACTATGCACAGCCTGCCCCAGGGTGAAAAATTCACCGCACACTGAACCGGAACAACGCAGCTCTGGTGACTTCACTCCACAAGCCCAGGATTCCACGCACAGACCCAGGGGCATCGGAAAACCCCGCAACCCGAAGAGGATCCACGACTGAGCACCGGAAATCGACGCACAGCCGTCCCGGTGTGGAAACTAAACAACACATCACCGTGTGCGGCCCAAGAAATCGACGCACACACCCTTTGTTTCCACGCTTCTCCTCCACTGCGGTCCATTGCGGAGATTTTTCACACGAACCAGGTACTTTGTGCTAAATAGACACTTTGTTTGCTTTAAAAAGACTTAGGACACTCTATATCACTTTTCAGTGATATCTCTACATTTACTTATTGCATCTTTGATCGTTTTGACCTGCAAATAACCAGATAAATATTATATATTTTTCTTAACACTGTGTGGTGTATTTTTTTGGGGCTATATTGTGTTATTGTATGATTTATTGCACAAATACTTTACACTTTTCACTGTTTTCAACTGCTTGAATGTGTTAATTGTGAATCTCTGTCAGTGCAGCTCCTTTTATCTCCAGTGTTGGAGGCCTTTTGGGGGAATTACTCACACTACTGGACCATCTGATTTACTTTGTTGCTGCAGATGTCTCTTGCCCATAATTAATTTGATGCCTTGAGAGTTTGTCAATCGAAAGATTCACTAATTTCAGCTGTTTGCAATTCATAAATTGTGAACAGTTATGTTAGTGCAGCCACTGTTTGATGCTGGTGGAATGCCCATTGACTCCTTAAAAATAATGTTGAGAGTTGCACAAATTGCTATTTTTGTGCAGTGACTACTGGATTATATTTTTGGTCCATCACTGAATCGTATTCAAATAATTTATGTATTTCTAGGATGAAGCCTTTATAAATAAAAAGAGCTAAATTGCTTTCTCAGAGTTTTTGACATATCTTAACATTGTGTTGTTCAGATATGTTTAGTGTCATCTTCCATGCCAGCCTACCTTAAAGGTCATTGCAGTGCTAAAATCTGGAACAGATAGAATTTCCACATCTCTCAATACTTCACCAATGTAGACATGTGTGCAAATGGTGCTAGTTATGGTCTGGTTTCACTGCCTAGCTGTTGCCGGACAATTATGAGAGTACCACTAAAGGGGGACTTTGGTTCGGCATGCAAGTTGGCAGCCAGGAGTGCATGTTTTGATTGGGCAGAACTTGTGGGCTTTCACAAAAAGTGCTTGCTCTCCACCAGCAGTGATTGTTTTGTTTATTCATCCAGCTAGCTGAGTTTGAACATTCAAGAGAGCACACATGACATTGTAACGCTGTAAAAGTGTCTTAGTTAACCTGACAATTTGTGATGTTGTCCTTACACTTTATGTTTGGTTTGACAGTGCAACTACCACTTGGCCTTTTAACCTATATATATATGCTATCTACATGTAATGCTTCAAATTATCATTCAACATTCCTTTGAAACTAGACCTATAGCCATTGCCAATGCTAATTTTTGTTTTGCAATTATTCCTTCTGTTGGAAAGTGGATTATGGTAAGGGCAGGTAAGTACCTACACTTAGCAATAGACCACTTACCCCCACTATGTCCAGTCAGGTCTCAATAAATTAATCCCTGCTCAACCCTTGGTAGCTTGGCAACAAGCGACAAGGCTTAACTTAGGAGACAGGTGTGTAAGGCATTTGAAAATCACAAAACACTTAATAAGTAAAACACAAAACTCAACAAAAATCCAACATCAAGTTACAAAAATAGAGTATATTTTTATCTTTAAAAATGACACTAAAACAATTAAAATTGGATAAGGGGAACCGAAGATATGATTTTAAAAAAATTAATATTTTTTGGTGCATAGAAGCTAAAAGCGCCAATCTGGTTATCTGGTCGCACTCGACCAGGGCAAAGTCAAAGCTTGAGGCTGACCACAATGGAGCCCTACTAAGCTACAGCAAGCAGGAGGCCTTGATCAAAGGTTTACTTTCTGGCTTAGGGGCAGATTTATGAAATATGGCACTGCACCTAGTGCAGCGCCACTTTTCTTGAGCCCCTTAGCCCCCTTTTCTTGAGCACCTAACGCCACCATGCGTGCACCATGTTTAAACTACAGCACACCATGGCAAGCATTGCACCACTTTGTAAACATGTTGCGGCATCTTTGGCTTTCCAACACCACATTAGCGTCAAACAAAATGACACTAACTGTGTCTTTTTCTTGAAGATTTTTCTCACTGGGGCAAAGTCATCAATCCGACCCAACCTCCCTGGAGCTCTCTTCGTATACACATCGCAGGAGACCTCTGTGAAGAATTCTACCTTTGAACTTAGATGATTTTTCAGGATGGAAATCTTCATCCAGGCCGAAGTTGAGATTGGATCCGACCTCCCTTAAGTCCTCCTCGGATACGCTGTGCGGGAAGTCCCGGTCAACTTTTTATGTTCCGACTTTGTCACATTTTTGGAGCTTTTTCTCTCTGACTTCGGACGATCCTCCTCAGCAAGCCGATTTCAAGTTGACATTGTCGAATTGCTTTCCCAGGATCCCCCGATGAAATCCTGGAAGCCTGGGGCTCCAGAGCTTTTCTGCAGGACAAACCTGCCAGTCAGGGCGGGTTGTGGTTGACGTAAGCCGGCTTGATTTACGAGGTCGGGTTGGTCCATTTATGGAGCTTTTTACCAAAAGTTCTCCAATCTTCTCCAAACATCTGGATCTTCTTTCAGAAGGTCTTCGAAGGTCGTTTAGGAATCCACAACTCACCTCAAGGTTCCAGAAGCTCTGAGTTGCATCTTGAGGGTTAGAACTCCAACTCCCAGAATGCACCTGGCTCAAACTCCAAAATGACCACTGGACAGTGGTCAGCTGGACGATTTCTTCAGGATTTGATTCAGAGAACTCTGGCTAGGTATTTTCTACCTGCAGCAAACAGTGAGTCCCTTTTTGAACCAGTTGAAGCCAGGCAAAGTCCTTTTTGTTGTGAAACCCCTGTGTGCAGCTGGTGCAGTCCTTCAGAGTGTGGTGTCCAGGTGCAGGTCAGGAGTCCCGCAGGGCAGTCATTCGTCTTCTTGTCTTGTTCATGGTAGGGATCTGAGGTGTGGGTGTAGTTCTGCCATATTTATCCTTGCTCCTGGGGTGGAAAGCGGGGGAGGGCAACTGACCAATCACAGGCAGGCCACCACTCTCTTGGATGACCACTTCTTGTGAAGTGTGACAAAAATCAATCTCAGGGAGCAACATTCTTTACAAATCCACAATGGCAGAATCTTAATTTTGGAGGTTAGATCTGGCTGTGTCCATCCACTGGTTTGGCTAAAATTCCTTAACACACCCCTTTTCTGCCCGCTTCTAATCTAATCAAGGGGGCACCTGGTTTTCTGGGTTTGCAGGAAATGGGGGAGCTCATAGGCTGCTCTAAACGTCCTTCCCTCCTTTGACAATCAGTTTGGCTGTTCTCCCCCCAGCCTATTTCACCTTCTCCTAAGGCAGATCTCCACCCCCAGCCACTTCCTTTGTCTTCAGCCAAAGTCACTTCACACCTCATCAAGACAGCCTGGCCAGGCTGCCAGAGGCTGGCCAATCAGAGAGGGGCACTACAGAGCTGAAGTTGGCAACTTTCAGGTAGAGTTCTAAAACTCTTTCCCTGAACCAGTTATAATAAATTTGACAATGGCAAGTTGTTGGATTTATTATAACAATCAGTTTGATAGAAAACTTGAAATATATATCTCATTTTGGGACTGTACTAATTTAAAATAAAGTCTCCCCATTTAAGCCAATGGAGCCCATTCACTACAATGAGGGAAAAACAAATAGTGGCTACTTTCCTTCATCAGGGCTTTTAAAACATCTTTTATAAGGTCCCTTCATTGCTTATAATGTCCCTGCCCCTGGGGGCACTAGGGCGCACCTTAGGGGTGACTTATATGTAAAAATAAGGTAGTTTAAGACTTTGGATGTACTTTTAATGGAAAGTCGAATTTGAAGGTAACTCTAATTTAAAAGCAGCCATCAAGGCAGGCCTACCTTTAAAATCGCAGTGGGCACCTCAGCAGTGCACCTATGGGTGCACCACCTACGTTGGGGTCCCTAAACCTACATGCCTGACCATATACTAGGGAATTATAGGTAGGTTGATATAGCCAATTATAATTAGCCTAATTTGAATACTCAGTTAACACAGAGCACAGGCCCTGGGACTGATTAGCAGTGCCGAGGGCACCATCATAGTCAGGAAAACACCCGCAAAAAGTGAAAAATCGGGGCAAAATGTTATGGGGCTTCTGCAATCAGCACATTTTTCTCACACCTTCCATTAGCTTTTAGTTGGTGGCAGCAAAAAGGGCAAGAGAAGAAAATTCTGGTCACAACAATTCTTTTTGAGTTTTTTTAATTGAACTAATGTAAAAAACTTTGCAATGTAGTATGTTGGATCAAGAAAATAATTTTGTCATTAATAGCGCTGTAAAGTGATGTATATCTATTGAATTTTGTCATTTTAAAGTTTATATTAATGTATTAGTGTGCAATGGCTACGCTTATTGACATTCTTAGGATTTCAAAATTGACCATGATTAAGTATATTTCATGTACCTACATGAATTATTTCATATGTTTTAAAATGCTGGGCCTCTTTAGAGTTGGGCGGATATGGAACATCATCAAAAAGCAGTGGATGCCCCATCCTCCAAATATGTGGTTCCACCATTCCTTTTTGAGTCAATGGAAGCACCATGAAAAGGGACAGAGCTGCCACTGGCAATACTAGCAGAAGCCTTTGACCAGTGACCCGTCCACCATTTGGTTGTTGATCACTGTACAAAAGAACGCCTACCCTATTTAGAAAGGTAATTCTGCCATACATTGTAACAGTTTGGTACTTCCAAAAAATAGGCATTCAAAGAAATGACCCACACTCACTGTGAGGAAACTCCCACCATGTACTTATTTTTCATACCAAACTCCTGCTTTGGGAGTTTGTTTTTGAAAAATAAAATACTTTGCTGAGGCAAGGTATTAAATATGTCACATGCTCAGCAAAATATCTGTGTCTCCAACTGAGCCTCCGTGGCGTTGAAGGCAGGCATGTACGTCCCCACCTGCCTTGCAGAAATCTTTAACAAGCATTGACAAAGCCAATCCGTCTCACCTTAGGGACCTTTTAGCTATGCTACTGTCTGTTCTTTATGTTGTATAACAACAAAACAGATGTTGTACAGCAGAAATAAAATCTAAATAATCAAAGAAAATAAGCACAATTATGCTGCTTTTGGGCTGAGAGGCCATGTCTTCTCCCTTTTTTTGTTTTCAGATGTAATGGGGTAGGTGATCAGAGCAGTGGGTTTTTGAAGGTGGGAGGGGAGAGAAGCACGTGGGCGAGAGACACCAATGTGGAGCAAATCAGAAATTCCCATGAAGGAACAAGAACGGAGAGCAGCATGGAGGAAAGGTGGGTGACACAGAAGTACACAGACAAACAGGAGCAATATGAGGGTGGATAGAAGCACATGGGCTGAGAAGGCAACATGAGTGGGGGTCCGAAGCACAGAAGGCAACATGAGTGGGGGTCCGAAGCACACAGGTGAAGGAAAGCAACTGTGGGGGCACATAAACTCATGGGCAAGAGAGGGCAACATGAGCACAGATCGGGGACAGAAGCAGTGGTGCAACAGATCTGGTACCATGCTGAGGGGGTCTCCCAGAACTCGGGGCCCCTGGCCCTGCAGGGGCCGTGGGGGACTTTGTTATGCCACTGGACAGAAGCACACGAGTGAGAGAGAGTGACACAGAATGCAGAGGGCTGAGGCAGAGAAGCTCATGAGTGAGACAACTGGAAGACACCTTCCTTTTTTATGGAGTCTTTAATATAAAAAAGTATCTCCCAAGACAAGAGCAGTGGAAAGACACAAGTACTTCAGTTATGCTTCAGGGGAGGAGAAAACACAACTAGAGGACTTAAAGTCTACAGAAGCTAATGGCTCAGAAGTAAGCACATGAGAGTGACAATACAGCCAACTAGTGGTAAGCAGTAAAAAATGCATGTGCTGTATAAGGGAAGACCTCAAAATGGTGGGCAGTCTTCCTCCAGGTCGGTGGATGGCCTACTTCTGAGGACCCTCTGCCATACTGAAAACCATACCCTCTGTTTACTAATTCCAGTGTTCTATTACTAAAGAGTCCAATTTGCTTTATAAGTGGCTGTTACTTTATTCTTTAAACAGCTCAACATGTTAAAACACAAATCTCTTCAGTAATCTGAAAATTGCTATCAGACACCATCTAATCCGCAAAGAAAACAATTTGTTACCTATTGGTGTGAAACTCACGAGCATTTCTCATGGTGCCACAGGCGAAACACAAAGATTTAAAGTTAATTCGTTCGTAAATAATGCATTGAACAAAATCCACAACGTAACAATAGCCTATGATTATATATTTAAGGTACTAATGCCATCTGCTGGGGATGCGTGGATTTTAAGAAAACAAACTAGTTTTCATACATTTTAAAGCTTTCTCAAATCCCTAGCTATTTTAACACTGCTGCAGTCCGATTCTGAAAGCTTTGATGCAGTCTGTCAGAGCACAGCATATTTATAGCCTGGGAGAAATCAGAAGAACCGTGCCAGTTAATTTAATTTTCTAAAAAAAATGCTCTGTTAATTGTGTGACACACTAAACTGAGGACTCTTACGGCAGAGGATAAATGAACCGCCTTGGCTTTGCAGTGCATAAATTGAAACGAGCACAAAATATTGTGAATAAATAAAAAGCGACATTCTTCATAAAGCTGTATGTTATATTATTTCCCCAGTAATCTATAGCACACATGAATCATTGGTATGGGCTGTTAATGTATTTTTGAGTTTCCCCGTAGACTGGAGTCTGAGTCGACTTGTGTGCTTTAGGTAGTATTGTCTTAGACTGAGATTAACAAAAGCTGCCAATCACAGGTTCTCGGCTGCCCTACATGTGTCGTGGTGCAATGTGTCATTAATAGGTTACGTGTCCGCGCTTGTGTGCATTCAATATGTGATGTGCACGTCAGCATCAGCTTGCAAGATGGTTGGAGGGTTTGGAACCTATTTTCCTCCCATCAGCATGCATCGGTTCAAATATTCCACTTACAGGAAAATCAGTAATTCCTTTTGTCAAATTGTGCCTGGAGCACTTCTCAGAGGTCAAAAGCTGCACTGCATGACACTACAAATCTAGCTTCCAGACTCAACACACATCACAGGAACCAAATATATTTTCTGTATCATATGTGTCCAGTGCTTGAAATGGAAAAATAGAAGTGCAGGCACTCTGTATCAGAGTACCTGCTTGCTTCTGAGAAGTGCCGGTACTCTCCAATGAAAAGTATTACGTTTTTTCTAAGAAGTGCAGATACTCTCCCTCTCAAAATAAAAAAGTGCCTGTACGCAGTACCAGAAAGTAGCGGCCCATTTAAAGCACTGTATGTGTCATTTCACATATTCTGTGTTTATTTAGGATAAGTAGGTTAAATTGTGTGCCCTCCCACTGACCCTTGGTCTCTCTCTCTCTCTCTCTCTGTATCGGTGTGTGTGTGTGTATATATATGTATATATATACACATATGTATAGATATATACATACATTTTACTGCAAATATTACATTGATATTATCAAAGATGTTATCAAAGATGTCATGAGTGCCGTAACTTGTGGGGTAATTAGCAGTGCGAGGGAGGGATGTATAGTTATCTTAGGCCACATGTTATAGTTACTTGAGATAACTGTAACTATAACTGGTGAAATTCTATGGTTTTGTACGAGTAAATTCAGAACCTGACACCTTTGTATTTTTAAAGTGAATTTCAATGATTTTTAAAAAGTCTATTTCCTACCTATAACGTCACAATAACCTTTTGTTTTTTCAGTGTATTTCTATGTTTTTTTACCGTAAAGTAATTTTCATTACTATACGTTAATCCAACCACTGCCGAACACGGCCTTTGGCCATGCATGGCAGTGGTTGCCCACAGGGCCTGGCCACCAACCCGGATAACAACACATCTCCACACTGCGTGGGGTTGGGTAGTTAGAGAGGTTGGCTGCAGCATCTGGTTGCAGGCCAGGTCCTGTGGTCAACACCCGCTATGCCTTTGGCCATGCACAGCAGGAGCTGGCCACAGCCTGTCCCTCTGGGTGTGAGAATAGGTGTAACAGGTTGTATCTGGGAGTGAAAGTGTGGGTGAGAGTATCAGTCTGGGTGTGACAGTGGGTGCGTCAGTGTCTTAGTGGGTCTGTGAGTGAGTGTGTCAGTTTCTGTGTGGGTCTGTGAGTGGGTGCATGAGGGTTTCAGTGGGTCTGTGAGTGGGTGGGTTAGTCTGAGTTGGTCTTTGAGTCTGATTGCGGCTGTGAGTGGATGTGTGTAACCAAAGGTTACGGGGCATTATAGTTAGTGTTAGAAATGGGGTCTCCAGTTGGTAGAGGTATACAGGTAGACCACAATCCTAGTCAGGGTAAGTCACAACACAATCCAAATTTTCTTGTGCCCACCCTCTGGTAGCTTGGCACTGAGAGGTCAGGCTTAACTTAGAAGGCAATGTGTAAAGTATTTGTGTAATAAATCACACAGTAGCACAACGACGACACCCCAAAAATACACCACACAGGTTTAGAAAAATAGATAATATTTACCTGAATAAAATAAGGTCAAAATGACAAAGATCCAATAAGCACAAGTTGAAATATCACTTTTAAAAGGTTTAAAAGAGTCTCAATTTTTAGAAATCAATAGTTGTTTCTTTGTAACACACAGTACCTGGGATGCATAAAAAATAATGATGCACAGGGACCACAGAGGAGGAGATGCATAGAAAAATAAGGTTTTGCATTGGATTTTCCAGCGTGGCACAGATGATGCGTAGTTTCTTTCCATGCTGCAAGGGTTTGCATCATTTTTCCAGCATGCAGTCTTGGTTCCTCACTGCGATGCGTGGTTATTTTGACGCCCATGGATGATGCCTTGAAAATCCTTGATGTGCTGGCAGAAGGAGCAGGTGCTACATCGATCCGGTAGGCAATGTGTTTAATTTTCCGTTGCAAGGCAGGCGCTGCATCGAATTCTCCATTGGGAAGTCAGTGCTGCATCATTCCGGTCGACGGTGTGTTGATTTCCCAGCCACGATGCAGGCTTTGCGTCTATTTCTGCAAGTATTGCACCAATTTTTGACACACAAGGAGTTTCTTGAAGAGGTGAAGTCTTTGTTGGCTTCAGAGACAGGAGGCAAGCTCAATGGAAGCCCTTGGAGGGCACTTCAGGAGGAAGGCAGAGTCCTTGCAACAGAGTCAGAGGTCAGCAGGGCAGCAGGGCATCAGGGCAACAAGCAGGGCAGCAGTCCTTCTCAGCAAAGCAGTCCTGAAGAGTCCTTTGGGCAGCAGGGCAGCTCCTCTGACAGGGTGCAGGTGTAGGTCCAGAAGTATCTGATTTGGTGGGGTCAGAGACACAGTTTATATACCCAAAGCTGCCTTTGAAGTGGGGGAAACCTCAAAGAGTGGTTTTGAAGTGCACAAGTTCCCCTTTCAGCCAAGTCCTGTCTGTCAGGATCCCTTTAGGGGGTTATCAGTCCTTTGTGTGAGGGAAGGCCACTGTCCTTTGAAATGTAAGTTTAAGCCCCTCCACCCTTCCTGCCCAGGAAGACCCATTCAGTATGCAGATGAATGCAGATGTGACTGAGTGTCCTGTGTTTATGGTTGTCAGGGTGGAATGCACAAGGGGAGCTGTCAACCAGCACAAACCAAGTGTGGATTGGAGACAGGCTGTAAGGCACAGATGTTAGTAAGTGCAGAGAAGTGCCCACTTTCTACAGGTGGCATTTCTAAACTAGTAATATTAAATCCAACATCACCAGTTAGCAAGATTTTCTATTACCAGTCTGGCAATACCAAACAAGAGCAGATGCAGGGACTCCTTCCAGATTAGAATCTTCCTCTTAAGAGTATATGAGGGTAATTCTAATGTTAGTCTATGAGAGGAAGAGGCCTCACAGTAGTGGAGTTTTTCACTACCAGGACACACATGTAAAACCCAAATAAGTACATGTCCTGCCTTTTAGCTACATGGTACCAAGTCCTATGGGTTAACTAGGGCCTACCTGAGGGGTGACGTATATGTAGAAAAATGGGAGTTTAAGGCTTGGCAAGTCATTTTAAATGCCAAGTCGAAGTGGGAGGGAAACTGCACACGCGGGCCTTGCAATGGCAGGCCTGAGACATGGTTAAGGGGCTACTTATGTGGGTGGCTCAATCAGTGCTGCAGGCCCACTAGTAACATTTAATTTAAAGGCCCTGGGCACAGGTAGTGCACTTCACTAGGGACTTACATGTAAATATGCCAATTGGGTAGGAACCAATGTAACCATATTTAAGGGAGAGAGCATATGCACCTTAGCACTGGACAGCAGGGGTAAAGTGTGCAGAGTCCTAAAACCAGCAAAAACATTGTCAGAAGAGTGGAGGGAGGCAGGCAAAAAGTTGGGGATGACCACCCTAAGGTTGTCAGGTCTAATAATTAGGCTCACATTTTAAACGTACAAAACCATAGAAATTCATCTGTTAAAGTTAGTTATCTCAAGTAACTGTAACTCATGCCCTAAGGTAACTATAACTTGTGCCCCTGCCCGTGTGCATCAGGGGTTGCCCGTAAGGCCTGGCCTGCAGCCAGAGCCTGTGGCCAACCTCCCTAACCACACAACCTTACACTGCGCATGTGCGCTGAGGGAGTTGGCTGCAGTCTGTCTCTGATATTCAAATCTTCACAAAAAAAGTCTATGGAGTACTGCAGAAATACCAACTAATTACTGTGCTGCTTTTTTTCAGTGCACAGTTCTCCATAAACTGCTGTAAAAATATATAGAAAATTATAAATCAATTTATGTAACTGTTACCACTTTAATAAAGTGGTGATATGAAGGGGACAATAATAAAACCTTTTACTTACATATATCTAAGGCCCTAATCCAGAATGCAGTAAAACACAGAAGGCAGCAAAAGTTTGCTAAAAACAACAAGGCTGCCTTTTACGTTTTGTGAATAACCTTACCACTCAAACACTGCCTTCTCATTGTCATAGACAGTAGTAAACCACAAGGTTACAGCTGTATACTACAGCAAAATAAGAATTTTAACACTTAAAACTTAAACCAAGTTGAATACACTGTGTAAGGAGGTGTGCAAGTTATAAGACTTTGAAGGTGTTCCGTACATGATATATTAAAGGTATAAGTTTTAATTTTAGTGTAGTTTAGGTTTGGAGAAAAAATAAGGTTATATTCAAAAGTATGCCCCACAGAATGCGTACAGCTTTTTTTTTTGGGGGGGGGGGGTGTATAGCCAGCTGAGCTACTTCATCATAATTAGAAATCGTGAACTTCAGACTACAGAAGGATCTCTGCAATAGTTGCATTAACCAACTGAGCTACTGCTAGGATTTAACTCCCGGCCTTGTAAATTACATGAAAAGTGCTCTTCGGCTGTTATATTAACCCTCTATGATATTTAATGGAATTCTTTACTTTTGAAAACCCCTTGCAGGATGCTCATAAACATCTGTAGCAGTGTCTTAACACTGTAAATTAGAAATACAGTCTACTTGTGACCAATAACAAACGTCTGAGCCACTTCGCTAACACCATCAGTGGCACTAACAGTTGGAACCTAGAAGTCATTTTCGACTCTGATCTTTCCTTTCTTGCTCAGGTCAATGTGGTAATCAAAGGCATCATTCTGAAGATCTTGTTGCTCCAAAGATTCTTTCTGAGATTTCTCGGTGTTCGGAGGAATGCTCTAGCATTCATCTGAACGGCCTAACATGTGGAGTTGATGAGAGTACTTGTGATGTCCCACTTTGACAATTGTAATTCTGTTTACAGCACTCTTCCAACAAAGATCATAGACGGGTGTGAAAGGTTCCAGAACAAAGAGTCAAGAATGTACATGGACGTGAGATGGTGTAATCACATAAAGCCCAGCATGAAAACTCTGCATTGTCTCCCAGAAGATGCAGGATTGAAGTTCAGTGTGTTTTGCACCATACACAAGGCTGAATCAGAAGCAGAGGACACCCCAAGAAGCGGTCTACCAAACATCTGCCAAAGAGATCCCTGATTCAACACAATTTAACCTTTTCTCAACAATCATGTAAGGAGGTACAAATATTTAGGCAAATCTCTGGAAATCTAGAAACCCTTGCTATGGAATTCACTGAACTCAAGCTTCGACATACAAAAGTATAACCTTTCCAGGAAACTGTTTCAGAATACTTTCTTGATTTAAAAATACCAGACTGTGAATCTTACTTCTGTGGTTAGACTCTTAGGCCCGTATTTATACTTTTTGACGCTAAACTGCGCTAACGCAGTTTAGCGTCAAAAAATTTTGCGCCGGCTAACGCCATTCTGAAGCGCCATGCGGGCGCCGTATTTATTGAATGGCGTTAGCCGGCGCAAGCAGACCGGCGCTGCCTGGTGTGCGTGGAAAAAAACCACGTACACCAGGCAGCGCCGGCGTAGGGAAAAATGGCGTTAGGGCGTCTTAAAAATGGCGCAAGTCAGGTTGACGCTAAAAAATCGTCTTAACCCGATTTGCGCCATTTTAAACGACGCCCAGACGCCATTTACATGACTCCTGTCTTAGTAAAGACAGGAGTCATGCCCCCTTGCCCAATGGCCATGCCCAGGGGACTTCTGTCCCCTGGGCATGGTCATTGGGCATTGTGGCATGTAGGGGGGCACAAATCAGGCCCCCCTATGCCAAAAAAAAAGATTAAAAAAAAAAAAGTTATACTTACCTGAACTTACCTGAATGTCCCTGGGGTGGGTCCCTCCATCCTTGGGTGTCCTCCTGGGGTGGGCAAGGGTGGCAGGGGGGGTCCCTGGGGGCAGGGGAGGGCACCTGTGGGCTCATTTTGAGCCCACAGGCCCCTTAACACCTACCCTGACCCAGGCGTTAAAAAGTGGCGCAAATGCGTTTTTTTTTGACCCGACCACTCCCACGCGTGATTTTTGCCCGGGAGTATAAATACGACGCATTTGCGTCACTGTCATTTTTTTAGACGGGAACGCCTTCCTTGCATCTCATTAACGCAAGGAAGGCGTTCACGCAAAAAAATGACGCTATTTGCCCATACTTTGGCGCTAGACGCGTCTAACGCCAAAGTATAAATATGGCGTTAGTTTTGCGCCGAATTTGCACCGAAAAAAACGACGCTAATTCGGCGCAAACGGAGTAAAAATATGCCCCCAAATCCTTTTTCTTCTGCTTTCTTTTTGTCTGTTTTCCAACTAGTGCTCTGAAATTGAAATATCAGAAATGACCTCATGTAGAGGAGCACAGCAACTGCACTTTCACCAAAAGTTCGCAGAGGCCTTTTCTGCCATCTCCAGCCTTTCATCACACCTTTTAGAGGGCCTTTGGTGTTCTGATGAGAAACCTACTCCATTTGAATTACCATTCAACAGAGCCAGTGGAGGCAACGTTGACTACAGTGGTATTGGAAAAGCTGTCCACTTTAGCTGTGGTCTTACTGATAGCATTCCACCTTCATTCCAACTTTCCTTGACAGCCACAGAAGCTATACAGGTCCTGAACAGAAAATCTCCAGAATGTGCTCCATGGAGTGGTAGAAAACAGAGAACATGCAAACACATTAGTAATGCTATTTCTAAAGGTCAAATCAAGCTTTAGGGAACTGTTTCCAGGACACTATAATTAAAGGCAGTTACACTACACAGACATAGATTGGCAGATCCTCCACTGCATTCATGTTCTGCCTTACCCAGTTTCCAACTAGTATGTCTGAGCCATTGTGGCTAAAAAAAGTCATCAAACATGGAAAATTCTAGATTCAACAGCGTGGCCAACGCTAACATAGTTTCAGCAGCAGCAGTGGCGTGCAATAGACACTAGCATAATGAAACTTGAAGGAAGTCCCCTGGAAACTACATGCAGGGAAGCCCCTCCAGACTCATTTGGGAGCTCTCAGGCCTTGGTATTGTGCTGAGGACCCCCCCAGGACCTTGGACCACACCGCACCACAAGGGATGTGGGGGGCCTTTGTTACACCACTGAAAATAGCCCCCATAACAAGGCTGGATCCAAGCTCCAGGGGGTCCCCTCTCACTCTGTGCAGGGGAGGTGGGCCCCAGGCCTAAGACTGTGTCTGGCACATGGGGGGCCATCTCCATGTATTTTGATGGGGGTGCTCAAGTTTTGTTATGCCACCAAGCAGCAGGACAGTCACTCATTGAATTGGGCCCTAAGTCTGTGGTTGTTCTTCCATGAACTTCATTTAGGGGTTGCCAGGGGTTGCCAGAGGTTGCAGCTGTGACCCCTGGCTTGCCTCTTGCGACCCATGGTACTGCTTTTGCGACCTCAGCGGTGGCAAATTCAGTGCCAGGAACACAGGGTCAGCTCGTCCTTATGGACATCTTGGGGATCCACTCTATTTGTTGTCTCTCAAAGTTTTTATGACACTAATAGTGAATAATGTTTCATTGTTCACTTTTAGTGTAATAAAAAATGGGGCACAATCAGCTGGAATATGATCTATTGTGGCAGCTGTGGTAAGTAAAAAATTTTTTTTAAATGTATGTTGTGTGCATGCTTGTGGGTGACTGTTTACGTGAAAGAGAGCGTGCAAGTATCAACGTGTGTATCTGTTTAAGAATGTGAGTGTGAGTGAAATTGAAGGTCAAAGGGCATGTAATGTAATTTCCGCTACCCCTGGCATTTTGGTGAATTGATGTTCATGTGTTCTTCATTGCTATGTGACATGTAAAGTGGGAGTGTGATTTCTCCTGTGTTAGTGTGTCATGCCTCATATTTTCTAGTGCAATAGGGAGTCACATTTTAGGAACCTTTCTGCTGTTCCGGATGCTTATATGTTCGTTCTGTGAGTTATGACTTGAATAAGATTTCGATAAAGTCTGTTTCTGCATGACCTATCTTGGTGGCTGGAACCGTTAGGCGTGATATGGCATCTGACTGTTAAGTATATGTGCTGTGTTGGAGACAATGATTAATGACTGTGCAATTTGTCCTGTTGTGCTTGTCAGTCGTAGTCTGGCGTTTGCAGTGAGGGCGATCAGTGGGTGAGCTAACTAGGAGATATATGTTTGCGTTCTCACATGGGTATCTCAGATGTCTGTCTAATGTGCTTAAATGTGGATAGTATGATAGCTGGCAATCCGGTGTATTTCTGTTGTGTTGCATGTGTTTAATATGTTCTACTTAGCGTAGTGTGCAGCATGTCTTTGGTATATCTTGTGTTTTTTGCTGTTTCGAGAAATATGGTAGCAATATGATAGCTGGCTATAGGGCTTATCTGTTTTGCATGTATAACAAATATTGTGCCGAATGTTTTCTGCTTGTGTGGTGTGTTCCTGTGGTGAATATTATTGTGCACAATGTGATAACTGATTTTGTAGCATTTCTCATCTATGCTGAGCATTTGTGCGGTGCTCTGCCTAACCTGCTGTGCTTTTATGGACAATTTTTATGGCTACATCGTGTTTGATGTGTGTGAGCTGTCCGACTGTCAGCCATGACCACTGACAAAAACCCATTGGAATACTAAAGATTAGGGGCCATATTCACTATGCCTTACCCAGTGGAGTGCTGAGTACAAAACAGCAGCAGGGGTATCTGTAATTGATGGAAAACTCTTCCACGGGAGATTTACAGAAAGTCACATTCCATTGATGCCATGAACCACCCTTGTCAATGAAAAGGCTATTCAACGCAGTGCACGGTCTTGCGCTAAACAGTTGTGACGTACAGGTGAGTCAGCAATGTTGCATGTAGGATTTGTACCTGAGGAACACCCGCTAAGACAATGTTATATGCACATACCACTGCAGAAGGACAACTCACGTTATGAGTGTGCTTTTGCACCGCATGTGTCATTTGAAAACAGCCGCCTGGTGTAATAACAGAGGGTTTGCCCTTCAAGGCACAACGTGGTTTTGGGACAGTGCAAAGTGTGAAGGAACCATTTGCACTCTTTGTGTTGCATAGGCACACATGCCCCTTTAGTTGACCTGAGCCCACATCTATAATTCTCACTGACAATACCACTTGATTTCCGCATATCTGAAGAGTTCTCAGGACTGCATTGATTCCACACTCCAATTGGAATCTTCACTCATGATACTTTTTAAAAATCCAGCAGTGTCAGCTGTGCAGCCACTGAGCAAACCATCTTATACTACCTGAGGAAGGCGGAAGCTGAAACGTTGTAGTAGAAATGTTGACCACATGGAAAAAGTTTGCCGGAATGACTTAATTTCACTGAGTGCTAATTGGCCTTCATGACGCATGTTTGTGTTCCAGGAAGGTTGTCTGTAAAATTTGTTGAAAGCAAAAAGCTTGAAAGAATGTGGATAATCATCAGATTTGGAGGCAGCTGTATGCTAGTTTTGCTATTCACAAATCAGGTGTAAACATTCTTTGCATATTTCAATTCAGCATGTTGCAATGTACAAAGGCCTGAAATTGAGTTAGTGACAAAATGTGCAAAGCGATCTGAACAGTTCTGGTAATTCACAGAAGGCGAATTTTAGATTCTTCTAACAAATTTGCGAATGACCAATATAATAAGCATTCTTAAATAGTGATTTGTTGCAGAATTAAGAAATTGCAGTCGCAAAGCACCATGAACTCATAGCAGGTGACAATCATACAAAAATTACAAATTCGTTTAAAATGTATTTAAACTATCAGAGTACATTTCCACTCTGACTTGTTTTGTTCTGTGATGATTTGTGGTGCATATCACAGACAAATAATGAAAAGGGAGTAGCATAAATAAAATGACTATATTACATATAACTATACCAGATGCTGGGAATACTAATTAGAAAATGCAAACCATAAACAATGCCAGGCAGGTACTTGAAGTCTGTGTTGTGTAATTATGATCCTTTGGCTTAAATATCCCTAGACTTTACTGTGAATGGCCACCATGTAAAAAGCCATTGCGTAAACCATGAAGTACTTTACAAAGGATGCAATACACCACACAACAGTCCTTCTCATTAAATAATTTCATACGAGAGATGCAACGACCTTTCCACGCCTGTTCATCTTAATTAATAATGTGACTACCAATGCGATGTTTATTGCCATTTTGAACAACCAAGAATCCCTTCACTGACCATTACTTTAAGACTGAGAACACAGACAGGGTACAAGCATAGTTTCATGAAAAACTTCCTGTGAGGGAACATGCAGCAAAATTCGAAGAATATACAAAACCACAATGTTTATTATTATGATATAAAAAAAAACTTGATCAAACACCACTGGAAGGTCTGGGTTCTTTGCTGTGCCGTGTTTGAGATGGTGTGGATGTGTCACATCGGTAAACTTACTTTTTTGTTTTGCAAGTTTTATCTTTACAATATATATGGTTTTACTCTCTTCCTCATCTGTGGCAGGTGGGAAGTCTGCATAGCCTGTGTGCAAATAAAGGGGGTGATTCAGACTATGGCGGACGGCGGAGGCCGTCCGCCATAGTACCGCCGCCAAATGACCGCACCGCGGTCAAAAGACCGCGGCGGCCATTCAGACATTTCCTCTGGGCCGGCGGGCGCTCTCCAAAAGAGCGCCCGCCGGCCCAGAGGAAATGCCCCTGCAACGAGGACGCCGGCTCAGAATTGAGCCGGCGTAGTTGCAGGGGTGCAACGGGTGCAGTTGCACCCGTTGCGTATTTCAGTGTCTGCAAGGCAGACACTGAAATACTTAGCGGGCCCTCTTACGGGGGCCCCTGCCGTGCCCATGCCATTGGCATGGGCACGGCAGGGGCCCCCAGGGGCCCCGCGGCACCCCCTACCGCCATCCTGTTCATGGCGGGTTTCCCGCCACGAACAGGATGGCGGTAGGGGCTGTCAGAATCCTCATGGCGGCGGAGCGCGCTCCGCCGCCATGAAGGATTCCCCTGAGCAGCGGTAAGTCGGCGGGAGCCCGCCGACTTGCTGCTTCTGACCGCGGCTGAACCGCCGCGGTCAGAATGCTCGTGGGAGCACCGCCAGCCTGTTGGCGGTGCTCCCGTGGTCGGTGGCCCTGGCGGCCACCGGCCGCCAGGGTCAGAATGACCCCCAAAGTTTTATTTAGCATAGTATGTGAGAAATTGAGTTATTGGTTGAATGTGGTGTGAGCCCTGGCCAAGCAGCAATCACAAATTCTGTCATGGTAAGGAACCAGCAAATCCCAAATTAACCTGTGCTCACCCTCTTGCAGCTTGGCACAGAGTAGCCAGGCCTAGTTGAAGGCAAGTGTAACGTATTTGTGCAACACTTCAAACAGCAAATCAGTGAAAACATCACACAAAAAGGATCCCACACCAGGTTAGAAAAATAGAACTTAATTTAATAAAACAAACAAGACCGAAACTACAAAGTTTCAGATGTATCAAAGGAAATTACCCATTCTCGGTCTATGGGAAAATGTGTTGGTATATATAACGCATAAAATCCAGAAACGTCTTCAGCAAATACAAAACGCCTCCGCCCGCCTCGTCCTCGACATACCCCGCAAAAGCCACATCTCAGCCCACCGGAGACACCTGCACTGGCTTGCCGTCAACAAAAGGATCACCTTCCGGCTCCTCACCCACGCACACAAAGCCCTCCACAACAAGGGACCCGAATACCTCAACCGTCGCCTCAGTTTCTACACGCCCACCCGTCAACTTCGCTCCGCTAACCTCGCAGTCGCCGCCGTCCCTCGCATCCGCCGCACCACGGCAGGTGGGAAATCCTTCCCTTACCTTGCGGCCAAGACATGGAACTCCCTCCCTGGCAACCTCAGGACCACCCAGGACCACCCTGCATTCCGGAGGCAGCTCAAAACCTGGCTCTTCGAGCAGCAGTAACCCCCCTCCCCTAGCGCCTTGAGACCCCCAAGGGTGAGTAGCGCGCTTTATAAATGTTTTTGATTTGATTTGAACCCAAAGATCCAATAAGTAGAACTTGAATTATGGCTTTTTTAAAGAATATCAAAAACAAACAGGAGAGGGCTAGTACATCGGGAGTGTTAAGAGGTAGTTGGTCCGGTGTACGGTACTCCCATCAAACTTCAAAAAGCCAAAGGTTACACAGTTCCAGACAGTGAGTTATATATAAATGCAGTGAATAGAAAATAGATCCTGTGAGTCTGCTTTCTTTAGAACAAGATTGGTGAGTGAGGGTAAGGATGTTTTTTTTACAAATATGACAGGTACATGCCCATTGAACACGCTCCTGTATTAAAGTTGATAAATTCATTTAAGGGGACAAAGCTCTTTGTGGATTGTGGCATTCAACATGAATGTGTCTTCTTTAGGACAATGGGCTTATCAGTTGATGGACCTGCATTTGCATCATCTTATTGACTGCTGGCATACATCCTAAATCTGGCACCAGAGTGTGTTGCATCATCTCTTCTGGTAATGTGAGAATTGTTTTCTGACTTCTTCCTTGTCTACTCATAGATGCCTCATACTATTTTGCAGTTAGGTAGTTCTTTTTGCTGTAACAAATATTTTCCCACCTTATCGTAACTGTTCAATACTGCTTTAGATGTTTCCCACAGAGGTTGATGATCTTGGATAATAATCTAGTATTTTATTTATGTTTCATTGTTGAATCTGGGTCTTTTCTTGCTGTATTGCCAACAATCTGATCTTCTTGTGCTGATGCTTCCAGCATTAGCATATTCAGCTTTTCTGTGACAACATCTTTCTATGAATCCCCTTCTCCTCCTGTATGGCTGTTGTGCATCGTACGAACATTTCTAATAGGTCTTGTCTCCCTGATCCACTGTAGAAGGGTTCTCATGTAGTGATTTCTTTGTGGCAGTAGTCTCACTTTGCTGATGCCATCAGTAGCAGTCAATGACTCAGACGCAATTTTCAAATTTACAAATTGCAAATTGTTTTGCGAATACAAAGATAAATGAATCACTCTTTCATAAGCCAATGCACGCATTTGTACAGTTTAGTAATTCTCAGTTTGCGATCTGGGAAAAGTCACAAATTACACATCACTACTTTTTCATATTTGTGGCTCGTACTCCTGTCAATAGCAGGAGCAAATCAGTTTTCAGGTTCACAATAGAGAGGGATCAACTCCATGTTAGCTGTGGTGTATAGAAAATGCTTTCTCTGTGGAGAACAATCTTTTCTTATGGAGACAAAATGTTCAAATGCAGTTTAGTGACCTGGCTGCATTCAGTACATTACTTCTGTGTGTATTTATGCCACAAATCTGCACAGTATCAGAATGCAAAAAAGGGGGCGGGGCGTGGTTTACAATAGTTACAATGTAAAATTGTTTATAATGGAAAGAGGAGTACTGAAGTGAAGCTTACAGGCAGGCTTGGACAACAAAGGAAGTAACAGAACTTCAGAAGAATAAGCAGGTACTGTGGAAGGAGAGGCAGAGTTAAGAATACAGGTTTCCTACTGATTATCCTGCCTGAAGTATTTCTTGTAGAAAGGATGTTTATCTACTTCCAGGAGTGGAGAAGGAATGAATTCTGACAGATCACGAATGAGATCTTATATCTGATAAAAGGTGTAGAGTAGAACTTCTTGTTATATATTCCTCTCCTTCCTGCATTTCATGAGTTCCAATCTGGTGCATGTTGTACATGTTTCAATGGAAGTTTTAATCTTAGATGCAAGGCACTGTGATCTTAAATGAGATGATGTATGCTTTTGATCAGTGGGCTTATCAGTGTGAGCCTGTGATAATTGTGAAGAACATTGATTAGATCTGCTGCAACATCAAGAATGTTCTTCAGTGCAGTCTGGTTTGTCTCAGAATGTTTATCAGCAAAGCATTGTCTCCATTAGCATAGGTAAGAGCCACATCTTGGGCAGTAGTTCCAGTGTCCACTTGTGCAGGAAGGACTTGGCTCCATGGATTACGGGAACAAATGGTGTGAAGTAGCTGTCATTTTTGTCCACCCTCCCTCTTCCCCCCTGGAAGCAGAAGTTGGTTTCACCTTAAAATCCCAGGGGACTGTCACTTTTGCTAAGTTAAGGGTGCAACCATTATGATTCACCTATGTACATTAGTGCATTCATTCTTCTGGAAATTCAGGAAAGTGTGAATTGTGAAAGTTTTCAATTTCCTTCCTTTCTTTTGCAAACGGTGCAAAAGGTTTATGAACAATAATATTTTAAGCCATAGTTAAACTAAGCATGCTCCTTACAATCTGTTCAAACAAAGAAAACTCACTTTACAATGACTTTAAGAAACTATTGTTTTTTTCTTGGTCAAAGTGCAAATGTTACAGAGTGATCTCAAATCTGAAAAAAGGTTTTTGTCACTGAAGATTAAAGAAGTATTCAAAGTCAAGCAATGCACTGAAATATGGTGAAAAAGAAATACATTTTACAAACTAATGCTTTGCCTTTTGAAAATCCTGATTTGATGCACAGCACTGTGGTCATGGATTGTTAGTCCCTTTAACCTTTGATGACCACACATGGTTCTGTATTGGGATTCACCCACTGCATGAGGCTGCCCACCCCTTAGCTAAATGCCAGCTCCAAAATATTTGTTGTAATTCATGGTTTTTTGCAGGTATCGCTAGTATGACAATATCTTCCCTTGATAAGCTACTGCGGCTAGTTTATTGGTGGTATGTCTTGACAAGAGATGATGATACAAGGCTATGCCATGCAGAATCTGTCCTTGTGCGACTGGTTTACTTGTGAGTACATGGTAAAAAAGATAAAGTGATAAATTGATATTTGGGTATAATGTGTATTTGGTAGCGAAATATGTATATCAACGAGCTGATATTTTGCAAGAAACTCATTGCATTTAAAGCAGACATTGTAGTGATAGTACATTTGCACGAAACCCTTGCCTGTGAACCTATTTGGAAGGGTAAGAGTGTAAAATGAAAACAAGTGAAATGTTAATGCATAGATGGTTGCCATAGTATATAACAGGCCATGGAAATTGTCATTTTCTTAAATGCCTGTATTGTTTGGTTTTCAACATCATGGGAATATCTGCTGCAAAATTAACCATTTTACAACCATTATCTCAAATTATCTTAGGGTGAATGGGTCTGCAATCTTCCTGGGAATGGTCAGGTTTAGTTGGCACACTATGAAAGTAATGAATATTCCATGATGCCCCTGTTCAGAACATATGGCTTTCATTAAATGTATATAAGAATGTGTTGTAAAATGCATTACTTCACCACATTTTGTTTTCAAAAATATCTTATGTACAGAATGCCATTGATCCTCCCGTAAGATTATGGATCTCACTCACTTTTCTTGTTTGCTGGCTGCAGTTCGGGAAAAGATTGCACCACACCATTTTCAAAGATCAGAGGTGGCCAATACTCACCACATACACATAACCTTTCTCATAGTACACACTTCAGCCCTTTCTCGCAATGCTGTCCTACAGCCATCCCATATCTAGCAGTGCCTTCTCTAATACTGCTCTCTTCTACTAGCCTCCCCCCCCCCCGACCTCCAGGAAATTTGTAAGTTGGACGGTCTGCATACAACATACTGCACTTCGGATAAAGATATGGTGCAAACAACATGAATATTACTATAAAAGTATAAGGATTTCGTGCCACACAAAATCGAGATGTTTGTTTCCAGGTTTTCTTCTTTTTTAACAAAAGGCAAACTCTTTTTGGCCATCAGTAAATCCTTCAAAAAATGGTTGAAAAGAAATTCTCAGCTGTTTAAAGCTTAGATATTACAATCGTGGGCAATAAGGAGCAGGATACTCGGAACACATTTAGAAGTCGGTTCCTTTTTAGGCCTGACTGCTAACAATGTCAGCTGTATGACAAGCTCATGTCATCATCATCCAAAACATACACACATATAAGCTTTGGATCCACCTTTAGTCAATCGGGTGTTTGTGTCAGCCCCTTTTTGGCATTGTTTCACACCCATTTTTGATCAGGTCAGATGAGCATTTAAGTCTCACATTTTGCTGTTGGCTATTCATTGTGTTAAGCCAAATGAAAAGTCCATGTGCAGCAATGGAGGTGCATTTGTGCATTTAAAGGTGTTTTCAGACTTCTCTCTTGCTTCCCCAATTGTGATTTTGCATCGAAATGCAATTACATATGTAAATGTTTTTCTGACCGTAAATGTAATTAATGCTGTTAAAAGTATTTTCACTCTTTTGATGATGTTACACCATGAAGATTTGCACATTACTATGATTTTTCTCCTACATGTGATACCAACATGCTGCATACTTTGCACGGATAGGCATGTTGCAGATAAAAGCCATTGGGCAGCTAGTAACGATTTTTGCTCCTAAATGTGTTTTGCACTTAAAAGTAGTTCCATACATCGCACACACACACACACACACACAGAAATGTGAATAGATTTATTGCTGTGTCTCTGTGCAGCCTGTTGCGTTCTGTGCTTCATATGTTTGTGCATGTTTTAGTCAACAAACCTATGGTGCCACTGCTTATTATTTCGTAAGCTTGAAGCACTGGTGCCATGCAACACTGACAGCCTGGGCAATAACAAAATAAATAATAGACATGGGAGGTATGAAAATAGTTCTGTTGCAGAGAAGCTCAACACAGTACAAATAGTCTGTGTGTATTGTGCATGCCTGGGGTTGGATGCATTAGTGCATGAAAGCCAAACTGATTGGCTTTGCCAGTGCTTACTCTAGAGTTAAAATGGTTGATGCAAGGGTGGCTAAAGGGCACTCTATAATGACAATTGAAAATGAATGCTAGAGCACCAAAGAGTGCACACACTCCTGCTGTGGTGAGTGTGCACATGTGAATGCCACTGCTCTGTTATTTCAAAACAGACTCTAGTCTCTCCTCCTTGCCTTTAGACAAATAGGACTTGTCATTTATGTCCTGTCTTAGTCCTGCCTATCTCCGTGAGAGACAGTACAGCTGTGTTACATGATTCATAGCCTCCCCTCACCTGAGCCAGCATAGCATGTCAGGCTGAACAAATGATAAGAGGAATCTTGCTGCACTTTGGAGTCAAGAGGAAAGCACTGGTTTGGATAGTTGTGTTCTAAACCTGAGTATCCAGGTCTAACTCATAAAGCATATTTCGTGAGTAGTTTTCAGCAGTAAGACGTGCTGACTCATAGAAAACATGAGTAAGTAACCCTTAATACTTGAAATTAATGAGAAAGACACACCTAAGTCTGGAATAAGACACATCTCCCTAAAAGGCCAAATGTGGTTTGATGCAACCACATCTCAGCACCTTCATGAGGCTTGCTGCTTTGGTAGTGAGTGCGGTTATGGCATACAATTAAGTCAACTAGGCATTCTTCTGTGTATACCTCAAGAGGTAAACATTCAGCCATTTTTTACCGCAAACATACGTTTACAGTTTAAAAATGGCTATCTCAATTAGGGCCCAGATTTAGTTTTGCTATTTTTTAGTGAATCAGTCCCTGAGTTTGATGGATACAATTCCTGAATTGATTGAAATTTACTATGAAACTCTTCAAATTTGAGAAAGAAAAGTACTGCAACGTTGCAAACAAACCCCATACATCTTCCTTACATGAGTGTTATCTTACACACCTGAAAATGATGTGATCATTTGTACTGCATGTTAATAGGGTTATTTAATTTCTCTAGAACCGTGGCTCAAATGTCACCAGTTTCTTGGCAAGCTCTCTACTCTGAGGATATATGGTGGGAGGGCACAAAAATGCAGTCTGGCCTAGGTTTATAAAACTATCATGCAACCCAGCACAGCACCCAAAGTTTCTGCTCTGCTATGCATGAGAGGGAGTGAGAAGGACAGCATTATATCAACAGAGATATGGGGGGCGTGGCCAAGATGGCGACCGGAGCGGCAGCATAAACTGCAGCTCCTATCCCTGGGCGCACAATTATCCTGTTAGAGGTGCCCTGGCCCACCTTTCATGGGGAACGACAGACGCTTAAGGTGCCGCCTGGGGGCTGCATCGACGCCCGCAGCTGAAGACGAAGTACTGCCGCCGATTCAGCGTGCGGCATGCACCCGGCCGGCCGCGGCCTGCATCCACTTCGGAACCTGCACGCTCGCTGCGTGCACTACGCAAGATCCCCCGCGACCCGTAGCTGGTGCTCGGGTTCGCGCTGGGCCGGTGGAGCGGGCCACCGGTGATCTGGCCTCGTCGGGGCGCGTGGATCGAGCGCCAGCCCGAGAGGGTCACCCTGGAGTGGCGGCACCGGCCGGGTCTTCCCTGCTGCGATGCCGCCCCTCTCGGATCAAGTCCTGCCAGAGCAGGCTTGCCCGAGCTTCATCCCTCGGGGGAGACAGCCGCTGGAGACATCGGTGTCCCGGCTCTCCCCCGTTCACCGGAGGCTGTGCTACGCACCGCGGCCGGCCTGGAGGCTGGGTCGCGCAAATAATATTACAGCGCGGCCTAACAAGCTGCGGCCGCCATTTTCAATTTTGAATCCTCGCCCGGCAAGGATGTTGGACTCTGCTATGCCGGCTCCACCAATAAAGGGGTACATGCTGCAAGGAGATGGACCGCATCGGGGCGGCGACCCTGAGGAGGCACTTTGTGGCGCAATCGTGTTATGGAACTGATTCGTGGCGCTCCCACGCCCTGCATGGTGCGGCCCGCGGGAGCCGGCTTGCAATCTCAAGCACCCTGGGCTCAAGGATTGTGCTGGATTGCCTGATGTGATCGCCCAAACGTGCCGCCCTGACAGAGATTGGTTTGCGGACATACAGCTTTTTCACGGCAGTCCCTATTATCCAGATCTCCGCCTAATATTGAATCGCGCTTCACCTCAGGAGGGGTGAGGTAACAAGAACACAGCTGACGGACAGGAGCAAAGCGTACAACGGGCTCGGTCGACTGTAAGAGGTGAGCCTTTCGGTGACATTTATCGAGTCGCAGTGCACTGCCGTGCTAGTTATCCTCCTGTGACCCAAGGCAACCGGAACAGTTATAACCTCTGACAAACTCCGGAGTGTACCGCCCTCTCCCCACTAGCATCATAAATCCCTACCAGCATCATGACTTCCAGGCTTTGCAAGGAATGGTCCACGCATTAGACTACTAATCTCCAATATCACCGTCCTGCCTCTGCCTCACTCGGCCTCAACACCCAGGCCGGACTGGTGTGACGCCTGACTCGCCTACACTCATTGCTTTGTGTTTACTTGTTGTGTTAAGGTCCACGTATTCCTGCACTTGCCAAATGGTCAAGCCAAAGACCTCACGAGCACCTCTGGGCAAAATGGACCACACTACCTCATTCCCCTCAGAGGCCCACGCCACTACGCAAGTGGCCTTGCAGAAGCTGGAACTCACCTTACAATCACATACACACAATTCGAAAAGATATTGCAAGCTATTCTAGACACTAAGACCACCCTGGAAACTAAGATAGGCTCGGTAACAGAAGATCTCAACATACTTCGTACTGATCAACACGCACTGGCCGACAGGGTGTCCGGACTTGAAAAAGACACTGCAATCCTTCCCCGCTCTGTGAAAGATCTCCAATAGCAACTAGCGCATCTATCAACAGAAGTGGACTCCTTAAAACGCAGGGCTGAGGATGCAGAGGGCAGGTCCCGTCACAATAACATTCGGTTGGTGGGGTTCCCTGAACATACTGAGGGCCTAAGCGCTGAATTATTCATAGAGCAATGGCTCAAAGACACAATTCTTAAAGACAATATCCCGAAGTTCTTCTCCGTTGAGAGGGCTCACAGGATCCCCGGCAGACCCCCCTCACCTGGCTCACAACCAGGCCCACTTATAGTAAGACTCCTTAACTATCGAGATAGAGATCTTATTCTACAGCTATTCCACAAATCTGGCCCGATAAGCTTTGAAAATGCGGTGATTACAGCTTATAAGTACAGAAGAAGCGAAATTCTTTCTACCGTGTTAAGACATGCCTCCACAAACACAGCATCAAGTATGCGCTGATGTTCCCAGCCAGACTCCGGGTGCAGGACGACACTCGTTCTTTTTTTTTCACCACTCCGGAAGATGCCTGGACTTGGCGGCATGCCAAGGGTCTGGCTGACCCGCTAGACACAAGCACTCTGGATAATAGACCTTTCTCCACTCCGGGTCGAAGGCAACGCAAAAAACAGGGGGCTAAAACCTCGCCTGAACAGGCACAGACCGAACGCTCCCGGCTCCTGCTGGCCACATCTAGATTCGTTAACGCATCGCCCACTGCCTTATCCACACAAACGGACGTGGATCTGAAACAGGATGTAAACTCTGACTCATCGGAGTCCACGCGGGGTCCTTCCCTCACACAACACGCAGCGGACAACATCTGATGAGCAGTTAAGTTCCACCTATTCCCGCTCTCCGGATGCGTTGGTATGACTCCCCCTATCTCTGGCTGCTTAGTGGCTAATGGGCGCCACTATTGTTTCCTCACTGCGGTGCACGGCCCGCGTGCGTCCCCCGGGCGGCGTACTTTGTTCTTTGCACCATAAGTAACCCGGGTAGGGTAACTCCATGACTCTGCACCAATGCCCTCTGGCACCCCCTGTTCCATATGGACCATTCTCTCACACCGGCAATCGCCGGAATTGTTTTCTATCTTTTAGTAATTCAATTGTTGTTATATTTCGTTTTAGAGTACACCTCTTTATTTGGTGGCTGGTTTTATCACAGGCTAGTTAACTGTAAATGCGGCAGCAAACGTACATATCATATCTACTATAGCAATAGGATTACAGCTCACAATATAGTAGTCATCGACTGGCCAATCTTAGCGGGTAAGCGTCACAACATTTTCATAATGGGGGTGGCAGATACTCACTCCTCCGGCTACACGAAAGCCACAAAAATATTATGGCCACCCAAACGCACCGAGGTATCTTGAAATATAAGATACTCACATGGAATATTAGAGGTATGGCAACCCCACGGAAATGTCAAAGGGTCTATGCCTTTCTCAAGAGGCATCAAGTACATATAGCTCTATTACAAGAGACACATCTCTCTAAATCCACGCTGGAAAGCACACATTCAAAATGGAAAGGTCAATTGCATGGCACCACTTCTTCTTTTTTTTTTTTCCCCCGTGGAGTAGCCATTTGGATTGCTCCTGGGGTCCCATTTGCCTTATCTCGCACACAGTGGGACCCAAATGGTAGACATGTGATACTCGAAGGCACCCTTGACGGGTCCCCTTTAGCCCTGGTTGCACTGTACTCCCCAAATGGAAATCAACGCGATTCTTTATCCACGCTCTCCACCGGTAATCTCAGCGACCCCACACTAGAGTGCATGTGGGGGGGTGACTTCAACAGTGTCCTGAACACTCAAATAGACCGCTTGTTTCCCGCACTCACCACAGCCCCTTCCAATCGCGCCTCACAAGCTCTAGCAAGCTGGGCATCAAACAACGGCCTGAGGGATGTATGGAGGGTGAGCCAACCCACCCACCGCGAATATTCTTACTACTCCCCCGTACATAAGCTACATACCAGAATAGATATGATCTTTGTATCTGCAACCGTAATTCACAAAGTATGCATGTCCGAATACCTAGCGCGCACTATATCAGACCATAACCCTTTATGCGTAACAATGGCTTGGGGCCACATGCACACTCATATACCAACATGGCAATTGCAGCCAGAAGCTCTTTTAGACCCCTCCTTTCAAACAAATATGTCCAAAAGACTAGCTGATTACTTTCTATTGAACAAAAACACAACCTCATACCGCGCTATTGAGTGGGATGCCCACAAAGTGGTGATACGTGGACAAGGCCTTGCGGCCACGGTGGGGGTAAGAAAAGTACTCACCAAAGAATTACAAGATTTGGAGATAAAACTCCCCAGAGCAGAGAATGTGATCGCCAGTGAGGAGTCCACACTAACAACATTGAACTCGCTTAGGGCAGCCCATAAGGAAGCAGACAACAGATTAAGCAAACACTACTATAGGCATTACATGGCAAGACAAAACGCTGAGGGAGACAGGTCGGGCAGACTATTAGCTTGGCTGAACCGCCAGCCTTCGCAGCCAACACCCATTGGTGCGATACGTTTAAACCCCAATGTCATTGTTAACACTCAGGCAGGCATCAACAACGCCTTTTCTACATACTATCTTACCCTTTACACGTCCCCCCTCCCCCGGAGCAGCACCTCACTGACATACTACACCTTGTCTCTCAAAACCAACTTATCCTCGATAATACCGTTACTCTGGATGGCCCTATTACTATTGAAGAGCTACGCCTAGCTCTGTCGCAAATGGCACGCAGCAAAACCCCCGGTTCAGATGGTCTACCGGTAGAATATTTTAACTCCACGCTATCCATCTCCTACACCCACTCATAGAGGTATTCAACAAAGCACACCACAACTTACAATTGCCTGACTCTATGCGCGAGGCTTTTATAGTCATCCTCCCAAAAGCGGGCCGCGACCCTCTCGATGTTAAATCGTACAGGCCTCTCTTCCTACTCAATACAGATTGCAAATTATTAAGGAAAGTACTTGCAAATAGGCTCCTCCCCTACCTACCAAGCTTGGTACATCACGACCAGTCCGGCTTTATTCCTGGTAGAAGTACCTTCTTAAGTATCAGAAGACTCCTACACATAATGCATAGCAATACAAACACTGAAGCGGTGGCCCTCTCCCTAGATATTGAAAAAGCGTTTGATACGCTAAGCTGGAATTATCTCCTATGTACACTCAAAGCGTTCGGTTTCGGTCCCGGCTTCATCAGCTGGATCAAAACGCTCTACTCCATGCCCACAGCCCATGTCAAAAATAGTTGCACTATCTCTGAAGCATTCCCTCTAGGTAGAGGCACCAGACAAGGCTGCCCACTATCTCCTTTGCTATTCGCTATTGCCATGGAACCATTAGCAATTATACTACGCAGCTACGCACACATATGGGGCATTCCGGAGTCTAACACTTATCACATTATATCCTTATATGCAGATGATGCCCTAATATACTTGCGTAACCACTCAGCCTTTATGGTACAGGTACTGCAGCTGCTGGACTCCTTCGCCCTCTCCTCTGGTCTGCATGTCAATTGGTCCAAGTCAAGTATCTTCCCTCTTACCTTTATCCCGATTGACCGCCATATGGCACTGCCACAATATAAACTACAGTGGTCACACACAACCTTTAAATATCTCGGAGTGCAGATCTATCACTCTATTACAGATCTAAAAGAGGGCAACATTAACAGGGTACTCTGCTCCACCCGCAGCTCAATACCTTTTTGGAGCTCGCTCCCCCTATTCCCCATGGGTCGGGTAGCGATAGCCAAGATGCTTATCCTTCCAAGGCTTTTATATTATTTTACTGCCCTCCCGTTGTGCCTACCACGCTCGTTCTTTAGCAAACTGCAATCAATATTAACCGACCTACTCTGGGGCAAAGATAGACGCCGAGTAGCGTTGACTATAACACAACACTCGCAGGAGACGGGTGGGCTGGGCATGCCTAACTTCGAAAGATACTACGCAGCTGCTCAATTATCGTTGCTATCCACATGGCTTCAAGATACTCCTTCCGCTGAAAGCATAATGTTGCAGACATATATAGTCCTGCAAAAGTTGCTGTTTACAATGCTATCTGGCCCTCCCCCCCTACTCCCAAAACTAATACTGTTGGAAGCAGCTCGCTTTTGTTGGCGCAGATACGTCCAAAGCAAGACTCTCTCTCCCCCTTATTCACCCTTGCTACTGCTGTTTCAATTGCCGGGCATCCAAACCTTCTCAACACACCATGACACGCGGGAAATAAACACACTGAAGGTGGGCGATTTATATTCTAGCTCCGAGATGCACACCTTTGCGGAACTGGTGTCTGCCGGAGTGATGCACAACGGGGCCTTCCTGACATACAGTGCCATTAAGCGGCTACTTAACAACCTCTGAGGTGTCGCCAGCGCTGTGCCTCCTGAGTCCCCATTACTTACCATCATCCTAACCATAGGTAGCACAAAAGGCATTATAACTAAATTATATAAAGCATTGCTAGCGGCGGTTTGTACCACCCTGCCGCATGCTAAGGCACGTTGGGACTCTGTCCTCCCCTCACCACTACCACAAAAGACCTGGATCGCAGCTCTTGCAATGATCAAATCAATATCCCGTAATCCTCGCCTGCGTTATACCCAATTCAGCTCTATTCACCACTCATATTTATCCCCAGCCCGCATCCAAAGAATATATCCGAGCACAACCCCGACATGCCCAAGATGCGCTACCCCGGCAGCTGACTTTTACCATATGGTTTGGAGCTGCCACTCAATAAACTTGGCCTGGCACCTCGTTACGGACGTCACAGCAGACATCTCATCCCACACTCTGTTGCCTACGCCAGACTCCTGCTTACTTGGCATACGCCACCGCACCCGAGCGGATAAACAGATCACAGATTCATAAATTTAGCATTCGTTGTTTTCAAACGACTAATAGCAACGGACTGGAAAACTCCACACGTCCCTTCCCACTTGTCTTGGCTTTGTGACTTACATAGCCGAGCGCAGGCTGAAGCCCAGACACTCCACACATTGCAACACAAGGGTCTCATTCAGGAGGGCCCCGAAGTTTGGGACACTTTTGTGGTGGCAATAGAAGCCAAGGATGACATGTACCCCCGTGAACGGGGCACCATACATACCCGTCACAGCTCTGGTTGACACCGTCAGCACGCTAATTAAGCTGCCCCAATCTCACTCATTCTCACTCATACTCACTATCAATATCCTCACCCCTCCCCACAATGCAATTTCGCAACACACTAGGACACTTTCTCTGCGGTCAAGTCTACATGCAACCCATACCTAGATCACTTAATATTACTCTTGCAGAAAATAACCTGGGAGGAGAGATCCGGGGTAGTAAGGGTGAAAGGCGCCGCACTTCTAGGCAGTAAACATATAATATCTTATTAAGTACAAACGTACAAAGCAAAAGTCTGGTGCAAACTGGCCGAGTGCCTTACTACCCGATAGGCACCAAACGGGTACTAGGAGTACCCCAGGACAAAATGGGACAAGAAGGCCACAGCACACAGAATGTAATGTCCAACAGTATAGCAAGAATACGTGTTCCTGGTGACGTATTGCAGGTAACAGGAAATATGAAGTTGAAGAAAGTCTCAAGTCTTTTTTGCAGATGATGTCTTTATTAGTAGGTGTTTAGAGATGATTGTGTCATCATGGAGAAACAGCCAACACGTGTTTCGTCACAAAAGTGACTTCATCAAGGCTGCAAAACAGTAAAGAAAGCAAAATTTGGGCATATATGTGTGTATGGAATCTAATGTGCGCCAGTCAGGTGACTGTGTGAGGAAGATTCCAAATCCAGAGAAAGTGACTAGTAGTGAGCATGTAGTGAACACGGCATACACGATAAGTGTAAAGTGATAGGGACCCAAACTATAAAAAGTGAAAGTGACCAGCGAACCACTGTGGTCAATTAATTTCAACTGTGACCAGAAAACTCAGAAAGATTGAGTCTAAAGTGCTGTGTAGCTAGAAACCGTGTTGTCAACACGCCTGGTATGAAGTGAACTATACTGGATGAGAGAGTGGTGCAGGACTGAAAGAGGCCAGAGAAAGAAAGAGAGTAGCAGACATAGAAACATGTGAGAGAGGACGGGCTTGAGCAAAATGTGAGACTAAGGTAGACTATGAAGACAGGAGTAGATAGATTAGTCTTGCCCTGAATCCTGTCAAACCCTGCAAAACACAATCCACACCTCAGTTGTCACCCCGTCTTATTCACACATATTAGCTGTACCCCTTCTTTCCTCTTCCCCCACCTACTGTTGGGGATTGCCTATACTAGCAATGACATTAATAACGATTAGCTGCATCTTTAATTGGCAATTAGTTAATACATAGTTTTCAAGCTGAATGCTGCTTTATTTTTTTATTTTTTTTCATGTTGTTTTATATTTGCTTTTTTCGTTTTTCTCCGTTCCTTTTGACACCTTATTGCGTAATAAGGCTGTGCAAGTTTACATAAGTAAGCAAATGGATCGCAAAATTATTAACAGCCAATGTACTGTTGTGTGAATGTTACTATTAATAAACAGATTGAAAAAAAAATATCAACAGAGATATGGCACTATCCTTCTCTTTCCCTAGTGCTGCCAGAGCATTACGCAGCTTAGTGCCATGCGCACACCTTTGTGTCAAAGTGCAAAGGAGTCTGTGTAAGACCAGCATAGGTTTTATTTTGGAAAGGTACCTTTACAGTAAAATAAACTATGCTTAGACTGACTTTACACCTATTTCTATTTTTATGTGCGCTGCACAGTGTGGCACACATGCAAAGTCAGAAACGAAAGGAAAAATGAAATCATTTCTCCTTTTAACATCAGCTTTCACGTGGTGTTAATTTGGGGATAAAACCCTCTCTACTATTGTTAGTAGATAGGGTTTTGCTTAAAAAACAATGAGTGGTAGCACGGGAATGCCCATATACCACCCATGGAACACCCACTTGACATAGAGACACAAAGCAGAGCATCATGCTGGTTTGCATTACTTTGTTTCACAAGCCAACACAAATACCAACTAGCGTGGATTTGTAAATCCCCCAAAAAGATTTTGCAATGTGGTCTGCACTTAAAAAGTAACACAAACCTGACGCAAAACCTCTGTAAATCTGAGCCAGTCTGCGTTTTTTGTACTCTACGTACTTTGCGACCTGTGGTTCATTTTATGATGAGACTGGTGTACTGTGTCACAAAACAAGAGCTGTCTTAATCTATTCAGTTATCTCCAGATATGCAATTTAGATGTTCCTGAAATCGGTGAAAGTCAGCTGGAAAAGCATTGCCAGCCCGCACTCACTTATACAAGTATAAGGAGCAAATTCAGTGTAAAATGTGGTGCAAAATATGCTGAATTCAGTTGGTTCTGCAATAGTAAAGCACAAGTGGCAATATCTAAAGTACTAAGCGAGTTAAAAAAGCTGTGACTCGTCAACCATTTGAACCCTTTTCTAAAACTATATATTTTTATATAAAATGTTACGCAAAATGTCCCCATGCCCTCTTGAATGAGGAATAATAATAGTAATAATAATAATAACAATAATATTAATAATAACAATAAATTACTGTTTATGAAAACCAGTCACCATTTCTTTTAATTCATGAACACCAATGCACACTCCTCAAAAGCCCGAACCGCCTCCCTCCTGTTGCCTCACATACAGATGCAGGTTTTTCTACTGCAGAGCGCTGGTTTCCTCCAAAAATCAGTGTTATTTTTTTGAGCGATGTGCGAATGGCATTTTTATAGTGGGTGCCCAAGTACTACATTTTTAATCCTGCCACTGTGATTGCTGATGATTTTTCCAGCTGACAAAGAAAGAGCTGCTGCTTCGACACAAAAGACTGGTTCAATGAGGCCACTTTTGTGAATAGTGTTTGCCTGCATAGAAAATGTTTCAGTTGACGCTTAATGGGGGTTTATATACTGAGTTTCTGGACTGTAGTTTTCAGAACATTTACCTCCCTTTTACAAAGCAGACAGGCAGCTCTTTTATTTGACCCAGGAATGAAAAATGCAACTTTATTCATATATGGCCATGAAATCTCTGTCTCGTTCTTCTTGAGTTTCTTCTATCCTGTAACATGCATTGCAGTTGGAAGTATTGATTCGATGATGGGGAAAACCATGGTTTAAAAAAAAAAAAAAATGACTTACCGTTTTCATTGCGCCATCTATCTCCCACCGCCTCCAGCCGCCTCGCTCCTCTTGTGGTGTCCCAGCATTCACTGGTGCACCAGAAGAGGCTCCCCAGCAACCCTGGCACTCCTTTCATGTTAAACATAGCATGAAAGCAGTATCAGAAATGGTTTGAGCGTCAGTGACTGCCACTCAGACGCAGCCCTGGGGTCTGTGCAGTTTCTCCAGCCTGGCTGTTTAACACAGCCAGACTGGAGAAACCTACATGCACATGTGTGTTTGGCTGATATGTGTTTGGCCGGTCTGAGACAGCTGGCCAAACACACATGCGCACTTAGGTGCCCTCTCTCCCCCTCCCCCTCCCACCTCCTGTGTCGCTGTCCCGCCCCTCCCTGTACTGGTAGCTGAGCCAGCAGATGAAAAATAAAACAATAGTGCAACTATCATTTTATTTTTCATCTGGTGGCTCAGCCACTGGGGCAACACTCTTCCGCGATTGCTGAGGAACCGTCCCTGTCTAATTTGTTGTACTTTGTGAAAGTAACTTGTGGAGTGCCTACAAACATACTCATATACCTGATAACCTTTACAAGCAATTTATCACAGTATTTTATTAGAAATAAACTGAATGTATACAAGTAATGACATGTTCACCCATTTAGAACAAATTTGCTAAACACCGGTTGTCAAAGTATTTTTAAATGTGCACATTTGGGTGACAAATTCTTTGGGCAAACTAATAATTTTGATCATGCATATAGTCATCATTGATGAACTAATGACGTTGCAATTGAAATAACATAATTGTATGGTTTAGAAGTGTGATTTATAATGTAGCATAGTTATGGTACATTTTCATGTGAGACACGATTTTATCAAAATGGATGCAGTTTCTGGAATTCGGCTTCTCTTGCTCCTGCTTATTCCCCATCCCAATCAGTGATCCGTTGCAAGTCTTCTCCCCCACAGTTTAGATGGCAACTGTCCTTCAAAAGTGTGTATTGTGAGTGAAACCATCAACTGTGTTCTCTATGCATCGTTTTGGAGGACCTTCACTGGAAGTTTTTGTGTAGGTCCGCAAAAGAATGTTTTGTATAAATCTTTCTTTAAGAAATGTCTCATGTTGTACTCTACATCCCCTGGAGAGTTAGTTATTACAAATTTGGTTTTGATATGTCCAGTGGGAGCCAACCAGGATCATGTTATCCTGAATCTGCAGTTTTGCTAATTGTTTATGTGTAAAATGTGTATAAAAAATCCCTGTCTTTCAAAGTCTGTGGGTGACTTCGCAATTTCCTCCTAAAACTCTGTTTGATTTGCTTGAGACTGTCTTTTCTCCCTAAGAATGCTGTCAGAACTCTATGAATTGGACACTTAGGGCTGGATTAGGAGCGTGGCGGTTCTCGGACCACCACACTCGTGGTGGCTGTTGGACCTCGGGGTTTGTGTCGTTCTGACTGCCACATTATTAGATTGGCGGGCAGCCCCTTCAACCTACCGCCATCTCCGCTGTGATTTTGCTCCTGATGGGCTGATGGTGGCAGAGGTCAGAATCAGGTAGGGCAGCACTGAAGTAAGCGCTGCCCTGCTGATTACGACCTGGTTCTCCACCAGCTTTTTCATGGCAGTTTCACCACCATGAAAAGGCTTGCATGGAACAGGTGCAGGGATCACAGGGGGACCTCTGCACTGCCCAGGCACTTAGCATGGGCAGCGCAGGGTTCCCCCTGCCCAGCACCCTAGCAATGCTCACTGTCTGCTGTGCAGACAGTGAGCAGTGGAAGGGTGCTGGTGCACCCTGTGGGCTGCAGCATTGCCGCCAGTTCGATTACGAGCCAACGACAATGCTGCTGTCACTTTCCCAATGGGTCTGATCAGGTGGAACCTTGGATTCCACCTGTCATCCCAGCAGGAAAGTCGTAATTGGCCCAGCAAGGAGGTAGCCAGTATAGCAGCAGCATCCCCATTAGAAGTTTGGCGGTCATCCAGCCTGTTAAACTCGTAATCAGGACCTTAGAATCTGGAGAGATTTAACTGCCTAAATATATATTATTATCCTGCTCCTGATTTTGTACTTTGTATTGAGACATTAATGGCATTTATTGCATTTTTCAGTATCACTGATATTAAGATTTCTGTAATAAAACGTTTAAAACTTATTTTTGATCTAGAACACAGCTATTGAGTGGTCACAGTTTCTATTTGATTTTACTCTGCTAACTATTTGTTAATGCTGTGCAGGGTGGTGTCTCTTCCTTCTAGGTCAACTAATACAAAATGGAGCCAAACTGACTAGGGGCTTTACACCACACCACACAGTGGGAATATGTCATTCCCGATACAATGCCTACACAGTCACACCCTCCCATACTTACCACACCTTTCTTCCAGAACTCAGATGAGCTCCCCACATAACTCACGGTAAACCCATTACCCATTACCCACTGACCTTTCGCTATAACCCATCCCTCTATTCACATCCCGATCCTTAGCGACATATTACCATCGTCCATCTCGCTGTACCGCCCCCAGGCCCTCTTGCCCCACAATGCCCTGTAACTTGGCTCTATCTCCCTCATGCTGACACATCATTACAATAATTTTCCTTTTGAATCTACACGCTCCCCCCCTCGGTCACTATTACTATTAATATTACTATTATTACTATTATTATTATTATTATTATTATTATTATTATTGTTGCTATTTTATTATTGTTCTTTTATCTATTTGATATCATAGATATTAATACAATTCATATGTATGGTTTTTCTTCTCTTCTGTTTTTCTTTTTCCCCCCACTGTTTTCTTTTACTATTCTCTCTCCTATACCTTTCCTGATTTATACTTTAGACCCCCTTACCCCCCTCTTCCTCCTTTTATTCTTACACCCCATCCTAACCATGGCCTTTCCTTATACTTCCCAGTGAATTCCTATTGGTCTCTTACCACCCCTGACCGCATCCCATTCTTATTGCGAAACATTGCGACTTATATGACTAGCAGTACATCTTTGAGAGACTCGAGGAGAAGATAATCAGGTCATCTGACTAATATTGAGTTCAACTGCTACTATAATTGAGCTATATAACGCGAACATCTTGGAGCAAATGGGTTCTTGTCCTTTTTGTTTTTCTTCTTTTTCTTTTACAAGATTGTTATAATGGAACGCCAAACAAACTTTTGTTTGTATTTGCATTGTTATATGAAAACTGTCACGGCTTTGGCAAATGACATGGATGAAGATAAGTGAGATTTAAAAATGTAAATACCCATACGCAATGTTTAAAGAAAGCAGACATGTATATTAATACTGAATCACAGAAGGTATATTTGTGATTGTCGCCTGCGCTAAGAGAAGATATGATTGGAAATAGGAATGGAATAGAATAATAGAATATTTTCTGTAAACTGTGTAATATGGTGCAATTAATAATAACAAAATACAACACAAAAAAAACAAACTGACTAGGGGAAAAATTGGGGTGTCTAAATTACTGGGGTTCTGTAAATTATTACAGAACCCACTAGAGGCTAATCTGGACACAGGTTTTATCACTTTCTCAACAACACTGTTTTACCACTGTTTTACCACTGTGTTGCAACAATCAGATATGCATATCATATGAGGCATGAAGCCTTGAGGTGGTTACAGACAAAAAGGAAGACCTTGACCTCTGGTCTCTTAGTCAGCTCAGAGATGTGGGTTCATTTTCGTATTCACTTATTTATTTATTTGTTTATTTATTTATTTTTGATTTATCTATGTAGTTATTTATTATTAGGCCTTTATCACATGCACTCCATATGAAGATAACATTAAAAGGTACAATACAGAGTAATGATGAAGGTCTCAAATGGTATAAGATGCCCTCACTTTGCCACACTCTGCAGATGTTCTTTTTAAAGATTCCTGAAGACAGACAGAATGGGACTAGAGTGAATAAAGATTAGGCAATTGTGCCAGAGCTGTGGTGTACGGAATGTAGAAGAATGAAAGTTCAAAAGGGCACAAGGGGGACAGGAAAAGGAACAGCAAACTGGAACAAAGAGAGCAAGAAGGTGTACATAAAAAAATAACCATGGATAAGGTGCAGTAAGTGAACATAGACATCTGAAACCAATATATAGATAATGGAATATGAGCTGACTAGTAATCAGACACCACAGAAGCCGAGTCCAGTAGGAAGGAACATGAGTTTGATGTGCAAGAAAAAAAAGGAAGACAGATTCAGGACTTCTTTATAGACTGAAGTGGACTATGGAGATACTTAGAAAGACCAATGTAAAGTGAAGAGCAATAGTTGATGCAAGAAAAAAACATGCATTGAAGAAGCTATTTCAAAGAAGAAAGCATTTGCTTTTACAGATGTTAGCTGAAAGCAAAGGTTCTTTCCCAGAGATGATAATTGTTAAAAAAAAATCAAGGTCAAGTATACAGTAAGATGATTTCCAAGTTTCTAGCTGAAGGAAGAAGAGCATCTCAGTGTCCTAGAGTTGACGTTAAAAAAACCAACATCCAGTATTTGACAGCAGAAAGACAAGCTGTAATCTAATTAGAAAGAGAATCAATTGAAGATAAAAATGAGAAAAAAACCTTTAATAATTTTCAGTTTAGAATTGTGGTTCAATGCTGAATGTATGGACGTGGTGCTGAGTGTTTGGTATATGTCCCATTATAAGATATTGCCAACAGCTCAACAGGCAATGGTGATCATGCACACTACTTTAGGTGAATACAGTAGCACTTCTGCCCTGTGCAATCAACACATCTGAAGCATGACTCAAAGAATGGCAAAAGAGGGTGCTATGATGAATGATGAATTAAGTGAGTGTGTGTACTCTTATTCACCTCTGTTGAGGTGCAATATATGGGTGTTCAAATAGGGTGCAGAGATGGGTAGAGATCTCATAAATATCACCAGCCGCAGAAATAAATGCATTAATAAATGGATTACATCTGCTCTACATTGACATTTATTCACATTTCACCTGTGTATTCAAACATCCTTGAGGGGTAATGTAGGGAATAGTGAGGTATGCCAAGCATGTTTTTGAAATTTCTGTTTTATATTTTACATGTTTGTTTGTGTAGATGTTTTTATGTGCCAGTAGTGGGCGCACAACTTGTTATTCCGGGAACCTTTTATTCCAGTTTATTTTCTGTGACCCTGTAGCATTACTTTCTGCCTCCATTTGTTTCTGTGTGAATTAATTGCCATTTCTATGAGTAGCCTGGTTGGCCTGTAGTCCTTCCTAAGTAGGCTTCAAAGTAACATTTGAGAATTGATACTGAATCATACTTATGTAGGTCTTGTAGCTGATTTTCATGGCTCTCTTGTTGGGACTCAGGTTTCCAGCAATGACCTACATGCGAAAAGAAATAGACATGTTGCCATAAATATCTGCTCTCGCTGATCACTTTTTCTTTTTTTTTTTTAAAGGTATCAGAAGAAGGATAAACCAATTCTCTGCTTGTTCTCCTCATTTAAACTGTGGCTGTAAGTACGCTCTATAACCTGCCTTTCACCCAGGCTGCTGGGTGATAGCAGGCATTGTGAATTCACAAGTCAGAAGTACTAACTTTGTTACAAGTCTCATGTAATAAGGAAATTAGAGACAGGCTTTAATTAAGGAATTGCAGCTTCCCTTGTATATGATAATGAGAAGGTTATATTTGCCCTCCTAATGGATTGATCACTGTTTAACAAATCTGCACTAAACCTTCCCATCGAATAGCATTAGTGGCATGTGAAGTTTAATGCAGATCCTTCTTGAGGAGCAATAAATGGGAAGTCATAAATGAAACATTTTCCATTTAGATACCTAAAGGGAAATGTTGCTCTCTGCTACATCAAAAAATGCTGAATGGAATTACATAAGCCTTTGCATGAAACTAGAAGGTGAGAGTGAGTGTTTGCTTTTTTGGTGTATGTATCCACTCAGTAGGTTTTGAGATATTCAGTTACACAAACGTAGTGGACAGGCTTTAGAGTGTGATAAAGAAAATTATTTTAAAAAATAGGAAGCTCTATTGAATGAAGGAGCTTGCAGCCTGTTGTTCATTGTGGCTTTGGAGTGAGAATCCATGCACTCTTATTGCTTGGCCATCACAGACAAAAAAGCTTTACACCCCCCATTGTCCAACTTGGGGAACTGAGTACCCCATGCTGGAAAACATAATGAAAATTATTAAATACATGAAAAAGTTAAGAATGGCATGATTCTCCCGAGTATGGGTGCAGGCCTCCAACAATAAAATAATTTCAAAAAGTAGCTTTTGTTGCAGGGTTCATCTATCCCAAAATAGATTGGTGGATCATAGATCCTCACTGTACCCCTAGATCATCATGGAGGTATCAGGATCCGAAAATGCAGCACAGGTTCCAGAAAGCTAGAAATATTTTTTTTTTAAAACAAAGAGACTCAAGATGGCCAATAACCATGCATAGCAGAGGTTGAGTGTGCATGGGGTTGGGCACAGGACAGTGGCTAAAGTCCTGGCCATGTCCCCTCTCAATTAAAGGTCACGCATAATGTTGTTGAGAACATGGTAATGTTGTTGCAAAAGGTGTTACAACGTAGTAATTTCACACAAGATTCTTGATAAAGGTGAAGTCAGGATCTCTTCTTTTATTTACAAATACACGAAGTCAAGCTAATACAGGAGAAACATCCCAGCCTCCGCTAGTACTTCAAACCTCCTGCTCGTCTCCTCACCAGATCGTGAAATCCCTGCACTTTCAAAACAGTAACATTCTACAGGCACTATGAAATAGTAACATTCTGACAGAGCAATCAATATAACACCTCTCCTCCCCTTTATACACACAAAATTTACATGTATTAACCAACTATATAATTTACAGTATCAAGAAGAGTAAAACAAGAATGTACATGAAATTAAAGTAGTTATTTCACTCTAATTTATAATTCCTAAGATATGTAGGTATCTTGACGTTTCTGTTTGACCTTCTCAAATTAGATTCCTTTGTGGAACTTTCCGTACTCTCTTGCAATCTTCTTGAAGATGTTCTTCTTGCACAATCATCAATTCCTTCTGTTTCAACATCTTTAGCGCGACTAACAACTCCTGTAAACTTGACAACTCTATTTAAATTCCAAATTCTGTTATCCTGGGTTTTAACAGCATTGGTAAAGATTTTTATAACTTTTATTGGAAGAGATAATTTTCTTTCACTCTTTTTTTGCAAGAGGTTGTTTAATCATAACCCAATCACCAACCTTAATGAACGTTTTCTTTACACAGTTCTATCGAAGTTCAGTTTACTCTTTAACAACTTTTCATGTTCTTTAAGTCTCCAATTATTCTTTAACACTATTCTTCCCTTACTATCTAACAGGTTTTAAGATTGTATTTCCACGTCTGCCACGGAAAAGTGTAAATGGTGTTTGACCTGTAGTGGAATGAGGGGTGTCTCTATATACATAAACCTTCTTCAGTACTTCCTGCTTCCAATCCAATTGGTTCCCTTTTGCAATAGAGATGGTCTCTTTTATGACTCTATTAAATCTTTCTACCATTCCATTGCATCCTGGATGATATAATGCATAAAGTTTATGTTTAATGCCACACCCACTCAAAAAGACATTAATTTCTTTGGATATTAGCTGTACCCCATTATCAGTGAGAAGATTTGAGGGAATGCCTTCCTTAGTTATTAAATCTTTCAGAAATTCAATGGCTTTCCAAGTCTCAATGTTCTTAGTAAAGCACACTTCTGGCCATCTAGAGAACATGTCCACCACAACAATTATATAGTCGATCGAATTCTCACCATGAAATGGTCCCAAAATATCTAATGCAATGTCCGTCCAAGGACCTTTAGGTTTATCTCTAATTACCATAGGTTGCACCCTGGGTTTCATAGCCTTTTCACTAACCACACATTGTACACATTCTCTCACTAGGCGCTCTACCTGGGTATCCATACCAGGCCACCAGTATGAGGAACGTAACCTTTCTTTGGTCTTAGAAATACCCATATGACTGCTATGAGCTTGATTCATTAGTTGGTCTCTAAGATTAAGTGGAGGCACTAACCTTGTACCTCTGAATGGAAGATCTTGACTCACAGCTAGTTCATCCCTAACATTCCAAAAACTTCTACTTTCCATACTTCCCTGATGTACATTTCTCCAACCTTGGCGTAATAATTCCATTATTTCAGTTAAGACCTTGTCTGACAAGGATTCTTCATGCCACTCATCCTCAGAAATTATTTCAAAATCTACTTCACACACACGTTCCAAATTTTCCATGTCATCACTTACCGAAACATCATCCTGAAGATGAGAATTGGGTGTAACCAATCTAGACAAGATATCAGCAGGTATGTTGTCCGCACCAGGGACATATCTTACCACAAAATCATATTCTTGCAATCCAACAATCCACTTGGTGATCCTCCCTGACACAGAATCAATTCCCCTAGAACAGAGAACTTCACACAGGGGCTTGTGATCCGTCCTCACCACAAAAGAACCTCCCCACAATAACTTCTTCAATTTCTTTATGGCCCAAAACAACGCTAGAGCTTCTCTTTCGATGAAAGAATACTTAGTTTCTGCTCCTTTCAAGGCTTCTGGATATGAAAGCAATAGTGTTTTCAGGAGTGCATCCTCCTTGTTGTAACACTGCTCCCAAACATTTACTGCTCGCATCGGTGCTTAAGAAAGACTGTGAATTTGGGTCAAACTCTTTCAAAGCAGGGGCACAAGATAGATATTCCTTAATACCACTAAATTCTTTCTCACATTCCTCACTCCATATAAATTCTACTCCTTTCTTTAATAAGCCTCTCATGTGATAACATGAACTCGCAAAACCTTTGAAGAATTTACTATAATATTCTGCCATCCCTAGGAATCTCAACAACTCTTCTTTAGACGTGGGGGAGGCTAAACTATGGATAGTGTCAACCAGTTCTTTCTTCGGTATGTGACCATCAACGGTTATGGTGTGGCCTAAATAATCTATAGTGCTAACTGCAAATTAAAAAAATTCTGATTTGATCGTTAGACCATGTTCAGAAATTTTTCATAGAACTTCTCTAAGTCTTATCTCATGTTGAAAAGAATCTTTACCATAAATTAAGATATCATCCTGATAGATGCATACACCCTCAAGTACTTTCAAAATGCGTTCCATCAATCTCTGAAACACGAAGGCAGCTGAAATCAAACCAAATGGTAAACGGATAAATCTAAATGTTCCAAAAGGCGTTACGAAAGCTGTTAAATTCCTACTGGATTCACCTAACAATACTTGGTGATAAGCTGAGGTTAGATTGATGGTAGAAAACACTTTGGCTCCGGAGACCCTGGTTAGTAGCTCAGAGATGTTGGGAAGCGGATATTTATCTACCACTACACATTTGTTGAGCCTGCGAAGGTCAATGCATAGTCTTATCTTGCCGTTAGGTTTCTTAGCAATAACTATCGGAGCCAACCGTTCTGTTCCTTCTACTTCCTCAATTACCCCTTGATCTATCAGTTTCTCCAATTCAGCTTTGAGTTGACTCCTTTCAGCAAAAGGAACATTGCGAACCTTACTGCAATAAGGAACAGACCCAGAAATGAATTTGATGTTGTGTGAGTAACCTTTCATGCATCCAAACCTGTCAGAAAAGATTTCTATAAAGTCTTGGTGGAGAGATTTCTCCAAGTCCGAGGTATTGTAAGTGTTATCGATCACCTCAACAGTCGTTAGGTCTTTCAACATAATTGGGGGCACACTATTTGGATCTAATATGACTCCTAAGTCCTTCTGGTGCCACCAACTAATTATACTGTCTCCTTTCTTCGAGACATACACCTTCCCAGAGGTGTAACGCTGATTGTACTCAATCAACCCATAGAAGTATCCATGTAAATCGATAAGTTCACCACCATATGCACAAGGTCTGATATCTGGTTTCAATAACTTGACTCGCCCTCTGAGCTGTTCTTGCTAAAACTGGTTGGAAACAATAGTAATTTTGGCGCCAGAATCAAAGAGTACCTTAGTTTGTTTACCTTCTATCGCAATATAATCTAATGGTCTACTGGGTTTAGAGTCAGACACTTGTAGTACTATCTGGCCACACTGTGACTCACAACCATCATCATCTTTCATGAGTAGAGAATCAATTGCATTCACACTTTCTTTAGACTTACGCTGATTGCACACAGTCAAGAAATGACTCCTTTTTTTATAGAACAGGCAGAAACCGTTGATAGCTAGACATGTGCTATCATTCGCAAAATGACCTTCTTTACCACATCTGTAACATCTTCTTTTCTTACCAGAATTTTGAGTTTTTGTGCCATTCTTATAGCTTTTTGATTTGCTATCTTTCACCATTACCACGTCATTGTGACCATTCCTTTTTATCACATCAACACACTTTAAAGAATGTTCAATTTGTTTAGCTAGAGAAATTACTTCATCAAGGTGAGGATCATCTAACAACCACAATTCATCTCGCACTTTATCAATTATACAGCCCTGCATGAATTGATCATGAATTCTTTCATCTATAGTTGAACCAAATTTGCAAAACAAAGTTAAACGTCTTAAGTCAGTGACGTAATTTTCAACAGATTCACCGTCTACTTGTCGTCTTTGACCAAAGTAATATCGTTCTAATATAGTACTGACTTTTGGTAAGTAATGTAAGTCCATTTTCCTGATGCAGATTTCATATTCATTTAGGTTAACTGCTTTGTTATCAGGTATTTCAGGTAGGTGGTCAAAAACATCTTGACCCTCAGTTCCTAAGCAGTGCAACAGTAAAGCAATTCTTCTTTCTGTACTCAAGGAAGTTCCGCAAACTCTGGCATACCGTTCAAAAACTTTTTTCAATTTTTCCCATTTGATAAGAGATTCACCAGGGGTGGAGAGGAAAAAAGGAGGAGCAGCCACATTTTGCATAGTGAATGTTTTGAATTGACACTATAGTTCTGATATAGAATAATACCAGGAGCGTAATTTAGAAGTCGAGATGTTTTGAGAATGTGTGCCTATTCCAGTACAAGGCACCGAGGAAGAGCTGTAATTTCAAAGTAAAGTCTTGTTTCTTATGTAGAGAAAAGAAAAATAAATAAAGTCATGAAAATTAAAGAAAATAAACCTTCAAGGCTCGTGTGGGATACAAGCTGAGTGGAAGTGATCCAGTGCTCGTGTCAAAATGAGAAACACGAGTAGGTTAAGAGGTAAATGAAAAAGTCAGGAGGCTGAAGCTGGGTAATAAATTGAGGCCAGGAAACTTGGACCCTGACCACTCCGCTGGTTTCAGTGATGAAGCTGAGCCACGACAAAACCAGGAGACGCTGTTGCTACCTTCAAGGGAAGAATGAGCGCAGTGCCGCAAAGGAACAGAGCGAACATCTGCTGAAAGGGTTTTCCGTACTGGGACTCATGCCAAGTTCAAAAGCACGGGCTGGCAGTAGACGCACAGCGCGCATACTGGGACTCGTGCCAAGTTCGAAAGCACAAGCTGGTAGTAGACGCGCAGCGCACATGATGTACTGGAGGAACGTTGCTAGGATACAGCAACGTTGAAAGATTGCCGAAAGCCGAATAGTACTTATCTTGGAGTTGGGATGTTTTTCTCCGGCAGTTGTCCGAGATGAGGCACGTAGATTAGACTCCCTCGTTGCCAGTGTTACAACATAGTAATTCCACACGAGACTCTTGATAAAGGTGAAGTCAGGATTTCTTCTTTTATTTACAAATACACGAAGTCAAGCTAATACAGGAGAAACATCCCAGCCTCCGCCAGTACTTCACACCTCCTGCTCGTCTCCTCACCAGATCATGGAATCCCTCACTTTCAAACAGTAACATTCTACAGGCACTATGAAATAATAACATTCTGACACAGCAATCAATATAACAAAAGGCCATACTCAGGGGACTTTGGGAACATGTGTGGGTTGGGCACATGGTATGGCCAAAGTCCGGGGCCTATGGCAAACCCTCTCTGAGCTTGGTGTGTGGCTTACAAGGCCTACTCAGGGATGACTTACTAATATTTAAAAGGGAAGTTTTTACCTGTCAAAAATAGGTATGTTACCTAGGTGCATGGCAAGCTTTTCACTGCAGAAGTCAGGCTACACATGAGTGGGGACTGAAGCCACATTTTCATGTGTCACACTAGTGAATGGTACATTAAGTGCTGAATTCCACAGGTAACAGTTAACTTTTCATGATATAGGTGTATTTTTGCACCTATACTATGGCCTTAAACAAAAGTTTAATATGTCAATATGTAATAAGCCAATTTAACCATGTTTAAAGGGCGAGCACAGGCACTTCACCCAAGTGTCTACAACTCGTGCTCTAAAGTAACTATAATGTGTGCTCCTGTCCTGCACAGTGTTGTCATCAATGATGTCAGTTTTCAGGCCACAGAGTGCAGTCATAGAACCAGAAAAAAGGGGTCACTGCACTCCAGCTAAATTAAAACATCCGCCCCAGGGGTTCTGGGAGGAGGCCACATGCCCTCCTCCCCATAAATATACCTCTAGGCCCCGGTGAATGGGGTCCTCTGGGCCTCCGGCATACCCCTCCCTAAACAATATCACATCAACACCCAGGGCCCTGGCTCATCCTTTTTTGTTTTTTAATTTTCTCACTGAGCCTCTGTCAAATGCATTAGCATCTTTTGGCTCAGAGTGGGGCCCATCTGCGATCACCCCCACAAGGCCCGGAGGGCAGGATATAGCTACTTTGCCCTTTCTGCTATTTGTTTTACTTTTGTTCAGGACAGAGGACTGAGCAACATTGCATGGGGAAATGTGATTTGTTTCCCCCTTTTTCTTAGTCCCCACTTTACAGATCACCCCAAATCTTTGAGGAAAGAAGCTGACATGGATGTACCTTTTTGGAAAGTCAAATGGCCTCAAGGTTCTAAGCAAAACAAAAAATACTTTCCCTTTGGAAATGTGGTCCTTACTATAATCACTCAGTGGCAATTGCTACTGTTAGACATAAATAGACATATATATTTGCCACCAGGTAGTTATAGTTAAGTGAGATGTTAGGTAGGAAAAACACTTTTTGTGTTTCTAATAACTTTTGCACCATTTGACGAATCACCATGAAACTTTCCAAAAAGGTGTTACTTTTTGACTAGTTTGTGCAAGGAAAGTTTTGGGGTGATCTATCAAGCGAGGGCCGAGAAAAAAGAAGAGCCCTAAAATGCAAAATTCCTGTGAATTTTCCATAGACTTCTTTAAGATCGGCTACAGCAAAACACACTGAACAGATTACACCACGTTTGGCAAGAAGCTAGATGTTGGTCAGCAGATTGTGCTTTTTGTGATTCAGTGTAAATCTGTTCAGTAGTATTTGAGAAACTTAAGTTAAAAATAATTGTATATCTTGATGGTTGGGTCCGTCAGTATCTTGAGAGACTCTTACAGTAGCGTCAATAAAAAAAAAAGCATTCTGATTGGCCCAGGGAGCTTTTTTACCCTTGGACCAGCAACATGAGAAACATTTTGCTGGCAGCCATTACAGGACTCGATACTTATTCCCTTGCCCTGAAGTAAAAAAATAAAAATAAAATAAGAGGCAGGGTAGGGATACCTTGACCCCCTGGCCTCATGGAAAGGACTTGAAGGGACCCCCCCAAGCCAAAAGTAATACAATTGTCACAAAATGCCACAAGACTGTGGGACCCTTGTATGACTGAAAAAACTAAAATGCTGGCCGGGCTGCACTATAGTAGTAAAAAAGGGGAGGAGCAACATAGCCCCCCCTCACTGAGTCCCCAGAGGCCCCAGGGACTCCATCACCTGGGGCTGATTCTCTGGATAAAGGGGAGGGGCCTCTAAGGGCCCCAGGGAGGCCACTGGGCTTAAATTACTGTAACTAGGGACGAGGCTGTGCGGCCCCCCCATCCTGAGTCATGGACCGGCTCACTAGTTATGTACTGGGGAGCACAGGAACCTGTGTTTGCTCTCACACGGTGGGAGCATTGTTTAAGGTCTCACCAGATAGGAGCAAACACCAAGGGGCAGATTTAAGAAAAGTGGCGCTGCACCCAGTGCAGGGCCACTTTCCTTGCGTCCCTCAGTGCCCCACTACCGCAACCATGTGTGTGCCATATTTAAAATATGGTGTAACATGGTACAAGGTAGGGGGCAATAGTATCAGAATTTTTTTACGCTAATGATGTACTATTCAGGGTTAGCAACACAAATTTGGCGCTAACACTGAACAGTACATAGGGTCCCATTATAAATAATGGTGTGCCCCCTTTTAACACCTGCTCTCAGCAGGCATTAAAAATGCCTGAAAAAATGAGACAAGCAAATCTTTTAGATTTCTTTGCTCCATTTTTTCGGCCCCACTTAATGGGGGGCGCAATGCATGCATATTTCCATCATTGTTGTTAAGATCGTACTTTTAAAGATGGCAATACAATTCCTCATCCCCATTCAACCGACTCAGTGTCTTAGTCCTTAATTGGGTTGAATGGGGATGAGGAATTGTATTGCCATCTTTAAAAGTACGATCTGAGCAACAATATAGAAACATTAAATTCAAAAGACACATTAGGAGTCTGTCTCCCAAGAAGAAGGAAAGGTGAATGTAATGATTGATGTAGAAACAGATGGGTGTAGAGAATGAATTCTTGATAGGTCTTGATGCCCGAGATTAATTAAACATGGTATTGAGTAGTACATCACTCATCGGATATTGTCTCCCAATGAAAACGTAAGACTTACAAAAGATAGACATGTTGACAAATAAACTGTTACTTAAAATTTTCACTTCAGATATATGTTATGGTTATTAGATTGAGAACTATCAGCAGAGTGATTTATTAAAATAACCCAAATATTTGTGTGGTGAACAATGGAATAGATAGAGAAAAGAAAATTCAGTTATGAAAAATCACTCAAGACTCGCAGATATGGTTATGAATAAGATTAAAAAATGTATATACTCATGATGCATTCAACTCGCAAATTTCTTTGCGTTTGTAAATTATTTTTTATATTTAATAGTACTACAGATCCCATAATGTCCTATTGTGGGCACCAACAGAATTATGCAAATAAGAGACATAGACAATGCATTATTGAACCTTAAATAATACTTGGTCCTTATGTTGAACTACAACGGAATAGATACAGAATTAAGAAAGCAACTGTAAAATTATATACAATTCATAGACATCTTTATGAATAAGAAAAATTTGCATATTAATAATGTATGTAATTCGCAAATTTAATTGATGTGAGAATGTTTTTACATGTAAGAGTCCTACAATTCCCATAATGCCTCATTATGAACACATATGGGATTATATAAATAAGAGACATAGGAAATGCACTCATAAAACGTGAACAAGGCTTGTGCAGGCGGTAATGAGTGTGTTCTTTTCGTGTTTTGTATGTCTTTCATGAATAGCAATAGAAATGTGTTTATAAAAAAAAAAAACCTTCCTGGAGTGCGGCATCTGAGCTATTTTTGTTTAACAATAAATATAAATATATATATATATATATGTATATATATATATATGTGTATATATATATATATATATGTACATATATATATATATATATATATATATGTCCCTGAGAACTGTTTTGGGGACCTTTTGAGGACTCTGTTTGTATTTTTATCCACTCCTATTTCTTCTGGTGGGGACCCTGTCTACTCACGCCCCACCATGCACAGTTTACTCTTCAATAATTTCACTGCAAATGTTGCAGTGATGTTAACAATGATGTCATAGAAGATGTAATGACTGATGTTATATGTTAGTAAATTAGCAGTGCATGGTGAGGGCACGAGCTATAGTTACCTTATGGCACGAGCCATAGTTATTTGAGATAGCTATAAGTATAACTGCTGAATTTCTATGGTTTTGTGTGTGAGTAAAATCTAATCTAATTATAGCGCACCTGTAACCTTCCATTATTTTGGTGAATTTCTAGTTTTTTTTTTTAACATAAAGTAATGTTTAATTACCACAACCTAATCCAGTGCAGCCTCTCATGGCCTCCGGCCATGTACAGTGGGAGGTTGGAAACAGGGCGTGGCCAGCAGCCAGGCCCTGTATCCAAGCTCCCGCATGCATCCAACCCAGGCTGTGCACAATGGGGAGTTGGCCACAAGGCCTGGCCTTTTTCCAAGCCCTGTGGCCAACCCCTTGCATGCAACCAATCCCATGCTGTGCACAGCCTGTGGCCCTGTGACTGATCCCCTAAAGCCAGCCAATCCCAAAGAGGGGTTAGCCACAGGGCCTGGTCGTGGAGACCCCATGGCCTCTCTTTTAAAGAGGAGAGGATTGCAGCGCCCAGCTCCTTGAGCTGTGTAAGGCCAATGGTACCTCATTCTCCAGGACCACTAATACTAAAGGGGAGGGGAGTGTGAGTCCTCCCTCCCTGGGACAAATTCGGCCCTGGGGACCCCATTCCCAAGGCGTCGGTGTATTTTTTAATGGGGGCCTCAGGCCCCTTCTCCCTGGCCCACTTTGGGCTCTGGGGACCCCACTCCCAGGGTCTTCGTGTATTTTTAAAGGGATGGGGCATGAGGACCCCCTCCCTGGACTGCTTTTGATCCCAGGGACCGCATCCCCTGAGCTCTGGCAACATGTTAGAGGGAGAGGTGGGCATGTTCCCCCATCCCAAGCTGATTTTTGTCCTGGCACCATATTTAAGGGGGAGAGGGTATGCAGCTCTCTACCCAGGCTGAGTTTGGCCTCAGGAGCCCCTTCTCAGAGGCCTGGACAAATATGAAAAGACGAGGGAGTCATGTGGCCTCCTACCTCTGGCTGATATCTACCGCAGGGACCCCATTCCCCAGGCCCGGCCCTGTGTGTGTCTTGGTGCCCACCCATAGCAATTACCTATCACTAGGGGCCACAGGAGGAGACCCAAGGCCACCGTGGCCCTAGCTGGCTCGCCGTATCCAGCATGGGCGGGTATTTCTGCCACCCGCATGGAGCAGCATCGTTACCTGGAGAATCTTTTCATCCATGTCTCTGCCCACTTCACTGCAGGCAAGGAAACAGATGAGAAGTCCACTCCCAGCAAGCAGGAGCATTTTTCAAGCACCCGCCTGGTGGGAGCGAACTTGGTGTTTGCTCCCACTTAGCGAGTGATTTAAAACTGTCCCCGTCAAGTGAGTGCAAACACAGGTTTCCCTACCCTGGGACATAGCTTCAGCACAGGTTTCCTACCCTGGGACATAGCTTCAGCCGGCCCTGGGGTATGGGGTCCCCATCCCCATGGTTATTAATGGGTCAGTAAAAGGGGCTTATGAATTTGTGGCTAAATTTAAAAAAAACATTTTTGGCCCCAGGTGGGGTTCCTCTGGGTCTCCACCACCAGGCCTACGGGGTCAGGGTATTCCGACCATGCCCCCTTGTGCATTTCTTTGCGTTTTTTGTTAGGACTCAGACTGAGCCTCAAGTACTAACATGGCTGCCACTACTTCCTCGTTAAAGTGGTGGCTGCCAATCAGATCTCAGTTTGAGATATGTCAGATCTGCGGACCCTCTGCATCTCTAGATACACATAAATATTTTTTCTTTAATGATTCCAAAACTACTGAACTGATTAACACCAAATTACAAAAAGAACTCTTTCTGGAACAAGATCTTGCTTTCTGTCAAATTTTGTGTAATTCGGGCTGTAGTGTGTAAAATCCGAATGGGAAATTGTATGAGGAAAATGTGTTTGAGGACTCCTCTTTTTCTTAGCCCTCACTTGACAAATCACTCCAAAACTTTCCAGGCAGCAGCTTAAGTGACTGCCAAATTAGTTTTGAAAGTGTTGTGAAGATTTGTCAAATGGTGCTAAAGTTATTTGCAAAACAAATACACTTTTCCTTGGTAAACTAGGGCCTAACTATAACGACCTACTGGGGATCGCCTAGCGCAGTTTTTTTATTAATAATTTTACAACAAATGTTACAGTGATATTATCAATGTTATATAAGATATCATGAGTGCTGTAATGTCTGGGGTAATTAGCAGTCTAAGCCGAGGGCGCAAGTTATAGTTACCTTGGGGTATGAGTTATAGTTACTTGGAATAACTAGCTATACAGCTATAACTGCTGAATTTCTATGGCTTTGTACATTTATATTGTGATTCTAACTATAATGTCCCTGTAACCTTTGGTTTTTTTTAAGTGAATGTCTATGGTTTCTTTAACATAAATTAATTTTAATTACTATACATTAGTCCAACCCCCTATAACCACTCAACCCCGAACAGTCTTCAGTCATGCGGGGAGGGAGTTGACTGCAGGGCTTGGTCTGAGGACAGGCCCTGCAGCCAACCCCCTATAACCACCTAGCCTCGCGCCACTTGCAATGAGAAATGTTCTGACAAATTTTAAAAAAGTATTTGACAAGTAAAAAGAGTGAGATAACCTTTATGTATGTACCTTAAAGTTGAAAAGAATTTAAAGCTGTGAAATGACAACTGACACACTTAGACTGGAACCCTCAATCTTCTGTACAAGGATCTGAGACCTTAAACACTAGGCCAGAGCTGACTCCTTAGTGTGCAGGGTCCAGACATCTCTATGACATTCAAGCCAAAGATGGTGATGGAAAAATTATGCAAATGATCCATCACTAGGAATGTTTAACATTCAAAACACAACTGAATAAACAGGCACACTGCAATGAGCTACAAGGATTTGAACCTTCAACCTACTGAGTGGCAGTCAAAGAGCTTTACCAGTCAGCCAGGCGTTACTGTGTTCTGCAGTGCATCAAAATGTAACTATAACATGCCACCCAAACATCTTGCTTATGTGCCGCATTGAAGTTGTTCTATTGAGAGACCATTGCAATAACAATCTCTCTCTCTCTTCTATCTCATTATGGGATGCAAGGGAGTAAGAGAGAGAGAGACAGGACCACAGGGGGAGACTCAAGGCCCCTGCTGTCCCACCGTCTCCCGTCTCCTGCGGGAGCTGGAATTGCTCCCGCATGAAGGGAGCTGCTTTAAATAGCACCTCCATGCTTCTGGGAGCAATGTTTTCATCTCTTTCCTTGCACACATGTTAGCACGTAGGGAAAGAGATGAAAACTCCTCTTTCAGCAAGTAGGAGCTGTTTGACAGCTCCCGCTTGCTGAAAGCAGAGTTATTTTGCTTTTGCTTGGTAGGGCCTGCTTTTTAGCCCTGGGATGTTGCTAGTGGACCTATGGACCATGGCTAGGGTCTTAACATGCCCACCATTCTTTTTCTTTTCCAACATGGCTGCCAACACATACTGGTTGAAGTTTTGATAGCCAATCAAATCTCTGCACGAGATTGACAGTCGTTATTAATTCATTGTGACCTTATATTTACTCATTTGGATTTCATTTAATTTCTCCTAATCTACTGAATGGATTTAAATCAATAAAATAGGCTCCTCTGTGGACCAAAAGCTACCTTTCTGCTAAATTTGGTGCAATTCTGTCCAGCGGTTTGGGCTGCAGGCGTCTCTAAATAGTATTAACATGGGAAACACACTTTTTTTACCCCCCCCTTTTTTTCGGCCCCCATTTGACAGATCATCCCAGAACTTTCCATGCACAACAAGACACAAGAGAGCACTTTTTTGGGAAATTGTTGGGAAGATTCAATAAACGGCGCCAAACATATTGGCACATCAAAAAATGCTATGTCCTCCCCAGAACTACCTAATGGTGACATAATAGTTTATTTAATTGAAACAGAAAAATGACAACAATTAAATTACATAACAATTATTAAATAACTAAATAAAATATAAAATGTTTCAAAAACAAAAAAACACAATTAGAAAATGATTAGAAAAACGTCGAATACATTGAAAAGATTTAAAAAATATAAAATTAAAAAATCATAATAAAAACCATGTAACTAATATTAGGAGATATATTGGAGCATGGAAACATTAGATATTCCATTCACACTCAAGTTTATGCAAAAGTAGGGACAATGTACGACTTTTAAGGGGTTACATTTACTTTCACCACTCCAAACAGAACAACTGTAAGCAAAGTGTAAGACTTTGGAGGGGTTAGATTAGGTATTCCTACTGCAAACAACACAATAATAGAGAAAGTGTTAGACTTTGGAGGGATTGACTTTACTACTCCTACTCTAGTCAATACAACAGAAGTGAAAACACAAGCCTTTGGAGGGGCTAGATGTACTATTCCTACTTCAGTCTGTGAAAATGCAGGGAAAGTGTTTGACTTCAGGTGGTTTATATTTATTATTTCCACTCCACTCTAAGCAACAGAAGGGTAAGAATTAAACATTGCAGGCCTTACGTTTACTATTACTACAATTCCAACTCCAGTCACAGCAACAGTAGGTAAATGGGTGAACTTCAGAGGAGTAAAATGTACTATTCCCACTCCAGTCAGCCCAACAGTAGAGAAAGTGCTGGACTTTAGAGGAGTTAAATTTACTATTCTGACTCCAACCATAACAACAGTAGGGAAAGCATTGAATTTCAAAGGGTTAAAATGTACTATTGCCACACCAAATAGTGCAACAGCAGGGAAAGTGTTGCACTTCGGGGGGTGAAGTTTACTATTACCCCTCCAAGAAACACAACAGTAGGGGAAGTGTTGAACTTCTCACTCCAAACATGGCAGCAGTAGGAAATGAATTGGATTTTGATGGTGTAAAATTTACTATCCCCACTCCAGTTTGTGCAACAGTAGGGAAAGAATTGGATTTCAGAGGAGTGAAATTTACTATTCTCAATTGAAACAGGGCAAAAGTAAGGAAAGCATTGGATTTTGTGGGATAAAATGTACTATTCCCACTCCGGTCTGTGCAACAGTATAGAAAGTGTTGGACTTCGGAGGGGTAAAATTCACTATTCCCACTTCGGTCTGTGCAATAGCAGGGAATGTGTTAGACTTTGGAGGGGCAGAACTTACCATTCACACTCCAGTCTTTGCAACAATAGGGATATTGTTAGATTTTAGGGAGTTGAAATTTACTATTCCAGACAGTCAGTGTAACATTAACGAAGGTGTTGAACTTTGGAGGGGCAAAAATGTACTGTTCACAATAGGGAAAGTGATGAACATTGGAGGGCTTGAATTTATTATTCTCCATCCAGTCTGTGCAATAGTAAGGAAAGTGCTGGATTTCAAAGGGGTGAAATTTACTATTCCTACTTCAGTCAGCACAACAGTAGGGAGCGTGTTGGACTTTGGAGGGGTAAATTTTACTATTCCCACCCTCGTCTCTGCAGCAGCAGGGAAAGCGTTTAATTTTGGATGGGTGACATTTATTATTCCACCTGGAGACAGTGCAACAGTTGGGACAGTGTTAAAATGGAAAGAGAATAATGTTACTATATCGACTGCAGTCTAAGCAGGAGTTGGAGAAGTACTTCACTTCAAACATATTGCAGTTATGAATAACCCCATAAATGAAGAAAAAACATTAAACTCGTAATACAAAATGTTACGCTATTCAATGAAAAATGTATTGATTCTCCCCACACCTAAAATAAAAGTAAAAAAATAACTATTCCATAACTGACATATTTAAAATAAATTAAATAATTAGTTAATTATTACATAATTAACTTCCCATCCTAGGCCCCTACAAATCTAGCATCCCACAACTATAAGAAAATAAAAATACATTTTTATTGCAAAATTTACATATTTAAAATTATATAAAGTAATTAATTTACAAATAACAATTAATAATGAATTAATTATTACTTAATTAACTTCCCACCCTATACTCACACAAACCCAGCATACTGTAACTAAAATATAAGGAAAAATAAATCTGTATTTAATATTTAACATGATTAAAAATCAATTGAGTTTGAGTTGAGTTTATCAATTTGTAAAGCCCAAACAAATGCACGAGGGTATCACAGCACTGCCTTAAGTGCCTAGAATGAAAAACTTCCACTTAGTGATAAGTAAACGTGAAAGAATAAAGCCATAGATGAGTGATATCCTGGGCTCAGTGCTGGTTCCAGAGGTGGGAAGTAAAATGGGTAAAGCTTCTGCTATCCCAGGACACTTTGAATGCTCTTGGGTGGTTGGCTTCTTAGCAGTGGAAGACCTAAGATTACAAGGAGGAATATGCCATGCAATCCTATTTTTAAGGGGGCAGAACTAGACTGATAGAGGGGTTTATGGGCAATGCAGAGTGATTTAAAGGCGACTCTTTTGCTGATGGGAGCCAATGACATTCTTCTCTAGCCTTTGAGACTGAATCATATTTTTTCAGATTTTTTAATAGACGTGCAGCCACATTCTGAATTCTTTGCAGTTACTTTAGGATCCCTAATTGGGCTCCAATAATCAAGTTTTGCATGGACTAGCGATGTGACCACAGTCTTCTGAACCTCGTGACGTAAAAAGGAAAGAATATTTTTTACTATTTTCAACGTAAAGAAGCACAGTGATGTTAACTGGTTTGTGTAGTCTAGGAAGACAAGTCTGGAGTCCATAACAACATCAAGGTTTCTGGCTTTAACTACTCGAGTAGGTGGTGGTCCAAGGAAGTGAAGCCACCAATCGGTGTTCCATAGAGAGTCATCAAGACCGCACAAGAAATCCTCGGTCTTATCCGAGTTTAGCTTTAAGCAACGAGAGCTCATCCAGTTGACAATCGCTGATATGCAGTTTTTAAATGGTAGGGCTGTATTGTTGATGTTATCAGTGACATGGACCAGGATTTGAGTATCATCCGCACATGAGACTGTAATGAAGCCGAAATCCCCTATCAGTTTTCAAGAGATGGGTAATGTAAATCTTAAACAAAGTGGGGCTTAAGGTGGACTCTTGAGGAATTCCACAGGGAAGGGTGAAAGGTTTGGAAGTGAAATCGGCGATAGCAACGGATTGCACTCTTTAGTCAAGAAATGAGCATAGCAAGTTCAAAGCCGAACCACGGAGTCCAATGTCCGCCAGGCGTCTCTTTAGAATTGAGTGACTTACTGTGTCAAAGGCAGCAGATAGGTCCAGCAGGACCACTACTGCCTTTCCACATTTGTCTAAGATATCTGTAACTTCTTCAATCACTGTGATAAGAGCAGTTTCAGTGTTCTGTGCATAGTCCAGGATGTTATTTTGGTCCTGGTATTCTGTCAAAGAGATGTTCAAATGTCTTTCAAGCACCTCGGCCATCAGCGGACGTTGGGAGATTGGCCTATAATTTGTATCTTCAAGGGCTCTAGCGTAGTCTTTTTTAGAAGTGCAAGAATTTACGCTGTTTTCCAATCTGATTGGAAAATGCCAGCTTCCATGATATTATTGAAAAGAGCAGCCAAGGGGTGGACAATGACATTCTCCAATTCATGAAAAATCTTCTCTTTAACTATTTAACAATTACTACTTAAAGAACTTCCCACCCTACACCCCTACAAACCTAGCATCCCACAACTAAAATATGAATAAAATAGGTATTTCATAAATCACATAATTAAAAATCAGTTAAATAATCAATTAACAATTCATAAATAATTGTTACATAATTATTAGGTAATTAGCTTCCCACCCTATATCCCGATCAACCTAACAGCCCACAAATAATGTCTAACAAAAATACAGCAGTGTTACATAAATAGCATAATAAACATCAATCATGTAATTTAATTCAATGTATTACATGATGATTAATTAACAATTACTTATTGAACTTACCACTCTATCCCCCTAAAACACCAACACATTACAACTTTTTAAATTACTATTAAAATGTAATAAAAAAAGTCTGAATCACTTAAAATTATGTGCTATGTTTTAAAAACAATGAATAACATTTGTGAATACAGCAACACATAAAATTATTATGACAACTAAAACACTTTGAAGTAATTAAAAACAATATTTCTAACCATATTCAAAACATTGATAATATTTAAAACAGTATTACATACTTAAAAATAAATATTCTTCTCTATTAGAATTGTGCATCACAATATTTGTGTCACAATATTAAATTTCCAATATTTCTGTCTCCCGATATTTTTAAATTGATAGTTTGTCCAAACACCAAAATTTGAATTTCCCCTCACTTGTCATGGGGAATAGCAACAGTGTGCAGTCTCTGGAACACCTGGCATTCAGGGAACCAAACCAGCCTTGTGCATTTATGAAACAAAGAGACCCAGGTGAATTCAAGGTAGTGTAGTCTGCATGGATCCCATCACATTTTCTTACAAGCATTCCAAGAAATATTGAAATAAATTCTATGGTAAAATCTTAATGTTTCCAAGTTGCATTTGGGACTTTTCTTGCCATGGGTTCTAGGTTCTAGGGAGAAGTGTAGAAACATGAAGTGGTAAGAATTAGGTCAATCCATCACAGAATCCAGAACAGTCTCTCCAGTATATTTCCAGTGTGTGATGCTTCTTTTTTTTACATGAAGCTTTGAAATGAACGCCTGCGTATTTACAACTTTTAACTTTGATAAAAGTGCCATTTCATTAATTCCATTAAAAATTCACTTCCATGTTTAGTAGTAAAATCACCCTTGTTTATTTAGGCCTCGGCCTGTAAAACTGAAGATGTACATCAACTTCACATTTTAAAATAATATAAAACATAACATATTATTCGCGTGCACTACATCAAGCAAGTCCATATTCTACAGCAGCTGATTTGAGTCTCTTCTATACCGAGTATGCCTCACAAAACTCGATTTTAAAATGAAACGCCTCACTGATAAAAGATATAAGAAGTCAAACAATAAATGAACATCAAAGTTTTCACAACATAGTCAACAAGTACATGGACCATCCCGGTTACATCTACCATGTACCCTATCGCAGTTGTATACAAAAGATCAAAAGTAGAGCGAACTTTTAATAAAAGCAAGCGCGTTTGAGGGTTGGTAACTGCGTCCGCTGTGGATAAGCTGAGTCCGCCTGACACGATCCAACTAAATGACGGGTAACTTGGTAGCCAAATAACGTAATTCTGGTGGTGTTCCTGTTTGTCATTTTACATATTGTTGAGCCATGTGAGGTGGCCATTTACAGAGAATACATGGCATCATTTAATAAATGTGTTCATTCAGGCCTTTAGAACAGGGAGATCATGGCTTCTCGCTTGCTGCTGGCTACCAAGCCCAAAGTGGTCTACTCCTACTCTGAGTTGACCGTACAACTCAAGACGAATCACTGACCTTCCTGCTCACATGCACTTATCTATGTATATGTACTATCTATGGATATGTATACTTATAAAACACAAAGCAAGTTGCAAGACAATGCGGCACTGTACAAGGACAGAGAAGGAGTACAATTATGAAATAGGCATGAGTAATTTGCTTGGATATACAGGAACCTCGTTCAGATTCTGCCTCTAGAGGAGAAGCGTTAGATTAATCTTTTTGGCGACTCACACATTCTAGAAGAGTTGAATTCCCAGTTCCTTAATGAAGCGGAGTAGATATGGCGTGGTGGAGTGCCAGACTCGTGATGCCTAGCAGGAGAAGTCCCGGCTCTGTGGTTTTTTGTTTCTTCTTGCTCTTCTTCCGGTCACTCAGGTAGGGTTAGTTTGTAGGCTGTGTCTTCCATGAAAATGACGAGCCAGCCTTAAAGGAGATGTAGGCTGGTAAAAGGAGCCATTGAAGTTTTTAAAGTCGGGGCTCGTGACACTTATTCAGTCCCCTCGTGATTCGTGCAGATGCGTTGAGGTCATTCTTCATTTGTGCCGAGAAGCCAACGAGAAAGCACAGTGAAACGTGGGCAGCCGGTCAATTTACGCAGTCTGCCTTTAGGAGGCACTATCTGACTTCATCTGAACTCCGAAGCACCCAATTCAAAGTACTAAAAGTTGCCAATTTACATTTGATGTCAGTACTGCCAGTTTTAAGCTGCAAACTGTTTGAAAGCTCAATTTTAAAGCCCGCCAAAGAACTAGAATTGGTGATGAATAATAGCAGTTTAATGCAAATCCAACCAGTGCAAATGCAATTATATAAAAAGTGTAATATTGCTTATCATTAAATTTCTATCTGTGCAGAGATGTCTTGCAGACATGTAAATTCACCCTTTGATGGACTAAAAATACCCTTCGATGAAAAAGGCCAAAAAGGTCAGGCTTCCTTTCTGATGTAGTACGAAAAGTAATTATACAATGCTTCAAGTACTGCTCCTTGTATGAAATAATATAATCACATTTCTATTTCCATAATTGTCACATGAATGTAATTACATGGCTGTGTGTCTTTAATTACGCTCCATCATTTTAATAATACAGAATACCCTTTTTTATACACTGGATATTTCTCATCACATTTTCTAAAAGAAAGTTGCTAATGTAGTGATAATAAAGAGAAACGAATCAATAATGGGAGGATTGAGTTATTTTTCCTCAAATTGAATTAGTTTCATCCTCATCTCTAAATGCACGAGACTACACATTGTTTTAAAAACATTGATACAAAAGGGGGGCGGACACACCCATTACTGTCTTACTGTGTACAAGGTGATTGATTTCCACAATTAGCCAACAAATAGTTCTGATTCACAAACACTGGTTTATGAGTAGGCGTGACTTACTAATGTAGTCGTCCTGGCTTACTCATGAATGTTAGGAGTACGCTAGGCCTGCTCCTGCAACACTCCGACTTCACTCCTGAAATACAGGCGTACTACAAATCGCATCAAAACGTTTGTAAAATGGGAGCAATTAGTTTATGTTGGGAGCATATGAGCAGGTATCCTCTTCATTCCCCCTCGTATATAAATTATTTATGAAAAGCTTCTTTCATCATTTGACATATACTTAACATCCGTGTGACTGCATGAGAATAGTTTGAATCAAACTACCAAGCGTTCCTGTGATATCGCACAAGAAGGGACATCAGGCAGTAAAACTGAGGGGCGAGTGTACAAGCATTTTTAGGGGCGCAAACAGACAGATTAATTCAACTGGGCTGTTTGCGATCCAAAAAATGTATTTTTTTGTGTACAAACCTCACATTGCGATTCAGTGACAGGTTACCAAATTGTGTTTTGGACTTGTGAACTAATTCTGGGCATGTTTAGGCATCCCTTCCAAATACCGAATCATAGTGGAATGCATTAATGGAGGGGGTAAGTAGTTCACAAACGTGAACGGGTCCAAAAGGAACATCTTCCACTTTCTGAATGTTGACCAAAACATTTTTTAAGAGTAGGGCAGTGGTCCCACGGACGCTACCTACTCTTAAAACATGAAACACACACTTTTCAGGAAAGGGAAAATGGGTTGTATTAAAAAAAAAAAGAAATTGCCTTATTAAAAGCAGTCAGAGACATTGGTGTCTGCTTATCCCAGCAAGCCACCATCCCTGTGACAACTTCAATTCGAACTGGTCGCTATTTGTGACCTACCTCAGTAATATTCATGATGTTGGTCATTTTGCACCCCACTAGGAATCAGTAATTTGCAAACCAACCTATTAGTACATAGGTTGGATCACAAATCACCATACTGGCCGCAAAAATCCAGGCTGTAAATTGTCACCAGGAACTTGAGCACAGTGCTACATACATCTTGCCCATAGTTCCATTTGTAACCCACCATCTTTGTGATAACTTTATACTCAGGTGTTTCAAGTAATGGTGTAGGCACTAAAATGCAGGCAGAAAGTTAAATGTTGTCTATTATATGCACCATGACTGTACTGTATTATAAAGTTATACAGACTGATCAATGAATAACTCACCCAAAGCAGTGCAGCAGGGCTCTTCCGGCATAATCGTGTGGGGTACCGTGGAACTGCAGTGGTTTCACAGGCATTACATAAATCTGGCTGAAAACTTTGTAAAATTCACATTTGTTACCTATATGTCTTCCAACATTTACTACATCTGAGGGTTCAAAATTTCAGGCAGTGGATGTTTTCAATGATTAGATCAAGATGGGGCATGGTAGTAATCTTCTCTCTTCCAGAGCAAGGACAAGCCACAGACAAGATATTCAACGTGATGAAGTTCTGTGGGAACCGGTGGTGATCTTTAAAGTTTAAAGTGGTGGGGATTAAATACCCAGTCTTCATTGTGAGTAGGAGGACCAAGCACGCTAACCTGCTTCCAGGGAGGATTAGATGGGTTATTCCTCACTCCCTAAACCAGACTTAAACCACTCCATTATGCAAATCGTTTTCATTCCTATCCCCCGCAGAATTATTATTGGAATCTGGGAATCCCCAATGATTCATTATTTGAATCTGGGGACCCTGGCCTAAGCAATTTTGATCATTTGAACGGCAAAGCAACAAAAAAAATACAGAAGAAAGCTTACAGCAAACAATTACACAAAATGTAATATTGTAAGGAATTCACAAAAAATAAACACCTAAATTCAAGTTAAGTCACACATCGTCCATAATATATTCTGTTTGATGCACTTGCACTGCTTCCACAAATCAATCTGAGGATGCTAATGTCATTTTTATTCTCCAATTTAAAATTCTGTCACATTTACAGAACATTTAGATTTTTTTTTCATTTTTCTTCTTTATTTATCGTCAGCTTATATATCAGTTAATATTGAATTTTCCAAGCAATCGCAGACCCCCTGAGTAGGTGTTGTGGACCCCTAGTGATCCCTGCACCACAGGTTAAGAACTGTGGAGCATATTTACAAGCCCTGTACATCACCGGTGTATCACTATTTTGATGCACTGGCGGCGCATAGTGCAGACCCATATCTATAAGGCAACACAAAGCCACTTTGCGTGGATTTTCATGGCTTCATAGATAAAGTGTAAGGCAAACCAGCGCAAGTCACTGTGTTGCCTTACAATGCACCAGGAGGTATTCCATGGGTGTTGCAGTGGGTGTTTCTACACAGCACCCATAGGTTTTAATGCACTCCAAGATTTACAAGACTCTGTAGGCCTGTAAATCTGTCAAGACTGTACATCTCCCCAGGGAAGGCACAATGTGGATGCTCTTGGCAGCATTTTGTGAGCCAGCACAGGGGTAAAGGACGGAAATGCACTGTATCTTGTTAACACAGTGCCTTCCTGCCCTTTCCCTGTGGTGCAGGGCAGTCCAGAAAGGTCACTTACTACTCTGCCCTCCACCACTGAGTTATATCTATGGCCCTGTTTTTTAGTGGACTCTTAGAATACCACATAACGAACACAACTGCAAATTAATCTGCCCATGAGTATTTGGAGGCGATTCTCTTGCCATCTTTATTTCTGAAAACTATGTGTACCACCACCTCTCTAAAGTACCTATAAGTACCATTCAAATAAAAATCCTAGTGAGCACTAGTGTAAAATATGTGACACCATACACATAGTAGTTTACACTATTTGAGAGGTTATGGGTGAAAGAAAAAAAAAAGGGGAAGAGTTACCATTAACGAAAAAGGAGTAGGTAAGTAGTGTCTCAGCTGTAAATTAAAAAAAGAAGACAATTAAACAAATTACCTTATCTGCTCAACACCCAGCCCTTAATGGAAGATTTGCATTTTCTGTGTGCATCTTTACTTATGTGTATTACCCCCAGCTTTTTGCCCCCATCTGGGCCTGTGTCAGATGAGTCCCCTTTAGCTCCCCTCCTCAGTGGTTAGCATTATGAACAGGTCTCCTGCTGCAGGGACCCCCAATCATGCTTTTTTTCAACCCACCCTCATTTCCTTTCTTGAGCTTTTACTTTCCAGGGCCTCATTGAAATACTCCATGCTCCACTCTCCCCAACTCTCTCCTTCTCACTCCCTTCGCCTGGCACTTATCAAGCTGGCCTCCTTCTAGAGCTTCTCTGTGGAACCAGGAACACACATAAATGTAGCATAGAACATAGCCAAATTTTCATATTTGAATGCTTCTATGTGTAATCAGATTGGCCAGGGAGGCTGGTGGCATCTTTTGCTTTTTAATCAAGAGGAGCTGTATTTATTCCCTAAGACTTTCCAGTCTCATCCACCATTTTGAAAATGATGTAAGCATAGAACTTCTGAAGTGGCATATTTTTAAATATATAATTAGATGCAAAGAGAATCTGAAGAAGACTCACTTAAAAATGTGTATACCTCTGACACAAAAAACCCCAATGAGAATGAGAAAGTTTGAACTAGGATCAGGGATTGACACCCTGAATGGCTGTGTTTAATGCCAGAGATCTTCAAAGGTTGTTGATGAAAAACCCAGAAATTCATAAGGTATTTTGTGGTGCATGTTAGACCTTAGGGTGGTCTTCCCACTAAACGTTTTGCCTGCTTGCTTCCATCTTGTCTGGGTTTTTGCTCTGTTGCCTGTTGGCCTTAGGACTCTGTGTATATTTACATGTAAGTCCCTTGTTGATTGGTATAGCACATACCTAGGGCCTGTAAATTAAATGCTACCAGGGGGCCTGCAGTGCTTGTGCCACCCACTCAAGTAGCACCTTAAAATTTGTCCCAGGTCTGCCATTGCAACCTGAAGGCAGTGCCCCACTGCCATGTCGACTTGGCATTTAAAACTCCTTGCCAAGCCTTACACTCTCCTTTCATTACATAGGTCACCCCTAAGGTAGGCCCTAGGTAGCCCACAGGGCAGGATACTGTGTAATTAAAAGCTAGGACATGTACCTTTTAGTTTTAAATGTCCTAGTGATGAAAAACTCCCAAATTTGTTTTTTCACTACTGTGAGGCCTACCCCTCCCATAGAATAACATTGGGGATTCCTTATTAAAATAAATATGTTATAATTTCTAAACCAGAGGTAGTATATTTGTCATGTTTGGTATCTATGAACTTGCAATGATAAACCCCTATTAATGGTAAAATCTGATTTATCCTTACAAGTTTAAAAATGTCACTTTTAGGAAAGTTGGCATTTCCCTGTTCCTGCAGCCTGCCTTTGGTCACATGACTGAGTGTAACTAACAGTTGAGACTTTGTCAATTTACCCCAGACAGTCACACAATAGTGGAATTAGCAGAGCCTGACTAGGCCATTAACTGACTTGATGGGGGGGTGAAACTAAGCACAGCTCCACCTGCTGCTGAATAGGCTGGGCTCTGACACCACACAATAGGCTTACCAACCCTGTATTCTCTGTGCAGCCAGCTAGGAGCCAGGGCAGGGGAGGCAGGAAGTTCCTGGAACTTCTAAGACCCTCCAGGAGCCTTCTCTCATCTTCTAGCAGGGCACCAGGGTATAATAATGGAGCACTCAGACCTGCCCCCCAGTTTACTAATGGATCTGCAGAAGGACTCTCAGAAGACTGCCTGCTGCTGTGACCTGCTGGGCACTCTGCCAGGCTGTTGCTGTACCTGAAAGGACTTCATTGGTGCCTGGAGCTTCCTTGGAACTTTCAGAGGCCAGCCTAACTGTAGAGCCCTACATCACCACCTGCACCCAGGACTTCAGAAGTGACTCCAAAGGCTGGTTTAGCAGGTTTCCTTTTCTGAGCCACAGGGATTTAACAGGAACCCACCATCTTAGACCTGGACCCAGCCTGAGTGAGTCTTGAACCTCAAAGAGGTCCTCATCCATTCCTGGACCCTTGGATGTGGTGCTAGAGGTGCCCAGGTGGCCATTTTCTAAAACTGAGGACTTGTTATTTTGAACCTTAAACTTTAAAAATTAATAACTCTGGTTCTATTAATTGGATTATGATGGTATTGGTCTAAAATAAGTTATTAAAATGTTCTCTATTTTTCTAAGTTGTTGTGGGATTTTTGTGTTTTCACTGTGTTTCTGCTTGTGTACTGCATAAATACTTAATACATTGCCTCAAAGTTTAGCCTGACTGCTTTTTTGTGCCAGGCTACCTAGCATTAAGCAAAGGTTAAATTAGTGACTGTTTGTGCTTTACCCTGCAAGGGATTGGGACTGGTGCTTGACCAGGGCTCACAGCCCAGTCAAACAACAACCCATGTCCTCACAGTGCATCACTGAGCAAGCAGCAGTGTGTAGTGGGGCACTGAGTAACTAGACTGGTGTTATGTGAAATGAGTTGCTTATGGGCCCTATAATGCTTCTGACATGAGCTAACATATGTGGCATAAACCTCCCATGGAGCAGTGTGCACTGGTGGGGTATCAGAGAGGAGGCGAATTAATATACTATTTGGATAGCCAAGCTTTCCCCAATGATTTAGTATGAGCTGTGATTAATCCATTAGAGGGTCTCAGCAGAGTTGGTTTGTTTTTTAACCATATTAGTCACAAGTGGTGTCTGTGAGTTATGATGGCAGAGGTGTTTCATTCAAGGGGTGAAACATCCTACATTCCAGCATAACCGGATTGAATGCCAAGTGTGTAGTGGATTGCTTCAGTGTTTTCAGTCAGATTTTGGGTTATGAGCTTTCCTTCTAACATGTGTCAGCTACTGCAGCTTTGTTGGTTTGATGGAGTTGGTCTTGTGCACTTTCAAATTACTTATGTGGTTGTGAGTATTGTTTTCAAACTAGGTTCTGTAGCTGGAAAATGCCTGGCCCTATCTTGAACAGTTTAAGTAAATGCAGCACTGTTATATTGATACTGTTTAGTGCAAGTATGTTATTACTGGAAGCCCCCAGTTTGGCAATGCTGAATAATTCAAGTTTATGAATGTATGAAACGTACAATGCTGTTAGAAAAAAAATTATGTTATGTTAATATCTGTATAGTGCTAGCAACCAATTCTGTGAAACTCCAGGATTTCTCAAGGATTTCCTAGTTCATAACAATAATGGCATATTATAGCAAAAGGTTTCTGGTATCCACAGGACTCTTATAAGGTATGTCATCAGTAATGTCCTTAGAGTTTAATATAACCAATACTGACCATTCACCTCAATTCTGATTCAGGCAACCATGCCCCAGTACAATAAATAGAATAAGGAAGAAACAGATATAAAACAGCAACAACGGAGTAAATCAGACATGAAAAAGAGCCTGCAAGAGTGAAGTAAAGGGGAAGTGTAGTGTGGTGGAAAGAAAAAGCATAAGATGGAGTCGTGACTTTTGAGCCGGGTATTTGAAAACACCGGAAACTAACTCCAAAGAACAACTCTTTGTACTTGCCCTTCTTTAACAAAATAACCACTGCCATGTCCCATATGCTCAGCTTTTATGGTGCACCCGCACTATTCTTTCAGGATTGTATATGGAAGTTATTAGTGTTGCTGTCTAGACTGGTGGCTTAGTTTTATTTTTAGTGGTCAAGATTTCATAGATGACTTCTGTTGAGAGACATTTTTGGCCAATTATTTATGACTGACCTTGGGTTTCAACTGAAGAGCAGATCGTTAGGTGGCCAGACCCAGTAACTGTAGAAACTTCAAGCCCAGGCTTTGGAAATCAGGTAGGTGTTTTCTGATTCTTAATTGTTAGCAAATGTCAAAGATGGCTGTAAGATCACACATTAGGTCTATAATTCAACCCTTTGCATACAACCACAGAGTGAGGATTACTATTACTGAGCACCAGGAAATAATAATGCACTAGCTACCTAGTTCCTCGAACCACTAAACAGAGGTCAGTTACTCTAGTCTTTCTAATGGTCCTCCAGTCTTCATCTGTTTCAATATATGATGCCATACACAAATTTCAATTCATCATCTTAAAAGGGATAGCCATATAATGTATGAAAGGTCCTTTTGAGCATTGCTGGTAAATGGAATGCAGAGATACAGGCTATGCCACCCACCTAACTCACCATTGAAAACTAGCCAGACAGGTTTGCAAAGCCTAGAGGGATCCAAAACACATTGTGGATCACCAACATACTCTAACACAGTCCACCTGCAAGTCACATACAGTCACATACCCTAGTAAAAAAATATATTATGAAAAAACAGTAGTGCAAAAGTATTATTATTTCACAAGACTCAACACAGCAAGGCAGCATGCTGTGTTGGGTTGTGTGAAAAGGAGACAGCAGAAAAGCACAATATCTACTAACATCAGGTGCACTTCTTCTCCCTCCTGGTGCTGGGTCAGTGTGTGCTGCATAGCTCCAGTGCAGACAACCTTGCACCATGCTGCAAGGCTACCTATGTGACAGGCAGGATTGTTTATGCACAGAAAGTGCTACCTTTTCACTTGAGTCTGCAGCCTCCCAACAATTGCCTCTACCACAATTTCTGTAATTATTTTTATATTACCCTAGTGTGTTTATTTCCCTTTATTGCCCCCACATTATACAAATCTACATTATGGGGGAATTGTGCTATTTAATTGATTATAAATATTAAGGTTCAGGTATTGTTGTGTACCATATCCTTCATCTGTCATAAATACTCTGATTGCTTCGTTTCTTGGCATCACATTGGTTATTGCTCACATGTCCTTTCCTGGGCCCTTGTCTCCTTTATTATCATTCATCTCTGATGGAGTTTTCTAATATTTAGATAATGATTATGATGTTTGAAAATTGACACCATTGTTATATTTCTCTTGTTTATTCTAGCATAATTGCTATATTGATAATTGATATGCTCTTCATACATTTTGTGTCACCCTAAAACTATATCAAACTAGGAAGGCTAGCTGGACATGACGTGCCTCCCTTTTCACTTCTATTACATAGTTAGTGCAGTTTTAATTTTGAGCTTCAAGTGACACTTTTGAATAAATGATTAAACATTGTTTTTAAAGATTTAAAGACTTCTCATAACTTTAAAACTTCTGGTGATATACTTACTCAATCGATACTACTGGCAACAAGATACAAATCCTACATTATTGACAAAGATAGATACTCAATAGCTGATCTGTTGTGCACTCTTTCATCTCTCACATTATTTTTAGGCAGAGCTTGAAAATTAAAGCCTGCTTGAAAACATGTGGCAGTATTAAAGGCTTTACACTTAACTACCACATATGAAATGATGCCTACAAACTGAGATGGAGGACTCAGTCAGCTCTAAAAATGATACACTTCCTTCTGGCATACCTAAGCTATTATCAAAGATTACAAGTGCTACAGCTGTGTAAATGTAAGAGACCAAAAGAAGTCTTCTCCTTATTCCATGAAGGAGGTGCTGTTAGGAAGAATTAGATACTTTGGACTACGTTTAGAACAAATTAGAAACTCCAGAGAATTGATGATAAATGGTTAGGAATATTCAAGGAGATGGCAGAATTAGAGCAAAAAGTAAGTGATGGTTCAGAGATATGGTGAGAAAGATTGAGTGCCAATATTTAGATATAACAGTGCTTGAAAAGCATTCTGAACATTTTGAAAATTTGAGTCAGGGAAGACATTTGAAAATATGTGACTTACCAGAAGATTCTGAATGGAATGACACTTTAGCCTTCTTTAAGATTTGTGCTCCAAAAATCCTAATCCTGCTAGATATTGCAAAGTTAATTTTCAAAAAGCACATATCTTAGGTTAAAGGCATCATTTGTTTAAGCTCAGAAGGGTAATTATTCTGTTCTTGGTATATTTTGAAAGCACTGATGCCAGCTAAAAGCAAGAAGTACATTTCTGGGTGATATACTCATCTTTGAACAAGATGTGGTTAAACCTATTGCATCAAGGAAGAACATTCCTCAATATACTCATTAAAGACTTTGAATGCCTGATATAGGTTAATTTGCCCTTTCTACTGTAAGGTGTCCTATGAGAGCACAATTACAAACTAGGAGGAACTGACTTAACAAAAAATGTATATTGAACTGCAGAGGCGAATAAATGAAAGTATCAAGATATACTACATTATAATGCTATTTTTAATAGTTAGTAGATTGTTAATTATAGGCTAAATGTTTTATATACTTTATTATACATGTTTGTTTTTCTGTTAATCATTTGTATTTTTACTTATATTTGCAATATATCATGTATTTCTTTTCTCCAGTGATGTGTGAAAGCCATTGTTATGATGCATCACTGGAGGCAACCAGAAAGATGGGCCTGTCTTTCTCTTGTGGCTCCACCAACCTCACGGTTTCTGGGTTCCCATCAAATATGTATTTCAACCACAGTCTTCAGACTTCACACTGGCTGATTTTTGCTACATTATTGACTTTTATAATCTCATTCTTCCGTGTCCTATCTTGTTTGCTACATGTGTAAGGTTTGACATTCTAGCGTCTTTATTTGTGTGTTATATTGTAAATCATCAATAAATATATAGATCTATATCATGTAGGTTGACATCTGTGCATTATTATGTCCTTTGAAGTTTCAACTTATTTAACAGAATGTTAATGTATCTGGAGATCTTTTTAAAAGGGTTATGTCTCATGTTTCCAAATTAAATGTCAGCATTACCTTAACATGAGGATCACATTAGAAAATGAAGAGTCTAAGCTTAGAGAAATCATTCAATGTCACTAGAAGTACAACATAGGTAATTGCTCAAATGAATCATTCAGAAAGTATATGGATTATCATGGTCATGTACAATGGCAGAATACTCACATTGTTTTAATAGACAGTTCAGCTCATACTGATGTGCAGTTTTGTGAATTTACCTTCACTGAGTATTTGAATGCAACACAAAACATTGAAAGAGATTCCAATAAGATGATTGTTGAGTTTCCAGATACGTATTCTAAATTTAAATGTATCCCTAAAAAATGTATCCCAAAAAGTTTAAGGGCCTCATTATGATCTCAGTGGCATTGCAGCAGAGACCGTCAATACAGCGAGGATGAGGCTGCCCTCAAGGCAGCAGTCTCACCCTCATCGTATTACAATGTTTCCACCAGGCTGACTGGTGGAAACAACGCAATTGCGATCTTTCTGCTTGTCAGCCCAGTGGAAACAGTGCAGCCCTTAGGGAGCCGAGGCCACTGCTGTCACACATCAGCACCCTTGGAATGCTCACTGTCTGCAGAGAAGATTGCGTGCATTCCAAGGGTACTGGCAGGGGGGGCCCTGCACTGCCCAGAACATGGTCGTGGGCAGTGCATTGACACCCCCGTGGCCCCCAGCACTGGCTTTCTGCCTGTATTTTCATGGTGGTGAAACCACCATGGAAAGACTGGCGGAAAGTGGAGTCGTGATCTGCTCGGCCGTGCCGCACTCAGTACCTCCTGACCACGACCCGACCGCGGCCAAGCCATCGGAATCTATGATCCTGGTGGTGCCAGGAGTGCGGTGCTCTGACTGCCACCAAAAGTTTGGCGGTAGAGCCTTATTAGATACGTGGTGAATCTGCATTGCAAGAATCCAGGAATAAACCTGTATTTCTCTGGTCCATGCATCACAGAACACAAGCAATTATGATTTTGTAAGTAAACTTTTATTAAAGTCTCATACTGGTGAGATAGGTTCTATTTTAATTTCAGAACGTTAACCAACTACATCTGATTATAGATTCATTGCTTTTCAGACAGTTGATGGAGATTTATTACTACTGAAATATCCTTTGTTTTCCTTGGTATTGCAGGAGTTTTAGGGGAATTATTCATGTTTAATACCACCAGTGATGTCTCTATACAAATAGTTTGGGTTTGTTTACAACACCAAAGATTGTGAAATGTATTATGTTTCTAGCACGAACAAACTAGAAATGAAAACATTAAAGATATTTTGTATAAGGTTAAGGAATTAGAGCATATTTACTATAGTACACATTCTAAAAAACAAATGGAAGATTTGAATAAGGCTAAGGTTCAGGAGAACTAGATTACCAATGAAAAATTGTGAGTCCTTCTTTTTCAGAGAAATGCAGGTAATATGAAGGGAAAAATAAGACTGGTAAATTGCTTGGTAATTATTAGAATTTTAGGCATGAACATATAAAAATTGTGTCTTTGGTAAGCAATAGAGGTGAAAGTATTTTAATAAATCTGATACCTCTAATTTCCTTCTAAAATGTTATCAAGATTTATACACTCTGAAAATAAATGGTTCATAATGAAGATGTTATGAGGGAATATTCATACCATCTTATATGAACTCTCAGAAGGGTTGAATTGTTTCCTCTGTAATGTGATATTTCTTTCGAATATGTTACTTCAGCTATTTATTTTAAAAAAAAGGTAAATGCGGAAGACAAGATGGCATTTCAATCGAATGCACGTTTCTAAAATATTAATTCCCAAATTACATGATTGAAATGTTATTTTAGTTCACAAAAACAAGATCAAGACCTAGAATTCTGTAAGAATTACATTACAATTCCTGCAAAGGTTTTCCATGTGCATTTGGAGTGCATCTTAACTCATATAATTGGCCCGACCAAATTTAGTAACACAAGAATCTTTGTTAATATTTATTTAAAGCTCTGAGGAATAGCTATATCACGAGTGATAATAATACATAGTGGGTTCTCTACAGGGAAAGAATCAACCTGCTTCAATTAATCTAGAGTAATGGAAATCTCGTTTTTAGGAATGCAACTAAATTTGCACACAGTATTCAATTACATTCATTTGAAAAACAACTCCCCAAGTGCTTTACACACAACACTATTTAACAAAAATATAGTTTAAGGAAACCATTTTACATCTCACACGAGTCAACACATTCTTTTTAAGAAGCTCCACAAGGACTGGGTGTTCCCTTCAAGAATAATGGAAAAATAATTTCGAGATTTCTTATCTTAAGCACAATAAATATTGTATGACTTCAATAATAGATTTCTTCAGCTATATGTGTGTTAATTAGCATAGTTTCGTTAGAATCTTTCACTTCACAGAACTCACTACCTATTATGTTCAGAGCCCAGATTCTGTAGGCTTATTTGGGCTTCCCTTAGAAGCATTCTTTATGTTAGGGATGGCGCTACTTGAAGGCACTGGATTGAATAGTCTGAAACGTTTTGAAAAGGTCCATGCAAAGGTCCCAAATTAGGGCCTACATTTTTTAATTTCATTTCTACTTTATACATATCTCTCATGTTTTTAATTTGTAGTCATGGAATTTCCACTACCTCTACTGAGTATTTATTGATACATATTACAGTTTTTACCTTGTGATCCTGCGCAGAACATATGTAATTTGACACCATTTTGAAATTATGGGTTGGTAAATCTGGTCACTGTTTTTTTACCATCACATAAGTGGGAGTAATTTTGGTTAGAGAGCTTTGTGGCAAATTAAATTCAGTGATGATAATCACCATCTTAGTTGCATGATCATATTCGAAGATCCATTATATGCATCCCGGTTTTGTTACAGAAATTGCCCTGATAGCAAGATGCACAGGGAACAGGATTAACAGGACCTGAATTACCTTTTTAGGCCAATAATCTTATCCCTAACCAAGAAGTTACAAGCATTAGGAAACTGGGTGCTGGAACAAAAGTGTTCTTATCTCAGCCTAGAGTCGGACAGGGTAGTATCTCCTTTGGAAGTATCACTCCAACATATGGCCGAATATTGCCAGAATGTTATTCATGCCATTTTCAGATTCCCCTTCAGTACACAGGTTCCACCTCCGATGTTCAGCATCAAAATATTGCTTTTTCATTCTGTACCTCATCCATCTTTTATTTTAAATTTAAACCAAGATCCTCATTGCTGTTTCTTTCATGTGTGAGAGAGTCGTATATGCTTTCATCACATTTGTTTAAGGCAAGAACACACCCTATGTAACCACACACCTACGACAAAATTACTTCTTTAGTTAGTCATTGGTCATTGCCCTACTTGTTTTGAGTGGCAAATGCTTAGGTTCAATGTGAAGTAAATAACTAGAAACTTTAATTATGTATTCATTTCTAAGTTAGTCCATAGCAAGCTGAACTGCCTATTACTGAATTCTATCAATCAGTGGGTGCCTCAAAGAATGAAGAGAATTGTTCTCAAAGAGTTTTGAACCTTAACTAAAGTGTGCTTGTGATTGATTTCGGGTAAGGAGTTTCAGATCTCCTGTCCCAACATCTTGTTGACTGACCAAAGTGGATGTGTTGGGGTATTCCTTTGCAATATTTCCTGTAGATCGAATTGAGCAGTCCTTTTGAGGCATTTTAACACCACACAGGCCACTTAATTTTTGAGATGTTTTGCTACAGATAGGAGTTGTGTGTGTCAAAGCCTTTCCTGATCCTACCAGATTTTCTGAGATTCAGCCCCAGTCTGATTGTCATGTTGTAAACAAACTGTATTAATTCCACGTTCCATTTGGGTACTCTCCATGGCACAGCAGTTTCATATTTTGAATTTATAAGGAATCCTACAATGTGTTTATGATTTTTGAGTTAAGGTAGAATTAGTTTTAATTTTTAAAGTAAAAAAAATGAAGAATGTACCACTGACCACGTATGGTTTCTGAATTATGGGGAGAATCCTACATCATTCTCAGATATTGTGCTGGTTTGAAGGACGGAGTGCTTTGGAGGACAGGGCAGATTACAAGGGTCTCAAAGCGTATGAACCTAAGCCATAAAGAGCACATCCATTGTGACTCTACGGTCCATCCACTGTGCAAATTCCTCCAGTCCCTCTAAGCTGAAGGAATGGTCAGCAGGACCTTTGACCCACTAATAAATATGTACATCATCACCATAGTAATAGACTTTAGGCCTCTGGTCCTGATGTTGAAAAAAAATAGTGCTCGGATATGTTTGTCATACAGGTGGGCAATAACGGGTGGTACAGGTAGTGGCTTCAGCTAACACAAGTGGGTCTCATTTGACCCTTTGGTTGCAGTAAGAAATTACTTAGTCACTAGGTTGCAGTGTTGAACAGGCCGACATACGACTTTATCCATCAGTATGTCAAATATTATTGCGCTGAATGTTGCTGGAAAATCCAAGAGGATGAGAAATGATATATCAACTTTGTCAGAAGCCTCTTACACACTATCTAGCATTGATACCTGAACAGTCTCAGTCACCTTATGAGGCCTCTAACCTGACTCTAGAAAGCTCTAGAACTGAGAGATAATCATTTCTAAATATTCCTCAGAACAGCATATGACTGCTACAGGACAGTTATTTCTTATGTTATTTTGATTAAAACATGAGTTTGACATCAGTGAAGTCAAAACTGATTCTTTCAGACTAGCTGGAACAATCTTAGTATGGAGGGAAAAGCCCCAAATCATTGTAATGCCTACAGTTGCAATAGACACCATCTCATTCAATAGTCCAATCATAACAAGGCTGCTTCAGTAGTTTTCAATTTCTCTCTCCTCTGCTTTCATGAAGGTAAGATGGGGAGAGAGTCCTTCCCCTGAGTATTTTGTAGTTATGGTTTATTTTGCTGCTCTTTGGCCAGTATACCCAGTAGCCACTCATCCCTGGATCTCTAGACCAACACCCAAAATACCTCGGCCCAAATTTATGAGATTTTGGTTCAGGGTAACACAGCAAGTCACCTTGCTGCACCGCCCTGTGTCAAAAGGAAAGGACAGGAATACACCAAATTTAAGTAATTTGGCATATTCCTTTCCTTTCCTCCTGCGCTGGTGCAGTTTTGGAAGCCTAACGCCAATGCAGACACCCTTGCACCATGGTGCAAGGGTGTTTGCTTTGCATGCAGGATTGTTTTTGTACAGGAAGGGACACATTCCTGCATATAAACATCCCTGGGAGATGTGTTCTCTTTCTACATGTGCAGCAGGATGCAGCACACATAGAAAGAGAAACAAATGAGGAGAAATGATATTTTTTTTCATTTAGCCTCCTTGTGGAGGCTTAAGGTTTGGCACATCCCCAGGTTTACAGGTCTCCTTGCTGGTATGCCCTGCGTCAAAGGGCAGGAATGTGCCATTTTTAAGTAATATGGTGAATTCCTTTCCTTTCCCCTTCTCTGGTGCCGCTGTGGCAGCCTAGCACCAATGCAGACAGAGGAAAAAAAACGAAGAAAAAAAATGATATTTCTCCTCATTGAACCTCCCCTGGGGAAGCATAAGGTTTTGGCACATCCCCAGGTTTACAAGATCTTGTAAATCTGGGGACTCATCAAAATCCATATGTGTGCATGGGAAAACCTGCCGCAGTGCCCATAGAACGCCTTCCTAGTGCAGAGGAAGGCAACACAGCAAATTGTGCGGCCTTGCTCATCTCCATATTTATGAGGCCATTCATATCCACACAAAGTGGCTTTGCGTGGGCTCACAGATATGATCTCAAGGTTTGCGCCACCGTTGTGTTACAGAAAGTGATGCAACAGCCGTGCAAGGGGCTCATAAATATGCCCCTATGGCTCGGGTGCACTTGATTATTAGGTGTTTTTTCAACATATGTTTGAATGTTCAGACAGACGATGCTAATCTATTTTTAGTGTGCAAATGAGCAGGTCTGTGTTGAGGTCTTTCTACAGCACTGAGGGCCTCATTTACAAGCCCTTCGTGCCACCGCTGCATAATGTTTTTGGACGCAGTACTGTTGCTAGTAGTGCTCTACACTACTCCACATTTGCAAACTGATGCATAGGGCCCAGCGCATCAATTTGGAAAGCCTTGCGTCACATTTTACCTGCTCCAGGTATAATATATGCAGGGTAAGCGTTCCCATGAAAAAAAACACATTGAACTGACACAATGAAATTTACAACTTTTCACTGCATCATTCTACAACTTCACTGTATCTACCTTTTCCTGCTTGCTCAGTGCAGGTGTAAAATTGAAGCAGGGCTTTTTCCTAATAGACTCTCCACGCATTGCTGAAGTTGCGTCAGTTTAACAGCGCAACTCCAGCAATCTGTCAGTTTAACACCAACCGATGCATCAGAAATTCTGATGCATCTGTGAAAATGTGCACCATGGAGCTCTGTATTGTAAATACAGCACAACCATGGTATTGCTAGGAGATGTGCGTCAGGCGCAAGAAATCTGACGCAACAATGACGATGCATTAGATTCTTGTAAATGAGGTCCTCAGTTTCAAGGTGATAAACTGTTTGCTCCATGATTGTTTCTGGCCTGCAAAGATGGTCAGTAAGTTTTATTAGATATTTAGGAGGGTTTATTTTCAAGGCTCCGAAAATAATGCAGGCTATGTTGGAGGCATGCCGAGTCATGAGTGGAGTTAGGTATTCATATTTCTTTGTGTCTGACATCAGTCTAACTGTACCATGGAGTTGTGTCTTTAGAAGCAAGTCGGATTGTTGGTAAGGCATTAAAGTAGGAAGTTTGTACCACTTGGTGAAAGGCCGCTTTGGGGATGAAAGGTTTAATTCACATAAGGAATCTCGGTTGGCTGTATGCATTTTTGTTATACATTCAGCATATGCATCTATTTTCCTTTTACTGTCCTCTCATGCAGAACTGCCTGCTGAGGTTAGTGGGAGGTGTGTGCATAAGCATCAACCTCTGACGTTTAAGTCATTAGTCACAAGAGGTTTCTGCAGGGAGTGCTGGCCTGCAGACATTGATGGACTGGTGCAGACTGCAGAGCAGGTGAAGTAGCTTGGCCTTGCCTACTGTCATTTCTGTCTCCGTGAAGCAAGATGTTAAGCAAACAACAGCAGACTGGCTGTGAAAGTCGATGTAGTAACACTAACATTAAAAATAAGGAAATCAAATATCCTCATTATTCCAGTGCCGCTACTGTATGTCATATTAATGGCAGAACTTTCCACACTATAGTGTGCCCTGCAAATAGACAGTGCAGGTGCAGCTTTAACCTTGAGTAATTTTAGGTATTGATTTTTAACTAATCTTCTCTGATATTGGCTTACGGTTGGCACACCACTGGCCCTTGCTCGAGTGCTGTCATGGCTTTGATCAATGTGATGGATCATTCAGCATTGACTATTTGTGAGACACCCTTGAATAACATTCTCTTCAGATTCAAGGAGTTTCCGAAGTCCTGGCTCGCAGCTGGAAATGTTTCAACTGCAGTCCACTAGGTGAATGTCTGGAAACCTGTTGTAGATGTGCTATATTTCAAGCACTTGGCTGTCTATGCGCTCACGTAATTGGCTTGTCTGTGAAATGCAGCATGAGGATGCAGTGCTGGCACTTTAACGGTCTGAAGAAGCATATATATGCTCAGAACAAACTATGGGACTGTGATGTGCTGCCCAGTGCTTGCTCTGACTGGAAAGTGTTCATATGCATAATAGTATTTCCATTATAACTCAATGGGGCAGATTTAAGAGCCTCCTTGCGCCACATTAGCGTCATTTTTTTTTTTTTCGGTAATGTGGCCCAACGAGGCCAAAATTGCAGCGCTAAATTTACAAAGTGACGCAATGCATGCATTGCACCACTATGTAACCCTTTGTGCTACATTATGCCTGCGCCAGGCATAATGTATGCAAAGGGGGATTTCCCCCATTAGGCGAGCCGAAAAAATGGCACGAGGAAATCTCTTAGATTTGTTTGTGTCTTTTTTTTCGGCCCTTTTATCGCCTGCTCAGAGCAGGCATTGAAAGTAGTCACACCATTTTTTACTGTGGGCCTCAAGGGGCTTTGCAGGATTAGCATATATTTTTGATGCTAATGCTGCAAATGCTAATCCTGCAAATCTCCAAACTAGCGTCAACATTTTTTATGCTAGTTCCCTAACTACTGCCATGGTGCACCTATTCTTAGATACAGTGCACACATGGTGGTGCTAGGGGGGGGCGCTTAGGGGGCGCACGGAAAATGGCACTGCACTGGATGCACTTTTCTTAAATCAGGCCCTCTGTGTTTGTAGTTCATTCGCTCATGCTGTATCAGATCGGTGTTGAATGTAGTTGATAATGTGCACTATTAATAGCATGCACGTTTTGATGTGGTTACACAATTTTGCACGTCAGCTTTTGTCTTTTCTTGCAAGTACCTTCCAGCTCAGATGCTGATTTTATCAGAACTTTGCATTGTTGTGTTCTGTTTTTTCCAGAGCCTCATGAAGAGATATGAGAGTTTCTTAGTTTTAACCATGTACGTTTTTTTGCATTTAATTTCTTCATTTCTGTTGATGATGCATCTTTCTATATCGATTTTCCTTTTAATTGCTTGAACATGTATCATAGCCCACCGTAGCTAGGCTATACCAGCCATTAAAGGCCCGCTCCCTTGGTAAAAGCCCTTGCCTGCAGCTCGGGCCTTCAACGCTGTAGCTGGCCTTTAATGGCCAGTATAGCCCATTACAGCATGCTAACAGGGCTATATTATTATTTTCTGGCATTTTACAGTGTTACCAGTGTTCTTAAATGAACACCTATATGTGAGTAACTACAAATGCACAATTACATGACTGCATTTTCCTTTGTTTGCTGTCATCAGAATTTAACTCTTGTACATGTCCTTTTCTTCGAAATGTGAAGGCACTCTTGGTGCCCCTGCATTGAAGGTAAGTAAGAATAGATGTTAAGTTGACTTTCACGTTTGCTACTTTCTTATATATTATTATAAGATTATCTCATAGGCACCACAACATATCCATCCATGTACAAAAAGGGGGCAATTTTACAATCTACATCTCTCAAAGGGACTTCGCATTACTATTAAAATAAAAAGTCAATCTGATAGATACTTCGTATTTACTAATTTAGATCTCTGATTCTGTAGCTTACTTGTTTGACTCTTTATTTCATCACAGTGTTACTGGTCCAAATGAACGGAAAATAGAAAGAATATTAATCCTCTGAAACATGGTCTACACTGGGACACTGAAGGCCTCATTTACGAGGCCCTAGCGGCACACTGCACCACTGAAGCATCATTTTTTTAAGCTCTGGTGGCGCAGTGTGCTTGCCCATATTTAACAAGGCCACGCAAATTCTATGTCAGGACCGGAGTCGAGGATTATGCACAATCTTTCTTCACTTTTTATTGATAGCAGGTTCAAAGTTCAACAAAGAAAACTACAATGCCCATGAGATCCATTCCCATGGCAACCGATTTCCAATCACACTGCCATCCGACTGTATGTATAAATATCCCCAGGCGATGACGTTCTTCCTCTTTCTTCACTGCTCTCTGATTCAGATAAGTCCCCTTCTCTGTCTCTGAGTTGTAGAGTTGTTAAGATTCTGGTTTTGACTATTGTCTAAATACTGTGGTTGGTATTGCGCTCGCGCGTGTGTTTTGTGCCTTGTTGCTTGGCTTTTTAGCCCGAGCGCGCTCGACCTTTTGATACCGGTCGGGTCCACCAGAGGGCGCTCTTTCGCGCGCTCCAGTGTTCCCGAGCATTTTCTCCTCAGTGTTTCGAGTCGCGTTTGCGCTCGAATGCTTCGGATAAACGCGTTGGGCTTAAAGTGAGTCCCTGCTCACTTTAAGCCCTACCAACCCCCGCGGACACCGCGTGACAGTGATTTTTTGCTTTGGGGCCTCTTCTAGGGCGCATGTTTGCGCGCGAAGGCCCGGCTTTGGCGAACCCTCATTCAGGAGCGATAGCTCAGTGACAAGGTCAAGTACCTTTGGTGCAGCAGGCTACCTGTGAACAGGGTTTGAATCCCGCCAACAATCTTGTGACGGCAGGAGCGCGGGGGGCTGCCTTAGTGAATAAATAAGGGCGTTTTTTCCTGCATTTCTCCCCTACTAGTCCCTCATGCAGATCCCACACGAGCGCGAGGCTTTCCCTGCCCTGTCCCCGGGGGAGGGCTCATCTCAGAGGGCCTTGGCTCCTGAGATGGACCTCCTGCTCATGCAGGCTATCAATAGGGCCCCTTGAAGGCCCCTTGAAGGACAGCGAGGCCAGGCTTTCGGACCACGTGTTTAAGGGGATAGGGATGGGGGCGACGGAGACTGACCTACAGGGAGAGGCGGTCCCCAAGAAATGCCACAAGCGTGTCGCGGGGCACCTGGAAGGATTTGATAGTCTGACTGAATCCTTCCGTAAGAGTGCGCGCACGCTACAGCAACCACCCTTCCGGGAGGGGTTTGAGCCCGGAGAGACCGGTGAAGTGGTTCACAGCAAATCGAACCCAGATCGGGGTTCCCCTAAGCGGGTCGTGAGGGACACGGACGGGGATTCTTCCTCTGAGGAAGATCAGGAAGCGGGGCGTCCTTGGCGCCCGTCTTCTAATTTATCAGACCCGCCTGAGACTGAGGACTCAGATTCTGAAATGTTTCACCCAGAGGACCTATATCACCCCGCTCTTTGGAGTGGCATCCGGATAAGAAGGTGGCGGATTATGTGGCTAGCAAAATTCGCCAGCCCCTGGAGAAGGAGGTTCGGGCTAGGTTACGGGCGGAATGCCCACGCCCGACCCTGCGAGATCGAGTGGCTGCTACCCCTGACCTGGATGCCAAGATGTGTACTTTCTTCGGGAAGTACGTCAAGGACCCGAAGAAGGGTATCGATCGTTCCTGGAGGGGATGCCAGGATAAGTTATTGGATGTCCTGGGTCCCCTCACGCAGATCATCCAGCTTGCCGAACGGGCTAAACGCTCCAATACTCCCATGCCCACAGATATTGTGGTGGGGTGGGCCCAATGGGCGGTCTGCTTGCTAGGGAACGCAAATTGTGCATTCTCTGCAGAGAGGAGACGATCCTTACTTATTAAAATAGACCCTAAGTTAGGAGAACTCTCCAACTCAGAGGCGGGGTGGGGGCGGTGGCCCAGGGGAACTTGTTTGGGGATCCTTTCTTGAAGGAATTGAGCAAGTTCGTGGCAACCTTCTCTGCGCTCGACAAGGCGCAGAGCTCAATTAAGATAATCTTTCCTGGAAAGGTTTTCGGCGGGGCCGGACGAGGCAGGGGCCGCTCTTCCGGCCGTGCGTTCCAGCAAGGTTCCACTCCCTACCCACCGCGGAATAACGGATGGAGGGATGGCCGACAAGGTGCCTTCTTCCCCAACCGGGGTAGAGGGAAGTCCAAGAGGACCGCCCGTGGTGGAGCTAACGCCCCCGGAGGCATTAACGGTGAGTGTTACCCTTTTTTCCCCTCGTATTCTAGGAGGGAGGTTGCGGTTCTTCGTCCACAAGTGGGCGTCCATAACGTCAGACGCTTGGGTGTTGCACACGGTCACGGGGTTCCACATAGAATTTCTGGGGACTCCAATTCAGGACTCTCCTCCACGGCCCTTGGTCTTCTCAGATGCGGACGCGGCACTGATAGATGCGGAGGTTCAGGGGCTTCTTCAGAAGGAAGCTATCCATCCATCGACGATTCACCCCAGGGGTTTCGTGAGCAACCTGTTCCTTGTAGAAAAGAAGGACAAAGGTTTCCGTCCTGTTATCAATCTCAAGTCCTTCAACGAGTGAGTGGTGTACCGCCACTTCAAAATGGAGGGTATTCACATGCTCAGGGATCTCTTACTCCTTGGGGATTGGATGGTGCGGTTGGACCTCAAGGATGCCTATCTAACGGTCCCCATCTTTCGCCCTCATCGTCGGTTTCTGCAGTTCATTTGGAGGGGACAGGCATTAGAATTTTCTTCCCTACCGTTCTGCCTGTCGTCGGCCCCGTGGTGCTTCACGAAGCTGCTCAAACCAGTAGTGGAGTACCTGAGAGCTCGGGGATTCGGTTGATTATCTATCTCGACGACATCCTCCTGATGGACCAGTCGCGCTCGCAGCTCATATCCAACGTGAACATAACTATTCAACTTCTACAGGATCTGGGGTTCATGATCAACTTACAGAAATCGGAACTGCTTCCCTCGCAGTCCATGACCTTTCTGGGGTTTCTCATCGACTCCCAGGCAGCCTCCCTCAGTCTCCCGGGCCCGAAGATCAAAAAGATCAAGAAGGAACTGTCCAAGGTCTTGAGACGGGACAGAATCTCCCCGAGGCAGCTGGCCAGAGTGGTGGGACTCCTCTCCTCCTCGATCCAGGCCATCTTTCCCGGGACCTCTACATTACAGGCCCTCCAACGCCTCAAGGCCCACCATCTACAAAGGGGCCTTTCGTACTCGGAGCTGATAGCTTTGTCTCAGGACGCGCGGACGGAGATCCAGTGGTGGCTGGATCACATGGAGGCGTGGAACGGCAGGGCGATTTTCGGGGCTGCACCCGATCTGATCATAGAGTCGGATGCCAGTCGGGTCGGCTGGGGAGCTCGGTGTGGGGACATCTCCTTCGGGGGTCGCAGGTCCCAGGGGGAACTCAGTCTCCACATCAACTGCCTGGAACTCCTGGCGGGTTCGTTCGCGATCAGATCCCTGACGCGGGACAAGGTCTCTTGCTGCATCCTTCTAAGGATGGACAATGTCTCAGCGGTTCAGTATATCAACCGCCTGGGGGGGACACGCTCGAAGGCCCTAGCGGAGTTGGCAAAGGATTTTTGGCACTTTTGCCTGCAACGTCAGATCTCGGTCACAGCAGAGTATCTTCCGGGGTCCCAGAATGCCCTGGCGGACTGGAACTCCAGGTATCTGGAGGATCCCAGCGATTGGCGTCTGGACAGAACAGTGTTCCTGGCTCTATTGGATCGGTGGGGTCCTTGTGCAGTGGATCTCTTCGCGTCCAGGTGGAACACTCATCTTCCTCGCTACTTCAGCTGGCGCCCGGATCCCGGTGCGATGGCAGTCAATGCTTTCCTTCAGGACTGGGGTCGGGATCAGAATTATGCGTTTCCCCCCTTCCTTCTGATCCCAAGAGTAACGGCTCAGATTCGTCGCCAGGGGGCGACAGTGATTATGATCACACCGCTCTGGCGGTCTCAAGTTTGGTTCCCAGCACTTCTGGAGCTCTCTTGCAACCTTCCTATTCTGCTTCCGGTTCGTCCGAACATTCTAACGAATCCAGAGGGGCAATTCCATCCGCTAGCTCTTCAAGGCCACCTTTCCCTGGTGGCCTGGAGGATTTCCGGGAGCGTTGGGCAGACCACAGACTTTCACAGGAGGCTGAGGATTTCATCAGACAGGCATGGGCCCCTAGTACTTGCAAGAGGTACAGATCAGCCTGGAACGGCTGGGCTCGTTGGTGTATGGCAAGGCACTTCGATCCCTTGGGGGCCCAGATTACCGATATCTTGAACTTTGTGGCCGGCCTAGCGACTTCTGGCCATTCATATTGCTCAGTTAACTCTTTTCGATCTGCTATTTCGGCGGGCATCCCCCAATTAATGATCGCCCCGTTGGGGAACACCCGTGGGAATGCAAGCTCCTGAGGGGCATTCGCATGGCTAAACCTCCGGAACCCAGGTATGCCTCCCTGTGGGATGTTGACCAGGTTTTGCGCTTCTTGATCTCATGGCCAGATAATCAATATCTGTCACGTAAACAGTTAATGGCCAAACTGGCAAAGTTGCTTTGCCTTTTCGTGCAAACGGGTTTCCGACATCCGGGCTCTAGATGTATCTGCTAGAGTTTTTTCGCCGGAGGGAGTCACTTTCACGATGTCTCGGCGTACGAAAGGTAGTACCAGGTCAGTAACCTATCCTGCTTTTGAACATACTCCCAAGCTATGCGTGGTCAGATGTTTAAAGACGTACGAAGAGGTGACGGTGGAACTCCAGCCACCGGGGGAGAGGCAATTGCTCATTTCGATCAAAAAACCTTTCAGAGCGGTTTCCTCCCCTTCCATTGCCCGGTGGGTCAGGTGGATACTATCGGAATCGGGCATTAATGTTCAGCTGTTCGGAGCTCACTCCACCCGAGGTGCCATGGCTTCTAAAGCAATACAAGTAGGTGGTAGACTGGAAGACATTATGAATGCAGCCGACTGGTCTTCCGAGTCGACTTTTAAAAAGTTCTACTTTAAACCAATCCACGACGCCGCTTCTTTGGTGGTGAGTAAGCTTTGAACATGCATAATCCTCGCCTCCGGTCCTGACATAGAATGAGAAATTTCCTAGCTATCGTGAAGGAAAGTTTCAATTCTATTAAGGACACGGAGGCGAAGATTATCCCACCCGCCACGGTGGCCATGGCGCCCACCCGGAGTGAATTCATCCAGTTGAGAGGTGGTATATTCAATTCCTCTACCAGAAATGATGATTGAGGTATGCCATGTGTTTTTACCTATGTTGATACTTCAAGCTTCGTTTTGCTATGTTCTAGAAACATGAGGAATTTCGTTGGTCTGATTTTTTTATTTCTTGTGGATACAGTTGATTATCTGTGGTTCACATTTGTTCCTAGGAGTGACTCCTGCGACTACCTAGCGACGATCCAGTTCAGTTCGCAGTGAAGACGAGGAAGAACGTCATCTCCTGGGGATATTTATACATACAGTCGGATGGCAGTGTGATTGGACATTGGTTGCCATGGGAATGGGTCTCATGGGCATTGTAGTTTTCTTTGTTGAACTTTGAACCTGCTATCAATAAAATGTGAAGAAAGATTGTGCATAATCCTCGCCTCCGTGTCCTTAATAGAATTGAAACTTTCCTTCATGATAGCTAGGAAATTTCTCATTATCCTTGCATGGCTTTTTATGGCCTTGTGAATATGGACCCCTTTCATGCATAACACTGCTTGAAAGGGGCGTTCCATGTGTGTTGATTAGGGTGTTCCCACACAACACCCATGGAGCCCAAAGGAATCTGACAGATTCCCAGATTTACAAGTCTGGGAATACATCAGATTCCTCCGCCACCTCAGGTGTGGCTTAAAAATGGCACAACAGGGAGAAATATCTTTATTTCTCCCCATTGTTTCCTCTTTCTATGTGTGCTGCATTCTCCAACACCGTCCACCAGGGTTGTAATGACCACCTATATCTACAAGGCATTTCTGTCCTCTGCCCCTCCCCCTGCACTGGCGTACTAATTGCTGACTAACGCCAACACAGGAACCCTTGCACCATGGTCAAAGGTGCCTGCATTGTGGGGATGATTGTTTTTGTGCAGGAAGGGATGCCTTCACAAAAACAATCACAGGAGGTGATTTCCTCTTTCTATGTGTGCTGGAGAATGCAGCACACATAGAAAGAGGAAACAATGGGGAGAAATAAAGATACCTGGATTAGTAGTCCAGGTAGTGCTCCAATGAAGTCAGTGGAACACTGGGCCCACACGGTATGGGCGAGGCCCACACAAGATCCCCGACCATGACGGAGAGAACACTGCAGGGGCATCAGAGAGCAAGAAAACAGGCACCTCAGGGAGAGGGAAAGAGGCGGCACCTCAGCCGGTTGAGTGCACGACGCCAAATCCACGAGGGGGCTACATGCCCAGTGTTCAATCCTGTGGAGTGCAAAGCCACAGTCTCTCAAGTCTCTACAGTGGGTGGGTTGCCCACTGTTCCATCCTGGGGAGTGCAAAGCCACAGTCTCTCAAGTCTCTACAGTGGGTGGGTTGCCCACTGTTCAATCCTGGGGAGTGCAGAGCCACAGTCTCTCAAGTCTATACAGTGGGTGGGTTGCCCACTGTGCCATCCTGGGGAGTGCAGAGCCACAGTCTCTCAAGTCTATACAGTGGGTGGGTTGCCCACTGTTCCATCCTGGAGAGTGCAAAGCCACAGTCTCTCAAGTCTCTACAGTGGGTGGGTTGCCCACTGTTCAATCCTGGGGAGTGCAAAGCCACAGTCTCTCAAGTCTATACAGTGGGTGGGTTGCCCACTGTTCCATCCTGGGGAATGCAAAGCCACAGTCTCTCAAGTCTCTACAGTGGGTGGGTTGCCCACTGTTCAATCCTGGGGAGTGCAAAGCCACAGTCTCTCAAGTCTATACAGTGGGTGGTTTGCCCACTGTGCCATCCTGTGGAGTGCAAAGCCACAGTCTCTCAAGTGGATGATAGTCTCCACTGGTTCTGGAGGGGGCATGGTGCCCATAGTGCTTCATCCTGCTAAGGACAGAGGTAGTGGATGACAGTCTCCACTGGTTCTGGAGGGGGCATGGTGCCCAGAGTGCTTCATCCTGCTAAGGACAGAGGTAGTGGATGGGAATATCCACTGGTTCTGGAGGGGGCTCTGTGCCCAGAGTCCTTCATCCTGCTCGTGACGGACTCAGTAGCGTCAGTGCCCTTGGCGCTCATGGGCCAGCGGTGCTTGTAGTGGCGGTGACCTGTTCAGCGGTCCTTGTAGCGGCGGTGCCCTGTTCAGCGGTGCTTGTAGCGGTGGTGCCCTGTTCAGCGGTGCTTGTAGTGGGGGTGCCCTGTTCAGCGGTGCATGAGGAGGCGGTGCCCTGTTCAGTGGTGCTTGAGGCGGCGGCCTCCTTTGCAGTGACTCAGCTGCTGGCGGTCCTCTCTGTCCCATCAGGGCTTGTGCTGGCGGTCCTCTCTGTCCCAGCGGGGCTTGTGCTGGCGGTACTCTCTAGCCCAGCGGGGCTTGTGTTGGTGGTCCTCTCTAGCCCAGCAGGGCTTGTGCTGGAGTTCCTCTCTGTCCCATCGGGGCTTGTGCTGCCGGTCCTCTCTGTCCCAGCGGGGCTTGTGCTGGCAGTCCTCTCTGTCCCAGCGGGGCTTGTGCTGGCGGTCCTCTCTGTCCCAGTGGGGCCTCTCTGTCCCACCGGGGCTTGTGCTGGCGGTCCTCTCTGTCCCAGCGGGGCTTGTGCTGGCGGTCCTCTCTAGCCCAGCAGGGCTTGTGGTGGTGGTCCTCTCTAGCCCAGCGGGGCTTGTGCTGGCGGTGGCCTCCAGTGCAGCGGGGATGATGGTGGTGGCCTCCTGGGCAGCGGGGATGATAGCAGTGGCCTCCTTGGCAGCGGGGATGATGGCGGTGGCCTCCTGGGCAGCGGGGATGATGGCGGTCTCCTCCGCCGTGCTGCTCTTCCCAGACTTTCTGGGTTTCTTGTGGCCCTTCCCCACCTTGGAAGGTGTCGCAGCTGACTCCACACTCCCACTGGGACCCCTGGGAGCGGCTTTGGTGGCTGGAGTCTTCCCCCTCTCCCGCCGGGCACTGGCCAACTTTTGATGCTTGACAGGTGGGGGACTGTCTGTGCTGTGGCTCTGTGCCACACTGGCTGCCCTGGTGGCCGGTGCACTCCAGATTCCGGTGACTACAGGCACCACTGGTCCCAGAGATGTTGTGGCTGAGGTGCTAGGTTGGGACCAGTAGAGTCGGGCCCTAGGACACGGATGGGGTGGGGGAGGTGTGGGAAAGAGGTCAAGGTTGAACAGGAAAAGTTTTTGGGAGACACTGGGACGGGTAGCTGGAGGGGGTTTGGGAGTGGAGGAAGAGGTTGTGGTTGTAAGAGGTGTTTGTTTGCTGACTTTGGGTGAAGGTGCATGCGCTGGAGGCTGTCGTGAGGTGGATGGCTGTTGGGTGGGTGTGTGCCTTCGTTTGTGTATCTTGGGGGGTGGCGTCACAGACACACTGGGAGTGGACACAGGGGACGTGTGAATGGTAGTGGGGGTGGTGACTGCACGTGAGCGGGGTGTGGCGGGGGTGTGCTGGTGATGGCAGTAGTGGCTGTAGATGTAGTGCATGCAGGTGTGAGTGTAGATGAGACTGGGAGGGAGGAGGGAGACGAGGAGGGGGGCCCAGTGGAGGCAGTGGATGTTGGTGTGTCTGCATGTGTGTGATGCTTGCGTGAGTGCCTGTGGGATGTGTGGTGTTATGTTTGCCTGAGCTTCCCTTGTGTGTTGATGTGTGTGCATGCTGGTCTGAAGGTGTGCTTGGGATAGGCTGGGGTATAGGAGTTTGGGTCTGGGTGGAGGAAGTTGGAGGGGGAGGCTAGAGACAGGGACAATGGCTGCCATCAGTGCTGAGGCCAGAGTCTGAAAAGCTTGCTGAAGGGCCACCTGACCAGAATGAATGCCATCCAGGAATTCATTGGTTTGATGCAACTGCCTTTCGACACCCTGGATGGCATTCAAAATGGTAGACTGCCCAACAGTGAGGGACCTGTGGAGGTCAGTGGCCTCCTCACTGAGGGCAGCAGGGGTGACTGGGGCAGGGGCTGAGGTGCCTGGGGTGAAGGTGATGCCCACCCTCCTGGGTGAGCGGGTACAGGGCAAAGGCTGAGGGGCTGCTGGGAGGGCGGTGCTGGTAGGGGGGGTGGCGGCTGTACCTGTAGATGCGGGCAGCACAGATGTTGCCGCCACCACAAGGGAGCTCCCATCAGAGGACGAATCCGTGTTGCTGGCGTCAGCTCCTGTCCCCGCCATGGAGCTCCCCTCGCCCTCCATCCCACTGGTGAACTCTGAGTCCGTTGTCTCGCCCTCCAGGGCCATGTGGGATGCAGCTCCCTCGTGCTCCGGTGTCACTGCTCCTCCGCCTGATGATGCTAATGCACACAAGAACAGGGAGACCACAAAAAGGGGGGGACGACAGAATAAAGACATGTTGAGTGCATGCATTGCCGTTACCGGACACGACAGACACAGAAGCCCCCTGCACTACGTCGTGCTCTTGGGCTCCACTGTTCAATCCCTGGGAAATGGCCTATAAGGCTATGGACGACATCTGCACACATGGATGACACAGGGGCATGACTAGGTGTACTTGGCACGCTACAGAGGTGGGGTGCCACATGGCCTGCCTTACGGAGGGACCTTGCCTACTAAACTCGCCCTGGCCTAGGGAAACCCACAGCCCACCTCCCCTACCCAGACACCTCTACTGCACGCAAAATCAGCAGGATGAGAGTGTACTCACCCCCTTGTGGCTGCTGTGATGGCCTCAGGCGCCCATCCAACTCCGGGTACACCACTGCCAGGATCCTGAACATCAGGGGGGTCATGGTGTGACGGGCACCCCTCCCACGTTGGGAGGCCATCCCCAGCTGAGCCCCCGTCGTCTTCTTGCTCCAGCAGTGAATGTCCTCTCATCTTTTCAGGCAGTGGGTGCTCCGCCTGTGGTAGACACCCAGGGTCCAGACGTCCTTGGCGATGGCACGCCAAATATCTTTTTTCTGGTGGGCGCTGACCTACATGAATTGTACATGGGAAAAAGAAAAGTTATTACCAACTGCACCGCCACAGTCATTGGCCCCCATCCCTACCCTTGCCATGTGGCACATGCACTCACTGTCGTTTCATGCACGCTACAATCTCCCCCCCCTTCTTACATCCACCCCACTCCACACAGGCATAGCCCATACAGCATGCTCCCTGTGTACTTACCTGTTTGTCTGGAGGACCGTAGAGTAGCGTGTACTGGGGGAGGACCCCGTCCACGGGTTTCTCCAACTCTTCCAATGTGAAGGCAGGGGACCTTTCCCCAGACACTCGAGCCATTTTCTCTTCCAGACCCAAGTCACAGCAGCACTTGCAGTGTAGGTCCTCTCCTGTCAAACATCAGGTATCGAGTGATCGAACAGATAGAAAATGGTGATCACGTCCGCGGCGGTGCGTACCGTCACGGCCGGCGTACATCATCATTGAGTCCTGGGACCCATAGGGCACAATGTTAACCAATGTAGCATTGCGCCGCGGTCTTCGACCGCCTACCGCGACGGTGTACAACGCCAGCACAGTTACCTCACATCCCATTGTCCCACTTTAGAGGTCAGACAGCCGCCATTTCAGGGGCCCACATGGGTTCGTTTTTAAGTGCGTCACACATACCTAGGCCTAGACTCAACACACATACAGGCCACTTTTCGGATTAGGATTCGTGTTCTGTGTAAGCTGTGGGTACGTACCTCTGAGTTGTTTGACTCTGTGCTCGCTGTTGTCCTTTATAGGCACCGTCTGCTGGGACATAGGAGGAGGTGGTGGCATCCTCCATTGTACAGAACGCTGGTGGACCTGTTGACAATGGAGGAAAGACATGAGATCATCACATACAGGCTTGACCGTGCCACAATCCAGGAACTGTGTACCCAGCTGGAGCCAGACCTGATGTCAGCTATCCGCCATTCCACAGGAATACCCCCTCAAGTGCAGGTGCTGTCAGTACTCTATTTCCTTGCAGGTGGGTCATTTCAAACAACAGTGGCCATAGCATCAGGGATGTCCCAGCCTATGTTTTCCAACGTGTTGTCTGCCCTGCTGAAACACATGCGGAGCTACATCGTTTTCCCTCAGGTGGATAATTTGCCTACAGGGATAGGTGATTTCTCTGCCCTGGGACATATCCCCAACATCATAGGTGCCATTGATGGGACACATGTGGCTTTGGTCCCCCGCAGGAGTGAACAGGTGTCCAGAAACTGGAAGAGTTATCATTCCATGAATGTGCAGATGGTGTGTTTGGCAGACCAGTACATCTCCCAAGTGAATGCCAAGTTCCCTGGCTCAGTGCATGACGCCTACATCCTGCGGAATAGCAGCATCCCTTATGTGATGGGTCAACTCCAGAGGCACTGTGTGTGGCTATTAGGTGAGCACCTGGAAGCAAGACAGTGGGAATGGTTGTCTGGGTCTGGGGTTATCCCTACAGGTTACTGTGTGTCTAACAGTTGTCCCTCGCCATTTGCAGATGACTCTGGTTACCCCAACCTGTCATGGCCTCTGACCCCAGTGAGGAATCCCAGGACAAGGGCAGAGGAACGCTACAATGAGGCCCATGGGCGAACACGGCGGATAATTGAGCGGACCTTCGGCCTCCTGAAGGCCAGGTTCGGGTGCCTCCATATGACAGGTGGATCCCTGTGCTACTCACCAAAGAAGGTGTGCCAGATCATCATGGCCTGCTGTATGCTTCACAACTTGGCTTTGCGACGACAGGTGCCTTTTCTGCAGGAGGATGGTTCAGATGGCGGTGTTGTTGCAGCTGTGGAGCCTGTGGACAGTGAAGACGAGGAAGCAGAAGAAGAGGACATGGACAAAAGGGACTCGGTGATCCAGCAATATTTCCAGTGAGACACAGGTAAGAATACAAACCTGGCTACTGAATGTACTTTAAAACTACTACCTCTCTACTGTCTGTCATTTTCACCCAGTGTATGGTCACTGAGTTGTCACTTTCACTTACAATTTCACAGATGTGGCATCTGCTTTGATTCCTCATGGACTACAGCAGTGTGACATAGGTATGTTGACATTACAATTGAAAGATCTTTTTGCCACAGTAATTGCTAATACACTATTCCGAAATCACAGACTGACTCCAGATTGTTTTGTGCTTCAAGGGTGTTTACTTATGTGCAAAATATTGGGGGGTGGGTTGCAAAATGGTGAAGGGTGATGGTGGAGGAATGTCCATGGCAGAGTCCAGTCTATTAGTCTCACAGGTGCATTGCCCAAGTGGGCAAAGGAAGTGGAGCTGGGGCAGTTTAAGGATGGATAGGGTGACAAAGTGGGACAGAAGGATGACATTCAGGGTGGTCTCATTTCTTGGCGGGGGTCTTGGCATCGTTCTCTGTCTTTGTCCTGGATCTCAGGGACCGTTTGTGGGGTGGTTATCCCTCTGCAGGGGGTGGGGTGCTGGTGTGGTGGTCCTGTGGCAGTGCCTCCTGTCCACTAGCGCCAGCAGAGGTGGTGGGCAGTTCATCGTCCATGCTAGTGTCAGGGGCCCCTTGTTGTGCCACAGTGTCCCTCCTGGTGTTGAGTACTTCCTTCTGCACTCCTACGATGGTGCCCAGGGTGGAATTGATGCATCTGAGTTCCTCCCTGAAGCCCAAATACTGTTCCTCCTGCAGGCGCTGGGTCTCCTGAAACTTGGCCAGTACCGTTGACATTGTCTCCTGGGAGTGGTGGTAGGCTCCCATGATGGAGGAGAGGGCCTTGTGGAGAGTGGGTTCCCTTGGCCTGTCCTCCCCCTGTTGCACAGCAGGCCTCCCAGTTCCCCTGTGTACCTGGGCCTCCGTCCCCTGGACCGTGTGCCCACTGCCACTGCCCCCAGGTCCCTGTTGTTGTTGGGGTGGTGGGTTAGCCTTCGTTCCCTGTAGTGGTGGACACACTGCTGATTGACGTGTCCTGGGGACAGAGGTATGGGCCCGCTGGGTGGGTGCTGTGCTGGTGTTTCCAGAGGGGGGAACTTCTGTGGTGGCCTGTGACTGTGTCAGGGGAACCGACTGTCCCGAGGTCCCCGATGGGCCGGCTGGTCATCTAGATCCAGTTGGACAGAGGTGCTGTCATCACTGTGGGCCTCTTCTGTTGGTGGTGTGGACATGTGTGGACCCTCCTGTCCAGTGACGTTGAGTAGGGGTCCTGCAGGGGTATAAAAGGATGTTTATTACATCTATGTGTGCAATGGGTGGGTGACCGTGTACCCCAGTGCTTGCATTCCTGTGTGGGACCTTGTGTGATGATGGTTTAGGGGGGTGTATGGGTTTGTGCAGTGGGCATGCTTTGGTGATGGGTGTCCATGCTTTGGTGTTGCATGCAGGGCTTGGTGTTGAGATGTGTGGTTTGTGATAGTGGGACATCTGTGAAGAGTTGGAGTGATAGGGGTGAGGGTGAGGGTGGGGGTATGTGATGGCATGCAGGTAGGGTGGAGGATGTAATAGTTAAGATTTGACTTACCAGAGTCCAGTCCGCCATTTACTCCTGCGAGGCCCTCAGGATGCAGAATCGCCAAGACCTGCTCCTCCCATGTTGTTAGTTGTGGGGGAGGAGGTGGGGGTCCGCCGCCAGTCCGCTGAACCGCAAGGTGGTGTCTTGAGACCACTGAACGCACCTTCCCCCGTAGGTCGTTCCACCTCTTCCTGATGTCATCCCGATTTTTTGGGTGCTGTCCCACTGCGTTGACCCTGTCCACTATTCTTCGCCATAGCTCCATCTTCCTTGCAATGGAGGTGTGCTGCACCTGTGTTCCGAATAGCTGTGGCTCTACCCCGACGATTTCCTCCACCATGACCCTGAGCTCCTCCTCCGAGAACCTGGGGTGTCTTTGCCGTGACATGGGGTGGTGTGGATGATGTGAGGGGTGGTGTGTGTGGTGATAAGTGTGCTGATATGTAGTGGGGTGTTGTGTGAGGTGTGTGGAAGTTATGTGGGTGAGGGTGTTGTGTGCCTGTGGATGCTAGTATTGTTGATGGTGGTGTCTCTCTCTGTGCTTCTTTCTCAATTGTTGACGTAGGGGTTTGTGGGTGATGTGGGTGTGTGTTTTATATTGTATTGAGTGTGTGGGAGTGGTGTGTGTATGTGTATCAGGTGTGTGTATTTTGAATTGTCCAATGTGGCTGTGTTTTGTGTGTGTGTGTGTATTTTGAGCGTGGCGGTGTGTACCGTCAATGGAATACCGCGGTTAAAAGACCACCGCGTGGATTTGTGTGTCGTGATAGTGTGGGTGTATTTCTGTTGGCGTGACGGTGGAGATTTTGGTTTCCCCAGTTTTTCACTGACCTTTGGTGTGGTGGACTTGTGTGGGTGTCTGAATTTTGGCGGATTCCGTTCTGTGGGACATAATAGCTGTGGCGAATTTCTGCGGCCGCAGCAGTGTGTTGGCGGTCTTCTGCATGGCGGTAAGCGGCTTTTACCACCAATGTTGTAATGAGGGCCATAGTGTCTTTCTGCCCTATTCCAGTGGCTCAGGGCGGTGTTGCCCTGCACCACGTGCCTCATAAATGAGGCCCTAAGAGTGGAGTAACTACTCATATTTCTGAGATCACACATTACCTTCTATTAGAAATGTGTTTTATGCCCGGGTCCATGAATGAATTAGCACATTTTTAATACAAGATAGAAGAAAAGCATTATTTGGATATGAAGAGTATTCCACAAACATTGAAAGTTTTCACCATTAAGGTCAGTCTGACCCACATATACTCATATTAATTTGAGCACAAAATTAATTGCTCAAATTGGTAGTAATTAGCTTTTTGAAAAGAATTTAAAAATAAAATAAGTGACATTATGTGAAGAGGTAGAAACAAAAACATGTTTTTTGGCCCTTTGTTGAATTTCCTGTCTGTTTGATGGATTGTTGCGATCGAAATTCATTTCGTTCTTCTATGGGTGTCTTATTTTTATTTTTAATTATGCTTTGTTGACCAAAAATCCTATGAATATTGTGGTGGAGTGGAACACAGTCTTAAATCAGGGCTACTCCTGCCCTCCCAAACTTTCTTTTCCCTGCTCTGTTTAGTAAAAAGTAAAAGTGCCAAGTATGCAACGGTAAAACTTCCATTAGCTCTACCAATATAAACTCCCAAAAGGCCTGTCAGGTTACAATGACAATCGTTCAGCCCTGTTGAGAGATAGGTGACTGTTACTCATTTTTCCGTGCAATATCTGCATGTGACACATGGTGAACATGTGCAAGGAAAATGCAGAATGATGTCCATGCACTGGGTGTAAATTCACAGCATGTGGGGTCATTTATCTTGTGTTTAAAGAAATCAAACTCCCACTTTAAAAGTTTTTCTTTTCCCTAAACCAAGGGTATACTTTGAATTTGGTGCCCATTTTGCAAACACATCAATGCCTCCAGGCAGGAATCTCTAAACAGGACAGAAAGTCTTCCACCAGGGTGGTGGAGGACATGGCCTTTGCCTACATCAGTGGTGTAACAAAGACCCCCACAGCCCATGGGGTGCTGGAGGGTACCCGAGCTCCAGGGGGCTCCCCCTCAGTACAATACACTGTGCGTGGGCGGCAGGCACCGGACTGGGTCCAGGGGGAGTGGTCCATTCCAGGAACCTTTCAGGAGAGCCCCCCTCAAGATTTGTTACACTACTGGCCTACCTGGTGGACCAGTCAGTTTTGTTACACCGCTGGCATACCTGGTAGACCAGCAAACAATATACCACTGTCTAAGTGATCTAATAGACTGCGCTGCCAACTTCAGAGCTAAGGGAACCAGGTTCAAGTCTCGGTGTCAGCGACTTAAAATTCTGAGATTCTGGGCAAACCACTTAATTTTCCGGTGCCCACACGTCAGCACCTTGGACCCTCACAGGTGAGTTGCAGCAATTTACAAATCCTGGATTAATGATTGCCGGCTGCTCTACCTCTGCTGCAGCATGTCGTGTCTAGCTCCTCTATTAAGCACACCTTGAGGTGAGGTTGTACTTCTGCAGGCTGCACATTACCTCCCTGCTACAGTAAGTTCATTCATTATATGCACTCTACGTATCTGGGTTTGTTCTCCTGTTCACCTTGTGCATGATGCTCTCTACCCAAGTGACACTGCAAGTGGTTCTCTGGACTGCACAGAGGCTACACAGCTAAAGCAGGGTGGTTCTATAGCTAAAGCTGCCTGAACTACATAAAGCACCTGCGGTAAGGAACATAAAGATTAAAAAGTCAAACTTCTAAATCAATGGGCTCAAGTAATTTTATTTTAGTCACATCATTCAACCAAGTTTCCATGCTTCTGCTCTAAATTATAAAACTACTAACAAGTTGTATTTTATGTAGCTCTTCATACAACATGTCACCTGTAAAAAATAATCAATATCATTACCCACATATATAGCACCCAGTTTACCGACTACAGAAGGCTGAGTTGACCTTGTGATGGTAGAAACTCATGATCTACTGATCCCCGCTTATCTCATCCTATCAGCTATCTGCCCTGCACTCAATCAGATATCTGCAATATTTCCGCCTTCATGAGATAAAATCTAAACTGAACCAAAATTGAGGAGTTTGGAATCCAAATGCAATCCCAGGTCTACTTCCTTGACTAATCGTGATTTTTAACATTGTCTATTATTGAACTTTATGTGGAGATCTTTCCTCCCCCTTAAACATGTCTGACCTTCAAAAGGTCCTGACTGATGCTTATGAAAATGTCCTCAGTTGAGGGAGCATAGAAGAGGTTTATTTAAATTCACATAGACCTAAGGATAGGCTGTTGTACTTTAGTTTGCTTTGCCCTTTGCTAGGGCGCCCGGTCCTTAGTAAGTTAACTTACGTGCTGAAGACCGCCAACATACCGTTGCGGCGGTGGAATACCGTTACAGGAATTACGACCCACAGCTCATAATCCATCACAATACAGACACCCACACATGTCCGCCACACCAAAGGTCAGTGATAAACTGGCGATACCGAAACCTCCACCGTCACGCCAACAAGAATATGCCCACACTATCACGACACACGAATCAACGTGGCGGTCTTACAACCGCGGTAATCCATTGGCGGTACACACCACCGCGCTCAAAATACACACACACTTACAAAACACAACCACATTGGACAATTCTAAAAACACACACCTGATACGCATACACACACCACACCCACACACCCAATCAAATATAAAGCACACGCCCACATTACCCACAAACCCTTACGACCAAAACTTTCAAGGAAGGCCAGAGAGAGAGATTAGCTAACACAACACAGGCATCCACAGACACACAACACCATCACTTATACAACATCCACGCACCTCAAACAACACACCAACACATCCCCCCACACATCACAACAGACAGCACCTCACATATCACCCACACTACATCTTGGCACCTCAAAGATATCCCAGGATTTCAGAGGAGGAGCTCAGGGTCACGGTGTAGGAAATAATCCGGGTAGAGCCACAGCTATTCGGATCACAGGTGCAGCAGACATCCATTGCAAGGAAGATGGAGCTATGGTGGAGAATTGTCAACAGGGTCAACGCAGTGGGACAACATCCAAGAACACAGGATGACATCAGGAAGAGGTGGAACGACCTACGGGGGAAGGTATGTTCCGTGGTATCCAGACACCAGATTGCTGTACAGAGGACTGGCGGTGGACCACCACCTCCTCCCTCACAACTAACAACATGGGAGGAGCAAGTCTTGGCAATAATGCATCCTGAGGGCCTCGCAGGAGTAGCAGGCGGACTGGACTCTGGTAAGTCATATCTGAACTACTTCCTCCCTCCACCCCACCTGCTTGCCATCACATACTCCCACTCTTACCATCATCTCCATATGTCCCACTATCACAACCCACACATCTCAATCCCAAGGCCCTGCATGCAACACCTATGCATGGACCACCGTCACCAAAGCATGTCCAGTACAGACGCCTACACAGACCCCAAACCAACTATCCCAAAAGGGCTAACACAATGACGCATGCACAGGAGTAGCGGGTACCTCACCCAATGCACAAGATGTCACACACAGATACTAAAACTATGCATTTACACCCCACCAGGACCCCTACCCAACGTTACCGGACAGGAGGTGCCAGACATATCCAGTACCCCCACAGAAGAGGCCCACAGTGACGGCAGCAGCCCTGCACGCCTGGATCAAGATGACCAGCCCGGCCCATCAGGGACCTCAGGACAGTCGGTTCCCCTGACACAGTCCCAAACCACCACAGAGCCTCCCTCCTCAGGAAACACCGCCACAGTACCAACCCAGTGGGCCCATCACTCTGTCCCCAGGATGCGTCAAAAAGCAGTGTGTCCACCACTACAGGGACCCCAGGGAAACCCACCAACCCAAGACAATCAGGGACCTGGGGTCAGTGGCAGTGGGCACACGGTTCAGAGGACAGAGGCACAGGATAACAGGGAAGCTGGGAGGACTGCTGTGCGACAGGGGGAGGACATGCCCAGTGAATCAACACTCCACGAGGCACTCTCCAGCATCATGAGAGCATACCACCATTTCCAGGAGACCATAGGCACGGTACTGGCCAAGTTTCAGGAGACCAGCGGCTGCAGGAGGAACACTACCTGGGGATCAGGGAGGACCTGAAGTACATTATCACCACCCTGGTCACCATTGCAGGGGTGCTGGCAGACCTTGTCAACACCATGAGGTACACAGTGGCGCACAAACGGGTCCCTGACACTAGCCTAGTTGATGAACAGACCTCCACCTCCGCTGGCGCTAGTGGACAGGAAGCACTGCCACAGGACCAACAGGTCACTAGCACCCCACCCCCTACAGAAGGAGAACCAGCCCGCAAACGGTCCCTGAGATCCAGGCAGAAGACAGAAAACATTGCCAAGACCCCCACCAGGAAATAAGACCCACCTGAATGTCACCCTTCTGTCCCACTTTGTCACCCTGTCCACCTTAAACTGCCCTAGCTACACTTCCTATGCCCCATTGGACAATGCACCTGTGAGACCAAGAGACTGGACTCTGCCATGGACATTCCTCCACCATCACCCCAGCTCATTTCACACCCCCCTCCACTTATTTGCACAGAAATAAACACCCTTGAATCACAAAACAATCTGGAGTCAGTCTGTGCTTTCACAAATGTGTAATAGCGAAATATCAGTAATATAGCAATGTCAATGTACTTGTTCACATACCAATGTTACACAGCTGTAGGCCAGGAGTAAACATAGCAGAGGGCACAAATTGGGACCCAGATCTGTGAAATGGAAAGCCAAAGTGACAAGTCAGGGTCCATACACAGAGTGAAAAAGGCAGACTTATGCTAGGTCCTACAACAGTATGAGATGTGGGAAGCAGTTCCATCTTCTTACCTGTGTCTCACTGGAAGTATTGCATGATGATATTGTTTCGGTTGTCTACATCTTCTTCTTCTGCCTCCTCTTCTTCACTGTCCACAGGCTCCACAGCTGCCACAAGACCACCATCAGGCCCATCCTCCTGCAGTAAAGGCACCTGGCATCGCAAAGCCGGGTTGTGCAACATTCAGCAGGCCACGATGATCTAGCACACCTTCTTCGGTGAGTAGTATAGGGATCCACCTGTCAGATGGAGGCACTGCAATCTGGCCTTCAGGAGGCCGAAGGTGCACTTTATTATCTTCCTAGTTCACCCATGTGCCTCATTGTACCGTTCCTCTGCCGTTGTCCTGGGATTCCTCACTGGGGTCAGTAGCCATGACAGGTTGGGGTAACCAGAGTCACCTGCAAATATCGAGGGACAACTGTTAGACATACTCCAAACATTAAGGAATCTCCCATACCCAAATACCAAATGAAACTGTGTGGGGACTTTAGGCTCACCTATTAGCCACACACAGTGCCTCAGGAGTTGGCCCATCACATAATGGATGCTGCTATTCCTCAAAATGTAAGCATCATGCACTGAGCCAGGATACTTGGCATTCACATGGGAGACGTACTGGCCTGCCAAACACACCATCTGCACATTCATTGAGTGGTAGCTTTTCCGGTTTCTGTACACCTGTTCATTCCTGCGGGGGGGGACAAATGCCACATGTGTACCATCAATGGCACCAAGGATGTTGGGGATATGTCCCAGGGCATAGAACTCACCTTTCACTGTGGGCAAATCTTCCACTTGAGGGAAAACAATGTAGCTGCGCATGTGTTTCAGCAGGGCAGACAACACTCTGGACAACACATTAAAGAACATTGGCTGGGACATCCCTGATGCCATGGCCACTGCTGTTTGAAAAGACCCACTGGGCAGGAAATGGAGTACAGACAGGACCTTCACTAGAGGGGGTATTCCTGTGGGATGGCCGATAGCTGAAATCAGGTCTGGCTCCAACTGGGCACACAGTTCCTGGATTGTTGCACGATCAATTCTGTAAGTGATAATTATGTCTCTCTCTTCCATTGTCGACAGGTCCACCAGGAGTCTGTACACTGGAGAATGCCGCCATCTCATCACCTGCCCCAGCGGACGTGCCCTATGGAGGAGAACAGTGAGCAGAGGGTCATACAACACTTAGGTATCACAATGCTTTTTTGCAAAAACGTTACAATATCTCCATGTGCCTTTGTCTGTCCATATTCCTGGCATAAATAGGTGTGATGCAGTTATTTGGCCTGCCATATGGCCCACTGAAATGGCGGCTGCCTGACCTGTAAGATGGGACAAGGGAAAATGAGGTAACTGCACTGGCGTTGTACACCATCGTGGTAGGCGGTCGAAGACCACGGCGCAATTCAGCATTGGTTAACATTGGGCCCTATGGGTTCCTGGAGCCAGTGATGATGTACGCCGGTGGTGACGGTACGCACCGCAGCGGACGTGGCCGCCATTTTCTAACTGTTCATTCACTTGATACCTGACCTTCAACAGGAGAGGACCTACACTGCAATTGCTGCTGTGACCTGTGTCTGGAAGCGACGATGGCTACAGTGTCTAGGGAAAGGACCCCTGCCTTCACTTCAGAGGAGTTGGAGAAACTAGTGGATGGGGTCCTCCCCCAGTACACGCAACTGTACCGTCCTCCAGACAAACAGGTGAGTACACTGTGAGCATGGTGGATGGCACATGATTGTATGGAGTGTCGTTGATGGAAGAGGGAGGGGAGGGGGACAGGCCAGCATGTGAGGATAGTGTGTGTGGATGTATGTCTGGGCCAGGGTGGGAGGTTTTTAGGCAATGCGTGAGAAGAACTGTACGGGATAGTAACATCCATTCTTACTTCACTTTTCCTCTAGGTCAGTGCCCACCAGAAGAAGGGGATTTGGCGTGCCATCTTCAAGGAAGTGCGGACTCTGGGGTCTACAATAGACGGAGCACCCACTGCCGGAAAAGATGGGAGGGCCTGCGCCGCTGGAGCAAGAAGACGGCAGAGGCCCAGCTGGGGATGGCCTCCAAACGTGGAAGGGGTGCCCGTCACACCATGACCCCCCTGATGTACTGGATCCTGGCGGTGGCATATCCGGATTTGGATTGGCGTTGAGGGCATCACAGCAGCCACAAGGGGGTGAGTACACTCTCATTCAGCTGACTCTGCGTGCTTGACGAGGTGTCTGGGTGGGGGTGGTGACCTGTGGGTTCCCCTAGGCAAGGGCATACACGCAAAGGGAGACCCATTGTTTTGAAGCCTCATTCCCAGTCCAACCCCAAAGGTGGTATTTGTCCTCTACACCTAGTCAGGCTCCCAGGGGTGCCAGCTGTGCATGAAATGGGTCTAGACAGAGTCCCCCTTGGGCATGTGCTTTTCCCCTGCACTGTTAGTGCATGGCTTAGTGCATAGGGCTGCTCCCTGTGTGTTGTGTCCGCCAACGGTAGTGGTGTTGCATGCACTGACAATATGTATCTTCTGTCTTTCCCCCCCCTTTTTGTTTTGTCACCCTGTTCCTGCGTACACTAGCATCATCTGACGGAGGAGCAGTGGCACCAGAGCAGGAGGGAGCTGCATCCCACATGGCCCTGGAAGGTGAAGTAAAGGAGTCTGAAGGCACCTGTGGGATGGAGGGCGAGGGGAGCTCCACGACGGGGACAGGAGCATACACCAGCGACAGCGACTTCTCCTCTGATGGGAGCTCCTTTGGGGTGGCGGGCACCTCTGTGCCCACCAAGTCAACAGGTACAGCCACCACCCCCCTACCAGCACTGCCCTCCCAGCAGCCCCTCAGCGTGTGTCCCGTGCCCGCTCACCCAGGAGGGTGGGCATATCTTTTGCCCCAGGCACCTCAGGCCCGGCTCCAGTCAGCCCTGCTGCCTCAGTGAGGAGGCCGTTGACCTCGTGAGGTCCCTCACTGTTGGGCAATCTACCATTTTGAATGCCATCCAGGGTGTTGAGAGGCATTTGCAGCAAACAAATACATACCTGGAGGGCATTCATTCTGGCCAGGTGGCCCGACAGAGAGCATTTCAGGCTCTGGCTTCAGCACTGATAGCAGCCATTGTCCCTGTGTCCAGCCTCCCCCCTCCAACTTCCTCCACCCAGACCCAATCCCCTGTTCCTCAACCTATCCGAAGCACACCATCAGGCCAGCATGCACACTCATCAACACACAAGAGTGGACATGGCAAACATAAGCACCACACATCCCACAGGCACTCACACAAGCACCATCCCCATGCAGACAAAGCAACATCCACTGCCTCCACTCTGTCTCCCTCCTCCACATCCTCCTCCTCCCTCCCTGTCTCGTCTCCACTCACACCTGCATGCACCACATTCTCAGCCACTATCTCCATCACCTGCACGCCCATCACCACACACCGCTCACGTGCACTCACCACCCCCACTGCCATTCACACATCCCCTGTGTCCTGTCCCAGTGTGTCTGTCAGCCCTCCTCCCAAAGTACACAAACGCAGGCACACACCCACCCAACAGCCATCCACCTCACAACAGCCTCTGGCCCATGCACCTTCACCCAAATTCAGCAAACGTACACCTCCTACAACTACTACCTCTTCCTCCACTCCCAAACCCCCTCTATCTTCCCATCCCAGTGTGTCTACTAAACATTTCCTGGCAAACATTGACCTCTTCCCTACACCTCCCCCCGTCCCTCCCCTAGGGCAAGGCTGTCCAGGTCCCAGCCCAGCACCTCAGCCACCAAATCCCCAAGCACAGTGGTCCCAGCAACTCCGGTCTCATTGAAGGCACCACCCATCAGGGGTGTCAGTGTGCCACCTAGCGAAGCCAAGGAGCAGGCAATTCCACCACCTGCCAAGGTGAAGAAGGTGCCCACATGCCAGAGGGAGAAGCCACACTTACCAGCAAGCAAGTGCTCCTCCAAACCAAAAGGGAACAGTGGCAAGATACCAGCAGCAACATCAAAGGTGGGGAAGGGACACAAGCCGAAGAGCAGGTCAGGACAGGGCACGGTGGCTCCGACTGATGGACCAGAGTCACCCCTTCTGTCAACCACTACACCAACCTGTAAGGCGGTGGACACCGCCACCTGCACCGCCACCTGCACTGCCACCTGCACTGCCACCTGCACTGCCACCAGCACCACCACCTGCACGTCTGCTTCCTCAGCAACAGTCCCCAGCATCTTCCCCAGAGGGCAGCCGTCTGAGGCTGCAGGAGACGTCCTGCTGTGTCCCTCACCCAGTGAAGACACATGCACCACCGCTAGCACCGCCGCCACAGACACCGCCGCAACCACCGCCACCTGCCCCTCAACGTGCTCAGACAGTGCCACCACAGCTGACATGGCAATCATCCCCAGTGGGCAGCCGTCCGAGGCTGCAGAAGACATCCTGGACCCTTCCCAGCATCCATGAGGCATGACTCTCAGCACTGGTTGTACCTGAAGGTGGCAGGCGAAGTCGCAGCAGGGTGGAGTGTGTCTCTGCCTCCATGGCGTATCATGCTACCTGTTCCCAGACAATCTTGTGGCACACACACCCATATGAGGGAATGGGACCTGCCACACTGCATGTGAAGCACTCTGGGCACGAAGCCCCCTCCAGAACCAGTGGAGAGATATATCCACTTCCTCAGTCCTTGGCAGGATGAATCACTCTGGGCACCAAGCCCCCTCCAGAACCAGTGGAGAGCATGAATCACTCTGGGCACCAAGCCTCCTCCAGAACCAGTGGAAAGATATATCCACTTCCTCAGTCCTTGGCAGGAGGAAGCACTCTGGGCACCAAGCCCCCTCCAGAACCAGTGGAGAGATACATCCACTTCCTCAGTCCTTGGCAGGAGGAAGCACTCTGGGCACCAAGCCCCCTCCAGAATCAGTGGAGAGATACATCCACTTCCTCAGTCTTTGGCAGGATGAAGAACCCTGGGCACCAAGCCCCTCCAGAACCAGTGGAGAGATACATCCACTTCCTCATTCCTTGGCAGGATGAAGCGCTCTGGGCACCAAGCCCCCTCCAGAACCAGTGGAGACTGACATCCACTTGTGAGACTGTGGCTTTTCACTCCCCAGGATCGAGCAGTGGGCAAACCACCCACTGGAAAGACTTGTGAGACTGTGGCTTTGCTCTCCCCAGGATATAGCAGTGGGCAAACCACCCACTGGAAAGACTTGTGAGACTGTGGCTTTGCACTCCCCAGGATACAGCAGTGGGCATGGAGCCCCCTCGTGGAGCAGTGGCGTCGTGCGTTCATCCTGCTGAGGTGCCCCACTCCCCCTCCCCCTGAGGTGCCTTTTTCATTTCGATCTGATGCCCCTTAATATCCGAACTTGTGTAGTTGGTGTGCATATTTGTATATACTGTTTTTTGAAATTACACTATCTGATTTTTATTGATTACAATTGTTACAGTCATTTCCTTTTGTCCTTGCGTTCTTCCAGGGGGCGAGGGGTTGTATATGTAATGTTGCTGCATGTATTTGTCTGTATGGTATTGTGGGTGAGGGTGGGGGTGGGGGTATTGCATGTTGCCTGTGTGTGTCACTCTCTTTTCCCTCCCACCCTCCCCTGTGTTGTAGGTGCAGTACTCACCGTGGTCGTCGACAGCATCTTTCCTGCTCCCGATACAAGAGGAGGAAGACCAGCATGGAGAGGACCTGTAGTTCGGCTCCATGGCGTCCTGGTTCCTCGTTGGGTTTCCGTTCCAATTCCCATTTGTGCCGTGCTTTTGATAGCGTTGGTACCGCCCCGGAAAAGGTGGCGAATAGGCCTCTTGTAATAGTGTGGGCGGTACTTTGTCTTCCACCTGTCTGTTGGCGGTTACCGCTGCGGTGTTTGTTTCTGCCGCCGTGGCGGTCAGAGTGTTAAAGTGGCTGTCTATGTTGGCGGTTTTCGCCATGGTCGTGATAAAAAAAAATTGGGATGCCGGGCTGTTGCCGGTATTACCGACAGCCAGGGTTGTAATGAGGGCCATTATCTCTTGAAGAAAACATGTGCGACAAAGCAACACCATAAGCTATGGATAGCAGCATTAACAATGTAATTCAGCAATAAAGTTTGTCACTCATTTGTCACTGTCCACGTCGCCCCTAACAGCCTACCTAACCAGGATAAGCATTAGCATGGGGGTCTTCATGCAGAAACAATTTAGGTAAAAACATTAATTTAAAAAAAAATCTACCTAAAAGTGAATCTCTGTAAAAACAGTGCAATTGGTACCTAGAAGAAAAGGCACAAAATCGTCAGTCACATTTCATAGTTACCTATCCAGGATGGATCAGCAACAAGTCAGTCTTCGTCTTCAGGTCATCAATAGCCAGCTACAGATCAGGCTCACAGAGTATGAGCCCAATATCAGCACCTTGGACAGTGTCTCCTGACGTCATCAACTTTCTCCTCACAGTTCTGAATCCTCACCCTTTGTCATGACTTTTTATTAGGGTCGCCCAGTTCATCCCACTAATTGCTAATTGGTCAGTCTATCGGAAGTTATGACTCTAACCTATAGTTTTTGTTTACCAAATCTTTGAGTTCCATATGTCTTGTGTCCAATAAAACTGATTGGTTCTTCTTGCGATGAGAACATCATCCGGCTCTTCAGGTGACGAAATTGTTGCATACGAGTCTTCAGTCAGTGCCTCTATTGTTCAAGTCCTGGGAAAGTACATTTAGCCTACACTACACATAATTGTATCAAATTGTCTTCATCATCTCCTGTCCTTTGGTACATTGCAGAATGTTCTAGCTGAGCGGCCTGAACTCTGAGCGGTTCAAGGTCCCCGTGTCCAGTTACCAGTCCTTTGCAAGGCATTAAAATTCTCCATGTTCAGAGCAAGCGAGGCCCAGTGAAACCAGGCCCTTATTCCGGCTAATTTAAGAATATGAATTAATATAAAACATAGGTTATACATTTCGTTATGACATATTAGTGCATTTTTCTTATATGTTTTTCATTATTTTGCATCTTTTTGTTCTTTTAGTACATATGGTGATCACTCCCAGAGGGCACATTTTCAAACGCGCACATTATTTTTCTCCAATTAATTTCTCTATGCATTTTTCTCATTAGTAAACACACACATAAGTTATTAGAAATTTCTTAATTAACGTATCTGCTCCATCACCTTCCTAATTAGTACTCACATTGAAATGGCGAAGTCTCCTGCTCCAAGGATGCCTTCTGCATTCTAGGGGAGCATTTTATCCCGTTTGCAGGCCAACTCATACTGTCTGACTTAAAACATCTTTGGCAAACAGAACCAACAATGTGCTGATATTTACAGTCCGATGAGTATCTCCTATGCAATTTCCTCGCCTTTCTTTTTCTTTCAAGTGCAAGTATTTGCACATTAGGAAGTGTACTCTATGTGTAACCTTTGTAGTAGATGTCTCAGGTGTTTCATTAGTGTTCTGTTCCCAGAAACATTCCTTTTTAGGAACCTGGATACCATACTTCCATTGTAATGGTTGCATTTGAATTTTTATAAAAGTAAAAAGTGAAAGTAAAGTTTACTGTAATATCAAATGTAATAATGATAATGTTATTGCATTATAAAAGTAAAATAATTTATGTCAATAATAGGATGTTGATAAGGTGAATAGAACCTCTGGAATTCCTTCATCCTCATCCAGAACTTCAGGTTTCTCAAGGAGACTGGAAGGACTGGTTTCATAAAAAAAATTAAACAGATAGGATAATAGGGGCCTGATTTATGAAAAGTTAGTGCCACCTTTATATCATTTTTTGAGGCAAAAGCGGCAAAAACTTACAAAATGTAATGATATTTTGTAAGTTTGCACCACTTTTATGCAAAAAAATTACGTAAAGGTGGCGCTAACTTTTCATAAATCAGCCCCTAAGTGTCATGGTACAATGGCCCATATTTATACTTTTTGACGCAAAACTGCGCCAACGCAGTTTTGCGTCAAAAAAATTAGCGCCGGCTAACGCCATTATGAAGTGCCATGCGGGCGCCGTATTTATTGAATGACGTTAGCCGGCGTTAGCCGCCGTCGCCGTCTGGTGTGCGTTAAAAAAAACGACGTACACCAGGCAGCGCTGGCGTAGGGGGATATGGAGCTTGGGCGTCAAGAAATGGGGCAAGTCAGGTTGAGGCAATTTTTGCGCCTCAACCCGATTTGCGCCATTTTTTTTCACTCCCAACCCCCATAGAAATGACTCCTGTCTTAGCAAAGACAGGAGTCATGCCCCCTTGCCCAATGGCCATGCCCAGGGGACTTCTTTCCCCTGGGCATGGTCATTGGGCATAGTGGCATGTAGGGGGGCACAAATCAGGCCCCCCTATGCCACAAAAAAATAAAAAAATAAAACTTACCTGAACTTACCTTAATGTCCCTGGGATGGGTCCCTCCAGCCTTGGGTGTCCTCCTGGGGTGGGCATGGGTGACAGGGGGTGTCCCTGGGGGCATGAGAGGGCACCTCTGGGCTCCTTCAGAGCCCACAGGTCCCTTAACGCCTGCCTTTTGCAGGCGCTAAAAAACTGCGCAAAAGCGGCCGTACGTCATTTTTTTTTGACCCGCCCACTCCCGGGCGTGATTTTTGCCCGGGAGTATAAATCCGACGCACATGCCTCGGAGTCGATCTTTTAGACGGGAACGCCTACCTTGCATATAATTAACGCAAAGTAGGTGTCCACGCTAAAAAATGAAGCTAACTCCATGGACTTTGGCGCTAGACGCGTCTAACGCCAAAGTATAAATATGGAGTTAGTTTTGCGTCAAAATTGCGTAAAAAAAAACAACGCAATTTCGGCGCAAACGGAGTATAAATATGCCCCAATATATTTAAATATTGTAACTACTTAAAGGGATAGTTTAGAATATATAGCAGTATATGTATGTGTACAGCACACAAAGGTCAGGAACCACTGGCAAAGCCAATAGATCTGTCTTGTATGTTTTTTTGTAAGTGGCTTTATCAAAGTTTGTGTGCAGCTCTAGGAATCTGCTGGGCATGCTTAACAGCAGAAAAGATCTGCAAGCAGGGGAGAAAAGCCACCCGGAGTGCTCTTGTGGTGAGCAGCATCCTGGCTACAGGAAAACGTGCATCACTGTATGAGCAGCATCCTAGAAGTAGGGGAAAAAGTCCACTAAGTAGGTATTACATCACACCTTTTTATCCCATGGGCCACAGCACGAACCACTGCTCACTCCACTGCCTCCCTGGCATCCCACATTATACAGTGTGATGCCATTAACACATCTGCACCCGGGGAAATTTTGCAAGGGGGCCTCAGAGGGCCATTCTTCACCTCGCTTGTTCGATGGGCTGGAGGCATTCTTCTCCTCAGGGGCCATGTTCTTGCTGTCTGTAGTTTCTTCTTCCCAGAAATTCTGAGGAAATAGTTTTCCTTAACCAATCCATCATGGATGCTCTATCATGTATTCCTGCCAGCATTTCCCATTCCATCATGGTGGCCTCAATTGTTCCTCTATGCCACTTTTATGGGTATATAAGGAGCAGAGCTGTCTTTGTCCTTTGCCTTGCAATAGTCCTTGCTCCTGCTGGTCTGTTTTTGCTCTTTGCTTCTGTTGGTGTATCCTCACTCCTTCTGCTGTCTCATTGCTCCTGCTGGTGATTCTTGCTCCTCTTGCTTCTCTTCTGAACCTTTCTATTCTCCTGGTTCTGGCATTTCCACTTGCCTTATCTGTGCCTTCTGAGCCTTGCTGCAGTCTTATGCAGTCATTACAACATTGGCGGTAAAAGCCGCTTACCGCCATGCAGAAGACCGCCAACACACCGCTGAGGCCGTGGAAATACGCCACATCTATTATGACCCACAACACGGAATCTGCCAATATTCAGACACCCACACAAGTCCGCCACACCAAAGGTCAGTGATAAACTGGCGAAAACAAAACCTCCGCTGTCACACCAACAGAAATACGCCCACACCATCACGACCCACGAGCCGCGCTCAAAATACACACACATCTCCAAAACACAGCCACATTGGACAAATCAAACTAAACACACCTGATACACATACACTCCCACACACCCAATACAATATAAAACACACACCCACATCACCCACAAACCACTCCAACCACAATTACTGAGAGAAGGCCAGAGAGAGACACCACCATCAACAATACTAGCATCCACAGGCACACAACACCATCACCCACATAACTTCTACGCACCTCACACTACACACCACTACATATCAGCACACTTATCACCCCAAACACCACCCCACACATCACCTACACCACCCCATGGCACAGCAAAGACACCGCAGGTTCTCAGAGGAGGAGCTTAGGGTCATGGTGGAGCAAATCGTCCGGGTAGAGCCACAGCTATTCGGAGCACAGGTGCAGCACACCTCCATTGCTAGGAAGATGGAGCTATGGCGAAGAATAGTGGACAGGGTCAACGCAGTGGGACAGCACCCAAGAAATTGGGAGGACATCAGGAAGAGGTGGAACGGCCTACGGGGGAAGGTGCGTTCCGTGGTCTCAACACACCACCTTGCGGTTCAGCGGACTGGCGGCGGACCCCCACAACTAACAACATGGGAGGAGCAGGTCATGGCGATTCTGCATCCTGAGGGCCTCGCAGGAGTAGGTGGAGGAATGGACTCTGGTAAGTCAAATCTTAACTATTACATCCCCCACCCTACCTGCATGCCAGCACATACCCTCACCCTCACCCCCATCACTCTAACTCCTCACAAATGTCCCAACATCACAAACCACACATCCTAACACCAAGCCCTGCATGCAACAACAAAGCATGGACACCCATCACTAAAGCATGGCCACTGCACATACCCATACACCCCCCAAACCATCATCACACAAGGTCCCACACAGAAATGCATGCACTCAGGTACACGGTCACAAACGCATTGCACACCATGGCACACACAGATGTAATAAACATCCTTTTATACCCCTGCAGAACCCCTACCCAACGTCACCGGACAGGAGGGTCCACACATGTCCACACCACCAACAGAAGAGGTCCACAGTGATGACAGCACCTCTGTCCAACTGGATCTAGATGACCAGCCTGGCCCATCAGGGAACTCGGGACAGTCGGTTCCCCTCACACTGGCACAGGCCACCACAGAGCTTCCCCCCTCTGGAAACACCAGCACAGCACCCACCCAGCGGGCCCATACCTCCGTCCCCAGGACACATCAATCAGCAGTGTGTCCACCACAACAGGGAATCCAGGCTAACCCACCACCCCAAAAACAACAGGGACCTGGGGGCAGTGGTAGTGGGCACATGGTCCAGGGGACGGAGGCCCAGGAACACAGGGGAACTGGGAGGGCTGCTGTGCGACAGGGGGAGGACAGGCCAAGGGAACCCACTCTCCACAAGGCCCTCTCCGACATCCTGGGAGCCTACCACCACTCCCAGGAGACAATGGCAACGCTACTGACCAAGTTTTAGGAGACACAGCGCCTGCAGGAGGAACAGTATTTGGGCTTCAGGGAGGAACTCAGAGCCATCAATTCCACCCTGGGCACCATCATAGGGGGGCTGAAGGAAGTACTCAACACCAGGAGGGACACTGTGGCACTACAAGGGGCCCCTGACACTAGCCTGGACGGTGAACTGCCCACCACCTCCGCCAGCGCTAGTGGACAGGAGGCACCGCCACAGGACCACCACACCAGCACCCCACCCCCTGCAGAGGGAGAACCACCCCACAAACGGTCCCTGAGATCCAGGACAAAGGCAGAGAACGATGCCAAGATCCCACCAAGAAATGAGACCACCCTGAATGTCATCCTTCTGTCCCACTTTGTCACCCTGTCCATCCTTAAACTGCCCCAGCTCCACTTCCTATGCCCATTTGGGCAATGCACCTGTGAGACTAATAGACTGGACTCTGCCATGGACATTCCTCCGCCATCACCCCTCACCATTTTGCTACCCCCTCCAATATTGAGCACTAAAATAAACACCCTTAAAGCACAAAACAATCTAGAGTCAGTCTGTGATTTTGAAATAGTGTATTAGCAATTACTGTGGCAAAAAGCTCTTTCATTTGTAATGTCAACATACCTATGTCACACAGCTCTAGTCCATGAGGAATCAAAGCAGATGTCACACATTGGGACCCACATCTGTGAAATCGTAAGGGAAAGTAACAACTCAGTGACCATACACTGGGTGAGAACGACAGACAGTAGAGAGGTAGTAGTGTGTAAGTACATGTAGTAGGCAGGTTTGTGTTCTTGCCTGTGTTTTACTGGAAATATTGCTGGATCACTGAGTCCCTGTTGTCCATGTCTTCTTCTTCTGCTTCCTCGTCTTCACTGTCCACAGGCTACACAGCTGCAACAACACCGCCAGCTGGACCATCCTCCTGCAGAAAAGGCACCTGTCATCGCAAAGCCAAGTTGTGAAGCACACAGCAGGCCACGATGATCTGGCACACCTTCTTTGGTGAGTAGAATAGGGATCCACCTGTCATATGGGGGCACCTGAACCTGGCCTTCAGGAGGCCGAAGGTCTGTTCGATCACCCTCCTAATTCGCCCATGGGCCTCATTGTAGCGTTCCTCTGCCCTTGTCCTGGGATTCCTCACTGGGGTCAGTAGCCATGACAGGTTGGGGTAACCAGAGTCACCTGCAAATGGCGAGGGATAACTGTTAGACACACACTAACCTGTAGGGATATACCCAGACCCAGAGAACCATTCCCTCTGTCTTGCTTCCAGGTGCTCACCTAATAGCCACACACAATGCCTCTGGAGTTAACCCATCACATAAGGGATGCTGCTATTCCGCAGGATGTAGGCGTCATGCACTGAACCAGGGAACTTGGCATTCACATGAGAGATGTACTGGTCTACCAAACATACCATCTGTACATTCATCGAATGATAACGCTTCCGGTTTCTGTACACCTATTCACTCCTGTGGGGGGGGGGACCAAAGTCACATGGGTCCCATCAATGGCACCTATGATGTTGGGGATGTATCCCAGGGCATAGAAATCACCTTTCACTGTAGGCAAATCCTCCACCTGAGGGAAAACGATGTAGCTCTGCATGTGTTTCAGCAGGGCAGACAACACTCTGGACAACACGTTGAAAAACATAGGCTGCGACATCCCTGATGCAATGGCCACTGTTGTTTGAAATGACCCACTTGCAAGGAAATGAAGCACTGACAGCACATGCACTTGAGGGGGGATTCATTTGGGATGGCGGATAGCTGACATCAGGTCTGGCTCCAGCTGGGTACACAGTTCCTGGATTGTGGCACGGTCAAGCCTGTATGTGATGATCACATGTCTTTCCTCCATTGTCAACAGGTCCGCCAACGGTCGGTACACCGGAGGATGCCGCCATCTCCACACATGTCCCAGCAGACGGTGCTTATGAAGGACAACAGCGAGCACAGAGTCAACCAACTCAGAGGTACGTACCCACAGCTTACACAGAAGACGAATCATAATCCAAAAAGTGGCCTGTATGTGTGTTGAGTCTAGGCCTAGGTATGTGTGACGCAGTTAAAAATTAAGTAATGTGGGCCCTAAAATGGCGGCTGCCTGACCTCTAAAGTGGGACAATAGGATGTGAGATAACAGCGCTGGCGTTGTACACCGTCGCAGTAGGTGGTCAAAGACCGCAGCGAAATGCTGCATTGGTTAACATTGGACCCTATGGGTCCCAGGAGTCAATGACGATGTACGCCGGCGGTGACGGTACGCACCGCCGTGGACATGACTGCCATTTTCTATCTGTTTAATCACTCGATACCTGATCTTCGACAGGAGAGGACCTACACTGCCAGTGCTGCTGTGACCTCGGTCTGGAAGAGACAATGGCTCGAGTGTCTGGGGAAAGGTCCCCTGCCTTCACATTGGAGGAGTTGGAGAAACTCGTGGATGGGGTCCTCCCCCAGTACACGCTACTCTATGGTCCTCCAGACAAACAGGTAAGTACTCTGGGAGCATGCTGTATGGGCTATGCCTGTGTGGAGAGGGGTAGATGTAAGAAGGAAGGGGGTAGAGTGCGGCGTGCATGAAACAACGGTGAGTGCATGTGCCACGTGCCAAGGGTAGGGATGGGGGCCAATAACTGTGACAGTGCAGTTGGTAATAAGTTTCTCTTCCCCCTGTACAAATCATGCAGGTCTGCGCCCACCAGAAAAAAGATATTTGGCGTGCCATCGCCAAGGACGTCCGGACCCTGGGGGTCTACCACAGACGGAGCACCCACTGCCAGAAAAGATGGGAGGACATTCGCCACTGGAGCAAGAAGATGGCGGAGGCTCAGCTGGGGATGGCCTCCCAATGTGGGAGGGGTGCCCGTCACAACATGACCCCCCTGATGTTCAGGATCCTGGCAGTGGTGTACCCGGAGTTGGATGGGCACTTGAGGGCATCACAGCAGCCACAAGGGGGTGAGTACACTCTCATCCTGCTGATTTAGCGCGCAGTGGAGAGGCCTGGGTGGGGGAGGTGGGCTGTGGGTTTTCCTAGGCTAGGGCGAGTTAAGTAGGCAAGGTCCCTCCATAAGGCAGGCCATGTGGTACCCCACTCCACCTCTGTAGAGTGCCAAGTACACCTAGTCATGCCCCTGTATCATCCATGTGTGCAGATGTCGTCCATAGCCTAGTAGGCCATTTCCCTGGAATTGAACAGTGGAGCCCAAGAGCGCGGCGTAGTGCAGGGGGCTTCTGTGTCTGTCGTGTCCACCAGTGGTAGCGGTAATGCATGCACTCAACATGTCTTTCTTCTGTCGTCGTCCCCCCCTTTTTGTGGTCTCCCTGTTCTTGTGTGCAATAGCATCATCAGGCGGTGGAGCAGTGGCATCGGAGCACGAGGGAGCTGCATCCCACATGGGCCTGGAGGGCGAAACTACGGACTCAGAGTTCACCAGTGGGTCGGAGGGCGAGGGGAGCTCCACGGCGGGGACAGCAGCTGAAACCAGCGACACAGACTCATCCTCTGATGGGAGCTCCCTTGTGGTGGCAGCAACATCTGTGCCCCGCATCTACAGGTACAGCAGCCACCCCCCCTACCAGCACCGCCCTCCCAGCAGCCCCTCAGCCTTTGCCCCATGCCCGCTCACCCAGGAGGGTGGGCATCACCTTCACCCCAGGCATCTCAGGCCCTGCCCCAGTCACCCCTGCTGCCCTCAGTGAGGAGGCCATTGACCTCCTCAGGTCCCTCACTGTTGGTCAGTCTACCATTTTGAATGCCATCCAGGGTGTAGAAAGGCAGTTGCACAAACAAATGCATTCCTGGAGGGCATTCATTCTGGTCAGGCGGCCCTTCAGAGAGCTTTTCAGACTCTGGCCTCAGCACTGATGGCAGCCATTGTCCCTGTCTCGAGCCTCCTCCCTCCAACTTCCTCCACCCAGACCCATTCCCCTGTACCCCAGCCTATCCCAAGCACACCTTCAGACCAGCATGCACACAAGTCAACACACAAGGGAAGCTCAGGCAGACATAAGCACCACACATCCCACAGGCAATCACGCAAGCATCACACACATGCAGACACACCAACATCCACTGCCTCCACTGTGTCCCCCTCCTCCTTGTCTCCCTCCTCCCTCCCAGTCTCGTCTCCACTCACACATGTATGCACTGCATCTACAGCCACTACGTCCCTCTCCAGCACACCCACCACCACACTCCGCTCACGTGCAGTAACCACCCCCACCACCATTCACACGTCCCCTGTGTCCTCTCCCAGTGTGTCTGTGACGCCCCCTCCCAAGATACACCAACGCAGGCACACACCCACCCAACAGCCATCTACCTCACGACAGCCTCCAGCGCATGCACCTTCACCCAAAGTCAGCAAACGAACACCTCCTACAACCACAACCTCTTCCTCCACTCGCAATCCCCCTCAACCTACCCGTCCCAGTCTCTCCCAAAAACTTTTCCTGTCCAACCTTGACCTCTTTCCCACACCTCCCCCACCCCGTCCTTCTCCTAGGTCCCGAACTAACACCTCAGCCACAACATCTTCGGGACCAGTGGTGTCTGTAGTCACCGGAATATGGAGTGCACCGGCCACCAGGGCAGCCAGTGTGGCACGGAGCCACAGCATAGACAGTCCCCCACCTGTGAAGCATCAAAGTTTGGCCAGTGCCTGGCAGGAGAGGGGAAGACTCCAGCCACCAAAGCCGCTCCCAGGGGTCCCGGTGGGAGTGTGGAGTCAGCTGCGACACCTTCCAAGGTGGGGAAGGGACACAAGAAACCAGGAAAGTCTGGGAAGAGCAGCATGGCAGAGGAGACCGCCATCATCGCCGCTGCCCAGGAGGTCACAGCCATCATCCCCGCTGCCCAGGAGGCCACAGCCATCATCCCCACTGCCCAGGAGGCCACAGCCGTCATCCCCGCTGCCCAGAAGGCCACAGCCATCATCCCCACTGCTCAGGAGGCCACCGCCATCATCCCCGCTGCCCAGGAGGCTACCGCCATCATCCCCGCTGGGCCAGAGAGGACTGCCACCACAAGCCCCGCTGGGCTAGAGAGGACCGCCACCACAAGCCCCGCTGGTCTAGAGAGGACCGCCACCACAAGCCCCGCTGGGCTAGAGAGGACCGCCACCACAAGCCCCGCTGGGCCAGAGAGGACCGCCGGCACAAGCCCCACTGGGCCAGAGAGGACCGCCACCACAAGCCCCGCTGGGCCAGAAAGGACCGCCAGCACAAGCCCCGCTGGGCCAGAGAAGACCGCCAGCACAAGCCACGCTGGGCTAGAGAAGACCGCCAGCACAAGCCCCGCTGGGCTAGAGAGGACTGCCAGCACAAGCCCTGCTGGGCTAGAGAGGACTGCCAGCACAAGCCCCACTGGCCCAGAGAGGACCGCCAGCAGCTGAGTCACTGCAAAGGAGCCTGCCGCTCCAAGCACCGCTGAACAGGGCACCGCCGCCTCAAGCTCCGCTGAACAGGGCACCACGATCTCAAGCCCCGCTGAACAGGCACCGCCGCCTCAAGCACCGCTGAACAGGGCACCGCCGCCTCAAGCACCGCTGAACAGGGCACCGCCGCCTCAAGCACAGCTAGCCCATGAACGCCAAGGGCACTGACGCTATTGAGTCCGTCACGGGCAGGAAGAAGCACTCTGGGCACAAAGCCCCCTCCAGAACCAGTGGAGAGATACATCCACTACCTCTGTCCTTAGCAGGATGAAGCACTCTGGGCACAAAGCCCCCTTCAGAACCAGTGGAGACTGTTATCCATTTGAGAGACTGTGGCTTTGCTCTCCCCAGGATGGAACAGTGGGCAACCCACCCACTGTAGAGACTTGAGAGACTGTGGCTTTGAACTCCCCAGGATGGAACAGTGGGCAACCCACCCACTGTAGAGACTTGAGAGACTGTGGCTTTGCACTCCCCAGGATGGAACAGTGGGCAACCCACCCACTGTAGAGACTTGAGAGACTGTGGCTTCGCACTCCCCAGGATTGAACAGTGGGCATGTGGCCCTCTCGTGGAATTGGTGTCGTGCCTTCAACCCGCTGATGTGCCCCCCCCTTCCCCTCCCCCTGAAGTGCCTGTTTTCTTGCTCTCTGATGCCCCTGCAGTGTTCTCTCCATCATGGTCGGGGATCTTGTGTGGGCCTCGCCCATACCGTGTGGGCCCGGTGTTCCACGGACTTAATTGGAGCACTACCTGGACTACTATGCTTGGTGTATATTTTGTTTATGGTGTATATATATATTTTTGCCTACTTAATTTTAATAAATTACAATGGTTCCACTAATTTCCTTTTGTCTTTGCATTCTTCCGGGGGGATTGGGGGTGGGACTATCATGTATTAATATGTATTAGTGTGTGTGTTGTAGTGGGTGAGGTTGGGGTGGGGGTGTTGCATGTGTGTGTCCCTGTTTTTTCCCTCCCACCTCCCCTGTGTCGTAGGTGCAGTACTCACCGTGGTCTTGCCGCCGGCGTTCATGCTTGTGGTAGAGGAGCAGGAAGACTATCGCAGGGAGAATTTGGAGTTCCGGCTCCATGGTGTCCTAGTTCCTCGTGGGGTGTGTAGAGGTGAGCGTTTTCCCTTCGGAATCCTGTTTCCGCCGTGTTTTTATCCACGGTGAATCCGCCCCGGAAAAGATGGCGGATTGGTAGGTTGTGATACTGTGGGCAGTACTTTGTCTTCCGCCTGTCTGTTGGCGGTGACCGCCAAGCTGTTTGTTTGTACCGCCGTGGCGGTCGGAGTGTTAAAGTGGCTGTCTTTGTTGGCGGTTTCCGCCACGGTCATAATTGCAAATTTTTTACCACCGCTTTAACACCGACCGCCAGGGTTGTAATGACCACCTTAGTGTTCCTCCATCAGTACCAGTCCTCATCAGCCTCCTGGGAGTCTCCAATCACCATCAGAGGTTTTTTCCCTTTGTGTTTTTTCCTCTTGGGGTGCTCCTTTTGGAGGCACTATCTGCTTAGATGTTCCATTGTCAGTGGCATTGCGGCTACCAGAAGTGATAGTCCCTATCTTTGGCAGACAAGGACAGTCAAAACATAGACTTGCAGATTTTCCCATCGCTCCAAAGCTGCAGATAGAGGTCTGTCCTCTGAGGAACCTGGCACAACTATCTGTTGCCGATTAAAGAAGCAGCTCCCCTATTTCAGGAGACAGAGTATTAATTTTTAAATTATTGAATTTGTGATGAATGACTGCACTTTTCAGAAAATAATATTGAATGAGCTTGTTTTTCAGATGTAAAATAATGTTGTATGTACCCTAGTGGAGGCAAAAGGATGCACTCAAAATCTAAAATAAAATCAATGAGGCTAAATAGTACTATTTGCTGATATAATATGTAACTGAAAATTTCTCAAGCCCGTTACTGAAGGGCCCAGAGCCAAAAAAGAAGGTGTCTGAAGGAGGAACCAGAGAACCAACTACATGTGTTTGTTATATAGTTTTTCAAGAACGAAGGTTCTTGGCTTATTCCAGACCTACAAAGCTGATTGGAGTCTCTCTGCAGTGGCTTAATATTTGTGGCAAGATTCATTATCACACAGTTAGCCACAACTGTACAGCCCCTTTAACCTCTCATATTTATTTAATTTACATGTACATTCAAAATTGTCAACCAAAAAACCCTCAGAAAAATAGATCTTATGGAGAATAATTATGAAATATTGAAAACAAAAGTCTCAGTAATTGGAAGATACACATTCAGAAATACAGTAATCCAAGAGACAAACTATCATAGTTGAAAAGTTGAAATTAAATACTTTTTTAGATTACAAACTTTCAGAAAATTATCTCAACATTAGTATATTATTTGCCACTTGAACCAAAAATCTACCCCCATGCATTTAAATAGAAGATTACAGAAGACTATAAGAAGTACTTGACTCCAGAAATATTACTCTTTTGAAGTTAAGGAGCTATTATATCGAAGGAGAAGATGAATAGTCTGATGTGAAAAAGGGATGATGGACATAGGTAGAGATTTCTCTCATTAACTATTGTTAGCCCTTTAAAACATTGTTCTAAAAATAACTAACACCTTTACCTCTTCTCACATTCCTTTTGAACCAGTTGATTTTCATCTCTATGAGCAACTCAAAGCACATTTAATTCAATAATTCAGCTCCCAATCCAGCAACAAGCATTGCTTGCCTTCGATACAGAATGTTAGCACTCAGGTTCTACATTAGACCTCAGTGAGGAATCAACTGACAGAGTGCTGCTATTGGAAGTATATGTTCCCTCAGCATTCTAGATTTTTTTCTGATAGCGACGAGGAAGGGGTGTGAAAAATGATAGGAAATGTGTCTTCTTTCTAGCTTTCCAAAACATAAACAATAATTGTAAGAGCAAATTTAAACCCTCCTCTATCAGGAATGCTTTCAGTTCAATAGCTTTTATTCTACCAAGATAGCATTCATTCAGATGTGCCCCATCTTTTTCATAAATGTAGCACTGCAGTACTTGAATAGAACGCTGAGGAATAAACAGCTTGCTGTTGGAACTACATGTTTTATTCAGCATGTGATACATTTCCTCACTTGGATAAAGAAGACATTCATGAATTTAAATAAATGAACCCTCATTTCAGCTTGTTAATCAATCAATTGATCAATCAGGTGTTATTTGTCTAGCACAGCTTGTCACCCGAGTGGGTATCCAGGTGCTTGCTGCAGGAGGTTATTCAAAAAACAATATTTTCAGTCCCTTTCTGAAGTGGGTCAGCGAGGGTGAGGTGCAGAGGTGGAGGGGGAAAGCATTTTAGGTTTTGGCAGCGAGGTGGGAGTGGGCGTATCCTTTGGTGCATCAGTGGCATATGCGTGGTATCTTTGTGAGGGTGATATGTGCCGAGCGGAGGTTCCTGGACAGTTGGTGGTGGTGAAGGTGGTGGTTCAGGTAGGTGGGTTCTTGGCTATGGAGGGCTTTGTAAGCATGGTTCAGGAGCTTGAAGTGGCATCTTTTCAAAATCAGGAGCCAATGGGGGTCCTTCAGGTGCTGGGTGATGTGGGTTCTCCTGGGCAGATTGAGGATCAATCTGACAGCTGTGTTCTGGATCACCTGGAGTCTTTTCATGACTTTGGTGGTGGTGCCTCCGTAGAGTGCAATGCCACAGTCCAGTCAGCTGGTGATGAGGGTCCATGTCACTATCTTCCTCGTGTAGATGGGAAGCCACTTAAAGATCTTGCAGAGCTTGTGGAAGCAGGCTGAACTAGCATTTCATAGAAAGTTCGCTGTCGAGCATGATGCCAAGGTTGCAGGTGTAAACATTTGGTGTGGGGGTGGGTTCGAGCTCTGCTGTCCACCAGGAGTCATTCCAGAGGGTTTAGTGCCTGCTGATGATCAGAACATCCATTTTGTCCATGTTGAGCTTAAGACAGTTGTCCGTCATCCAGGTGGATATGTTCTTCATACAGTTTTGAACGTTGGTGTTCATCTTTTGGGGTCTGTTGAGAGCTGCGTGTCGTCAATATTCAAGATGATATTGATCTCTAAATAGCTGCGAGTGGAGTCATGTGGTCATTGAAGAGTGTTGGGCTTAAGAAGGAGCCTTAGGGAATGCTGCAGATGGTGTGCTTGACCTTCGAGGTGAAGGGCAAGGCGGACTCTCTGCCTGCGTCCAGTGAGGAAGGATGCCATCCATCTGGCATAATAATTTGATCAGTGTGTGGTGGGAGATTGTGTCAAAGGCAGTGGAGAGGTTGAGCAGGATCAAGGCGGCTGCTTCTTCTCTGTTGAGTAGGGTGCGGATGTCATCTGTTGCGGTGATCAGAGCTGTCTCTGTGCTTTGATTGACTCTGAAGCCTGATTGGGAGGGGTCTGGCAGGTTGTTTCTCTCCAGGTGTTGTCATGTTGGCTCTCATTACTAATGAGACTGCTGGATTCGGGCAGCAGCACCACCAGGTTGTTGGGAACTGAGACCAATTTCACACTTCCTGACAACTGTCGGCCTAACTCTTCTGGTCAGCTAGCAGTACCTCACCAGCACATGAAAGTGGTGGTGGTTTGTGGCAGCTGTGCGCATGACATTCTGATTTCTCAGGGAAATCGTGGTGTAACAGATCTCAGACTTTTCTCTAAGTTACATTTTTTTCACACATGCAAAGGCAAACAGAAGCAGAAGTTGTCTCAATGTGTTTTACTGAATCAACTACGCTCTAGATAAAATAGCATATACTGCAATGATTAGAATGATAAAACACAATAATAGCCCTAATCAGCCCTTCGGGATCCATAGGAACACACCATCCCCCATACCTGAATATGGTAGCAGCAAAGAGGGCTGTTGATCTACTGAAAGCCCTCTCCTGTGTAGTCATAAAAGACATCAAGCCTCAGCAGACAGCTGCAGTAAAGCAACAGCGTGAAGTAGCGATTCATCTGGCTTGAAGTCTTCCTAAAGTAGGGCAGAGGGATGTTTTATAATGAAACAGCTGGTGTTCTGGGAAAACTGTCCCTTTGTAAGAACACATATATGTCCTGTGAAGTGGCAAAGATTGTGGTGTTCCTACTTTGTACTGTCTACAATATTGAGTACATCCTTGAGCAGGGAACAGAATGAGAATGTCTTACTAAGAGGAATGAAAACAGTTCCTAGGCTAAAAGTGTATGAGATAAAAGAAATAAAACATCATCACAGAGTGAAGCTTCTACTCAGAAATTAAAATGAATAAAATAAACTGTTATTAAGCGAAAGGGCACAAGCGGCAGTCCTATGGCTAAAATATTGTGCTCATGGAAGCTCACTTAAATAACCTCACAACAGTGTTCAGTGAGTTGAAGGTTGATGGTCTTCTCCAGGACTTTGGTGGGGAACAGGAGCAGCAAGATCGGGCTGTAATTCTGGAGCTCACTGGGGTCTGCAGAGAGCTTCTTGTGGAGGGGTCTGATCTCTGCATGTTTTCAGGCTTCTGGAAAAGTGTCCATGGTTAACGGGGTGCTGAGGGTGGTGGTGAGCTGGTGTCTGTTCTTGTTTCTTCCAAGGTTAAAGATCCTGTGGGTGCTCCAGAGTGGGGGGAGCTCATGAGTGTGATCATGTTTGGTGTGCTGAGTTATCCCCATGCAGTGAGTGGGTGGTCGCAATAGAGTTTGATGAGATGTTGGAGAGGTCAGAGGGTTGGGTATCAAAGTATCGAAGTTATTGTAGATGGTTTCTATCCTTTTGTGGGAGTGGTCGGCGATGTCATCGTAGAGTTCTTGTGAGGAGGGCTGGAGTTTTGGATGGCTGATGGGTAGGCAAACTCTGTGATGATGGTGAAGAGTTCCTTGGTTGGGTTGGCGCTGTTCTTGATTCGACCGGTCAGGACCTAATTTTCTTCAGCTTTGATCTGTCGGCGGTAGTCTTGAGGGCTGTTTTGAGGGTGGCTCAATAGGCGTGGTGCTTGCTGTTGTGCCATTTTCTCTCCAGTTGTTTGCACCTGCCTTTTGATATGCTGAGTTTCAGGGTGTACCAGCTGGCTTTTTTGGTGGTTCAGTGGGTCTTGTCTGGTTTGGTCATAGCGACCAGGTCGGCGGAGCTGATGATCCAGTTGTTTAAGTTCTGTACTGTCTGATCCAAGTTGGTGATGACATTGGGTTGTGACGTGCTGAGGGTTTCAGTCCATTACTGTTGACTGACCTTGATCCAGCCACGGGAGAGGGCAATGTGGCGCATGGGGGCAGTGCAGGAGGATCTGCAAGGGTGAAGTTTACAATGTAGTAGTCTAACCAGATGAGTTCCCTGATGTGGTTGTAGTTGATTCTGTTGCTGTACATGAAGATTGGGTCCAGTGTGTGTCCTCCTTTATGCATGGGACCTGTGACCAGCTGCTTGACGCCATTGTCATCCAGTCTTTCTAGTAGGTCGGTGAGGTTGGTGTCAGTGGGATCGTCCAGGTGGTAGTTGAGGTCTCCCAGGAAGACGTAGTGTTCGGATTCAATAGCGAGAGGGGTGATGAATGCAGTGATGGCATCTCTGAGGCTGGTTCTTGGTCCTGGTTGTCTGTATGCAAAGGTGCCTTTGATAGTGATGTTGTAGTCAGCATAGAGATGGAAGTTCATGTGTTCCATGATTAGTGTGGTTTCTTCATTGGTGATGATGCAGGTGATTGTTTCCTTCTGTATGATTGTGATGCTGCATTTGTGTCTGTTGGTGCGGTTGATGTGTTTCATTTTTTAGTTGGGGGTGCTGCCCCCCTTGTGTTGTGTTTGTGTGTGCAACACTAACCATAATTTCTATGAGAAAATCATAAGAGAAAAAATAATTCTCTCTCAAAATCACAGCAGAGAATACAAATTTCCACAGAATGAAATTACCTTAGAGCTCACGACAATTCCTACATCACACCAGCATTGATGACTTATATTGTGGGCAAAATCTGTTAGAACCCATTTTATTTTCCCTTTTTTGTGTCCTTCAAAAGCAGGTGCTCTTTGAAATGCATTTCAAATGGTCAAAAACGACAGAGCCTTAGCGTACTAAAATAAAAATCCAACATTGCATAAATTATATATATATATGATAAATGTCCACTGGGACAGAACTGATATTCAACTGATATCAGGTGCCTGCAATTAAATCTGCTGAGCAGCCAGGCAGTTGGCCTTTGAAAAAGAAGGAAATGTTTGATCTCTGCTGATGAAGGGATGAACCCAGAAACACGTGTCCAGAAATGTTTGAAAATATGAGGACTGAAATAATGAAAATGCCAAAGAATTCTCTGTTAGTTGCTGACTTTGCTACATTCCACAATGACCTCTTGTGAGTGCGCTTTCATTCAGGACAACTCTTTTTTGTACATATATATATATATATATATATTTATATTTATATATATATATATATACATTATATCTAACTACACATAATAATATTGTTTACCATTCAATCACTTTTTCACTTGTAGTCGTCTTTGATTTAATTTGTGCTGTTCTCTGCATGGTTTCATTCAAATCTTTTTTGTTGAACAAATCAAGGAGGCCTGTCCACCAGGTCTTTACTTCCTTTTGACAGTCAGTTTCCTAGAGGTTAATGAGACAAACTGAATTTAGTAAGGGGAATACGAGATACTTATTTTTAAAGATTTAGGGCAAAAAGCACCATGAAAAAGAAAAGTGCCAGGAGTTACTGTTTGCGGTAGACAGAGACCTAGGTGCAATTTCAGGGCAACCGTGATGGAACACAGGTCAGATCACCAAATGAGTTCATCACAGTCAAAGATCTAACCTTCTCACTCAGGGCCTGATTTAGATCTTTACAGAGAGGGAACTCCATTGCTGTGGCAATGGAGTTTCGTCCCCACCAAGATTATGGTCTGCCCTCCCGATTTAAAATTTGGTCGGACTATAGTTTGATGGTGGGGGAGACTACTCCGTCTCCACTATGGTCAAACTTGCCTGATGCCCTGAGGTTTGGCTATTAATCAAATCACCTAATTTATATGGGGTGGCATGTAGCCATTTTTCAAGGCCTGTCACCGCCAGAAAAACCTAGCAGTAGGAAGCATTGAAAAGTGTTCAATGCCCCCCTCACCATGGGAGCAAACTCCTACAATGAGTGGGCGTTGTTTTTTTTATTTTCAAAAAGAAAATTCCACTCGGGGGATTTCTCTTTAAACTTATAAAAAAATTGGTAAGTTTGCCATATAACTCAGTAATGTTGATGGACCAGTACAGCAAAATTGCAGTGCAACAGAAAACTGTGACACAAATTCCTGCCAATGCCAGAAATGTCAGCTGGCACCTCCATCATGGTGATGGGGTAATTTACCCTGGTGGAGGGCAGTCTGACTTCAAAATAATATATCAGCCCCTCAGGCTCTGAAATGGAAGGCTACATTTTCATGCAAGGCAAGGTTGCAGGCAGCATCTGCCCATCTTCTCTTGAAGCCAGATAGCTCGAGCTTGAGGTCCTGCGAAAACTGTTGGTTTAGTCGGAAAAGCTCTCAGTGGGAGTAATTAAAATTTTGCGGCTGCTAAAGTCCTTGCGTAGGGCAGATACTTTTCAGGCCTTGAAACACACATATTTTCCTAACTTTTCATAGTTTCTGGAGAAGCTCTTCTTGGTCACTTCTAAGGCTCCTACGACTTTGAGAACAGCACTTAGAGACCAGGACTTACTCCAGCAGAGGCCACCATCAGGGCCCACTCAAGCTCCAGTTGTTACTGATCAGCTGGGTACTTCAGGAGAAAAGCCATTGCAGCATTGTGTTCTTGTAGCCACATAGGAGGTCAGTCATCTGACCTTTGGAGTATACTACTTAGTCCTGTGTATTGGAGGGGGCAGATCCATCCATTTAGGTCTCCAAATAGGTCTCAAACAGCAGGTACAATCCTCTTCCATTCTTCTGCAGGTCCAGAGAATGTTCTGATGAGTTTGGGTTGATGTGCCAGCTGTACAGGTTTCACTAGCCAGTGGGTGGGTGTGACTACTGGACTATTCGAAGTCAATGAGAAAAAGTGCCCACAGACAACCCTTCTGACTTTTTCAGCACATCCTCTTTGCCTTAATGCAAACTATCCCAAACTACACAATTCCAAGGCAAATCTAACATGGCAGAATCTTTCTGTCACTGAAGGGAGCTAATATGTCAGCCAAGGGTGTGTTCAGGAAAATAAGCAGTTCCCTCCTCCTCTGTTACTGTAAACTCGTTCTGGAACCAGTCCTTGCATCCACTGGTCTGGTGCCAAACTGGCTACAAGGAGCAGGGGGAGCAAAAGGTACCTTTTATCCTGGAATTCATTTTACACTTAATTGTGAATGGGTAGGCTCTACCTGGTCCCTTTCAAGCTTATGTAGTTCCTGAACCCTCCCTAGCTGCCCCCCCCTGAGGTCACATACTTCACAGCCGGGTCTTCCTATGAAAAGGCCTCAAGAAATTGTTTCTCATTTCTCAACAGCTGTCATACCTCATTAAGGGAAAGCACTGGGAAGGCTGTCTGCCAGCAGGCTAATGCTGATTGGCCTGCTGTGGGCTCACCCAAGAAAGTTTAAGTTTAAAGAAGTCATTCTTCCTAAATATTTATTAAAAACTTGGCTTTGTGAATACATTTAAATTTCCAGTACACATTAAAAGTTTAATCACCTCTATAGATTATAACAATCAAAAGCTAGCAGGCTTTTTTTTTATCAACTTGACATTTGGGGGCTGGACACTGTAGGTACATGCCAATATGACTTTCTTACATGTACCACTTTTAAATAAAAAGCACTCTATTTTGTGACCTACAGGACCCACTTAGGGGTAATCTATTTAATATTGTTGAAAAGGGTTATTTCCAATTAAAAAGAGTTATTTTGACAGGCTTATCCATAGGTTTAAAACCTCACAAGTAGACCTGAATCAATATTTCTTCGTCAGTCTAGTGAATGAACAAAATGTGTGTTGCAGTTCACAGCTAACATTTAATTTTCCAGGGCATTCATGTTTTTTTCCCAAGCTGTATACTAATGGCTTACTATGAAGTTAAATGAAGCATTTGGAGATTTGCCAATTTTGCCATTATTTAGGGGGTCATAGCACATACACTGGGCCTGGACAGTAGTGCCCTAGTTTTAAGTTAAGTGAAAAAAACAGAAATGGCTCAGAACAAATGTGGGTGAACACATGAAAAGAGGCAATTTCTGACAGTACTGTACTACCCTGTGCTTCCCATTTCCTATTTTTTTCAGTTGGTGTCTGAAATGCTGACAGTGAATGATATAATAGAATGTTCATGTGTAGACGGTAGCAGAAGCTAGTAGAGAGTTACAGATGTAGGGAGGCTGGAGCCCTGGCAGGGCATACCTGCTGTTGCTGTAACCTAAGAACCTAATATGAAATGCAGAACTTCAGTAGCTTCAGACTCTCATATATATAGACTTCCTTCTGACTTCAACATTTTGGTGTTACGTTCCTCCATGAAAACGAAGCAATACTCTAGGGGCAGTTGGAGGACCATTTATTTCTGCCAGAGCAAAAGACCTGTCTTGAGAAGGTAGATGGAATTGCGAATTTGAAGGACTAGTTTAGGGCTTTTCACCCTCAAATCCACCAGCAAGTGGTGTCAGCTCAGGCTGCTGGGCGGGAGGAGCCTAGTGAGGAGGGCGGGAATGGTCTAGAAAGGACAAGGAGGCAACTGAGGGGGGGTAATAACCTACATTGATGCATCCAATTGTACAGACCTAAGCTGAAAGACAATAATATGGAGACAGTGTTTTAACGATAACATTTTGGAGACAGTGATATGGTTACACTGGAGAAGACAGGAAATCTCCTTTACAATAAACATAACTCTGAAACAACCTATAGAGTTTCAGGCAGTAATAATTTCAGTGGTGACGGTGACATGTAGAAATGTGTTGGTGAGTGTGCTGAATGATTTCATAATTAAGGTGACAGTGGCAAAGGCTGATCCATGCCTTTTAAGGATTAGTGTACTGAGACATTTGCACATCACTCCATTTGAATTCAAGTATCATGTGTGCTGGGCTCACACATTGTTCATGAGCCCAGTCACTGATCTATGGAGAGGCACAAGATCTGCATGCATCACTAGAGAAACTTGACAAGAAAGAACCCTGATGAATGCCTGAGGCCAGACAGAGATTAAGGAGGGCAGCAGGCATACTTTAAGAGCACTGCTTAAAGGCATTCTGCTTAATTTATGGTGTGTATTGACCAGGTAGTATTGCATGACCTCTGCTAGAACTGTGGTCAAGGTGGTGGATAGAGGTCTTGTGACAGAGAGAATCAGGTGGTTACTCAGAATCTTTCTCTCCAGCATTAGTCAGTCAATGTTGGAAGAAGACAGTGTGGTGTTTGGCAGCCAAGCAGTGCAACTCACTTGTGGGAGAGACTCACCAATTTTTTGATTCCAGACCTCGGGGGTGAAGAGGAGGTGCTGGTTCTGTAACCTTTAACATCCTGAAAGAGGGTAAAAAGCTGATGTATGATTGAGACAGATCTGAAGAAGTTAGAGAAAGCCTACCCCTGACCCCTTGGTTAATTTGGAAAGAGAAGGAGAACAATCTCCAAGGACACTGGGCTACTGTGACCTGAAGTGAAGAAAATGAAAACATTGCCTGCCTAACATTTGTCCAATTGTGAAGGTAAAATAAGCTATTCAGTTAATGAATCAGCAGAGTTATCAGACATTCATGGAGTTCCTATTTTTCCAAGTACTCCGGTTATGCCTTCTTTATCAATACTTATCAGGTTTCTTAGGTGGGAAACCACTTGGTTGGTGATTATCCTAGATTGATGCGGCAAGTACATCTTCTTGGTAATGCATGTGTCGGGTTGATAACGTTTTTCGTGTAAAGTGACTACTGTTGTATGAAAATTGCAGTTTATGTTAATGGTTGTGATGTTCTGAATGCTTAATACTGAAAAACGTTAGGATGTTTATATTATCCATTGTAGGTTGTTTTGAGAACACTCTCCGAGCATTTACGTTTGACTCCATATGAAGTCTAGTGAACAGTTTTTGTGTAGAAACATGCTGGTTGTGAGTATCCAAGTGTCACAAATGTGCAGAAGAGAAGTACATTTTATGAGTGATATAAGTGTAGGACATGTGTGTGTGTGTTTGGGTATGTGTGTATATATATATAAATGTGTGCACTTGCTGGTGCAAACTGGGAAACAAGCAGTATCATGTTGCCAGAGGTTAAATGTGGGACATACCATGAGGTATGTGAAGTTGAGGAAGTGTAGTACCATGTGATGAGGAGTTGCATTCATATAAAACTTGTTGATGAAGATTCAGTACACCAAAGAGAGTATTCTCATGTGTAACAACTCCATCTGTTTTACATGGTGTCTCAAGATTGTTCAACTTTTTCTAGACCCTAGTTTTGCAAGTATTAGGATTCTCTGCACTGTGACAATGTTTTTCTGTGCTCAGGTCCCTAAAAGTGTACTGTCAAAATTAATTTCACCTACTTAGTCTACTTAAGACAATTGTAGACAAAAGAGAAAGGATAGCAAAGGAAGGTTGGTTTAGGGTGGGACGGAATTCATCAGACCTTCTTGGCAAAGTGCATGACAACACTTACACAGCTTGCATAAGGCAGGTTACATGCGCAAACACACACACAAAGAATGCATTCCAATCTCTAGCTAAAAGAAAGAGTGAGTGGAACTCAAATAGTAGAAGTTAAGAGCAAGTAGTAGTGTCAGTTTGCAATTGAAATTGAAAACCTACAAAGCATTATAGGATTGAGTGATCATTATGTAGAAGATTGTACATGAATGGAACTAAACCAAAAGTATATCAATGCTAACGCATAAAATATTAAATGCAACCATCAACAATAGTACACAAGATTACCATCTAATAGTTCATTTTTTCTGATCAAAATGCAAAAATCCCTTTTGCAGTTTCAGATGTTTCTATTTTATCCAACTTTATGCAGAGTAATTATTATATAAAACATTAGGGCTTATTCTCAAAGGTAAATTTACACTCATACTTTAAAGTAACTTCACTACTTTTGGTTATTCACAGTTATTCACGGTTATTCAATGTAGACTTACATTCCTTCACCCCATCCCAGTGAGTGGAGCCATATTTATAAGCATTAAGTGACTATTAGCAACTCTTTGCACAGAGACAGGGGTATCCGCCACTGGAGCATTGATCTCCTTATGCTATAGGGAAAGATAAAAACAAAGGGGCATATTTACAAGCCCCTTGAGCTGCCAGCATTCTGCACCACACACAGAAAGAGGATAAAGCCTCCAATAAAGCCTCCAAGGATTGCTTTTGTGCAGAAAGGGAACGTGTCTACCATGCAGACACCCTTGCACCTTGGTGCAAAGGAGTCTGCATTGGTGTTAATGTTGAAATTTTACTTATGAATATTCATGTATTCTGAATGTTAAATCTGCATAGAAAATGAGTTAACGTAGAAAAATAATACACAGGTTCGAAAATGTACCTACTTGAGTGACCATCAATAATCATGAAGTGTACTTATCAACAGCTTACTAATGTAAAATGTTGAGCTTATATTAGGATAAATGTAGTAGTATGTCATATTAATGGCTTTGTTTTATGTACTTGCTTTATTAATGATAGGTCTTAATTTAGCAAGGTCTTGGGCCTAGTTGCACAGCCTCATGTCAGGTTGCGTTGCTTAGACGAATCATAAAATGGCAGCTTAGAGAATTAAAATGTAAATTTCCATTGTGTTGACCGAATGCTAGTAGCTAAAATTCTTTCCCATGAGAACTGCTCGCTAGAAAAGGTTGTACTTGCTACAGATACTTTGTATAACTTAGTGTGCGTAAGGCAATGTTCCCAGGAAATAACAATGGATGCACTGACTGGAGTATAAGATGATACAAATTTGTTACCTGACAATCCCAACGATGGGAGAAGGACAAGAAGAGCCAATTATCGACATGTGAACAATGGTTTAGTAAATTCTTAGATTTGAGGTTCTATTTTCATTGGACTAAATGTAAACGTACAATTGTTTGACCAATAGCAATGTGGGAAGTAGTTTTAGGGAATCTAACGTAGCCAGACTGCACGGGGAGGAGATGGGCCATTTCTCACTTTTTCTTGAACGTCCCGAAAGGAGACGTGCTTACCTTTTCCTAACTTTGTTGCCGAGAAGTGACATTCTGTTATGTCCGTTCCTGAGATATTTCTGTCTTGAACTTTATTGCTGAATTCTAATTCTTTGCTGACTGAACAGATGTCCAATTGATGAAGACACTCACAGCTTGCTGAACCATGCTGAGGCAAGTTATAATATGATGTTACTGATTGCTATGTCTATTTGCTTTTGTCCTTAGGTACGAGCCGGTCATTTTGAGACAGCCATAGTTAGATGTTTTCCAAATTTGTGTTGACTAAATTGTTTTGCATGAAGCCCAGACATGACATTCTAATCAGAAGGCTAGTTAGGATGCTGACTATTTTGTGCCTGTTAAATATTGACAACAGTTGATGTCCTTTCATTGCTGAATCTAAATGTAGGCTATTTCTATTGTGCTGTTACTCTTGCTATTGATTTGTACTGTAACTTTAGAATGTGTAGTGATCCAAGCTTTGATTAAATTGTGATTCTTAAAAGATTTGGTCAGCCAGTGTTGTTTCTGTATGCTTATCATGTGATTTTGAGACTATGGGGGTTATTACAACTTTGGAGGAGGTGTTAATCTGTCCCAAATGTGACAGATATACCACCAGCCGTATTACGAGTTCCATAGGATATAATGGACTCGTAATACGGCTGGTGGTATATCCGCCACTTTACCGTCACTTTTGAGACGGATTAACACTTCCTCCAAAGTTGTAATAACCCCCTATGTTACATGATATTAGCATTGTTAATATAGGGAAATAAGCATTCTAACTTTTACATAAAGGTGTGGTTATTCATGACCAAGGGGTTATGGTGTGTGGAAATTAATGACTCCCAAAATTATTGAGAATATGGATTGGTATTGTTAATTGATTGTTATTGATACTGAGTCTTATGGTGGGAACTACTCTAAGCGCAGTCAAAAGGTCCACCGAACCTCTAACGCGTCCCCTTATAATCTAACAATAAGAAACCAAATAAGGTCACAAGCGCTAATATTGGTGCTAGGCATTCAATTGTGCATCAGCACTAGCTGAAAGGACAGGAATGCACAGTATCTCATAAATATGGTGCATTCCTGACCTTTCAAAGTTATGTAGGGCAGTGCAGCAAAAAGACTCGAGACTCGTGGCACTGCCCTTGGCCAATTCTTTGTAAATATGCCTCAAATTTCATTAAACTTTTTAAAAAGTAGTAGTAGTGAAATATTTGTATGTTAAATATGAAAGCACATTAATTTTGCATGTTTATTTTAAATGTAGGGCACACTTTAGAAAATGCTACAGCACTATAAACTTAATTTAAATGTCATCTTCAATGGATATAAATCTATTAAATTTCATTGAAATGTCTTTTAAGAGATTTATTTAATTAAATTAACACAAAGTAAAATGTTTAAATTCTTCATTTGGGTATTAAAATGACTAAACTTTCTGTATGGAATTAATTTAAATATTTTAAAAAACATTTATATGTTTTTAAATTTAAAAGTTAAAAGATTTTAAGATAAAATAATATTCTTAATTAACTGCAATGTTTGAAAAATCACATTAAGTTTGTATAGATTCTTAAAAAAGTTAAAATAAATTGATTTGTATTAACATTATTTCTAATTGGGTTTTATTTTAAGTCTCTTCCTCTATTCTTTCTATGGGAGGGTGTTACAGTAGCAGTGGCTGGCCATGTGTGGCACAGGACTCTCTACAAGATGGGGAACATTTACTATTATTTTGGGTCCATTTTGACTGCAGCAACTTTAGTAGTGCAGCTTGTTAATAGAAGTGGCTTATACTTTGTGGGTGGGTACATGTACATCTGTAAACCCCTACTCAGCACTCCCTAAACCCTCCTTACTCCATCCTAAACCCTTCCTGTAAGGAATTGGGTTACTGGTTGAGGGGGCTGAAAGCCCCACTCAGGCAACAACCACAGTCCTTACCAGGTGAATCACAAAAGAGACTAAATTAACCTGTGCTTAAACCTATAGTAGCTTGGTACAAAATCAGTCAGGCTTAACTTGGAAGCAATGTGTAAAGTATTTATGTAGCATACAAACAGTAATAAAGTGAAAACACAACACAAGACAAATCCCAGACCAATTTAGAAATTAAGTACATTTCAATAAAATTATACCAAAATGACAAACATCAAATCAGTAGAACCAGAGATATTGAAGTTTTAGGTAATTATAGCACATAAAAGCATGAAGAACCACTCAACCCATCTGGTCGTACTAGTCCGGGGTGAAAAATCACAAGTTCAGGTCAACTGGACAGGCCACATCCAGGGACCAGATTATTCCTGCTGAAAAATATACCTTCTCGAACTCCGGTACAAAGCGTACACATTTGTGGTTAATGAGGCTGCAAGGAGCACAGAAAGCACCACAAGTGGTTGTTGCTATAGTACAAAGTGCAGAACTCACTTTGATGGTTGTCACTGGTGGTCGCTGTAGCTTGAAGATTCAAGTTTACCAGAGTTTCGCAATGACGGTCATCACTGGCCGTCTTTGTAGTGTGAAGTGTCAGGTTTACCGGAGCTTTGTGTTGATAGTAGTTACGGGCATGAATGGGCGCGCTCATGGTCGTGAAGAGTCCAAAACCTCAGAATTTCTTTTTTCTTCATTGGAAGAGCTTAACTGATGCCAAGCAAGGGTCCAGGATCTGGGGAATCACCCCTTGGGGTCAGAAACTCACACCAGCAGATTCCAGCAGAGTCCAGCAAGTCTAGATGTCTGTCCAGGAAGGTCAAGTGCAGCAGATCAGTTGGGCAGTAGCAGAGAGGCCTCTAGAGATTGATGTGTCACTGTAGCTCAGACAGCATTTTCTGGCAATTCTCCCATCCCTCTTACATTTACTATTAAAATATATGTATACAGTATATTTGTGGAGATCTCCACGCATAAAAGATAGGAATGGCAGAGGCATAGACCTCTGCACGTCGGTTAGTTAATAGCATTTTGCAGAATATGAGTATTACTATTGTAGTACTACTAAACATCTAAAATCACTACAGAATACAGTTTGTGAATAGGCTTCTTAAAAGATGGGAGAGGGACATAGGCTAGTAAGTAGTATTTTGTAGTATAACTGAATGTCTTACAAAATGCAGTCTGTGAGTAGGCGACATTATGTGGTAATATTGAGACATACCATATTTACCACTTCAGATATGGATGCAGCATCTTCTTTGGTTGGGTTATACTATTATCTATAGGTCTAGCCTCTACCAGTTGCTGTATTCTGCATTTCCCTCAGGACAGACAGGTTCAAGGCCCCCACAGTAAAAATAAAATCCACGTAGCAGGTATATACTACAGTATAGGGTACTTTGCGTTACTTTAGAAAACTTTCCAATGCAAATCAGGATTTGCATTGGAAAATATATCCCAACATAACACTTTGTGCTAGGTTTGTGTCACTTTTGTGTTAGTACTGGTAATTTTCCCCTTCCTATGGAAAAAGGGATGGAAGAATCCACACACCACATTCTGAGGCATGGAGTTCAAGAGCCTGCTGACTGAGATGCAGTGGGGTGCCCCACGCCTCGCGGATGCCAAACAGGTAGAGCTGTCTGAGGACTTTCCTGGAGCGAGTCGCCTCATGAAATTGCAAGCCAGGCCTGGGACCCAAAGGGCTCAGGCCAGCCTGAGTGGGTCTTAACAACACTATGAGCATCCTTCCCATCGAAGTTCCTCAATACACGCCTAGTACAGAGAGGCATGCAAGCTTCTGATATGCCCCAACTAGGACACTGACTAGGGCCCTGGGAGGTACCACAGTGAACCTGACCCGCACATCATAACTTTAAAAACACTCCACCAGGTAGGCAAGCTAGCTCTAATTTGGTAGATCAGTGAACCGGGTGAGCACCCAATGAGCAACAAGTGCAGCTGTCTGAGTGAGGGCCTGAAAGGAACAGACACCCTGAAACCAAGGAAATACATGGACTCACACAATAAGTATACTGAGAGAGTCAAATCTTTGGGGAACCATCTGGGGAGACTCTGGTTCCACAATTCATGTTGGGACTCAACCTGTGGCACCTGATGAGGCAGGAGCAGCAATGTATACTTGGTTGCAGAAATGTGGGCCCATTCTTTCCACAAAACCCCTTCAGCAACTAGGACACAATGCCCTGCCTACCCTTACCCAAAAATGGCTCAACAAGACTCCCCCAACACCACCCATGACTAAAGTACTTCAACAAAAATATTCATACTCAGAGTTGTGTCAATTAGAACCGACTTAAGGATATGAATTAATGAGCTGTGCAGTGTATTCTCTGAACTGAGAGATGGTGACTTGGAATGGACAGAGGATGACAGACCTGAGGAACAGGATTCTGGCCTATGAAGAGCAAAATATTGAACTCTAGATTAGGCAAAAACACCTAAAACCTATACATTTCAGAACAGCATTAGAATGGGGTCTAAAGACGTGGTGAAGACAGCCATATTCAGGAATTTGTACAGGACCTCTTACATGCCAAAAGAGATCAAGCAGACACACCACATATCAAGCTGAATCAAACACATTGCATATGCAGGCAATAGGATCATAAGAAATAGCCTTCAGACACCATAAAAACGATGCTCTTTTTCGATGAAAAAGAACTGATTATGCATCGAATAAGAGAAAAAGACAGGAAATTCATGGTCCAACACATCCCTTATCAATAGGGTCACCTTTTCCACATCCATTTCACTTGAATATGCCAATAGAAAATACTGTAATCACTATGAGAAGCAATGGCTGATGGTTCTCTGGATCACAGAGGGGTATCACGGTTAGGCAGGAACTAGGTTTGTTGTGGAGTCAACAGCACCCACCATGGCAGACAGCCCAGAAAAGGAGCAGGCCCTAGCAGATACATCCACATACGATAGTGGTGGGAAAATATAATGTGATCTACCGCCAAAAGAGGATAGTAGCAGTACAAGATATTTCACAGGAGTCTAAGAAGCAAGGATCACAGGATATACCAGGACCATGAGACAGAGGACACACATAGAGGCATCTCACACAATCATTCAACTACTTTCAATTCATGTAAAAAGGCTAAACTCCCAAAGCATGCAACAAGAATTGTGGAGTTATATAGCCGCACATGACAGTGATATGGCTTTTCTATATACAACTAATGCTATCACTGTCCTTACCAGTTCAGGGCATGAGCATCCACAAAGCCAGTTGGCTTAGCAATATTTTGCGCATCCAACAGGTGCAGTAGAAATGCCAAAGTTAGGAGGTATGGTAGGGGTACTCATGAAATTGCAACTAGTACTACACCCTCCTTAACCTAAAAGCCCTTGACTCACCTCAGGAATCATATTTTTGAAAACTATTAAAAGAGGTACATAAAGACACAAAGGGAGATCCAATAGTTTGTGGTGACTTAGGCCCTCACTACAACCTTGGCGGGCGGCAGGGGCCACCCGCCAAGGTTTAACTGGCGAGCGGCCGCCAATGTGGGCGCAATCCCGCTGTCCACATGATGAGATCCGCGCTGGGCCGGCAGGCGGAAACAGAGTTTCCACCCGCCGGCCCAGCGGGGATGTCGGGCGTAGCATGGGAGCCGGCTCCTAATGGAGCCGGCGGTGTTGCGGCCGTGTGACGGGTGCAGCTGCTCCTGTCGCGCTTTTCGGGTGGGGATGTGCCTGGGGGCCCCTGCACTGCCCATGGCAAGTGCATGGGCAGTGCAGGGGCCCCCAGGGCCCCGTGACTCCCCTTCCCGCCAGCCTTTTCATGGCGATCTCTACCGCCAAGGACAGGCTGGTGGGAAGGGGACTCGTAATCCCCTGGGCAGGACTAAAACCGCCAGGACAACCATGGTGGGAAAATCGGCGAAACAGCCTGACCGCCAGGGTTATAATGAGGCCCTTAGTCTGGCATCCCAGGCTATATAGCTAGATGGGGAAACAAGGTCTTACACTGGTTTGGGAGCCATGTCAAGAAAACAAGATAAAGAACTGAATGGCCTGGATCTAGTAGATCCTCACAGATATCTTCACCCAGAAGATTTTCCCTATTACTCCCATACCAGTGCCATATACTTTTACCCTCACTCTCCTTGATTCACAGCCTAATAGAAGTGGCCACGTGCAATATCTACTTTTCTAATCATGCCCTAATAGAAATGTCTTGAGAAGGAGGGATACCTCCACTAGGGACATAACACTGAAGGCTGCTAGTAGGGAATACATCAGGACTTAGGGCCAGATGTAGCAAGGGTTTAGCGAGTCGCAAACGGCGAAAATCGCCGTTTGCGAGTCGCTAAAGCCACCTTGCTATGTAGAAATGCATTTTGCGAGTCGGAACTGACTCGCAAAATGCATTTCCGACTCGCAAATAGGAAGGGGTGTTCCCTTCCTATTTGCGACTCGCAATGCTATGCATTTTCATTTGCGACCGCGATTGCGGTCGCAAATGAAAGCGCAGTTACCATCCACTTGAAGTGGATGGTAACCCAGGCGCAAAAGGGAAGAGGTCCCGTGGAACCCCTTCACCTTTGTGTCTGGAAAAAAAATAAAAATCAGAGCAGGCAGTGGTCCAAGGGACCACTACCTGCCCTGAAAAATACAGAAACAAAAGGTTTCGGTTATTTTTTCAAAGTGCAGCCCGTTTTCCTTTAAGGAAAACGGGCTACACTTTGAAGAAAAAAACTGCTTTTTTTAAAAGCAGTCACGGACATGGTGGTCTGCTGTCTCCAGCAGGCCACAATCCCCGTGAGTGCCCTGACTCGCAGAAGGTGTCTGAGACACCTTTCTGCATTCCAAATTGCGAGTTGCAATTTGCGAGTCGCTGGGACTCGCAAATTGCAACTCGCAATTTGGAATCTTCCTACATCTGGCCCTAAGTTCATAAATCGACGATGTTGAAAGCGATAAGCAAATTCTTTGACACAAATACCTCTCTCTGACATGGCCCCACATTAGGGTCAGGGATGCCTTTAAACCACAACATATGGTGCAGTCATCTGCATAGAAGCAGGGCAGACCTTAGATCGAAGAATAGTGGAAAACCATCTCAAGTTGAAGCTTACTGAAAAGACCCAATGCTGGGTAATGCCAGCCTGGTAATTGGAGGCGAGACAGTAGACTGGGAGGGTTGGAGATTGGCAGGCATTCTGCATATAGACCAACTTTTAGTAAATGGGGGTCTTAAATCCTTCATGGCCCTGCAAGAGGAATTTTGCCTTGCGACAAGACAATATTGATGATATTTACAATTCCAGCATTGTTTCAAATGCCGTATGGGGGTTTGCCCGTGGATCCCCCATCCCTCACCAGTATTTTCTTATATCAAGTCTTGGGATACATCCAGGGGAGTGATGTCAGGTATCTACAACTACTGAATCACCACTTATTCTCTCTACCCCTCTTAAAGGCCCTCCAAATGAAATGGCAGTTGAGACTACAGGTGGAATATGAGATGGTTGACTGGGTTGACCTACTGGAAGCAAGGGAATGCGGTGCATGGGAGGTTTGGATGAAATACTGTCTTTTTCAAACCTTACATGACTGGTACTGGATGCGTCAGAAACTTAGGGCTGCAGGCCTCCTATCACATGCGACCTGCTGGCGCTACCCTCATGTCCACTGTGACCTACTCCACATATTATGCAACTGCCCCTCCATACAACTTATTGGGACGCAGTGTGGACCATGAGATGAATGGCTCACAGCAATGTATCAAACTGCCTCACATGAACTGGTTATTCACAGTCTACAAGACAGGACAGAGATCTTTTTCCAAACCTGGGCCCCTTTCTTTTGTGGCACAGAGAATTGTCACAGTCAAACTGACCTTTCAGCATCTCCCTAAACCTTTCAACTGCCCCTCTTAATTCACGCTATGTCTTCCTTGTCCCACCCCTCCACCCCAGATCACACTCGCACACATTTGACCACTTACAGGGGATCCTATGTTACCCTACAATGCAACTCTCCCCCCTTTTTCATCTGACCTTCACTCCCTCCCCCCACGGTCACTCTTTGCTTTCCTCTCATTTCCTTCCCTTTCCTTCTCTTTCTTCCTCTCTTTCTCTACTCCTACTTTTCTTCCTTTTTTCTGTTCTTACCTACCCCCTCACTTTAGTTCTTTTTTCCTCCCTCCTTTCTCTTCCTACCCCCCTTTTTCTCATTCCTGTAGGGATCCTCTACCTTTTCCCTCTTTCCTTATCACTTTATGATTTACTTTCTTTCTCCTTTCCTCCTTTCTCCCCCTTCTTTTGAGTCCCTCCTCCTTCTTTGCCCTTTCTGAAGAATACTTCCTGTCCTCTACATAAAAGGTGCAAGCACTTTGAGATGGATCATGCCTGTTGCCCCACCTTCTCCTCTCAACATCGCTATTGTCAAATCCAGGGATGTCTACATGCCCATAACCTGGACAGGGACCCATTAGCCTTCTAGTAGTTCGTTCTATAGGTTATAGAGTACGGTCTACGAAGCAGCCCTCTGCTTCACCCTATCTAGAGCCACTAGTTTAATGATGCTCTAGAAAATGGTCCCCTAAATATGATCCACATAGTAGACCCCAAGTGCAAATGTTGATGTTATCTTATGTGTATCCTATGACTGAATACATGTTAGTGGCTTGATCTCATTGATTGTAAAGGTTATAAAGGAAAACATATACTTCTCGAGGTCTCTATGCTGCAATATGATACTGTAAGTTGCTATAAAATCAATAAAGAATTACTGCAACAAAAAAAAAGAAATGACCCAATGCTGACTACCAAAGGCAGGGGACAGCTCAAGGCCCATAGGATCAAATGGGTGGAGTAGGCATGGATGAACATGGGCAGCCCTATTAAAAAAAAGGAGGAAGAATATTGACCTTACTTGCCAGGAACCTGCGCTTCCAAAGAGTGAGGACACACATAGATAAAATAATGAAAATGGGTATGACATTTCTGGCAAGAGAGCAAAACAAAAAAGAAACCTTTAGGGACTTCTTTCAAGCTCTTTATGCAAGGGAGAGGAATGCAGGGAAGACATAGAAAGCTACCTGGGGAACTGTGAGTGTGCTCTGTTCTTGGCAGAGGTGGGAGATCTTCTCAAGGACCCAACATAGATCTTGGAGAGCTAAGTAGCCTTCAAAATCATGTAGTCTGGCAAGATCAGGGCCCGATGACTTCTAATTATCCCTTATGGAACATGTGTCCCTCAATTGGATCAGCACTGGTGGTCCTAATAAGCCCATTTGAATATACATCAGGCCTTTCCTCCACTATGAGTGAGGCTCGTATCACATTACTCAACAAATATGGGAAGGATCTGAATGGCTCTGCATCTTATTGGCACATAGCCCTGTTAAGCACAGAGTCAAATATCTTCACTAAGATCCTGACTGTTGTGAAGCTCTTATGTCTCACCTAATATACCTTGACTGAGTGGCCTTTATCAAGCAGAGGAAAGGCAGTGATAGTATTTGGCAGTTGGCCCATCTGATGAGAAGCCTAGAAGAAAGAATTTCCAGCCTCATTATTATTTCTTAATTCAAAAGAAGGATTTTGACCAAGTTAGTTGGTGTTTTCTTGAAACCGTCCTTGACAATCTGTGGTTTGGAGTGAGAATGAAAGACTAGATCCTCCCAGAATAGAATTCCCAGACAGCCTCTGTTAGAGAACATGTGATGGAATTCCACACTGTATCCCTCCTCAGGGGCACTATGCCGTGGTGCTTTCTTTCCCCTCTTGTTTTTCGCTTGTGGCTGACACTGCTATTGATGAAAATAAGGTCCTGCTGTGACATAAGGACTATCTTTTTTGCAGGGGAAAACACATGATCTGTAATTTTAAAGATGAAAAAAGATAAAATTCTGCTTTCAGAACTTCAGGACTTTCCTACTGGCTGTCATGGAAGAGCCTGATTGATTTGAGTGTCAGGATTAAAGTATACAAATTGAGCAGAAATTGATCATTTTCAACATGCCCATCCACCTTATAAGTGCTCACAACATTTAGGTGGGCTGATAACTTGATTCGTTACTCGGGCCTGAAATGTACTAATAGGATGGAAATATGGAGGGACGCAGAATGGATGGTAATCCACACACAACTATGCAAGGATGTCAGAAGATGGTGCCCACTTTACATCTCATTGTTGAGATGCATCAATGTTCTCAAAATAAATATATTTCCCAAAGTCCTCTAACTAGTTTAATCCCTTCCAAAGGGCATTCCAACTGTAGACATACACAGCATGCAGAATTGCCTACTATTCTTCATTTGAGGGAAGACCTCACATCACCAAGAAAATCTTGATGGCACCTAACGACAGGGATACTCGGCCACACCTGGTTGGATTACATGCTGCAGCACACCTCTGTACCATCTCAGAGTGGACAGTGGGGACATTTCAGAAAAAGTGTCTTTGTGGATCAGACAAAGGTAGGCTAGCCCTTGTAACAAAAAACAAATAAACCACCTTCACTAATGGTTCCCATCAATCGGAATCCCTGAATTTGATAATAACAAACCGTCAAGCCAAGGTCATTAACATACGTTCATATAAGGTCACTGTATCACATTTTAATTTACAAATATAATTACATTCATTTGATACTGCATACATATATATAGCACAAATAGTCCCATGTAGCCTGGGAAAGGCCAAAAAAATAAAAAAATAAAAACTATAATTCACACAATCTCAGTCATACTCATTAAAAATAGAAAGAACAACAGAGATGGAACATGTTCTGAAAAATTCAGACCACGCACTATAACAAAACAGAACTCCAGGCAAGGGGGCCTATATAATACCCGTGTGGATTCACCAATGTCACTTAATCAGAAGTCCCCAACATCTAGTAAGTACATAATTATGGGAGTTCATACGATCGTGATCCAATACATTCACAGCATGGTCATTGATTCTTCACTTATAAGGTCAAATGTCCAAGTGTCATGGATCAAAAATTCTTATGTGGAGGGGTGAAGTCCAGTCAAAAATCTTTTTCTATAGCAATAATGCTGACGCGCGTTTCGGTGTCAAGTGACCCAAATGGTCACCCACTCTCCTCAGGGCACACGGCAGATATAATACTGAAAGGCCCCCCAGGAGAGGCTATAATCCTCATAAACATAGTACCTGCAATGTAAAATATTTACATTATGTCCCGTGGCTTGCCTGAAACAAAAGAAAGAAAAGAAAGCAATCTATCTGATAGATCTTTTCACATCACCCAGCTTAAGTCCTTTGAACAAAGGGAACATACTGCAACATTCCTAAAATGGTTCAGATGCGATACAGCTAAGTAATTATTTAAGCCACCAGGCTCTTTATCCTATATTAGTCAAAGGCGGCCACTCGGCCTCAACCCACTTTGAAAAGCTAATGTGCAGCTATGCAGGCTCGAGGTGAGTGATTTCTAACACTTATGGGACAAGGCAGTTAAACGGAGGCCCTATCATCAAAGACTGGCCTATGGGCTGACACTCCTAAAATATATCAATGCATCCTCTACAGAGAGTCAGAATACTAATTAAGGTATCGGTGCGACATGATTCCTATGTAACTGAATTAATTTTTCCTCAGTCACAGAGGCATGCTCACACCCTACGTATCTACACACTCCAGTGCTCTCTGGAAGGAGCGAAGCTGTAGGGATTTCTAGATGTTTCTCCGGCTTAGCACTCTCTTTCTAGGCTCAACACTAATACTTTCACCCCTACTGCTGTAACAATGCCTCGTGCAGCGTCCAGGCTGATTGACTCAACTTGCTTTTGCTTGAAACTTTGGAGGACTGCTGCTCCCTCTGATGTTAGTAAGGTGTGTGGGTCATTTACTTAACTTATGATTAATCGAGGCATGTCCCATGTATGATTTGCTTTGTCTAAAAAAGAATTAAGAAGAATATGAAGTAATTAAAAAGGTATCTGATAAATAAATACGAATGCGAATTTTCTCTTTAACAGTCAATTAAGACCACACTCCTCTGTGAGACATTCAAAGTTACTTATTTAAAATTAGAACAGATGCATTCATTCCTCTGACTCTAAAACATGCTGTATCTACAGACTCCGGGATAGGAAAATAATGCCGGTCGGATTATTTGTAGCTTTTACAAATTTTAATTCACAGTATGTGGCCAATATGTCATTCGGTTATGAATTACCACACACCTCCTTCCTACTGTCTCTTTTGACTGATTTATATTCTAGAATGCTGGTCAATCAACTTTCAATCTATTGTCCAAATTGTGCACGGAGTCACAGTAAGTCTTGGTCATCTGCATTAACACAAACGGCCACAGATTTAACAACAACCTAAGGGGAGTATGGTAATCCGACAGGGAACAAATAGCCTGCAGTGGACCAATAAACTATGACTCGAAAATTAGAGTGTGATGTAACTGATTCCCTTATTGTATTCTCAATCCATGATCCCGCTACTAATTAGTTTCTCCTGCAACCCAGGTACAACTACTGCTGAATTTAAAAAATGTAAATTAGCACTTGTATAGCGCACTACTCACCCGTTAGGGTCTCAAGGCGCTGTACTCATACCACTATGGAACCCCTCCTGGCTTTTCCCTGTGAGGCGCCCACTCCTGAGCACCCCCAGGGTGAAGCCAGGCATCCAAGCGCTGTTGGGGCCCTTGTGGAGATTAAGCAAGCTATTGCCCAGAGTTGCAGAGTGGGACCCATGAATTAGATTAGGCACCGAGGCGAGAATTATCTGGTCAAGGGGAATTGAGCCCAAGACCTGCTGAAGCGGGACTTGAACCCTGGTCTTGAGCCAGGTCTCTGCCTCAGGGTCTGCTGCTCTAACCATTGAGCCACACTTCTCCACCATGCCTACGCTTGCCTTTAGTTGCTGTCACATGTGGCGCATAGCAAGCTATAGTTAAAACTATGCTTCAAAACATTCCATGGCATTCCCTAGTGGCCAAAACGCGAAATGCTATTGTGATATAAACCTCTGAAATATGTAAAGCAATGTAAAGCTAGCATTGTCGCATAGGCCAACTTTTCAACTTCGTTAAGAGGGAGGAGCGTGCGTGGAATAACTGGGAGAGATTTCCTTGCAACCTTCAAAACAGACATTGCGTTTCATAGAAACACACTCACTTGTAATTAGAATGTATAGAATGTAGTATACTGACTTCCAGAAAATTGTTTCAATGTTATATATGTATGAGAAGTCAACATGATGGTGTCTCTCTGCGCCCTCTGGTATCTCTTTCTCTCTGTCCCCTCTAAATGCCATTGTGTCTACCACCTGTCTCTGGCCTCGGTCCATCTGTCTTCTTTCTGCTTTCAAGCGTTCCTGCAGCCTTGTCCCTGAGATCAGTAACCATCTTTTAAGGTTTTATCTTCAGAAGTATGGTCTTTTGCCGCTTCTGATAATCTTAATTCCCTCATACACCTTCTGCTGCTGAAATAGCTCCACTGGGTATTACAAAATTTGATATTTCTCACAGCGGTGGTATGTTAAGGATACAGGGCACAATATCTTGCATGATGATATTTTTGGAAAATAATTAATGACATTGCATGGGAAAAGGATTATATGTTGATGTGCTTAGATGTTAATAATCTGTACACATGCATACCCCATGAGTTGGGTACTAGGGTGGTACGACATTTCCTCAGAGCAAGATCCCTGTCTTATTTGTTGCACTCTGAGATGATCTTAGATATGATTTACATCTACCTAATGAACAATCATTTCATATTTAACAAGGAAATGTTTGATCAGACCCAGGGGACTGCTACAGCTACTTGCTTTGCCCACAGCTATGCAGGTTTACACCTCAGCTGGTGGGAGAAGCAAGTCGTCTGCCATATCAGCACCATAGAAGAGCATATACTCCTCTGGGTACATTATATCAAAGACATATTTTGCATCTGGAAAGGGAATTGTGAGTCAGTCCAAGAGTTTGTAAAATCTTTGAGAATGAGCTTAATCTGACATTTTTATGTCAATTGAACATTGACGTCATTGAATTCTTGAATGTTCAACTTAGAGTTGAGAAGGGAAAGTTAGAAAGCAAACTGTAAAGGAAGGATATGACTGGTAGTATTTTACTCCAAGCAAGCAGTTGCATCAGAAGAGTCTGATTGGTAGTATCCAATGTGGGGAACTAATTAGAGGTAGAAGAAACTGTAGCTCAGACAGCACTTTTGAACTGGAGGCTCAAGTAACGAGTAAAAGCTCAATTGAGAGGGGATAATCAAAGAAAGACATCAAAAAAGCATTAGAGAAGGTCAAACTGCTAAAAAGGGAGGAGTTACAATACCCAAGAAAAAACAACAGGACAATGTGAATCAGATAATGTCTGTCACTATATATTATAGTCAATTTAAAGAGGTGAGAGAGATTTAAAAAGAAGTTGCCCTGCTCTTAAAACAGATGAGACTCTCTCTAACCTTCCAGCGGACCATCCTATTATGACTTACAGAAGAAGCCCTTCACTCACGGACTAGTTAAGTCTCACAGTTAAGTATGAGAAAACCAGGTATGGGATTCTACAACTGTGGGAAATGTAAAGTGTGTAAATACAAGAAAAACATCAGCAAGATTGAGTTTCTAACAGCACCAAGGGCTTTTCAGATTAAGAAACATTTGACATATAACTCAGATTACTGTTATTCTTAAAGGGACCCGGTTATGGCTGTGGAATACTGAAGGAAAGAGTATTTTGTGTGTGTACATATATATATATATATATATATATATATATACAAAACAGAAGAGAGAACTCTGGGTAGTTCCCAATTTTAGGTGGAGAGCAGCTCCAGTAAGGAGCACCCTACAGCATCAGGTACAATCTAGATTTGCTCAACTCAAATGTCTGTTTTTCTAGCAAAGTTTTTGCATGGATTTGCAAAGTGCCATCCATGCTTAGCTACAAAGTGACAAAGTCTGTTGCCATCTGTACAGCAAAATCTTTAGGCATAGGATTGGCTCAATGCCATCCTTGCCGAGCAGCAAAATGACAAAAGCCTTTCACCACTCCAGGTACAGTATTCCAGCTTTGGTCTGGTGAAATACCATCCAAGCCGACCTGTATTGAACAAAGTCAACCCCTGACATGTGATATTACATCATTACATCTGTTCAGAGAGGTTTAGCTTTGTCCAGACACAAGGAGGCATATATATATATATATATATATATATATATATATATATATATGTTACTATGTTATCTAGTGACAGTCGCTACTAGGTAGTTATAGTTAGGGCCATGTTTCCATAGAAAAAGCACTTTTTGACTTGCCCCTATTATGAGCTGGCAACAATGCTGCCGCTCCTTTCCCACTGTGTTGACCACCGGAAACCTTGGCTTCCACCAGTCAGCTCAGTGGGAAAGTCGCAATGGGGATGGTTGGGAATTTGGCAGAAGGGTGTTTCTTTCTGCCAAGCTCTTAATCAGCCTCCCAGTTTGTATAGAAAATGCACTTTTTTACTTGCCAATATCTTTGGCACCGGTTGACAAATCTTCACAACATATTCCCAAAACTTTTGATGCTCATGTCAGCTGCTGTCTAGTAAGTTTTAGAGTGATGCATCAAGCAGGGGCCGAGAAAAAGGAAGGGTCCCAAAATGCTTATTCCCCATGCATTTTTCCATTGGGATTTTTAACAGGAATAGCGCCCGAACCACTGTTCAGAATTACACCAAATTTGGCAAAAGGTAGCTCTTGATCTAGAAAAATACTTTTTTAGTGTAAATCTGTCCAGTAGTTTTTGAGAAATTAAAGAAAATCCAAATTTGTTTATATAGGGACGCAATGGCTCCTCAAACCCTCCTGATCTCATGCTGAGATCTGATTGGCTGCCAACACTTCAACAAGGAAGCTAGACAAAAAGATAAAATAAAAGAAAAGGAGCCAGGGTAGGAACATCCTGACCCCTTAGCTCTGGTTTTGGGGTCTCAGAGGGATGCCCCCCACCCAGCAAAAAAAGCATTTTTTTTAAATTTACCATGGGAGATGTGGTGGATCTGTGGATCCGCCAAAAATTCAAAACCAAACCCAAGTGCAGGCTCCTGCGCTTGTTGAAATTCTGTCCTATGTGGGTCAAGTCCTGAGGGGATTGAAATATTAAATGTCAGAGGGCTACTTGACCCCTCCACAGCCCTGGGGACTGCCACCTCTCTGGGGCTTTAAACTAAATCAATGCTGCCCGCCCCCCCCATAGCTTCAGGGACAGTTAACTCCCCGGGGCTTTAATGAAATAGAGTGCAGGGGTGTGGGGCCCACCCGCAGCCCTAGAGACCACCACCCCCACGGGGCTACAATAAAAGAATGAGGGGGGTCCATTGCAGACCGCAAAGCCCCGGGGACCACCACTTTCTTTCTCTCTCTCTGCCTCTCTTTCCATCAATTCTCCCACTCACACACCCACTCAGACACTTACACACCCACTCACAAGCCCACTCAGACACTCATGCACCCGATCACAGACCCACTCTGACACTTAGGCACCCACTCACAGACCCAGTCAAACCCTCATGCATCCACTCAGACCCACTCAGACAGTTACGCAACCATTCACACACCCACTCAGATGGTCACACACCCACTCACAGACCCACTGACACCCTCATGCAACCACTCACATACCCGTGCACATACTGACTCACCCACTAAAACACTGATGTATGCACTCTCACACCCAGACAGACAAACGGACAACCATTCTCACCACCAGATACAGCCTCTCACACCTATTGTCACACCCAGACAGGCCGCGGCTAACTTCCGCTGTGCATGGCCAAAGGGCCATTCACACCATGGGGCTGGGTGGTCAGGGGGTCGGTTGCAGGGACTGGGTACAGGCCAGGCCCTGAGGCCAACCTCCGCTGCTCATGGTCCAAAGGCTGTGCACATCGCTGATTGGATTGAAGTATAGTAATGAAAATTACTATACGTTAACTAAAACATCAAAATTCACTGAAAGAAGGTTACACGGATGTTATAGTTAGGTTCTGAATTTACTTGTACAAAACCATAGAAATTCAACAGTTATAGCTAGAGTCCTTTCAAGTGACTATAACTCACACTCTAAGGTAACTATAACTCGTGCCTTTGCTATGCACAGCTAGTTGCTCCACATATTATATCATTGATGACATCTTCTATGACATCTTTCATATTCTCACTGCAACATTTGCAATAAAATTATTGATGAGACAACTGTGCATTGCGAGGTCACAAGTTAAACTTACCTTCAGGTGGGTTTTAGTTACTTAAAAGATTGTGCTTTTGGGTATTTGGTGTAAATCTGACCAGTAGTTTATTGGCTGCCCACAAACTGACTAGAAAGTTGCTACTGCCATTTTATGTTATGTGAGAGGGTCCCCAGGGCTAAAAATAGAAATGATGAGTGGTATAAGGGGTCAAGGTGAAGGTACCCTGACCCCAGGTTTGTGATATAGGGGTGTTTGAAGGTCAAATTATGGGTTTAAAATGTTTTTTCTTCACCATGGGCAATATTTGCAAAGATAATCAAATATACTCTAATATCCTCAAATATTCGATGATGTTCGCAAATATACAAAAGAAAATGTAAAAAATAATTAACAGACTCATTCATACACTAATTCATTCATTCATACATGCACCCAGAGACTCATGCACCCACACACACCCACGCAGACACTCATGCACCCACTGAGACCGACTCAGAGACTCACACACCTACTTTCAGACTCACTCAGACACTCACGCACCCACTCACAGATGAGTGGTCACAGGCTGGGCCCTGCAGCTAACCTCTGCCCTGCAGAGCCTTTGACTATAACTATAACTCTCACCCTAATGTAACTATAACTCGCGCCTTCGCCATGCACAGCTAATTACTCCACATAGTATATAATTGATGACATCTTCTTTGGCATCTCTGATATTATCACTGCAACATTTGCACTAAAATTATTGATAAGAAAACTGTACATGGCGACAGCGCACCTTATAGTTACTCTAGGGTGCGAGTTATAGTTATTTGAAAAAACTCTAACCATAACTTCTGAATTTCTATGGTTTTGTAAGAGTAAATTCAGAACCTAACTATAAAGTCACTTTGTTTTTATCAGTGAATTTCTATGTTTAAAAAAAAAAAAAGTAATTTTAATATATAGATATACATATATATATATATATATATATATATATATATATATATATGTATAGCTATATATTAGCTAGTGGAGGTTGCCACTAGGTATAGTTATAACCAAGTTTCTAAAAAATAAGTGTTTTTTGATTTGCCTATATTTTGAGCACCGGTCAACGAATCTTCCCAAAATGTTCCCAAAAGTTTTTACACTCATTTCAACTGAGGTCTAGAAAGTTTAGAGGTGATCCGTCAAGCAGGGGCCAAGAAAAAGGGGGAGTCCCAAAAGGGATTTTGAACAGCGATAGCACCCAAACCACTGGACGGAATTACGCCAAATTTTGCAAAAGGTAGGTCTTGGTCCAGAAAGAGGCCTTTTGTAAATCTCTTCAGTAGCTTAAGAAAAATGAATAAAAATCCAAATTTGTATATATAGGGATGCAAAGGATTCATAATCCCTTCCTTCAGCAAGGAAGTGTTGGCAGCCATGTTGGGACTCTGCTTCAGCTGAGTCACAAAAGCAAGTGTAAAAAAATACATAAGGGGCTAAGGTAGAGTCACACTGACCCCTTAGCTCTGCTGCTGGGGTCATAGAGGGACTCCGAGGAGCAAAAAAGAATTTTTTTAACATTTTTGGCACAATTCATGGTGGATCCATGGATCCAGCAAAAACATTTTTTTTAAATGAAGTGTGGGCTCTCGCGCTTCATCATTCTTAAGCCCCAGGGTGGACCAAGTACAGAGGGGAATTGCTCATTTTAATGCATGGTGGACTGCCATCTCCCCGGGGCTATAATTAAATTCAATGCAGGGGGAGCAGTGCACCCCCGCAGCCTCAGGGACCACCACCTCCCTGGGGCTATAATGTAATTTAATGCGAGGGGCCATGGGGCCCCCCACAGTCCTGGGACCACTACCTCTCCTAGCTACAATGTAATTCAATGCCGGGCCCATTCGGCCTCCCCCACAGCCCTAGGGACCACCACTTCCCGGGGCTTTAATTATAAACAGTGGGGAGGGGCTTCACATCCCCCGCAGCCCCAGGGACCACCATCTTGGCAGGGCTAAAGTATGAAAGTGAAGGGGGTCTGTTTCAGACTCCCACAGCTCCGGGGACCACCGTCTCCCTGGGGCTATACTCGTTGGAGGGGAGCTGCACGGCCCCCCCCTCAAGGAGCCATAATGGCCCTGGGGACCACCTGGGGACCAATCCCCATGTTGCATTTTGAGTCCTGTCACAGGAACTAAGGTAACCCACACAAGTGAGTTACCATTTTTATTGTGAGACTTGGGAAAAACTGTTGGAAATAGGTTTGTGGCTTCCTGCAGGTTTCAAAACTTTCCACAACTGAAATGCAAGGAAAATGTGTTTTTGTAGTCAAAGTTTGAGGTGTGCAAGGGATTCTGGGTACAAAAACATGATGAGAGCCATGTAAGCCACCCCATCCTGTATTTCACCAAGTGTCTAGTTTAAAAACATGTGCAAGTTTGCTAGCTTTTTGTAGGTGCCAGCTGAGCTAGGGCCCAATATCCGCAGCTACCCATTTTGAAAAAAAAGGGTCAGTTTTGAGTGAGAAAATGTGATGTTTCCATGTTGCATTTTGGGCAGTTTCTTGTTGTGGGCACTAGGCCTACCCACACAAGCAAGGCACTATTTTTATCAGCAATCTTGGGGAAAAGAGCTGGGTTGAAGGAAGTTTGTGGCTCCCCACAGATTCCAGAACTTTCCATCACAGAAATGTGATGAAATGTGTTTTTTATTCAAAGTGTGATGTTTGCAAGGAATTCTGGGTAGAAAAAACTCATGGTGATTTCCTAAGAAGCCTATTATCCTATAATGAAGATACAGGAGACTTCTTTTGAAAGATTTATGATTTTCCTTGGAAGGATGACTAGCACTTTATACTAGCATTCAACATGAAGATGGTTTGAATGCAATACTGCACTTTCTTAGTGCCAGGCCATTGAGATTATTGAAGCATACAGAAATGTAACTGAATATGTTACAGAGATGTTTGGAAAGCAATATTTTCACTTTCAATAATGAGTTGTTCCACCAGATTCATGGAACAGCAATGGGCACCTTCTTTGCCCCCATCTATGGTAATGTGCATCTGGGCTGGTGGGATGAACAGGTGGACAAGGTTTAACATCATAAAGAATGGGTGGAACATGTCATTCACTGGAGCAGGCTTATTGATTATTTTTTGTGGTAAGGAGAGGATCAGATGAGAGTGCACATTAGTGTTTGAGAAAAAGTGAAGTTAATATAAATTTGCACTTTACAAGTATGCTATGAAGAACAGAAGTCCAATTCTTAGACCTCAAAGTGTGTGTAAAAGACAGATAACTTGAGACTGGACTCTTTAAGATGCCCACTGTAGGCAACTCTGTTCTCCACTCATCTAATTTCCATTCTCAGAGCTTAATTGGAATCATCCCCTAGGGATAGAGCCTACGGTCAGGCGTAATTGTAGTGAGAAGAGAAAGGAAAAAGTAGCTCTAGATAGTTGGCAACAAGTTTCTAGGCAAGGGGCTATCCACATAAGTACATAGAGGATGCAAAAAATAAAGTTAAGACACTAGGCAGAGAACAACAACTCTTCAAAATTAAAACAACAAAGAAACAGATTGAAAATTGATCCCATTTTTGATTGATTACAGCCTATAATAGGGCAAGAAGGTGCTGTGATATTGATAATGCAAAAATATTGGCACTTAATAAGGAGCAATCCTGTATTGGGTGGTGTAGAACCACAACAACCAGGGATTACATTCAGGAGAGACAGATTGATGAAGGAAGAGTTAGTAAAGAGCTGTCCTGAAAGTAGAAAGAGATCTTATACAACCTGGCTTAGCCAGGGTACAGGCTTTAAAAAATGTGGCAGGTGCAAGGCATGCCAACATGGCAAGAAAATCAAAGAATTGAAATTACCATTCTTGAAAACAATGAAAAATATCAGAGGTAACTTTAATTGTAAGACGGACTATACAGTCTACATTCTTCAGTGTCCATGTACATTAATGTACGTGGGGAGCACCACAGTACAGTCCACAAAAGAATACTTCTGCACCTCTGAGCTATAAAGAATAGGGATAGGACTTATCCTGCAGCTCGACATTTTGCACAACAGTGCTGCACAATGGTGAGACCTGAGGTCTAACTTATTTTGTTTTAGCTGTGAGCATTTGTGTTGGGGAAAGAGAAATATTATTGAGGCAGCTATATTCCTGTTACATCATAGAGTTGAACACGGAGGAAGACATGCATACATATTTGTAAATACTTTATGACTCTCTCCTGTGCAATAATACTAAAATCTGTGCACTTTATAGAAAAAATGCAAGAGTTTGTTGATCTGTTCAGTTGAGAAATGTATTTTGATTATTAGAATGTTAACAAAACTGTGAGCTGAAAGTTTTTTAATTCGATTTCCTAACTATTACATCCTGTAACCGTTAATTTTTTTTTTACTGAATATGCATACATATACACATACATACAAATATAAATATATATATATTACCTACTGGCGGTCGCCAGTAAGCAGTCATAGTTAGGACAATTGTTTCATAGGAAAAGCATTTTTTGACTTGCCTAAATCTTTGGTTTCATTTTAGGGATCTTCACAAAATTTTCCAAACAAAGTGTGATGGTGATTCTTCTTCCACATGGAAAGTTTTGGGATGATCCCATCAAGCAGGGGCTGAGAAAAAGTGGGAGTCAAAAAAAGTGTGTTTCCCATGTTAATTCCCAAAGGAGCTTTGAACACGACTACAGTCCGAAACACTGGAAGGAATTAAACCAAATTTGGCAAGAAGGTAATTTTTGTTCTGCAAATTGTGCTTTTTGTTATTTGGTGTAAATTGAGATAGTAAAGGGAAAAGAAATGTGTATACGTAGAGCCACGGATTCTTTATGATGATTTTTGCAAATTTTGCGGCATATTCACCAATAGGTTTGCAATACGAATGCTGTGTGTAGCTGGCCACAACCCGATCAGAAAGTTGCAGCTGCCATTTTAGGTAATGGGACACACTCCCCGGGGCTGAAAATTCAAAACAAAAGTGCTGTAAGGGATCAGGGTAGAGGTACCCTAACCGACTGGTGGAATATAGGGATCTTTGAGGGACCCCTGATGTGTATAATATGTTGAGAAACATTTTTTTTCCCCTCACACGATAGTCACAAATTCTTGTCACTGTCATCCTGGTCCCCTGTGTAACATTGCAATGATTTGCGAATATGTCACCACAAATTCACAAAATTTTGCGATGAATTTGGGAATATCAGCAAAAAAAATGTAAAAAATACATTCACAGATTTATTTCAGGCACTAATGCAATAACTAATAGACGCACTCAGAGACTCATGCACCTACTCACACACCCACTGAGAAACCCAAGCACCCACTCACACACCCAGCTTGACACCCATGAACCCACTCACAAATCCACTCAGAGGCTCATGCACCCACTCACACACCCACACAGGGACTCATGCACCCATGCCCGGGGTTGGGTGGTTATACGGGCTTGGACCTGGCCTGGCCCTGCGGCCAGCCCCTACAACAAATGCAGGCCGAGCTCAGTGCCTGGCTGGACGGTTGTAAGGGGTTTGCCACAGGGCCTAGCCAAAGGGCCCTGCCACAGGCTAGGCCCTGCCTCTAACCCCTGCCATGCACAGTCAAAGTCTGTGCATAGCGGTGACTGGATTAATGTATAATAATTAAAATCACTTTTCACAACAACAAAAAAATAGAAATTCACAGAAAAAGGACCTGATAGTTAGGTTCTGAATTCACTCACACAAAACCATAGAAATTAATCAGTTACAGTTAGAGTTATTTCAAGTAACTATAACTCACACCCTAAGGTAACTATAACTCACACTGTCACCATGCACTGCTAATTGCCCCAGATATTACAGCAATCATGACAACTTTTATACTGTCATTAAAAAGATCAATAAAACATTAGCAGTGAAATTATTGAAGTAAACACTATGTATGGCAGGGGAACACACATATATATATATATATATATATATATATATATATATATATATATAGGTACTTATGAGTATATATATATGGGTGTATATATGGGTAGTTAGAGTTTGGACCGTATTTCCATAGAAAAAATATTTTTTGCTTTGCTAGTTACTTTGGCACTGTTTGACTAAACTTCACACAACTTTCCAAACAAAGTACCCTTTTGGCAGGGAACACAACTTTGCTTGTGTCTGAGTCGGAGCAGTGACAAATGCGGCTCTTGCCTTGGCCGGGAGCAAAGTTAAAGAGCCTGCTCCTGCCAGCACCACAATTGGTGCTGGCTACGGGGCCCACTTGGGCCACAGAGGCATTGTGGCTTTCCCTTGGCCCCCAACTATTGAAAATGTAGTAAGTAACTGCCAGCTTCCTAAAGGAATAAGGAGAAAATGAACCCAACTGAACTTGGGAACACTGAAGTAAGTGAAATGGAAGTAAGCTCAGATCCAGGTTCCACTGCAGATAAAGTTCCTAAGGTCCTAAAAAGGGATTTTTTCGAAGAAATGAAATTACTGAGAATGGCAACCCACAACGAGGAAAAGGAAGAGAAAGAGGTCAAGGATGTGGTGGCACAGGCCGAGGAGGGGCAAGAGGAAAATCCACCAATATATAGGTGATGATTGTAATGGAAAAGGAAGATCAAATATGGATTCACAAGTTATCAATATATTAAGTGAGAGTTTAAACTTACCGAAGAGAAGATTTGAGATTATAGCTTGAGTTTTTACCCAACCCCCAGTCCTAAATTTGTAAAACTAAGAATTAAAACCCACAAGTTTACAAGGAATTTAAATTCTACAAATATTATGTGATGAACAAATATAGCATACTAGGGGGGAGATCTACATGGGTGGGGAAGAACTCAGAAGGGTGGAGGCCTTAGACTATTTAGGCATAAAGCTAACAGGTAACATGTCTTGGAAGCCTCACGTAGATAAAATAGGTATGAAGCACAGACAAGATGTAGGTGCTCTACTGAAAGAGCAATGCTTATCCCATAGTAAACCAGCCAGACCTGCTTTTGCAGATACATGATGTGAAAGTGGTGCGCGTGGCACTTTACAGAGCAGAACTATGGGGGGTTTCCAACAAAGTAGAACTACCAAGGTCAGACAATAAGTATTTAAGGAAACTAGTACTATTGCCAGCTAGTACTCCCCTACATCCCCTGAAGTTCATCATGGGCCGGAATCCAATAAAAGAAAAAGCCAGGCTACGACCACTTCTGTTCAGTAGGAGACTCCTTACCACAAAATAACTTACACCCTACACTGAGGCATTCAAGGAATTAATCAGGCTGTATTAATCACACAACAATTCTGGTTTGGTAACGTCAAAAAGCCCCTATCTGCATTTGGCTTGCAGGGGGCTTGGAACTCCTGGTACCTAGTCAACTGAAGAAGTCTTATTTCTTCAGTAGCCCAAAATGATGAGAACAAAAATCACAAGAGGGGTATTGACAAGGGAATTTACTGACTTCAAATCCACCAAGGTATATGAGCAATACTTAGACATCATAAAAGACCTTCTGGAAAGGAAATTGTATATCCAGTTCAGGGTGGGATCCCTGCCGTTAAAGTCATTTACTGCCAAATGGTCCACATCATTACCTATAGCAGCACTTTGCCCATGTTGTAAAACCACCTGTAAAAATGTGGGTCATGTTTTATTTGTCTGTAAGGCCTATGCCTGCTTGCAATTTACATGGATTTAGCTGGTATGTAGACAACTGGGCACTCACCACCACGATGTGGCCCTCAGAATACTGAGATCCGGCCTGAGTCCCATATTTATCTATGCTGTTGCAAAATATCGATCCGCAGATTTTATATTTACTGTAATGATACTCACTTCTAACATGCTGACATTTTGTGGGCACTCCCAGAATGAAATCTTGTTTTATTTTAAGCTTGCATACCATAACCATACTGTGTACTTAAAATCCCCTATGGTGGAAATTGCTCAAATAACGCTAATTATCTAATTGAATTGGCACATTCTAAACATTGATCAAATTATGGTAAATCTGTAATTTTTATAGCTGACACAGGTAGAGTGAGGTCAGTTTTCTAAGTGGGGCCCAGGTGTTTAGGATTATCAATGCATTGATAGGAATACAGAGCTGATTCAAAAAAAGGTTCTTCTCCTCCTGAATGCATATTTATTGTTTCTTTTTTCCAGTTTGTGAGCTCCACCTGAACATGGCTGTTACTCAGTCCTTAGGTTTTGAACCTATGTATGGCAAATTGCAAAAGTATTTTCAACTGCTTAATTTTTTTATTGATATGATTCAATGATCTTAGTTATAATGAGCCCTTTTAAGTAAAAATGTGTATTTCATTGGATTAAGTTTAAGGGCCATTAGGTTTTTGCTGTTGTTCAGGGTCATGCTACGCACATCCATTCGAGTACCAAGTATCAGCTTTCCTTTGTAATTTATAGTTTTATATGACCTCTCGTTGGACGACGATTATCTGTCATCAAGCTGTTTTTCTTGTTTTTACTTATTCTTTTGATGTTTGTATTTTTATGGCCAGTGGCTGAAATAAAGTTGCACTACTTCGACTAGGTAATGAAGCAGGGCATGACAACGCGAAAGTCAGAATTTACAATAGGAGATATCGCTGAATTGCTTCTATTCAATGAATTAGTAAGGGAAAATGAGGGAACAACTCCATCAATATCGAGAAAAGTTGAGATGGCTACTGAAATTCTGAGATGAATTGGATTTTCAATTGACTCCCATATTGAAAGTGGCCTAAAACCACAAAGTAAATGCTGTCCCCAATTACCAAGTGGAAAAATTGTGATGTTTTCCTTGAACTGGTTGTGGATGATATCGATAGATTGAGGAAGAGAGGAAGAGATGTGGACATCAATGCAAAAGCCATTTTCCATCTAAGATCGGTATGAATTGTACTAACTTAGGAATAAGAAAACAGTCATTATTAAAACCTTGATAAGGGTGGTAACATTATCATCATTGAGAAAAACAAATATGAGATGGAAGCGTTCAGACAATTGAATTAGAGAGACCACTATGAAAATCTGAGAATTAATCCATTAATGGAACATCAACAAGAATGTTATGGGATGTTGAAAAAATGGCATGATTTGGGCCTTCTGTAATATGAGGAATATATGTTTCTCAGAGTTGACCAACCAAGAAGTCCCATTATCTATTTCTTACCAAACATCCATAAAGACAAAGAAAATGCCCCGAATAGACCTGTTATCAGTATGATTGGATCGCTTCTGGAAAATTCTTCAAGATACCTGGGTCTTTCCTTATGTGAATATGTCACCACCTTGTCATCATGTTTAAAGGACACCAACAATTTCTTGTGTAAAAGCAATGATGTTCCATTGAGAAAGACAAACATAATAAAACGTGAATATGGAATTGATGCATGCTGATATTTCCTGAGAGCTCGCCCACTCAATTTTGTGGAGCACACATGAATGATCATGACTATGCTCCAATATTGCCTCACCCATAATGTGTTCCTCTTTGACAAAAAGATATATCTGCAGAGGTAAGAAACTGCTATGGGGACCTCCTTTGCGCTCACATATGGCAACTTTTTTATGGGATGGTGAAAAAATGAGGTGGCATGGTTGGATGAACACACTATTTTCATGGATAGAGTAGTAATATGTGTGCATTTCATCGACAACCTATTCATAAGATGGGATGGAGATGCACCATCGCTGATAGAGTACATTGACAGATTGAACCCCAATGTATTCAATATTCAATTAACAGCTACGTGGAGCAAAACCAAAACAGAGCTCCTTTATGTATCTTTATATGTGAGTGATGGGGAATTGAATTCTCACATCTACCATAAAGAAACTGCCTGCAACTTGAGTTTACATGAAAACAGTGGGCACCCCAAGGAGCTTAAGTGATGCATCTCCTATTGCCAATTATTGAGAACTTGTTTAATTTGTTCATCAGATGATGAATTTAGGAAAGAGCAGACCTGATGATCATCAGATTCTGGGAAAGTGATATCCAAAGAGGATTCTTGATGAGGAGTACTAGCGAGTGTGTGGACAGAGAAGAGAAGGATTGTTGTACAGTAGGGAGTGGAGTAAAACCCAAGATGTCCATCTAGTAGGGAATATGGACCCTAACAATCCCCAGGTTAGATTCTTCATGGAATAAAACATGGAACATTCTCATATAAGGGGCATTTTGGAATGGAACTGGCATGTTCTTCACCATGATGAACATTTGAAAGGGACATTGGACCAACATCCACAGATTACATACTGCAAAGTCAGAGCACTAAGGGCCATATGTACAAACACATTTTCCCATAGACATAGAATGGGTAAAACCCTTCGGTACATCTGGCCCTAAGTGATTACCTTACCAGGAGCATGTATATTGCTGAGGAAAAAAAGAGAATGGCTAGCAAACAATAACATTGGATTTTCAAAGTGTGGTAGGTGTAAGATATGCTGTTATGAAGTCAACAAAAAGGCATATGAGAGATTTGAGGGGAGGACACGAGAAATCGCTGAATGGATCACATGCAACGCTGATTTTGTAGTCTATGTACATGGATGTGGTTGCTAAATGAAATATGCAGGGAGTATTATAAATAAAGTAACAATCTGCATACTACAGCATCTGAGAGCCATCATGAACCAAGATATGAACAATCCAATGGCAAAACACTTTTGGGAGGTCCATGATGGGAATCCAATCAATCTCAAATACTGTGGAATCAAACTTATTAAGATGCATCCATGTAATGGAGATTGTGAATTAGAACTATGGAAATGTGAATCTAAAATGATCATTCTATTGGGTTCTGAGAGATTGCAGAGTCACAATTTGGATGCAGAGCTCTATGCATATCTGTAAGTGTAAGATGAATGACTCCTTACAAAAGAGGATATCTTGAAATTCAAGAACATGGCTAGTCATATGGTGCCCATTCTGGGTAACACAATAATTTTGGACGTAAAACAAGATTACACATGGATGTATATATCAAATGAGAAGCTCCCTACCCTTGTTTTATCTGTATGTGAAATAAGAATGTTTGGAAACCTGTCCATTCAACGTCAACAAAATTATTACTCTATAGAATGATTGCTTTTAGGTTGGAGTTGTGAGTGTATCTAAGCTAGGATATTGACATTTAATTATCTGATATGACACTTTGTAATTCTGCATTTGTTGCATGAAAAGACCTTTGCACTGTTATATGCAAATTGAATGTATTTCTTACCTCTCTGTTGCTCAAAGAATATCTATATTTTTATTATTTTCTTCCACCATTATCTGTTTACGCTGAGATGTACACCACTAAAAGAACACAACTAGGGAAACTCATATTAGATGTGTAGAAAAGGAGTTACAAAGAAAAGTGTCTTATGAGAAATCCCAGATAGATAACTGTATAGTGCTAAGTTACAGATAGAATACCGATGTTGCTGCTAGACTCAATTTGCTGCTAACTGCTGCTATTAGATCATAGGATTTGATTAACGTTAGAGTTTTATTTGCACTATGACACTGTATATACAGTTTCAAAAGTGGCTTTTGTGACCTGTCCTGAGATGTGATTTACCTCATGAAAAATCGCCAAATTGCAGCTATAATATCGAAGTTGCTGCTATACTCAACTTGCTAATGGAGTTTTATTTGCACTTCAATATTTTATACACAGCTTTAAAAGTGGCTTTTGTGACGTCCTGGGAGGCGAATTATCCTTTGAGAGATTTAAGTAGATAACTGTGATGTGGCAAATTACGGGTATAATATCGATGTTGCTGCTATACTCAACCTGCTGCTAATTGCAGCTACTAGATTATTGGAATTCACTAATGTTGGAGTTATATTTGCAATGCAACACTTTATATGTAGCTTTAAAAGTGGATTTTGTGATATGTCCTGAGATGTGAATTGCGGGCAATATGCAAAGGGAAATCAAGCGAAAAGAGAATTATGTATAATAAATGATGTGGAATTGTGCAAAAAAAGAGAAAATACTCTGTCCCCACAAATTAATATGTCAATTACTGCCAATTAATTTGCTGCTATTAGAGAATCAGCTTTGATTATCATCAGAGCTTTGTTTGCACTATGACACTTTATTTAAAGCTCTAAAGTGGGATATACACGTTGTTTGCAACATGCAATGGAATACTGAGCAATGAGACAAAAATCATTCCACTTGTGTTGTTATCTGTTTTGCTGCTTTTAGTTTTCACGCATTATGGCACTTTACACTGCAGAAGACATCCCGTGTGAACTGTTTGTACATATGGATTCTGTGTGGTATATAATGAGGCATTGTGCAAGGAGAAATAAATTAATACATTCATGATCATGACTTTGGAAATACGTGAAACAAATGTAAACTGAAAATTGAACTGAGGAAATTACATAATCTGCTATGGCATGGTTGAATTGGCTTTCAACACTGCTGTAGTGGTCTAGTTGTTGCTGTATACTTAATGATAGTGGAAGGAGGGCTGTACAAGACACAGTGGTGAAAGTAAACAGGTTGGCCCGGTTGAAGACGTTAGCCGAAGTGCTTTGGCTTTCCGTTGTTTTTTGTATGGTACTTGTAAAATAAAACTAATTAAATAAAAGGAGCCTATAGCCTCATTACGCTGTATTATTGGATGCAACATGTGGCATACCTGTTGCAGCTGATATTCTGTGGTAGTTATTGTTAGGCCCTAGTTTCCATAGGAAGAGTGTTTTATTGTTTTGCCAATAACTTTTGCACCGCTTGACGAATCTTCACAAAATTGTCAAAATGTATAATTCAATGGGTTCCGCTGCTGTCTTGAAAATTTTGTGATGATCTGTCAAGCGGGGACCAAGAAAAAGGGAAGTCCCAAAAACGCATTTTCCCCATGCTTTTTTCCACAAAGATTTTGAACATGACTACAGTCTGAACCATTGGACAGCATTACACCAAATTTGGCAGAAAGTTAGCTCTTGGTCAAGAAAGTGTGCTCCTAGTGATTTGGTGTAAATCTGTTCAGTAGTTTTTGGGGTGTTAAAGTTTAAAAAACACAGATATGTAGGGACACAGATCCAACTGTCCCTGTGATGATATCTAATTTGCTGCTAACAGTTCAACAAGGAAGTGTTGGCAGCCATTTTCAGCTTCAGCTTCAGCTGAGTCCCAAAACAAAAGTTTAAAAAATAAAACAAAAGGGGTCAGGGTAGGGTCACCTGGAGCCCCTAGCCTTGATCTAGGGGACCCTCTATTACTCCCACCCTAAGGTAACCATGACTCACGCCCGCCATGCACAGTTTTCTCCTCAATAGTTTTCCTGCAAATATTACATTGATATTATCAAAGATGTTACCAAAGATGTCATGAGTATTGCAATATGTGCAGTATTTAGCAGTAATTATCAATGCATGGTGAGGGAGCGAGTTATAGTTACCTTTGGGGTTTGGAGCTTAAAGGGGACAACATTAAATATATATTTTGAGGTGTTACAAAGGCCCCTGGGCCCCAGGGACCACCACTTCCACAGGACCACATTAAATAAATATACGGGGATTGTGTGGACCCTCCATGGCCCTGGGGACCACCACCTCCTGGGAGATACTTTAAATAAATTGTTGTGGGAGCACACAGCCCCCCAGGGACCACCAACTCCCCAGGGGCAATACATTACAAATACTTATGGGACTGCTCACCCACCCCCAGACCCTGGGGACCACCATCTCCCCAGGGCCATTTGTTTTCTTAAAAAAGGGAGGGGCATGTGGCCCACTCTGTAGGCCAATTTCAGCACCAGGGAACCTATCCCCCAGGGCCCAGCCACGTCCTTGTGGGCACCCTGGCCCCACCCAGGGCATGCACTTTTCCATGATGGGGACTAAGGGGAGTCTCAAAGCTCCTGCGGTCACAGCTAGCTCTCCACCTCCTGTGGAAGCTGGCATTGCTCTTGCATGCAGGGAGCTGTTGTAAATGCAGGTTCCTGCATGCAGGAGCAATACTTTAATCTGTTTCCCTGCCCCCCTCCTCTCTTCTGCACAGGGCCAGCCCCAGGTAGGTGGTGGTCCCTGAGGTGTTATATGGCACCTCTCCTTCTGTTTTTAAAAGTGAATTGGCCCTGGGGAGGTGTGGTCCCCAGGAACCAAGGTGGCCGTGCAACACCCCTGCATCATTTTCTATTATAACCCCCAGGGAGGTGGCGGTCTCCAGGGTCCGGGATGGTCGTTGTGACGCCTGCATTTTTATTGCATGTCTCCCCAGGGAGGTAATGGTATCTGGGGCTTTTAAAAGCCCTAGAAGGGCACCCCCCTGAGCCACGCTCTTCCATCATTTAAATAAGTTTGCCCCAAGGACCTGGCCCACCAGGGGGCAAAATTATGAGCAAGCTCAGGAGATCGTGCTTGTTTTTTTATTTAAATTTAAATTCACAGAGAAATTTGTAAATATTCACAAATTTCACTGTGAATTTTACAAAAATGCTTTTTTGCCCTGACGGGGTCCCAGGGAAGCCCCTCGACCAAGGCTAGGGGCTCGAGGTATTTCTACCCTGCCCCTTATCTTTTTTTAAAATCTATTTTGTGACAAAAATGGCTCCCAATAATCTCCTGGTTGAGGTGTTGGCACCCAATCAGATCTCTGAATGAGATGGGGAGGGTTTGCGAAGGCTTTGCGCTTCTATACATACACATGTGGTTTTCTTTTAATAGTTCAAAAACTACTGAACAGATTTACACCAAATAAACAAGGGTTCTTTCTGGACTAAGAGTTACCTTTTTGACACTTTTGGTGTAATTCTGACCAGTGTTTTGGGCTACAGTAATTTTTAAAATCCTTATGGGAATTAACATGGGAAAAACACTTTTTTGACCCTCATTTTTCTCAGCCTCCGCTTTACAGATCACTGCGATACCTTCTATGAACAACAAGACCCGACTTCACACTTTTTTGGAACATTTTATGAAGATTCATGAAACCGCACCAAAGATATAGGCAAGTAAAAAAAGGCCCACAGTAGGTAACATATATATTCATACTGGGGTAACATTTACACATACAAAACCATAGAAATTCAGCTGTTATAGTTAGATTCATTTCAAGTAACTGAAACTCTTGCCTAAAGATAACTATAACTCGTGCCCCCGCCATGCAGTTTTCTCCTTAATAGTTTTACTGCAAATATTAAATTGATATTATCAATAATGTTATCAAAAATGCCAGGAGAGTTTAAATATGTGTGTAATTAGCAGTGCATGGGCCATTTATAGCTACCCTAGGGCATGAGTTATAGTTACTTGAAATAACTCTAACTGCTGAATTTCTATGGTTTTGTAGATTTAAAATGTGAGCTATACTATAAGATCCCTGTAACCTTTGTTTTTTTAAGTGAATTTCTAGGAGTTTATTAAATTCTATTTCGTAACTATAACGTGCCTGCAACCTTTGTTTTTCAGTGAATTTCTATGTTTTTTAAGGTAATGTAATTTTAACTACTATACGTTAATCCAACAACCGCCATGCACAACCTTCGGCTGTGGGCGGCGGCGGTTGGCCACAGGACCTGGCCTGCAGCCAGGCCCTGTGGCCAACCCCCTATAACTACCCAACCCCATGCCGCTCACAGCCTGTGGCCGTGCACAGCCGGGGTTGCAACCCCCTACAACCAGGTTCCACTTAGAATGAGAAATGTTCTGGCAAATTAAATGAAAAATGTACTTGACAAGCACAAATAGTGGAATTAGCTATCTGTAGGTACCTTAAATATTTCAACTTTAAAAGAAGTTAAAGCTGAGAAATGACAAGTGACACAGTGTCGGAAGCTGGCTCTACATATAGTGGACCAAATGAAGTACATTGTACAAAGACTCCAAGCAATCCCCAGAGGTATCACAGAGGCATAAATGACATCCCAATGCTCTCTTTTTGGATAATGTGGTCGTGTAGAGGGTTGTGCTAAGCATGTAAGGGACACACTCATACAGTAAATGAGACACACACTCATTAAAGAAATCCAACACCAATTTATAAAAATAACACGTACCTTTATATAAAATTTGATACCAAGATCACTGGAATCAGGTGAGCACGTTTTGACTTATGACTTTTTAGAGTTTTCAAAAGTCGACACGTTGCATTTTTCAGAAGCCGTAATGTTATCTTATGGAGGAAGAACAAGCACTGCATACAGGGTTAGTCTAGCAACTTACGGACCAATCTCCTGGACTTAGGGTAAGTATTGGACAAGGTCTAAAGCCACACCAATTGGTCACATCGGGCGGCACAGGGGTGGCTGGGTGCAGTGGTGCAGTTCAGCATTGGGCCTGTGTGAGTCTATGGGGATCGGTACGATCACAAAGTTGCTGAATGGGTGGACTGAGAGTCTAGTCCAGGTGAATCACTGAGGGGGGATACCAGTAGTCCTGTTCTCTCGGTCTGGCCCATCCGGGTGTAGAGGTGGTTTGCACTATCTGGTTTACCGTCACCGGAGGCAATCGTGGTGCAGGGAGCCCAGAGAAATGGGCTGCAGGCATGGACTGGGCCAAACCAACAGTAGGGCTTATGTCTCACAAACCTGGGTGGACTTATGGACACCAGTGGTCCCCTTCTTCTCAGTCTGGGGCGTCGGCTGCAGAGGTGCAGAGGATCATCAGGTCTCCATCACCTGAGATGATTGTGGTAAAGGGGAGGTCTGTAGAATCAGGCTGCAGACGCTGTCAGGAAGTCCACAGAGGGCAAGCTCGGGGTGAGGTTCATCTCTAGAGATCCTGGGGACAACACTGACACCTTTGACCCACTTCAGATCAGGCTAGGCAGCTCTGGTGCAGTGGTGATGTCCGGCATCAGGTTATAGGCATTCCTGGTCCTAACAGTTCTTTCTTGAGTTCCTGCAGATGCAGGGGATTAGCTCCTCTACACCAAGGGAGTCCTTCTTGGCAATTTGCAAAGCACTGGCAGCTCTCACAGTTCTTGGAGACTCCAGTGCAAGACAGGTCAGTTGCTCTTTGGTGGTCAGCAAGCAGGCTGGCATGGATGGCATCAGGTCAGTAGCTCTGCTCGGTTCTTAGGTCAGCAGGCTTCTTGTCCACTCCTTCTTTTGTGTCCATCAAGATCTGAGGTCCTGGTATCAGGGCGGTGCCCTTACCACTCAATTCCTGGGGCATTAAGGGGAATGAAGCGTAGAAGCCAATGAGCTACTTACCCTTAAAATCAATGCCTTCCCTAGATAACCACTTCCTGTGGCGAGTGGGCATCACCCTGTCCAGTATTCCTAAATTCCACTGCATACAAGGTGGCAGAATTTCCTAGGCTGTGTTCACTTCAAGATGGTCACTCTAGTGGTGTGTGAAGCCTGGAAATGCAACATGCCTCCTCCATAGCTAATTTCCCCACCTGTTCAGGTGTCAGCTGGGCCCTGGGGACAGGGGGTGGCATCATCCTCTGGGGAAAACCAGATCTGCATACCAAAAGCAGTGGGCTTCTTTGAAGGTCCTGCCTTGGAATGCAGGTCACCCTGTGGGGTGGGGTGGGAAACACCCCAGCCCGGACAGGCTTTTTTGTTTCTGACCCCCAACAGTTGAGGCTCCTATTCTGGGAGTTCAGATTCTCATCTGTTGGCAGCAGGTTCACTAGAAGCGATCAGTGAGCTCACCAGCAGTTGCTACGTTTTTCAGGGGCACCTCTAAGGTGCCCTCTGGGTGCATGTATTAATACATTCATCACTGGAATTAGTGAGGGTTTACTAATATGAGATGCTTGATACCAAACACCCCTAGGTTTAGAGAAGCCATCATGTAGCTGGGGAACTTGTATTGACCAGTGTCCAGCACATGTATTTAAAATGGCTTCCCTGCATACTTACTATGTCTATGAATCGATAAAGACATAGTAGGGCCATATTTGTTCATGCATATATGCCCTCACTTGTAATATAATGCACCTTGCCTTAGGGCTAAAGGCCTGCTGTGGGGGTGACTTACAGATATTACAAGCAGTGTTTTAGGAGAGATGGCACACAAGTGTGTGCCATGTTGTTTTCTCAATTTTGGAAGCACCTTGTCTCACAGCCTGCAATGGCAGTCTGAATAAGGTTGGCGCTGGGTCCTTCAGAATAGCACAAGTTGTGCTACAGCCCTTTACAGTACCCAAGCCCTTGGTACCAGGGGTACCATTTACTAGGGACTTATAGAGGTGTTGAAGGGTCTTGGCACTTAGTGATCAGGTGACCAGGTGTCTTGTTTTGGGGAAGAAACACTGGCACTGGGGATCAGGTTAGCAGGAAAACAGGCCAAAAGTGGGGAAGGGGTACTTCAACCAGAACCCAGTTCCCTACGCACATTTAGATTGGAACTCTCAACCTTCTGTGTGAGGGTCTGAGAAATTAACCGCTAGGCTACAGGAGGGTCATTACTATGTTGTGTGCAGACATCTCTATAACATTCAGTCCAAAGGTAATGTTGGGAGAAGACATAAATGTTCCATCACTAGGAATGTTTAACATTCAAAACAGAGTAAAAAACAGACACTGCCATGAGATACCAGGATTTGAACATTCAACCTACTGAGGGACTATACAACAGCTTTACCAACAGGCGAGAGATTACTCTGTTCTTCTGTGCATCACAATGTGACTATAACATTCACAGCAAACATCTTGCTAATGTGACGCTTTAAAGTCATTTTATTAAGAGACCATTTGAGACATAAATGTTCCATCACTAGGAATTTTTAACATTCAAAACACAACTAAATAAACACTGCCAATGAGATAAAAGGATTGGAACTTTCAACCTACTGAGTGACAGTCCAAGAGTTTTACCAGTAGGCCAGAGGTGAGTCTGGTCTGTTGTGCATCAAAATGTAACTATAACATCCATAGCAAACATCCTGATGCTGCTTTGAAGTCATTCTATGGAGAGACCAACATTATTGTTATTGCAATGGTTTCTCTATAGAATTATTTCAAAGTGGCACACAAGCAAGATGTTTCTGACAGAACTGAAGAGGTAGCATGAAGGCCCCAGCGGGCCTAGCTGAGCTGTCAGCCCCTTCCAAGCAAAATCAAATAGCTACCCCCCGAGGATGGGCACCTCAGGAGGTAACAGGAGTTGGCCCTGAGGGGTGGTGGTCTCCAGGGCCATGCATGGCTCCATGAAAGGGGCCAAGCAGCACCCCTCCTTCATTCAGTTTGGCCCTGGGGAGGAGGTGTCCCAGGTCCTGAGGTCTGTGACGGACCCCATACATTAAGTTTATTGAGTCCTGGGGAGGTGGCAGTCCCCAGGGCATGGGGGCCATATGGGCCACCTTTGCATACATTTAACAGAATTTGCCCCGGGGCGGTGGCGGTCTGCAGGGCGTGAGTGTGCCTAGCGGGCCTGCCCGCATACATAAACAATGATTGTCCTGAGGAGGTGGAAATCCCCGAGGTTATGGGGGAGCCATGCAACCTCCTCACATACATTTAACAGCAATTGCCCCAGGGAGATGGCGGTCCCCAGGGCATGGGCAAGCCAATTGGACCCGCCCGCATACATAAAAAATTATTGCCCTGGGGACGTGGGGTACCGCACAGGCCCACTGCATACATAATATGCAGTGCCCCAGGGAGGTGGCAGTCCCTGTGGTGTGGGAGTGTGGAGGTCCCCTGCATACATTTTACAGAATTTGACCCGGGGAGATGGCAGTTCCTGGGGTGCGGGTGAGCTGAGCAGGCCAGCCTCCATACAGAAAAAATAATTGCCCTGGGGCGGTCCCAGGGACATGGGGGTGCTATGCAGGCCCCCTGCATACATAATGTGTAGTGCCCCAGGGAGGTGGCAGTCTCCTGGGCGTGGGGGGTCACACAGCCCCCCATATATTGTATTGATTGCCTCAGGGAGGTGGTGGTCCCTGGGGCTGTGGGGGGCAGCATGGGTCCCTTTCATACATTAAAGATCATTTGCCCCGGGGAGGTGGTAGTCCCCAGAGCACAGGAGCCGCGAGGGACCCCTCATACCTTTAACTGCATTTACCCTGGGGAGGTGGTGGTCCCCGGGGACTGGGCAGACTGAGCAGGCCCGTCCGCATACATAAATAATGACTGCCCTGGGAAAATGGCAGTCCCTGAGGCATGGGGGTGCTGTGTGGGCCCCCCACATAAATAATATGCAGTCCCCTGGGGAAGCAGCAGTCCATGGGGCTTTGATAGGCCCTAGGAGGGGGCCCCATGCACCCCCCTATATTTTGGCATTGCCCCTGGGGCCTGGCTCACTCAGTGGCAAAAAGAAAAGCAAGCGCGGGAGATCATGCCTGCTATTTCTTTTTAAACAAAATCATGGTACAATTTGCAGATCTGCCATGATTCTTGCTGTGATTGTTTTAAAAAAAATACTTCTAAGCTGTGGAGGATCCCTGGGGGACCTCTGCACCAAGGTTAGGGGGTTTGGGTAAATGTACCCTGCCCCCTTTTCCTTTTTTTAACATTTCATTTTGAGACTTGGCTGAAGCTCAATTTCAAAATATCTGCCAACACTTCCTGGTTGAAGTGTTGGTAGCCAATAAGAATTCTGCACAAGATCGGGAATATTCACGAAGCACTTGCAGCTCTAGGCATACAAATTTGGTTTTCTTTAAACATCTAAAAGAATACTGAATAGATCTACACCAAATAAGAAAAAGGGGGCTTATTGGACCAAAAGCTACCTTTCTGAAACATTTGGTGTAATTCCGTCCAGCGGTTCGGGTTGTAGTCTTGGCTAAAATCTCAAAAGGAATTAACATTGGAATCACACTTTTTTTGCCCCCATCCCCCTTTTTCTCGACCACTTCTTGACAGATCAGCCAAAAACATTCCATGCACAACAAGATCTTTGGGCACACTTCTTTTGGAAAATTGCATGAAGATTCGTCAAGCGGTGCCAAAGATATAGGCAAGTCAAAAAACACTTTTCCAATGGAAACTAGGTCCTAACTATACCTGCTGGCAACGGCCCTTAGGTATATATATATATATATATTACTTAGTGGCGGTCACCACTAGGTAATTATTGTTCGACCATGTTTCAAGAAAAAGTCTTTTTTTGACTTGCCTATATCTTTGGCACCGTTTGATGAATCTTCACAAACTTATCCAAAAAAGGTGCCCCAGTGATTCTTGTTGGGCATGGAAAGCTTCGGGGTGATCCATCAAGTGGGGGCCGAGAAAAAGGATGTAAAAAAATTGCAGTAGCTTTCCATACAGAGATTACACTTACGCTAATCTAGTGTAAATCCATTGAGTAGTTTTTGAGATATTAAAGGAAAATAAAACTGAATATCTAGGGATGACGATCTTTTGCAAATAAATTGCCAATAATTCACAAATATGCGCAAATGCATGCGGAAATAGAAGCATTGTGATTGGCTGGCCACAACCTGACTAGAAAGTTTTGGCCACCATTTTATGCTATGGGCGAGGGTCCCCAGGACTGATAATAGATTTGATAAGTGGTACAAAGGGTCAGGGTGGAGGTACCCTGACCCCAGGGCTGTGATATAGGCAAGGGCCTCTCACCAGGGGGGCAAAATATGTTTAGGCCTTTTCTGCCCTCCTGGGGGCAGATCCACCTATTATAGTTAGGCAGAAACCCCTAGACACCAGGGACATATTTTTTTTTGTTTACTTTATTTTTTTATATATGGGGAGCAACCCCTTAGGCAAGGGTTGCTCCCCTGGGGGGGAAATTGTATTTAGGCCCTTGGGGGCAACGCCGCCTAGTTTTATTAGGCCAATCTGCCCCCAAGGGGGAAAGAAACCTCCAGACACCAGGGTTTTTTTTTTGCATCAATTTCAACCAAGGGGAGTCACCCCTTAGGCAAGAGTCGATCCAGGGGGGCACATTTATTTTAGACCATTTCTGCTCCCCTTGGGGGCAGATCAGCCTTTTTCTGTTAGGCCGATCTGCCCCCGGTGGGGGGACAGAAACCACTTAGGCACCAGGGATTGGTGTGTGTGTGTGTATGTGTGTGTTTTGTTTGGGGGGCAGCCCCTTGGGCAAAGGTTGCTCCCTATGGGGTCACATTACTGTTGGCCATATCTTCCCCCCCTTGGGGGCAGATCAGCCTATTTTTGGAAGGCCCATCTGCCCCCAAGAGGGGCAAAAAGCCCATCAGAGACCAGGGAAGATTTTTTTTTCAAAATAAGTGGGTAGGGATATGGCCATATCCCCACCCCAAATAAATGGGGCCAAAGTTGTTCTGCCCACCAGTGGGAAGATGGGGCTATTACCCCCGATACACACCCCGGGAGGGCAGAAAGACTACTAGATGCCAGCGAAGAAAAAAAAAAGAGAAATAGTGTGGTTGTGACTACCAACCAGTCTGAGCATGGTTATGCCCCCACCCCAACTGAAGGGGGTAACAGTTTTTTAGCTCTCCCCCCACACACTAAAACATCTTACCCCATGGCAAGCAAGAGGACATTTGATTATTTTGGGTTTTGGTTTTACACGTGGGCCACTTGGAATGGTGAGAGCTACACTTTTTGGACTTTGCCATGTAGAGAAATCCACAAGATCTAGACACATCTGAAAACTAAACATCTGGGTGAGTTCAGGGTGGTGTGCTTCACATGCACCCGCACCATTTTCTTACCCACAATGCCCTGGAAACCTCCAACTTTGGTGGAAAACACACACATTTTTTCCACATTTTTTGATGGAACATTCTGGCATCTGCAGGAATCCACGAAATTCCTACCACTCAGCATTGTCTCATCTATACCGATAAGAATTCTGCCCCGCTTGTCAGCCTAAAATTTTTTTTTTTTCAAACTGCCCTTTTGGACCTGCTTTGGTTCCCCCTCAATTTTGACATGTTTTTGGCTCTTCCTTGTCACAGGCACTTGGCCCACCTACACAAGTGAGGTATCATTTTTACCAGGAGACTGAGGGGAACATTGCGTGGTAGGAAATTTGTGCCGGTGCAGTGATCCCACACAGAAATATGGGAAAAATTTGATTTTTTAGCTAAATTTGAAGTTTGCTGGGGATTCCGTTTAAGAAAACACTGGTAGATCCACGCAAGTCACACCTCGCTGGACTCCCTCGGGTGTCTAGTTTTCAGAAATGTCTGGGTTTGGTAGGTTTCCCTAGATGGCTGCTGAGCCCAGGACCAAAAAGTCAGGTGCCCCTGCGCAAAAACAGGTAGTTTTGTATTTGATAATTGTGATGTGTCAATATAGTGTTTTGGGGCATTTCCTTCCGCGGGCACTCGGGCACTAGGCCTACCGACACAAGTGAGGTACCATTTTTATTGAGAGACTAGGGGGAAGGCTAGGAGGAAGGAAATTTGTGGCTCCTCTCAAATTCCAGAACTTTCTGTCACTGAATGTGCGGAAAAAGTGTTTTTTTGGCCACATTTTGAGGTTTGCAAAAGATTCTGGGTAACAGACCCTGGTAGGAGCCACACAAGTCACCCCATCTTAGATTTCCCAGGTGTCTAGTTTTTAAACATGGACAGGTTTGGTAGGTTTTCTTAGCTGCCAGCTGAGCTAGAGGCCAAAATCCACAGCTAAGCACTTTCCAAAAAACAGCCCTGTTTTCATTGTGTTTTGGGGCATTTCCTGTTGCGGGCGCTACACAAGTGAGGTACCATTTTTATTGGGAGACTTGACGGAACGCTGGGTAAAATGAAATTTGTGGCTTCTCTCAGATTCCACAACTTTCTGTCACCGAAATGTGAGTTTAAAGTGTTTTTTGGCCACATTTTAAGGTTTGCAAAGGATTCTGGGTAACAGAACCTGGTGAGACCTCCACAGGTCACCAAATCTTGGACTCCGCTAGGTGTCTAGTGTTCAATCATGCACAGGTTTGGTAGGTTTCCTTAGGTGCCAGCTGAACTAGATGCTGAAATCCACAGCTAGGCACTAACCACAAAACATCCCTGTTTTCTTTGGGAAAATGTGATGTGTCCACATTGTGTTTTGGGGCATTTTCTGTTGCGGGTGCTAGGACTACCCACAAAAGTGAGGTACCCTTATTTTTAGGAGACTTGGGGGAACATTGGGTGGAAGGAAATTTGTGGCTCCTCTCAGATTCCAGAACTTTCTGTCACCAAAATGTGAGGAAAAAGTGGTTATTTGGGCCAAATTTTGGGGCTTGCAAAGGATTCTGGGTAACAGAACCTGGTGAGAGCCCCACAAGTCACCCCATCCTGGATTTCTTTAGGTGTCTAGTTTTAGAAAATGCACATGTTTGGTAGGTTTCCCTAGGTGCCGGCTGAGCTAGAGGCCAAAATCTACAGCTAGGCAATTTCCAAAAAACACGTCCGATTTCAATGTAAAAATGTGATGTGTCCATGTTGCGTTTCCTGTCACGAGCATTAGGCCTACCCACGCATGTGAGGTACCATTTTTATCATGAGACTTGGAGGAACACAGAATATCAAAACAAGTGTTATAGCCCCTTGTCTTTCTCTACATTTTTTCCTTCCAAATGTGAGACTGTGTAAAAAAGACGTCTATTTGAGAAATGCCCTGTAAGTCACATGCTAATATGGGCACCCCGGAATTCAGAGATGTGCAAATAACCACTGCTTCTCAATACCTTATCGTGTGCCCATTTTGGAAATACAAAGGTATTCTTGATACCTATTTTTCACTCTTTATATTTCAGCAAATGAATTGCTGTATACCGGTATAGAGTGAAAACCCATTGCAAGGTGCAGCTCATTTATTGGCTCTTGGTACCTAGGCTTCTTGATGAACCTACAAGCCCTATATAGCCCTGCAACCAGAAGAGTCCAGCAGACGTAACAGTATATTGCTTTAAAAAATCTGAAATCGCAGGAAAACGTTACAGAGTAAAACGTAGAGATAAATGGCTGTTTTTTTCACCTCAATTTCAATAAAAAAAATTTTTAGCTGTTATTATCTGTAGAAAAACCTAGTAGGACCTACACAAATTACCCCTTGCTGAATTCAGAAATGTGTCTACTTTTCAGAAATGTTTAGCTTTCTGGGATTTAGCACTGGTTTCCCACCCATTTCTGTCACTAACTGGAAGGAGGCTGAAAGCACAAAAAATAGTAAAAATGATGTATGTCCCAGTAACACGCTAAAATTGAGTTGAAAAATTGGGTTTTCTGATTCAAGTCTGCTGTTCCTGAAAGCTAGGAAGATGGTGATTTTAGCAACGCAAACCCTTTGTTGATGCCATTTTCAGCGAAAACCCACAAGCCTTCTTCTGCAACCCTTTTTTCCCATTTAAAAAAAAAAAATGAAATTTTCATTGTATTTTGGCTAATTTCTTGGTCTCCTTCAGGGGAACAACAAACTCTGGGTACCTCTAGAATCCCTAGGAGGTTGGAAAAAAAGGGCACAAATTTGGCATGGGTAGCCTATGTGGACAAAACGTAATGAGTGTCTAAGTGCGAACTGCCCCAAATAGCCCAAAGAAGGCCTGGCACCTGAGGGGGAAAGGCCTGGCAGTGAAGGGGTTGAATTAAAAAGAGTTTTATTTAATAATAAATGAGCGGCTACACTATAGCTCACAACCTCACCATGCATGCTAATTACCTCACATATTATATCACGCATGTCATCTACTAAAGCACCATTGATAACATCACTGCAACATCTGAAATTACATTATTGATAACAACAGTGTGCAAGACGGGTTTGTCAGTATGTTTAGGTGACATTTTTACCTAATGCTAACGTTCCTTTTAAACTTTGTTTTCTTAAGTGAATTTATATATATATATATATATATATATACAAATATGCACTGAAAATATATACAACTATTATTTATCTATATGTTCACTGAAAATATACATATATTAGTATCCAATAACTAGGAAATAAACTGAGAAACAAATTCAAACATTGAACAAAACAACCAATGAAATTAAAACTAAAACTGGTTAACAAAAACAAACTATTACAAACATTTAAAAACCACTTTAAAAAGCACGCACAAATGTGCATTGATTTACAGCTAAAACTTCAGAATTGACAAAAGCAACACCAGATTCTGTATTCTGTACACAAAAAACAAAGACTCCAACCAACACTAATAAAGCCAACTCTAAAACATAAGTAACATAAACGAAATTAATTATATGTGAATAACAGCAACAGTTAAACTTGAAGCTTAAACACAAAAAATATTATAATGCTTTCTATTTATATTTTCCTAAAATAGAAAACAGCAGCAGAACAAATCTGACAATCTAAACATGAAAATAACATAATCTCCTTGCTAAACTACAAACTCCACAAACACACTTGTACAAGTAAATATAAGTTAGCAATAAAACCCTAATCCCTGTAAAGTTTAGAAATAAAACTAGTATAACAGAAACCCTGGAAATGAACAAAATTATTTATCAAACATATAATTCTAACACACCTTGGGGCATATTTACAAGACAGTGGTGCACCATGGCAGTCGTTAGCACAATAGTGTCAACATTTTTGATGCTATTGTGGTGCTTTGCTGCACTAGCTTGAAACCTTTTGACGCTAGTGAAGCAAAGCACAGGGAGCCCCATAGGTTAATATGGGTGTGTAACTTTAAGGCCTGCTCTGAGCAGGTATTAAAAAGTATAGGGGAACTGATGCAGAGAAATGTTGTAAATTTCACTGTGCCATTTTTGGGCCTCTCGGAACGTCCCCTGATGCAGGCATAATGTGGCGCAAGGGTTTACAAAGTGCACAATGCATGCATTGCACCACTTTGTAAATATGGCGCAGGAGAAAGGCCTCCTTAATGCTGCCTTAGTGTAAAAAAAAGGCAAAAGGGTCTTGTAAATATTCCCCCTTGTGTTTTTAACATGCAAAAATCAAGGACATGTCCCATTACTAGCATATAAAATAAAGGACAACCACAACAAATACCCCTTCAAAATAAAAGGACATTATATTTGCAAGTATAAAATGTAAAAATGTAATGCGTGCCAACTAAAAATATGTACTGCGTTTAATTAACATAGCACTCCAAAACAGGTCTCGAGGGAAGTGGAGTATTATGCAGTGAGGTTGGTTAGGCTTCACTATGCCGTACTGTCACAATACCCTAAACTAGATCCTTTGAATTCACAGTAATAAATCCCTAGCTCAATCTTGGTAGTGTGGCACACAGCAGTCAGGCTCTAATACCAATGTATAAAAATATAGCAACATTTTATAAAAACATTAAACACCAAATTGAACACAATCAGATCAGTATAACCAGAGTAATGGATTTAAAAAGGAAAAATAAATCAGTGCAATCCATTACTGTCAACTTTAACGTTGTGGTCAATGGCAAAAACACTTGCAGGTCAAGGCAAGTGGAAGCCACGACAGTCAGTTGAACGTTATCTGCCTCATAGGGTCCGGGTGCAGAATTGTGCTGGCTCTCCTTGGTGCTGAAGATGGAGCTGCGGGAGTGCTGCTCTTACCACTTATACAGTGTTGGGAGGAAATGCATGTGAAAACTCAACAACTGAGCCAATGAGGTGAATTGCTGAAAGTGCTATGGGGTTACCTCAAGGTGCAGTGTTGAACAAAACTAGTGGTAACCTCATTGGCCACCAACAAGCCTTGGCAGCAGCAAACATAACATACGTTAAGTTCGACGTCCTAGACTCCGGGGGGAAAACAGTACAAACCTGAAATTTGCTAGAGGCCACGACTACGTTTTCCACAATGGCCTAGATCATATACTTTTGGGTGATCCCTTGGCGGGCCGGATAACCAGTGATTCTTTGGTTCCAGAAGCATGCTTTAGGTGTGGGCTGCAAGAGACTTGTATCTCTAGTCCAAGAGAGTTTTGGAGTTGTCTTTGGTGCTCAGAGAAGTTCCTCTTGCTTTTGGTATCGGTCTCCGGTCCGGGAGGAGTCCAAGTCATGCAGTTGCAGGGTGGGTGCTACTGGTGCAGGTCCTGAAGTCACTGAAGTCACAGGCCTGGGTCCCTTCTTTGTCCTTAGTCACAAGTTGAATCAGAACTGAGGTTCCTGGTGCCAGGGGTGCCCCTTAAATCCTAGTTTTAGGGGTGCTAGGGGTGTGGATGCAAGTACCCTACGGGCTATGTTGAAAGCTGGCTATCTATGTAGTGTACCACATGTAGAGGACTATGCAGGTAGTACAGGCGACTCCATTGGTTTTCAGGGATAAAGTAATAACGGTAATAGCTCTCTTTTGTGGTAGTGTGGGTGAGTAGTTAGGCTTATCATGGGGCACTACTAAGCATTTGTTCAACACACAGAGTCAATAAATAGGACACACACTCAAGAAGGAACTCAAGACAAATGTTTAGAAAAATAGTTACTTTATCTATATGTTTCAACATCAGAATACTACAAAGAAGATAAGTACAGTGCAATGTATCAACATTAATACAAATAGCACTTTTACTCAAATGTGCTTTTATGCAGTAAAGGATTTAAACTACTTTTATTGCAAGAGGGCCCTTACAGTCAGTTCTCGGGGATCCCCTGTAGGTTGAAGAGTGCTAAGGGGGCAAGTTCACTAGGAGCACCAGCAGTACAGTTTTACCTGCCTTGGAACATCTGGGTGCAGTGGTGCTGGTCAAGTCAGGTGCCTTGTGCACTGCACGGTTGACGATAGGGGTGACCTACAAAAGAAATGCAAAAGGGAACTTGGGGACAAGTCCGGGAGCTCCCAATGGGAGGCTCGATCAGGGGGGGTTCTAGGAACAAGGGAACACCATCATTGGTTGTGTACCCAGGCCATGATGCTCAGGTGCAGCAAGTTTAGGTAATCAAGTGCTCCTGTGTCAAGACGTCCATGGTTCTTCGGGGACATGCAAGAGAGGGTCAGAAAAGGATAGCTGGGTCACTCTCAGTGATGTGCTCTGCGTTGCTGACATCTCTCAATGACTGGTCACCAGTTTTGGTGTTGGAGTCCATATTGGTCTCCAAACAAGCTTTGACTGCTGCAAGGGGTCCAGTACCCCAGGGGTGGTGCAGGACACCTCCAGTAGGTCCTGGTGCCTTCTCACTTGGTGGGAAGACAGGTTCAACTTCTTGGAGCACAGAAGCTGCATTAGTGACTCAGGTGATCAGCAGGTTGTTGTGCAGGATGTTGCGGTTGGTGCCTGGCTCCTCCACTTGGGGTAGCCAACCTTAGGGGTGTAGAAGGTAGCACACGCCTACTGTATAACAAATTTTCCCACCATTCCTGGTTCCAAGTGGGCTTCAGAGCAGGGGGTCGCAACTCCCAGGTCTGGGGTAAGCTGAGGTGGTATACTAAAGGTGGCAGGGTCTTTGAAGACCCTGGCCTTGGTATGCAGATTCACTGACCATCCTGTTGGAGTAGGTGATAACAACTTCCTCCGAAGCAGGCAGTGTTCATGGCCTCCGAAAGCATGGGCTCTCACCTCCCGGGAGTCAGGAACATATCTGTTGTGGCATGATGGTTGATACCAGTCAGCCAGCACACTAAAGGACTAGTAGGTTTTAGGGTGTAGCTTGCAGGTGTCCCTGGGCGCATGTCATAATAAATCCAAGGCTGCCATCACTCTGGATTTACTAAAATGAGGTGTTTGATGCCAAACACCATAGGTTTCAGTAAAACCATTATGTAGCTGGGGAACCCGTAATTAAAGTGTCCAGTGCATACCTTAAGAAGGCTTCCCTGTTAACTTGCAATGTCTAGCAATCAAACTAGACATTGCAGAGACATAACTACTCATGCAGATATGTCCTCAAATCAAATATAATGCATCCTGCCATAGGACTCTAAGGTCTGCTTTAGAGGTGACACACATATTTAGATGCAGTGAGTGGGGCATGGAACACAATGCGTGTGCATGCTGTGATATTCCTGGCTTGCACCAGGATACGGAGTCTGCAATGTTTTAGGTGGGTCCCTGAGGGTGGTACAATGCATGCTGCAGCCCTTAGGGACCTTCTCCAGTATCCTGACCCTAGGTACCAAGGGTTCCATTTACTAGGGACTTACAGTGTGTGCCAATTGTACACATTTTATCTTGTTTTAGAGAAAGAGCACTTGCACTGGCGACTTTTTTGGTAGCTACCCAGTACACCTCAGTTGAAAAACCTCAGTACCAGTGGGCAAAAAGTGGGTCTGACCATGTCCAAAAGGGGCACTTTTCTACAGGCTCTTTGCCCCAATGGCTAATCCGCCCCAGAGGCGACCACATCAGAGGGTGGGTACCACCTTTTCTACCCAGAACCCTCTATTTTGCCAATTTTCAATGCATGTAACATTAAATCTGACTTTAGAATAAAGTCTGGTTTATTGAGACAAGTCATTTGATACCTGACAGATTTCACCAGGGGCACAATGGAGTTGGCCACCTCGGGATACTCAGGTGCCAACCCATGATAGCCTATGCCACCCCCAACCACTTATAGTAGCCTTTAACGGACACTACTAATGAAAATGGACTACTATAGGGACAAATAAGCTTGCACTTATATATCCTTACCCTTAATAAAATGCACCCTGCCTCCTGGGTTTAGGAGGCCTTCCTTAGGGCTGACTGGCATATATAAAAAATAGTGCATTGACCTTGCCACACATTGTGAGGGCAAAGTCAAGTTGGAGCAGTTTGCACTTTTTCTGCTGCCTGCGAAGGCAGGTCTGCTATCATCTGTTTATTTGGGTCACTCAGGGTTGCACACACAGTGCTTTAGGCCTTGGTGACCCCTTTAACTCTCATACCCTGTTACCACTGGTACCATTTACCAGGGACTTATAAAGGGATTAAAGTTGTTGCCAATTGGGGATACCAATTCACATACATCATATTTAGGGAGAGAGCACTGGCACTGGGACCTGGTTGGAAGGCTCCAATGCACTTTCAGAGTCATAAACATCAATACTGGGGCAAAAACGTTTGGGATCACCTTACAACAATGCCACTTTCCAACATCTATAACAGATATATTGGCTGAAAGAGCGATTTACATCTCAATAAGGAAAACTGTACTTCTCTCACATGAGATATATTTACAGTCAAGATAGCACAAGCACATAAAATATGCCTTGGAAATGTACAAAGTATTATTTGAGGGCATGTTACGGGAGGGCTACAAGTAGAAACAATGTAGTATTGAAAGTTAGAGAACATAATCACCCACCAAATGTGACAGATAACAGATACAGAAGTTAGAAATGTTTTACAAAACCTTATGGAAGCTATCGCTAGTTCCCAAGAATCTACAGGAAATATTTTAAAAAATACCATACCACAGATTCCTGTCTAAACTATAGGGCAACTCCAAGGTATCTCAAATTTTAAAATACACATAGGATGAACCAGAAAATCTACAACTAAAACCTCTACTGCTACTACAAATTCCAAGACATAAATATTCCTGATATCTTAACTACAACACAATGAGGAACCCTTCTTTATGTACAGTAACACTAATATCAACAGAAGAAGGATTGATGCAACAGCCGAGATTCACACACATTTTGATGTAAATGATGGACATAAGCAGCATGTTTAAATCACGACCTTTACCAGTTACACACATTTATACCATACATGGTGAGTATCACAACACCAATATACCTTTAGTTTACACAGTTCTAATCAAATTCTATACTATTAAGTCAAATGAAATTCAAAACTAATTATTATCCCCAGAAAATTATGATTTACTTCAAGCAAGTAATGATTATTTCCATATTAAAAATATAACCCCACAAATAATAGAGGGCTGTTACTATCACTTAAATTGTAGTATTTGTAGCCCTCTCTAAAAATCAATATTTAGGACCTCTTTACGATCCTGGCTGTCTAATGACCGTCAGGGTCGCGGTGGAAGTCGGTTCGCCACCAATGTGGCAGTTCAAGTGCCATATTATGACTGTGAAGGTAGCGCAGTGGTCAGACCGCCAGCAGCACCAAATTTCGACTACATGACAGCCTGGCAGTGCAAGCAGCGCTTCCCTGGGGATTACGACCCCCTTCTCCACCAGCGGTTTCATGGTGGCAGCACCATCATGGAAAGGCTGGTGGAGACGAGGTGCAGGGGGCCCCAGGAGGGCCCCTGCACTCCCCATGCACTTGGCATGGACAGTGCAGGGGCCCCTATGGCCAGCCACGTCACAGAGTTCACTGTCTGCTTTGCAGACAGTGAACATTGGCCCGGATGTTGGTGCACCCTACACACTACAGCATTGCCACCAGATCTGTTACGAGCCGGAGACAATGCTTAGTTTCCACCCTCTGACCCAGCAGGAACATCGTAATGGCCCCTGCGGGGAGACTGCCACACTGGCAGCACACTACCCATCAGAACTTCAGTGGACAGGCTTTTTCATCCACCAAAGTCATAATCAGGGTATAAGTGTGGATTATGCACTAAATGCCCTATTAGTCTACAGATAAAAAAGTTACAGGCTCTACCACAGGTCCTTGTTACAGAAGTAGCAAACCACTACAACCTTCTCATAGAATCTCCCTGCTAACAAACACACAAATTAAGCTCTTTATTCCGAAGAAACTTGGGTTTTAGACTGCATCATTCTGGTCCCAGAAGCCAACCCAACAACCAAATACCTTGGTGGAACATAGATGACAGCACCATGGCTCAAGAAGCCAAAACAAACAATGTAGAGGACGGGAGGCACAACGTCTTGCATAGCACGCTAGGCCAAAGACACTGTACCCTCTTTCAATTCCCAGAAATATTAGAAAAATAAAATAAAAGCTACCAACAGCTTGGAATAGAATAACCTATTACTCAACCAAAACCTAAAATATCCAAACAAAAGAAATAAATGAATCAAATATTACAGTGCAAAACAAAACAATGTTTTAACAACCAAGGCACAGGCCAAGACTGACACAGAAGCAGTCTATTCTAGTGGTGACCTCCACTCCAAGGGAGTCACAATCTATACGTTAGCAGACACCGATGCGGGGGGTAAAAATAAGGTTGACTGCTCTCCTCCTCCTAAGGTTTCTCACCGGGCTGAGGGATTTGCTGAGGGCTTAGCTTAGGTAGAGATAGTTCTTTTCCCCCTGATGTTACCTTTCTAGTAGTGAGATATTCCCGTTCCAGCAACTCCCCGCGCATTTTCTTCCCAGATCTGTGGAAAATTGGGTATTGTGCTCCAGTGGGGGAATCACCACTGGTAAAACTGAAACCACCACTGAGAGAAGAGCTAGGCTGCATGCAGGACTTTGCTCTATCTTCAATCAATCAATCAAAGCTCACTAATCACCCGCGATGTTAATCAGGCCCTGTTGCCACTGTGAAAGTATCAGTCTAATAGCTGTATCTTGAGACCTGTTCTGAACTCCTGAATGGAGGGGGATGCTCTTAAGTGGGGGGCTGTTCCAGGCATTTACTACTAGGTAGGAGAAGGAGCGACCACCTTAGGTGCAGCAGCAAATTCGAAGTGTGTTTGCGAGGGAGAGCGAGGCGGAGCAAAGGAGTATGGAGGGTTGGTGGAAGTTTGGATGGTGTTTGAGGCAAGCTGGTCTTAGGGTGTGCAAGGATTTGTATGCAAACGTCAGGAGCTTGAAGTGGTATTGTTTGTGTACAGGGAGCCAGTGGAAGTTTCTTAGGTGGGAAGTGATGTGCATTCATTTTGGGAGGTCTAGGATGAGTCATGCGGCTCAGTTCTGGATGATCTGAAGTCTTTTCGTGATGGAAGTGGTGAGTCCGATGTAGGTTGCATTGCCGTAGCCTAGTCAGCTGCTTAAGAGGGCATGTGTGACATTACTTCTGGGGTTGGGAGGGAGCCATTTGAAGAGGGTGAGGAAGCAGGCGGAGGAGATTGCATCGACCTGGTGCTTCATGTTGAGATTGTTTTCTATGATGATACATAGGTTTCTAGGATGGTTTGTGGGTGTTGGGGAGGATCCTAATTCAGCTGGCCACCAGTAGTTGTCCCTGTCACCAGGGTGAGGCGGTGTTACCGAATAGTAGCACCTCCATTTTGTCAGAGAGGAGTTTGAGGCATCTGTCTCTCATCCATATTGCGATGCTGTTCATGTAGTTCAGGAAGATGGATTTTGTTGTGGAAGGGTCTTTGGAAAGCGAAAGGATGAGCTGATGTCACCTCCATAGGAGATTATGTTGAGTCTGTGGTTTCTGAAAATGTTAGCCAGGGGGGGGTCACATAGGTGTTGATGAGGGTGGGGCTGAGTGACGATCCATGGGGTCGCAATTGATGTCCTGCGGCTTTGAAATGAAGGGCAGGAGGTGGACTTTCTGTGATCAGCCTGATAAAAAAGAGGCAATCCATTTCAGGGCTTTTCCCCTGATACCAGATACTACAAGCATTAAAGAGAGTTTTAAGTCTAACCTTTTTGTAATACTTGGGATGACCAAATTTATAAAGAAACTGTGTATTCTGGTCTCGGAAGTATCCTATCAGAGCCTGGAATCGGGAGGAGAGGTGCTCCTTATAAAGAAGTGAGCTAATATTTTTCAGCTGGAATGCCCAATAATAGAGTTGAAAATCCTCAAGTGCAAATCCCCCATCAAGCTTTCTCTTTCTCAATGTTTTCCATGCTATTCTGGGTTTTTTATAGGACCAAATGAAGCTAACTAACACCCCCTGCAATCGTCTTAGCCATTCCTTTTTAAAAGATAGAGGGATAGCATTAAAGATAAAGGTGAATTTTGATAGTATCACCATCTTTATGAAGTTAGTTCTGCCAAGGATAGAGAGACGTAGATGGGACCATTGAAGGAGTAGCTTCTTTGTTTCCCTTAGATGATGCTCAAAGTTCACCTGGGCCATCTCTGCTAAATTCTTGACCACTTTGACCCCTAGATATCGGATTTTGTCTTTTTCCAATGGATTGTCCGAAGGGCCATTCCAAGTCATTACTTCAGATTTATCTGCGTTAATTAAGTAAGTTGAAATTTCTCCAAAGCTGGCAGTGATTTCCAAAAGTGCTGGGAGAGCACATTGGGGGTTCTGTGTGTATATCAGAAGATCATCCGCATATAGAGCTTCCTTCAGGACCCAGCCGTTATAATAAAAAGGCGCAATTCTCTGGTCTGCCCTGATTCTCCTGACCAGAGGCTCAATATAAAGATTAAAAAGAAGAGGGGAGAGAGGGCAACCCTGTTGTGTCCCTCGTTCGATCTTAAAGTGAGGGGATAAGATACCATTAACCAGAACCCGAGCTGATGGGGCCTTATATATAGTTTTAATTGCATAAAGAAAATTGTCTCCCAGGTTATTACGGTCCATAACCGCCTGCAAAAAGATCCAGTTCACTTGGTCAAAAGCCTTGGCAGCATCAATTGTGGAGATGGTTAAAGGCATATGATAGGTGGATGCAATATCAATTGCATCAACTAGATCATGGGTCAGATCCACTAAATGTCGATTTCTCATAAAGCCCTTCTGGTTAACATGGACTAGATCACTGATCACTTTATCCAACCTCCTTGACAACAGATGTGCAGTCATATTATAATCATTATTAAGCAGAGAAATAGGTCTATAGGACTCACATTTTCTAGTATCTTTTTGTGGCTTTAGTATTAAAGTAATAATAGCTTCATTCCAAGAGGACGGAACCGTTGAAGAATCTATAAAACTCGAGTTCATTAGCTGAATCAGGATGGGCGCAAACTCATCTTTCAGGAGTTTATATACTTCAGCAGGTATTCCACCTGGACGGGGAGCCTTCCCATTTTTCAAACAACCATAACACTGTCTAACTCACAAGGGAGAAAGCATTGATTGAGGCTCAGCTTCTTAACTGAATCTAGCTTGGGAAGTGTGTTTCCCTTCAACCATTCTTCAATCGCCTCTGCTGAAATCACCGTTTCGTCTCTATATAGTTGAGAAAAGAACTTGACAAATTCTCCTATAATGTCTTGGTCTTCTGAGGATGTTCTGCCAGTTTCACCTAGAATTACTTCTTTAATCCTATTCCTAATGTTATCAGACCTAGGGCCTTATTTATACTTTTTTGGTGCTAAACTGCACTAACGCAGTTTTGCACTAAAAAGTTTTGTACCGGCTTGCACCATATTTATGGAATGGTGCAAGCTGGTGCAAACGGTAGACTAGCTTAAAAGAAAAAGTGACGTTAGGCAGGTTAGAGTCAAAATAAATTACTCTAACCAGATTAGCATCATTTTTTGACGCTAACGGGCATAGTTATACTCTGTTAGCACTGAATTAGCGTCATTTTTTTTTACTCTAATCCAGTGCAAAACTAACTCCATATTTATACTTTAGTGCTAGACCCGTCTAGCGCCAAATTTATGAAGTTAAAGTCATTTTTGGGAAGTGGAAACCTACCTTGCCTTAATGAGATGCAAGATAGGTGTTCCCGTGCAAAAAATGACTCTATGGCCTTAGCGCCATATTTATAGTCCCATGCAAAAATGGTGCAAGGGAGGGAAGAGTGGTCAAAAAATGGGGCAAAGCTTGCTTAGCCCCATTTTTTAAAGCCTGGGTCAGGGCAGGCGTTAGGGGACCTGTGGACCTATTTCCATGGTGGAACACCATGGAATAAGCCCACAGGTGCCCTCCCAGGCGGGCACCCCCACCCACACCAGAGGGACTGCGGAGGATTGGGGACCCCATCCCAGGTAAGTACAGGTAAGATTGCATTTTATTTTTGAAATTGCCATAAGGGGCCCTCAAATGGGCCTCCATACATGGCACAGGGTGCAATGGCCATGCCCAGGGGACCCCTGTTCTCTGTGCTGGCCGTTGGGGTGGTGGGCATGACTCCTGCCTTTTCTAAGACAGGGGTCATGTGGCATGGTAGGTTTAGCACCATAAAATGACACTAATCTGGTTAGAGTAATTTTTTTTTACTCTAACCTTCCTAAAGTCATTTGGTGCTAAATCCTCTTCTTCTATACTGCCAGCCCCACCCGACTAAAGTCAATTTTTTTACTCTAGCCTATCCTTTGCACCGACTTGCGCCATTCCATAAATATGGTGCCCGGCTGGTGCACAGAAATGGTGCAAGCCGGTGCTAAACTTTTTGGTGCAAAACTGAGTTAGTGCAGTCTTGCAGCAAAAATTATAAATAAGGGCCAATATTTTGTAAGTTTGCGCCACTTTTGCTTAAAAAAATAACGTTAATGCAGTGCAAAAAGAGTATAAATCAGGGCCTTGGTGCTAGACGGGTCTAGCACCAAAGTATAAATATGGAGTTAGTTTTGCACCAAATTAGAGTTAAAAAAACACGCTAATTCGGTGCAGAGTATAAAAAAAATGCCGCAAAGTATAAATATGCCCCTAAATATGGCGTTAAGGCCATGGAGTCATTTTTTGCGCGGGAACGCCTACCTTGCATCTCATTAAGGCAAGGTAGGTCTCCACTTCCAAAAAATGACTTTAACTCCTTAAATTTGGCGCTAGACGGGTCTAGCACCAAAGTATAAATATGGAGTTAGTTTTGCACCAAATTAGAGTAAAAAAAAAATGACACTAATTCGGTACAAACAGAGTATAAATATGCCCCTTAGTCTTCCAAGCTAATAACTTGCCACAGCCTTCGCCACACTCAAAATGTGCCAGCTTGCTAGCTTCCCATCTACTCTTCACAATTGATTCTAGCAAGACCTCAAGTGAATTTTGGGCTTTCTGGATCTGATACTGCAGGTTTGCCTCCGTTGTTGGGTCCTGAGAGGATAGCCTTTGGGCTTGCAGAGTATAAAGTTTATCCTTGAGAGTCTTTATTGTTATTCTGGTTCTCTTGGCTCTAAAGGTAGCATAGCAAATCAGTTTTCCACCGATAAAGGCCTTATATTGTAGTTTAGCCATTTTTAATGTAGCTTTATGCACGTTTGCTTTAAGTATTAGGCCTCTGTGCACTTTGCCCTAGATGCATTTTATTTAGCCTCGCACTGTTATTTTACAATAACCAGTTTCACGGTCTTGTTTTATTTCCTTCTATCATACTGTTTAGCTTACTTCAGCGCTGTGTTCTCAAACAATACATTCTTGCTCACACTGTGCTTCAGTCAAGGATACAGTCTGGTACATTGCCGATAGATGTGGTAGAAGTTTAGTCTTTATGGTTCGTAGAAAGTACACATCCTTACGTAGGAACATTGGGGTGTTAGCTCACATCAATAGTATAAAAACACTTTCTAGTCCCGGTACAGGAGAGAGGGAGATTCCGACCAGGAACCCACAACTAGATGCTGACTGCCCTTTTGCAGATGCTGATCCAGATCACAGGCCTTTGCTCTGGTATGAGGGTTGATGTCCTCCAGGGGAAACCAGAAAGGCAGGCTTAGAGCTTAACATGCTGTGCTCCAAATATAACTTAGAGAGAACATATTTTAGTTACAATATGATAGCCTTATTTTTATGTTTCACTCTCCTTGTTACTATTTCCATCTTACTGTGTTGCATGGTTCTGATTATTGTGGCTCACGCCTTGTTCTCTAAAAATGCAGTCGTTTTATTAAACTAATCTCTAAAACTCAAACTGCCTTTGTCATTTATATATAAGACCGCACTTTGTATAAGAGAGCTGGTTGTGACCTGAGTGACCACGACTTCCCTGGGAAGTACTAAGATGTCATGCGCTCGGCTGTCCAATTGTTTATCCCCTTCGGGAGAGATGAGGCACTGCTAGTTAGCCGGAGCATAACCCGGATTTGGGGTAACAAGGGTCCTTCATCGTGGGTTAGACTTAGTCCCCCACACTGTGAATGATCTTTCTGCCCAAAAATCCAGTAGTCTCATTAGGATAATGAGAGCATACGCGACATGGCGCCGCCAATGTTTGGTCTGGCTCTAATTTTCGGGTACACCAGTCTCTCTTGGTCTCATATCATATAATGATCCCTCTGTTCCTTTAGTGGAGACGTCCGTGGCACTGAGGATTTGCACCTCCGCAGTATAGGTAATCCTATTTACAGCGGATGGTTGTTCAAGCTTGAACCTTAAAAGGAAAGACCCCGTCTTGGTGTGCCTCCTCAGCACTATCGCTATTCATCAGATGGCAAATCCCCAGGTAATAAAAACAGCTCTTAATATGAGACAGCCGCTCACAGTACATTTGCTAGTAAAAGGCCTTACGATCCAGGGTGGTCAAGTCACATTTGTGGTAACCGCCCACTCAGCATATAGAACAGAAATCTTTTACTCTTGGGTCACATTTCCAGCAGTTGATGGAAACACAAATACATTCCACGCATATACAGTTGCGAACGCACCTGCACAGTACAGGGCGTAAGCATACTTGGAGATTCCTCTATCTTATAAAGAACATAATAATTGGCTTGATGGCGCCCTACCACACACCATATTACCAGTAAGGTTAGGTCCACTTAGCAATGATGGTCCCACATGGCCTTTACTGGCCACATATACACCACATCCTGTGGTAGCAAATATGGCGGTGGCTGAGGTTTGACGCTTGTATACAGACCTAACGGCTACGTATAGACGTTTAGTACAATTTGTGATGCAGACACTAAATACAAACCCAGCGCATGCTGCTCCAGCACAACTACATGCATTAGTGCCAGGTATAAACCTGGTGACTGTCCACTCTATTATGGGTAAAGTGCCAGCGAAACTGGAGGAGACTCCATTTTGGCTGGCACAGAAAATTAATACGCTGGAGGCTGTATTTCCCCATACGGGACCTCAGGATAAACATAGAATATTGACTATGTTTTTACCCTTTGGGATGGTTCCCACAGTGGAACATTGTAATACATGGGGCACGGTGTTTGCTGTGCTCTATACCACGGCACACGGTACACCGACATTGGCTAACCTACCGGGAGTGCTTAAACAAATTCAGGATGAATACGGGGCAACCCCGGCTTTAGATTTGGGAATGCAACTGATGGGCAGCTTTGCCACAGTCTCTTCTATAATCCTAAATAACCTTAAAGGAGAAGCAGTTGCACTTGCAATGCGCATGCGTCTTCGTGACGTACCGCAACAAGATCAGGAGAGGGAACTGCCTAAAATTATAGCGGAGACGTATTCCAGTATTGGTCAAGATAGCCTAGGGGCTAGACCACAAAAACCTCAATTTCAGGGAAAAATTAGTAAAGAAAATACTAAACAACAACCTGAGGGTAATAAGAAGCGCTGGGAGAAAAAACAACAAACAACTAAAAAAGAAAGGGGAGAATCTCCGCGTACGGAGACCCCAGAGAATAGATATAATCTCAGAAATAGGGATAATATAAAAACGCCTGATAGATATCAATATACTGATACACGCCTATCTCGTTTCTTTCAGGACTCAACGGAAAAGAGAAATGACAGAGGTGGGCGGTCAGAGCGGAGAACAGAGAACGTGAAACCAAGACAGGACTCACAACGCTCTTCTGAGGTTTCTGTCAAGAAGGAAGAGAAGCCGGTACAACAAAAACAACAGTTTAAAAAGAAAAAGGTGGCGGCAGTCTCAGTTAGACATGCCACTCAGGAAGAGAGTTCTCTTGAAGAACAAGACATGGGCACTGGCACTGCTAGACAGCGCGGCAGAGGTCACAATAGTTCGTCGGAATCTTCTAGAGCATCTGGAGGTTAAAGCAACTGATGACTTCATACAAGCAGAAACAGCAGACATGCGTGTCTCCGAACCTGATAGGGTGTATACAGTGACTTTACAATTGGAAGGAGACATTGAACGCACTATACACTCAATATTTTGGGATCGTGTAGTTAAGATATATGACATTTTGCTGGCTGAACAGGATTGGCCGCCTGACTTTGTCCGCACCTGTCCAGTAGGGGAGGAGGTTATTAGACCTTCCTTCTCGCCCCTTGTTCCAGGGGAACTCACAGAGTCCTGTTGCATAAAATGGCCTCTGGCACAAGCTCCTGCCTTATATAGAAATCACGTAGGGTGGGACAGGGATTCTCCACATCATGTAATTCGATTAAAGGTGAACCTCAGCCACAACCGCAGTATCCCATAAAACATGAAGCAAGGGCACCGGTGAGAGAAATACTTACACAATTAGGATACCAGGGAGTAGTTGAACCCTATATCTCACAGATGAATAATCCCTTGTTCACTGTAGCTAAGCCGGACCATTCATATAGAATAGACTTAGACTACAGACATTTGAACGGACATACACGTACATATGCTATACAGAATTCACATAGCGCTGCACTGATGAACAACGTAGTGCGGAAAAAATATAAAACTACTTTGGATATCTCAAATGGATTCTTCTGCCAAAATATTGCACCAGAAAGCAGGGATTTCACAAGCTTTAGCGCGTTAGGCTCCCAGAAAAAATTCTGTTGTTTGCCTCAGGAGTATAAGAACAGCCCGGGACTGTTCGCGGCTCGTGTGACTGAAATTCTACATGAGTTGGACCCTGAAGCATTGTCATATATGGGTGATATACATCTCACAGATGATGAGTTACTACAACATTTAAGGCGGGTAGCCCGCATTGTTGTAGGGTTTGCTGAAGTCGGCTACAAATGTAATTTTAAAAAATCGAAAATTGCCTTTCTCAGCGTCATATTCCTGGGATATGAGCTGTCGAATGAAGGTAAGAGCCTAGCGCCATATTTTTTAGAAAAATGTGCACAGCTGCAACCTCCAAATACGATTAAGAAACTCCAATCGTTGTTGGGCTTTCTCAATTTTGGCAGAACATACATTCCTGATTATGCTGCACGCATAAAACCTTTATGTGAATTAATACATCCTGATTTTTCGAGCAAATCCTGTACAATTGAACATACACATACTCTTCGGGAGTTGCAAGCAGATATGCTGGCAGCAAAACATCTACATACAATAGGACGCATTTGGTCATCAGGGTGATAGCTGGGGCCGTTGGGTTTACATATGTCACATTTAATGAAGGTGAGACAGTCCTGATTGGATACAAGTCACACTTGTATTCTACTGCTGAACAACGATTTGCTCCCACGGAGAAAATACTAACTGCTGCACAGATGGCTGTTATTAAAGAAAGACCTCTTGCCCAGGGAAAACGCATTATTGTTGTGTCTCCTATTCTGGCCCTAGATGCTGTTACAAAAGCTAGCGTCCCGAACGCGAAAGTAGTACATCCAAGATGGATACAATGGGCTACGTCTTTGACAGCCACTGATGTAGACTACATTTTTGACCCAAAGTTACAAACTCAGGAATTTCTGCAATATGAAGTTGAATATCCAGTCCCCGCTGACACATTGCCTATTGATCAATATCAAGTAGTCATGTATACTGATGGCTCTGCGCAACCGGCGATTGGGACGAAACACCAATATTCGGCTGCATGTGCAGTAGTGAGCGGCTATATGGAGGGGGAGAAGTTCTGCCCCCAACATACTTATACACAGACCTTAGGGGATTGTACAGCACAATTAGCTGAGCTCAAGGCTCTCTTGCTGGCTCTAGAACATACGGATCCGACGCAGTTCACGCTGATTGTTTGTGATTCGTATTATTGCGTCCAGTCTTTTAATGAATACCTACATTACTGGCGCTTGAATGGGTTCAGAGATTCAAAAGGCAACACCATAAAACACAGACTACTGTGGGGGAAGGTAGCAGCCCTGAAAGGGACACTACCGAAGGTCCATGTTGTACATACATTTGGACACCAGCGCGTAGGAATACACGTTGCTGGGAATACCTTGGCTACTAAAGGATTTTCTAACAAATACCAATATTTCATGGGGTGTATGCTGAACGCTGAAGTTAAAATTCCTGGCGTGGGCGTACGCGACATCCAAATAAAGCTGTTAGACCACAATTGATTAAAGCAGTGCATGAGGGAGTGGCATCTGGACATTCGGCTGTGGCAGCTACAATTTCGCTATTACAGGCCCGTTACTGGTGGCCTGGTCTCTATAAAGAGACTAAGCAGTATGTCCTTTGTTGTGACATCTGTCAACAAATTAAAGTTTCAACAGCTAAGCGCCCGCCGCAGACACCCCTCTTAATATCAAACAGACAATTACAATGTGTGTACTTGGATCATTGTGGTCCACCAACATCGGATAGTGCATATAGATATATACTAGTCGCTGTTGATTCTTGCTCCAGATTTGTGTGGGTGTGGCCTCAGTGCTCGGCTGACGCTCGGACTGTTATTAAAGATTTGCGTGTCTTTGTCAGTATATATGCAGTTGCGGCGTTCCATTCGGACCAGGGCCCTGCATTCGCCTCAAGGGTGTTCAGGGACACCATGGCTTCGTTGGGGGTCCAGCTTCAGTACTCGTCTCCATTTCATCCAGAGGGAAATTCTGTCTTGGAGCGATTTAACCGTGATTTAAAGCAATCCTTAACATCCAGAGTCATAGGTACGGGTCGTAGGTGGCTAACCCACCAGTATGGAGTTCAGATAGCACTAAATAACCTGCCTAGAAGGTCCCTGGGGGGTCATACTTCATATGAGTGCCTGTTCAGAACACGTATGTTTGTTCCGGATCTTGATGGTGCTGGTGTGGAGGCAGCGGAAACGCCTTTTGACATAAATGATCGTGTCACTGTTTTGCAGGAATTACAGCAGTTCCGTGAAGATAACTATTTTAAAAGTGCTGCCTCCACAGGAATTAAGGATGTGCCAGTAACACCTACCGGCTGGATTCCCAGGGTTGGTGATCTCGTACGTGAAAAGGTCGCAGTGAAGAAAGAATTTGGCCCTTCTTATCGAGCACCAGTCCCTGTGTTGGGGATACACGGATCGAGAGCTGTTATTCTACCACCATTGCCGGGTGCCAAAGAAAATCGTTTTGTTTCCATTGACAATGTCAAGTTACACCATGTGGCCAATTCCCCACAGCAGACCAGGGGGAACGTCCAGTAGTTCCCGAATCCCTCTCACTACTGGGGAAGATGTTCCGCTTCAAGTTATCTATACCAACACTGTCGCCTCTCTGAGTTTGGGGAGGGTGGATGATGATCTCGCATTAGTTCCACTGACAACGCATAACTTAGAAATTTTTGATCAGGTCACCATGACTACTGATGTGACGGATGGTGCTATCTACAGTGTACCACCTCGAGAATCACCAGCTCCTCCATTGAATACGGCAAGCTCGTCTGCGCCCGTCTGTGCCTGGACCGCTCCCAGCGCCACCCCCCCTGGTCCACGGAACCCCCGCACCTCCAGACGCCACTACACTGCCAGCGACCTCAACGCCCTCAACCCTGGCCGCTCCACAGCATGCTTCCAGTCCTCACCGAGGAACACCCACGGACCCTTCTCCTGCCACAACTAAAGATTCACCTGCGACAGAACCACCAAACCTCCAAAGACCAGAACCAACCACCTCCACTGCATACTCCTTAACACCCGCTCCGCACACAAGCACGCCATCGAGCTCTGGGACTTGCTCAACACCTCCACCCCTGACGTAGCCTTCCTTACCGAAACCTGGTGGAACGACTCCTCGGCATAGCCCGACATCGCCATAGCCATCCCAGAGGGCTACAAGATCACCCGCAGGGATCGCACAAATGGAATCGGAGGAGGAATAGCCATCGCCCACAAGTCCTCCCTCAAGATCCACACCCACACGGACGACACCCTCAAGTCCGCCGAACATCTGCACTTCCAAATACACACCGACCCCAACACCACCCTCAGAGGAACACTCGTCTACAGATCCCCTGGACCACGGGCACCTTTCAGCGACTCCATCTCTGACCTCGCCAGCACCCACGCACTCGCCTCTACGGACTACATCCTCCTCGGGGACCTTAACTTCCACCTCGAGAACAACAACGACGCCAACTCCTCCACCCTGTTGGACAACCTCGCCAACCTCGGCCTCAGACAACTTGTCACCACACCCACCCACGCAGCCGGCCACACACTTGACCCCATCTTCTCCACAAGCGCCCACGTCACCTTCAATCACACCACCGAACTCCACTGGACCGACCACCACTGTATCCATTTCACCTTCCAGAAACAGGTCAAGCACCACCGCACCCTACAGCCACCCCGCCGCCACTGGAGCAAAGTCACCAAAGACCAGCTAACCAGCGCCCTCGCCCAGAACCCGCCTACCGACCCCACTGACCCAGACACCGCCGCCCACAATCTCAGACATTGGATCAACGACTGCGCCAACTCCCTCGCACCACTCAAGAAGACCACCAACAACCAAGCCACCAAGAAAGCCACCTGGTTCACGGAAGAGCTTCAGACTTCCAATCGCAACTGCCGGAAACTCAAGAATAAATGGCTCACCGAACACACACCTGACAGCTTCGCGGCCCACAAGGACGCCACCCGCAGACACCACCAACTAATCAGACTAGCCAAGAGATCCTCCTTCAAAGACCGCCTAGATAACAATACACAGGACAGCAAAGAGCTCTTCAGCATCGTGAAAGAACTCTCCAACCCCAGCGCTAACGTCAACAACATTCCTCCCTCTCAAGAGCTCTGCGACTCACTGGCCACCTTCTTCCACTGAAAGATCACCGACATCCACAACAGCTTCAACACCACGGCCACCCCCACCACGCCAGACACCACCCCCGCAAACACCACCCACACCAGCCGCCTGACCTCCTGGGCCAACGTCAGCATCACCGAGACACGCAAGTTCATGAACTCCATCCACTCTGGATCACCATCAGACCCATGCCCTCACCACGTGTACAACAAAGCCGACGCAGCCATCGCTCCCCAACTACGGAAGGTCATCAACATCTCTTTCGAAACAGCAACATTCCCGGAAAGCTAGAAACATGCCGAAATCAACGCCCTCCTTAAGAAGCCCAAAGCAGACCCCCAGGACCTCAAGAACTTCCGACCCATCTCCCTACTCCCGTTCCCGGCGAAGGTCATCGAGAAAATCGTCAACACACAACTGACTCGCCACCTCGAAGACAATGACATCCTGGACCCCTCCCAGTCTGGCTTCAGACAAAGCCACAGCACCGAAACCGCTCTACTCGCCACCACAGACGACATCAGACGCCAAATGGACAACGGCGAAACATCAGCCCTCATCCTCCTGGACCTATCAGCCGCCTTCGACACAGTATGCCATCGCACTCTAAGAACACGCCTCCTCAAAATCGGAATACAAGAGAAAGCCCTCGAATGGACCACATCCTTCCTCTCCGGCAGAACCCAGAGAGTCCGCCTCCCCCCCTTCCGCTCCAAAGCCACCAACATTATCTGCGGCGTACCCCAGGGCTCATCCCTCAGCCCAACATTATTCAACATTTACATGGCCCCCCTCGCACAAGTAGCCCGCCAACACGACCTCAACATCATCTCCTACGCCGACGACACCCAGCTCATCCTCTCCCTCACCAAGGACCCGCAATCCAACAAAACCAACCTCCACGAGGGAATGAAGGCCGTCACCGAATGAATGAGGAACAGCTGCCTGAAACTGAACTCGGACAAAACGGAAGTCCTCATCCTCGGACCCAACCCCTCCGCCTGGGACGACTCTTGGTGGCCAACATCTCTAGGACCCCCACCAACACCGACCAACCACGCACGCAGTCTGGGCTTCATCCTCGACTCCTCCCTCTCCATGTCAAAACAGGTCAACGCAGTCTCCTCCTCCTGCTACAACACCCTACGCATGCTCCGCAGGATCTACAAGTGGATCCCGACAGAAACGAGAAAAACAGTGACACAGGCCCTCGTCAGCAGCAGGCTAGACTATGGCAACGCACTCTACACAGGCATCCCGGCCAAACACCTACGACGCCTCCAACGCATCCAAAACGCCTCCGCCCGACTGATCCTCAATGTACCCCACAGCAGCCACATCACACCCCACTTGAGAGACCTTCACTGGCTCCCAGTTGACAAGAGGATCACATTCAAGCTCCTTACCCACGCACACAAAGCACTCCACAACACTGGACCTGCCTACCTTAACAACAGACTCAGCTTCTACACCCCCACCTGACAGCTCCGCTCCGCAGACCTCGCCCTTGCCGTCGTCCCCCGCATCCATCGAAAGACATCCGGCTGCAGATCCTTCTCTCACCTCCCCGCCAAGACTTGGAACACACTCTCCAACCTACGTCAGACCCAGGACCTACTCTCCTTCAGAAGACTCCTCAAGACCTGGCTCTTTGACCAGTAGCAGCTACCCCCCCCCCCCCACCCCCCTCAGCGCCTTGAAACCCTAACGGGTATGTAGTGCGCTTTATAAATATACTGATTGATTGATTTTTTCTTTGGTTAGGGTTTGTCATTACCTTTTTTCTGTTGATACATGGTCATTTTCTTCCTGAGAGATCAGCGGTTGAACAGGTGGAGGAGGTGTTGAAGCCACATTTTTCATCACATAGGGTTCGAAGAGACTTGTCCTTTGTGAACATTTCTGCAGTGCCGATTCCGGATGGGATCGTGTGTGATAAAGTAATGTTTGATATATATGGTCCCACTGAGATAATTCAAATACCGTATGTGCTGAAATTATCTATGAATGATATAGTAATACCAGGCATTGTATCTGACGATTGGGATGTGAAGACAGTTGCTTCCATGATGACTGAATTACAATATTATACTGTCTATGAAAATGAAGATGTTTACCAGTTTAAGGACAATTATGATGACATGTTTTGTTATAATTATTATGGGCACCATTTTATACATAAAGCCAGTAGTCCAAAAACAATATTTGACTATACGCAATGGGAGCATTGCTCAACTCCCCTGCAAGGGAGTTCCAAAACTTATTCTGACAAATTTACGTACTTTTCTGGGCATCATCAAATGAATGCTAAGTCATATTATTTTAAGTTAACTCCGTTTAAAGATAAACAAATGCTGTTGACTAATACAAAATTCATACACTCAGATTCTTTTGTTTCCTGGCTGTCAATTGAAGGTTATGAATATTGGTCAAATAATGTTGATTTGAAAAGTGTTTGGGGAAAAAAACATTGGCAGACAAGGGGTAGAGAAACATTGTTTAGGGCATGTCTCATTCCAGTCCAATTGATTTTTTTAAATGAAACAGTACAACAGACTAGCTGTTTAGGCTTAGCAACAATCAGAGAATTGAATGTGCCTAGTATACCTGTCCCTGCTAAAAATGATAACTGGCAGAAATACATAAATGCCACTTTTAGTGAGCTTACAGACTGGGTCCAGAATGGTACATATAACACTTCATTGACATGTCCGGGCGGGTGGTTATTGTGGCCAATTGACACCAATGGGTGTCATCAACGTTTTGTCACCTCCTCAGGGGGTTTCCAGATGGGTAGGTCTGACCCTCGCTATCTATCGCCAGAACGTGCTGAAATAATAACTACATATAGTGTGGGAAAATTGTGCCAACAATGGTTGAAATACTCCTCGCTAGACGCAGTTAAGACACGTCTCACTCTCCTGTCTAATAACACTGACTTACAAGATTTTTTGTTTGGCCCAAAGACACCACGTAGGAAGCGTTTCTTGTATGAAGTATACAATGAAATATGGAATCTTTCCCAGCAGGAGGCTGCAGCCCTGTTAAGGCAGATAGATCAGGAGAATATGGAAAAAGCATTAGCTGTTGTGAATAATGGAATTCACACCTTGTCCGACCGCACATATACAATTAACAACATTGTTTCTTCTGTGATAGACATAATACGATCTGATATGTATTCTTTATATCATGGACAAAGTCAGAGCAGGTCCATTATGCAGTTGAGTTGGACACTTCAGACTTTGAAGGCGGGTCGCGTTCCGTGGCAGCACATCAGTGCCAGGGAGATCTTTTTTTCCTTTAATTTAACGCAACAACAACAACTAATGGCTAAAAAGGAAGCGACTTATGTCATGCTCAACATTGAAAAATTAGAAAGATTGTCTTTTTCCATGGCCGAGATCCCCTCTGCAGAGTGGTTGATAAACGGGGTTATTAATCTGCCCATTTCTACATTACAATTCACTTCTTGTTCCGGTAGGCAGATTTGAGAAGTTGGGAGATAGTTATATCCATGAGGTGTGGGAGGTTCCCTTCTTGTACAAATGCCTCAATGGCATGAAAGAGGTCTTTCTTAGCGGTAGTGAATGCGAGACTTCAGTCAGCCATTCGATGATTTGTAAGCAGCTGTCCTTGCATGGGGCATGTAATGCCTCGGTTGCAAACTTGGCTTGCTATCTGAAGGGCGTTCTGGTCCCCTTGATTAAACGCACATTCCAGGTGCTTTCAAACGGCAGCTACGTCCTCCTCAATAGTGAAGACTGTTGTGGCATGCGGGCCGGAATAGTTTACGTTGTTTCGGTCACTAAGGTTGTTACTTGCTACGTGAGTGTGTTGTTTCCCCCCACTAAATTGAGGGAGGTAGCAGATATCTGGACTCACATTGCTACTTCCAAGGTGAATTTCGACAAGTTAAGTAGACTAAAGGCTTTATTGTTTCAGAAGCATGTGGCCCTTACATCTGCACGCGAGACCTACGCACTTCATGTGGCAAGGTCATCGGCGGAAATACAGTCCCTGTTAAATAGCAACTTTACGAGCCACTTTGGTGAACTCGTGGAACGTATATTTAATGCGTCCAGCACGACTGGACTAGAACATTTTTTTAAAGCCGTTGGTTTCATTCACACCTTCTCTTCCATATTCGGTTTCATACCTTCAGCTATTCATTCAATTTTCGGAAGCATTTTTGGGGGATTTCCGATAACTTTGGCCTTATTAGCCGGCATTTTGCTGTTGCTGTTGTTTTTCCGCAATGGCTGTCCCGCCGCAGCAAGGACGAATGTGTGTGAACGCATGATGCAGCACTTTGGAGCGACACTCCTGGGTCATTTGGAGTGTGACTGGTCATTCAGTCTCTGTCATTCAGACCGGTTTTGGATTGTGTGCAGCCCGTGTTTCGGTGCCGTTGGTGCGATTTGGAACATGCACTAGCCGGCTGTCTCTCATAGCAACGCCCCCCAGTGGCTGATGCTGATCGGTTGATGTTCCCGATGAGGGCTCATTACCAGACTTGCGCGTTGCGGCTGCGTTTGCTTCGAGAAGCTAATTAAGAGATACCCTTCCTGGAGGAAGTTGATATTAACTCGTTAACAGGCTCTGAACGGGATGCCGCCTTGGTTGACACTGGGGCTTTGGAACACACCTGCTCCTTAATAGTCTTTGGTGTGGATTTTCCGGTTTTGTCATCTGCTGACGTGGAGAATCTCCTGCTTTCCATGACCAATGTTTGAATTGAATATGGTCTAAATTGACACTTTTATATGAATTCGGCATTCAGCCACATGCTTATTTTTAAATTGAGGAATAGTGTGCTTTCTTGTCCTCTTGACTTGTTGGAATTCTGTAGATTTTTTTATTGTGTTTTAGCTTAGGGCATTTTTTACTTTGAATTAAACCACTTTCTACCGACAAGGGGAGGGTGTAGTGTGGCCATTTTTAATGTAGTTTTATGCACGTTTGCTTAAAGTATTAGGTCTCTGTGCACTTTGCCCTAGATGCCTTTTATTTAGCCTCGCACTGTTATTTTACAATAACCAGTTTCACTTTCTTGTTTTATTTTCTTCTATCATACTGTTTAGCTTACTTCAGCGCTGTGTTCTCAAACAATACATTCTTGCTCACTCTGTGCTTCAGTCAAGGATAAAGTCTGGTACATTGCCGATAGACGTGGTAGAAGTTTAGCCTTTATGGTTCGTAGACAGTACACATCCTTACGTAGGAACATCGGGGTGTTAGTTCACATCAATAGTATAAAAACACTTTCTAGTCCCGGTACAGGAGAGAGGGAGATTCCGACCAGGAACCCACAACTAGATGCTGACAGCCCTGTTGCAGATGCTGATCCAGATCACAGGCCTTTGCTCAGGTATGAGGGTTGATGTCCTCCCGGGGAAACCAGAAAGGCAGGCTTAGAGCTTCACATGCTGTGCTCCAAATATAACTTAGAGAGAATATATTTTAGTTACAATGTGATAGCCTTATTTTTATGTTTCACTCTCCTCGTTAGTATTTCCATCTTACTGTGTTGTATGGTTCTGGTTATTGCGGCTTACGCCTTGTTATCTAAAATGCAGTCGTTTTATTAAACTTATCTTTAAAACTCAAACTGCCTTTGTCATTTATATATGAGACCGCACTTTGTATGAGAGAGCTGGTTGTGACCTGAGTGACCACGACTTCCCTGGGAAGTACTAAGATGTCATGCGCTTGGCTGCCCAATTGTTTCTTCCCTTCGGGAGAGATGAGGCACTGCTAGTTAGCCGGAGCATAACCCGGATTTGGGGTAAGAAGGGTCCTTCATCGTGGGTTAGACTTAGTCCCCCACACTGTGAATGATCTTGCTGCCCAAATATCCAGTAGTCTCATTAGGATAATGAGAGCATACGCGACAATATGTTTCCCAAACCGTGGCTATTGGAGCAGAGCCTAAGATGATCTCAAAAAATTCCTTGGAGTGCCTTTTCAACTTTAAAACAATATCTTCTTCTCTCAAAAGGGAGCGATCTAGTGTCCATCTAGTGCAAGTACGAGAGACAGATAGACGTATAGTCAGCTGAACAGCTGAGTGGTCCGAGAGATGGCTTGGCTGGTGGGAGACTGCCATTAGGTAATTTCGAAGTTTAATGTCTATCAGAAAGAAGTCAGTTCTGGAAGCATGCCCAAGCTTCTTATTCTAGAAAGTGAACTCCTTGGTTTGACTAAAAGCCGGTCTGGGCATAGACCTATCTAGGAAAGGATTGAGAAAAACATTAAAGTCTCCGCCAGCAATTATTATGTTCTGAGCTCTTCCGGTCAATTGCTCATAAAGATCCCTAAGTGGGCCCGGATCGTCCATGTTGGGCCCATAATAGGATATTAAGGTGTATTGAAGCCCTCCTACCTTAATATTTGCTAAGACCCATCTCCCCCTAGAATCAGCACTGAGATCTGTCAGCGGACTTCGAATGCTATTCTTTACTATAATCGCAACCCCTTTCACATTGCAAGATTGATTAGTACAAGCAAAGTGGGTGATCCATCTTTGTGACTTAAGAATCCTCATCCACTCCTCATATGTTAAATGGGTCTCCTGCAGGAGAATGATCTGGCTATCGGACAATCTTAGGAATTCCAAGATTCTCCTTCTTCTACTGCTCATCCTAAGGCCATTCACATTCCAGGTCAAAATCTTGAGTTTAACTATGTCACCAAGGTGCACCATCATGTCTTACCCAGTTAATGAAAAACTCTTGTCTGACCTCAACAGTTATACAATCGTGCAAGGGCTCAATTTCTTTTTCTTTTTTTCCCCATCTGCTACCCACCCATTGTGACCTAAATTTAATCATTAAGGCAAATAGTGCACTGCCCTTCCCCAAACTCTCTCTGTGGAATCCTCCTTGAAACCCTATTGGGTGGCTCATACTACCCTTAGGCCCCAACCCTCCTCAAACCGCTAGCTATCCCCTTTTATCTGATAAATCAGAACCTTAGCTTCTTGGGGATCTCGAAAATTATACATTTTGTTTTTCCACATTACCCTCAAGTTGGTGGGAAACCTTAATTGTGGAGTAGCACCCAAAGACTTAAACTCCTGCATAGCCTTCCCCAGCTCCCAGCGTCAATCTGACGTTGCCCTAGACATATCGGGTCTTATTAGCAATGACCAACCCTCATGCCGAAAACCCTGGACTTTGAGAGCTTCTGCCAGAATCAGTTCTTTTATTCGGTATGAGGCTAAATTAACCAGGACCTTTCTAGATTTCTCCTTATTAGAGTTCCTCTTGAAAGGGTCTCTGTGGACTCTCTGAATTTCCGAGACCAGATCCTGGGTGGACACCGCCAGGATATGGTCTTTAATCAAGGATATTATAAAGTCTGTAATGTTGTCCCCTTCCATACCTTCCGGAATATTCAGAAATCTGAGATTGTTCCTCCTACAGTGATTTTCCAGAGACTGCAATTTCTACCTTAGGTCCTTCTCACTTCGTTTCAGTCCTTGAACCTCATGAGAATTAAGCTCCACTTCTGCCTGTAATGCCCCTATAGAGAATTCCATAGGTCCTAGTCTCTCCGTAAGTTTAGTAATTTTCGCATCTAGACCATCGCAAAGCCCCTGAATTTTAGCTTGAGAGATGGGGGATTTGTCTCTCATTTCATTCAGTAACGACTGGAGGAGGGAGTCTGTGCGTGCTACATTGGTTCTATCAGACTCTTCCTCACATGGGAGCACAGAATCCCCCCCAGCTGTATCCTGATCTATCTCCTGCATAACCAGAGAGTGCGGCGCAATCAGCGGAGGGGGTAGAGCTTTCGCCAAGTTAGACATACTTACAGGTTTGTTTACCAAAGAGGTGAGTGTTGTCTGAGAAGCGCAGGACTGGTCTAATATTTTAAAGAAAGACCTAAGGGAGGCAGTAATGTTTTGCTGCCCAGAAGTAAAACTTGCAGTGGTTTTAGCCGAAGGGGCTTGAAAGTCTGAAAAAGGCCCCCCTCCCTCAATTCGCAGGTCCGTAGGTGTGAAAATGTTAGAAGTTTTACCGTTTGTCACACATTTACTTCTTGCCCCTGTTCCCAAAGGGGGTAATGCTGATGGGACTGCAGAGGGAGCTGGGGGTCCAAACCAGCCTTCAAGAGGGGCAACTTCTGCCCTCATAGCTGTGTTCTGGCCCCCGGCCCAGGTGGGTACCTGGGGGTCATGCAGGATGGATGGTAGGGAGAGGCCTGAGACAAGGGCAGCTCCCAGATTTTGAAATCACCAAAAAGTAGCTGCTCCAAGGCTAGCTCGCCTCCTGGATCCTGATGCAAGCAGGGCAGAGCCGGAAGCAAGCCTGTGCTGGCTCTGCCTCTGCTACCCTGGAAATGTAATCTGGCCGCCGCCCCTCTATACTTGTGGAGGGACCAGGCAGCCTGAATCCAGCGTGGGCACAACTGTAGGTCTGCCCCGATGTGAGGAGCGCCCATCCGCCGTGCTTCAGGTAAGTATAAGGGGAAAAAGCAAAAAAACTAAAAACAAAAAAGAAAAAACGCAACTGAGACTCCTCCCATGCAGCGGGAGAGCCAGCGGCGTGTAGAGCGGAGGGCGGGGACCGCAGACGGCACTCTAGCGATCCGCCATGTTCCCCGAGCTTCACTCGCTGTTAGAGATCCATGTGGTGATGTTTCTAACTGCAGTGTCTGTTGGGGGTATTTGGGTAGTGAGTGTTGAGGGTGTTGCACCATTGGGCTTCGGATATCTTGCCCCAGTTTTGATTGAAGGTGCGGGATGGCCTGGCTGAGAAGTCATGGGCTGCAGTGAAAATGAAGTGTACAATATCCTCACCTGATTGTCTTTGTCCTGTGTTCAGTCTGCAGCAGATCTGACCTGGGCAGCTTCCTCTTCAGAATTTCCCTGCACCCCCTCAAGGGTTTGTGGCACCTCCAGGTGTTGAATTAGATTGAGGTGATGATCACTCGCACCCCCCCACCTTCAGTGGTCTCTGTTATTCCTTTTTCCCACATCAGGGCTTCTACCTGACCATCTGGCTTACAAGGATGATAGCCTCAAGAGTTGTCCCCCTTGCCTGGAGGTTATCATGATAGGGCTTGCCTTTCCTCATTGTCTCCTTAACATGTCTTATGTAGAGTGGAGAGCAGCTGTACACAATACCCTCTTAGGCATGCCCCTGAAAGACCCTGTGCAAGCCACTGAAGTATTGGCAGGGGATTGAACAGCTGTACCTAAACACTTGATGCAAATCAATGCTAGACAGTCCAACTTCAGCTGGTTTCAAGCATTTTCAGGCTTTCTGGATCCAATTATAGAGTCTCACATTGTCATTTAAACCATTTTTTAAAAACATTTATAGGCACACCTCACCAGGGCCTAAAGCTGTTAAAATAAAGGAAATAAGCCTCTCTTTCTCTCTCCCTTAGGTCCAATTCAGAGGCCTCCAGATAGGTTGCATTTGCTGTTGGAATAGCCTATGAAGCAGCAGGGAGAATGAGGAATAGGCAGTTGCCAAAGCCCCATATTAGCATCAGCGGTGGGTGCACGAGCACAGCACGACACAAAGTCCTTTAGGGGGCTCTCCAAAAGCCAGAAACACAAACGATGCCTGATGAAAAGAGAAAAGTGCAGACAGTCAGGTAGAGGTCCTTGAGCCTGGGTAAATTGTTAGTGGAGCTCTAAGTCCTCCCACAAAGATTTTGGCAGCTACGGTGTTTCCTCCCACACATGCAACTGAGCACATAGTAATCCTCTGTCTCCCGAACACAGGGCTTCCCTGTTTCTGCTTCAGGGGAACCACTATCTGGTTTTACCCTGTCATGTGCTCAGCCGAGGCATTGTGCTCAATACACTCAGTGAGCGGTCCAGTTCAAAAGCTGTGTACAGGACCAAGCTGCAACAATGTTGAGCAATGATAAAGATGATTAGCAGCATGCTTTGTGGGACAAATGCAGAGGATTACAGGATTTGTGCACAGCCTGTCACAAACTGCTCCTCCCTTCATCGTCTCTGCACTAGCTGTAATATACATTAAAGGAACATCATAGGGGGCCAAGCCAAGATGACGGACGGATAGGTCGCACGAACGCACATCTCCGTCCCCTCTCTTGGGGTATCCTGGGGCACCATCAGCGTGGCCACAGCACCCCCAGCACACAGGACACACCTCGCCAGCCACATGGGTGCATGAGGCCAGTCCCGCTTGGCTCTGGTGAGCGAAGCGCGTGGCCTGCCGACCAAGGCCGTTACAAAATGGCAGCACCATCGGACCTCTAGAGGGGCCTCAGTGGTCGGCGGCCAGGGTGGGCTGGCTCCTGTAAGAGAGGGCCCGTCGGAGGTGGTGCACAGCTGGCCGGAGAGACAGCGTGGCCAATTTGGGTGGCCGTAGCGCCAGAAGCGGTGCGGGCGGAGGAGGCGCTGGGGCATTCCCGCACCAGGACCTGGAGGCGAGTGAGGGCTGAGGCGCGGGCCGCCGGCCGGCCCAGGAGGAAGGAGCGGTAGACGGCGGGGAGGAGGGGCCCTTTGGACCGGGTCTCATTGCCCCAGGTGCCTGGGCTGCGGCTGGAGCAGCTTGGGGCCACCACCGGAGGAGGTGGCTGAAACACAAGGAGCAGCATCGGACCAGGGACCAGGCCGGACTTGGTGGCAGCCCTGATAGGTAACGTGGGCTGCCTGCCTCGCGGGTAGGTGAAGGTGATGGGAGGCGGCCCCAGGGATGGCATCAGAGGAGGGGCTTGGGCAATCCCGGACCTCGGCCCATGAAGAAGGGGGAGCCCCAGATACAGCACGGGGGCCTGGGTAGAGCAGCCATGGGTTCCCTGCCTGTAAACAGGGGGGGTGAAGGGGAGCCCCAGATTCTACTGACCCCCCGCTTGAGGAAGACTGGAGGTGGGAGCCCCCTGGTGTCTGGCAGCCCCACCAAAAAGTGGAGCGAGATAGAGCCGGATGAGGCTGGTGGTGAGCGGTGGACCTGGGGAGCCACCTAGGGGAAGAGGAATGTGCGATACTGGTGCCACCCTGGGTTCGGGTGCTGGATGAAGCACGGTAGTGAACCAGAGAGCTGCACGGGAGAGACTTAACATGACAGGCGCACCCTTTGCGCAGAGGAGAACAGCGCGAAGCCCGACGAGCCGAGCAAAGGAGGTGAAGGACAATGGCGACCATACGTGCAAAAAAGGAAAGAGCCATTAAGGACATGTTATCCAACCCGCCAGTAGGCAAAACGGAGGAGGACATCTGTGGGACAGGAGAGCACAGAGAGGAGGAGATGGAGAGCGCAGGGGCACCTGTCACAAGGAGCTTTCTAGAAAGTCTCTTTGCATCACTTCGGGATGACATCCAGGCGGTGAAGAGGGACCTCTTGCAGGACCTGAAAGTGGTGAGCCGGGAGTTGGAGGAGGTGGGCAAGAGAGTAGAGACTCTGGAAGAGCATGAAAATGCCAGAGGGGAGGAGATTGAGCGGCTACAACAGAAACTCCTTTGGCTACAGGACCAGCAAATAGGACTTCAGGTGCACGCAGAGGACCTGGAGAACTGGTCGAGGCAGAACAACATCTGCATCCGAGGAGCACCAACCGGGGCCGAAGAGAAGAACATATAATCTTACGTGCAGGCCCTCCTCCACCAAATGTTGGGGGACTTCTCTGAGAGAGAAATTTGCATAGATAGGGTCCATAGGGTGGGTCCGCTGAGGCCATCTCATGTGCCGCCGACCGATATACTGGCCTGCATCCATGACTTCCCTCTGAAGGAACTCATACTCCAGACGGGGATGGAGCAATACCCCCTGAAATTGCGGGGACACACACTGCTCCTATATCAGAACTTGGCCACCATAACCCTCCAGAAATGGAGAGACTTTCAACTGATCCCCTCCCACCTTGGAGATAAAAAAGTCCCCTACTCTTGGGGTCACCCCTTTCGACTAATTTTCAGATGGGAGGGTAAATTGTACCAACTTGCACTCACTAAAGGAGGCCTACAACATCATACAGCTGGAGGACACTGCAGGGGTGAGCCAGGGTTCGCCCAAAATGGAACACAGGAACCAGAGATGTGCACGCTAGCAGACTGTATCACATGGAAGAACCAAGCTGGAGCAAGAGATCATGGCATCCATCAGAAGAGCAGTCCTGGAGTCCCTTAACGGGGACAGGAAGATGGTAGATAAGGACAAGGGGTGAGGGCTGTGGGCCTAAAAGTCACAGTAACAGCATCGGGCGAGGGAAGGGGCACCCAACGGCATGCCTAGGTCACAGGCTCCCTGGACTGGAGCTCATTCTTCGGACTATGCCAGTTTATCCGCCTCCCCTTCACGGGGTTGTTTGACTATGCTGTTTCAATGTGTTTTGTTTGTTTGGCGGGGATGGGCGTGTAATGTTCACAAGCAGTAACAGTAGCCATGCAGACGGGACCCGCATCCAGACTGAGACCCTCCTGCATCCAGGTGGACATAATGGGACCCACTCTGAGATGCACTGGTTGACACCACTCCACTCACATCACCACCATGCTAGTAAAATTTGTTACAATCAATGTTAAGGGGTTGAACAACTCAATCAAATGCAAAGTGATCCTCTCATACCTGGAGCACTTAGGAGCCTCCTCCAAGAGGCCGGCTTGGTCTCTTCGGACCAACAAACAATACGGTCTAGAGCTTTTCCCACACATTACTTCTCCTCCTGCGGGAGCAAGGTGGCGGGGATTGCACTCCTGGTGTCATGCTCTTCCGGGGGGAGGGTGGCTGACAAGATTGCCGAGATACGAGGACGACTCCTAGCTTATAGAATTCAAATTGGGGGGACCCAGGTGGTGATAGCATCTATCTATGCTCCCTACAAAGGTCGGGAGGGGTTCATTCTTGGAGCCCTTGCAGAGGTCATGGCTGCACAAGACAGGCAGGTACTCATAGGGGGAGAGTTCAACATAGTTTTACACAAGGAATGGGACAGATCTGCCTCCCACGCGAAGGGATCTGGGCCATGCATTCAAGAGGCTTGGAGAGGCTAGAGGGGTGGGGGCTCAGGGACCTTTGGAGGGGCAGACATCCTACCACTAGAGATTATACTTTCTACTTCCATGCTCACAAGACCTACACCCGCATTGACTTTTTCTTGGGTTCCAGGGAGATCGAACAGAGGCTGGGTGACATTGATATTGAGCCCTGTGCACTGCCAGACCACGCTGCGGTAATCGTCATGCTCAAGGCTCCCCTCCGGCCTGAGGGGCCCCACAAATGGCGACTGAGATCCACACTCCTGACAAGGTTGGGGTTGGTTGCCCAGATTTCCAAAGTTATTTCCACCTACCTATAATTTAATGATATGGCTGACACCCCGCTACCCCTTTTTTGGGACACATTAAAGGCGGTTATCAGAGGGGAGTTTATAGCAATCTCGTCGTCGGTTAATAAACTCAGGCACAAAAAAAAAGTACATCTACAGCAGCAGGTGACGGAGCTTGAAAGGATACACAAGAGGATGGGGGCCTGGGGAGTTTGGAGACAACTCAATACAGCTCGGTCACAGCTGGCGGGGATTGACATGAATAGGGTGGAATATGTGGCTCTCTGACTTCGGCAATCCTACTACGTGGGCGGCAACAGATGCGGCCACCTTTTGGCTGCCAGACTTACGGCCCAGTGGCAGTCGGTGGAGGTAACAGCGATTAGGCTTCCGGAGGGATCAATGGAAATGAGTGACACACAGATTGCCTCAGCCTTTCGTGGCTTCTATCAGGCCCTTTACTCATCCCAACAGGCTGACCGGGGCCCCTCACTCTGTTATCTTGAACAGGCCCACATGACTAAGCTGACGCCCGGGGAGGCGGCCCCTATGAAGACCCCCATTAGGCCGGAAGAGGTAATCTTGGCAATAGCCCGACTGGAGGCCTCGAAGTCTCCGGGGCTGGACGGTTTCCGCAGATCCTTCTACAAAACATTCTGTAGCAACCTGGCACCGATCCTGACCTGATTCTTTAACAACATCACAGGCCCAGGGGACATGCCACCATCTATGCTGGACGCAGCCATAGTGGGCATCCCGAAACCCAGGCAGCACCCAACTGAGTGTGGTTCTTACAGACCTATATCACAGCTAAACGTCGATTTCAATCTGCTTATGGGCATTCTTGCAGCCCGCCTGAATCCATTGACGCCTGGACTGGTGGACGCCAACCATACAGAGACAACACGAAGTGGCTACTGCACACAGTAGGCAAGGCACAGCGTGCGGGCGTAAACTGATGTTGCTCAGTATAGATGCTGAAAAGATGTTTGATCGAGTCCAATGGCCACATCTCCACACAACGTTTGAACACTTTGGCCTCGGGCCCTGATTTCGGGCCTGGATAGCGAGTGCCTACAGCCAACCGAAGGTCAGAGTTAACAGGGTGATATCTACACCCTTCTCAGTGGGTCGCGAGACCCGCCAGGGGTGCCACTGTCCCCCCTTCTTTATACTTTATATATGGAACCCTTTGAGCAGAGAGTGAGGGATGGACTGGAAATTACAGGGGTCATGTTTTGTGGGGAAGAGTAAACCATTGCACTTTACGCAGATGATGTAGTGGTGACACTCGACAACCAGTTAAAAGCACCCTCGGCTTTCTTGGAGGAGGTGGAGGCCTTTGGGGTGGTGTTGGGTTTCCGGGTGAACCTGACAAATTTCCAGGCACTCGGTCCTACGCTCCTGAGGGAGATGATGAATGTATTAGTACAGTGTTACCCCTTTAGGTGGCAGGAGGACTTTGTCCCATACCTGGGCATCCAAATAGCTAGAACAGTCTCAGCGACCACATCGGGGAACTACTGGCTCCTTTTACGAGGGGTTAGGGCCAACCTGGCACAATGGAGACAATACTGCATTTCGTGGATCGGTAGAATAGCCGCCATTAAAATGTTGGTCCTCCCCAGAGCACTCTTTCTCTTCCAGGCACTACAGGTGCTACAGTGTGAAATAAATCGCTTTACATGGGGGGTAAGAAACCCAGAATGGCCAGCCTTCTGGTGTGTCAATACCTGAACAGGGGAGGCCTGGGAATCCCAGATGTTCGGCAATACTACAAGGCCACACAGCTAAGGTACCTGGTGGAATGATCCAGACCAAAATCAGACAAGCGCTGGCTGTTCATGGACCGTGAGGTGGTGGGCACTTCCTTGTGGAAGATTCCATTCCTACCGTGCCACCATAGACCCTGGGGATTGTATTAGTCCCCTGTCACTAGAACCAAAATGAAGGTGTGGTATCAGACAGCCCGACCGAGCGGACTGACCTCCTTTCCCTCCCCCCTGACGCCTATTGTGTCAAACCCGGATTTCTCCCCGGGCCTGGACTACAATGCCTACCGGGACTGGACAACCCCCAGCCGTCGTTCCATCAGACACTTGTTTGATGAGATGGGAATAGACTGTTTCGAAACCCTTAGAGAGTCCTGGTCCCTCCCGGAGATGGAGAGAATGGGTTACCTTCAGATTCGCCACTGGGTGTCACATCCCTCGAATAGGGAGAAGGCAAGCTGCCCCCTTAGGCAATATGAAAGATGGCTGCTGACCAAGGAGGCAGACAAATACGTAGGCCCTCATTACGACCCTGGCGGCCGGTGATAAAGTGGCGGTAATACCGCCAACAGGCTGGTGGTACTTACCACCAAATTATGACCATGGTGAAAAGATCTCCAAAAGACAGCCAATGTACCACACCAATCGCCAGGGCGGAAACAACATCCACCACGACGAGAGCTGCCTACAGCCAGGCAGAAGTCAATGTTCCGCCCACCATTCCAATGACATCAAAAGCCTGGGGGAAACTGAGCCCAGAAGACAAAGGACTTACCATTGGAGACAGAGGGAAGAACCATGCCGCCATGGAACCTGAACTGCATGGGTTCCCGATGTTATTCTACGTTCTGCTCCACCACGAACACCAACGCCGGTGAAGACAATGATGGTGAGTACAGCCGCCTAGCACACACGTACCACACACACCCCCCCACACACACACACCATGCACACAACAGATGAATTAAAAAAACAATTTGACCCTGTAACTCGGCTGATTATTGCAAGGACAAAACGATTTTGCAAAGTGTTTGTAATAAGATCAACACAGTAGAAATAATAAGTTAGGCAAGATAATAGATGTATACATCTACAGAAAAAGGGACACAGCCCCGTCCTCAATTTTTGTAGGCCACGTGGCCACAAGCCAAAGTCCAAGGCCACACATGTCACCTGCTTCAACACTGAGAGAGCACTGCTGGGGCATCAAATTGTAAATGGGCAGGCACCTCAGGGGGACGGGGGGCACCTCAGCCAGGAGATGTAACAAGACCACTGGTTCTGGAGGGGACAACATGCCCTGTGCTTGATCCTGGGGAGTGATGGGCCACAGTCTCTAAGCTGGGTGTCATATCCACTGACCCTGTGCTTGACCCTGGGGAGTTACGGGCCACAGTCTTTAAGGTGAGTGTTATACCCACTTGTTCTGGAGGGGGCAACATGCCCTGTGCTTGATCCTGGGGAGTGATGGGCCACAGTCTCTCAGGTGGGTGTCATACCCACTGGTTCTGGAGGGGCAACATGCCCTGTGCTTGATCCTGGGGAGTGATGGGCCACAGTCTCTAAGGTGGGTGTCAAACCCACTGGTTCTGGAGGGGGCAACGTGCCCTGAGCTTGATCCTGGGGAGTGATGGGCCACAGTCTCTCAGGTGGGTGTCATACCCACTGGTTCTGGAGTAGACAGGCCACACAGCAGGCCATGGACGCAGGATTACATATCGTCCCCTGACGGTGACAGGTGCACAGTGGTGGTGCTGCTGGTGCGGGGAGAATCATGCCCATCCCCTGCAACCTCGGACGGTTTCACACTGGTGGTGCTGCTGGTGGGGGGAGGCTCCTGCACATCTTCTGCAACCTCGGACTGCTGCACAACCATGGTTGTTGGTGAGGGCTCCGTCACAGTTCTTGGTCCAGGTTCCTTGCCCTTCCTGCCTGCTGGTGCAGGCTCCTTGCCCTTCCTGCCTGCTGGGATAGGCTCCTTGATCTTCCTGCATGCTGGTGCAGGCTCAGTGATCTTCCTGCCTGCTGGGGCAGACTCCTTGGCCTTTTGTGTGGCAGGTGCAGGCTCCTTGCCCTTCTTGATGGCTGGGGCTGTCTCCCTCTCCTTGGAGCTGGGTGGTACAGGCTCCTTCCCCTTCATTACATGCGGCCTGGATCTCTTTCCACCACGAGGGGGTGCGGTTAGGACTGGGCCTGTGGACTGTCTGGCTGAGGTGCTTGGCTGGGTTCGTGATACCCTGCCCATACATGCAGGACAGGCGGAGAGGTAGGAAAGAGGTCAATGGTGGATAGGAACAGTTTTTTAGGGACATTGGGGCGAGAAGAGGGAGAAGGAATGGGAGTGGAGGATGAGGGAGTGGTTGTTGGAGGTATCTGTATGCTGCTTTTTGGGTGCAGGTGCATGGGCTGTATGCTATTGTAAGGTGGATGGCTGTTGGGGGTCTGAGTGCTTGCGTTTGAGTACCTTAGGAGGGGGGACAGACACAGTGGGAGAGTACACAGGGGACGTGTGTATGGATGTGGCTGGGAGGGACGTGGCGGAGGGAGAGGAGGCAGAGACAGTAGAAATAGTGGATGTTGATGTGTCTGCAACTGGATGGTGTTTGTGTGAGTGCCTGTGGGATGAAGTGCAGTACTTGTATTTGCCTCTGACACTCTTGGGTGTTGTCTTGTGTGCATGCTCGTCTGTATGTGTGCTTGGGATAGGTTGGGGTTGAGGCGCGTGGGACTGGGCAGTGGAAGTTGGAGGGAGGCAGTACAAACAGGGACAATGGCTGCCATCAGAGAGGAGGCCAGAGCATGAATTGATCCCTGTTGGGCAGCCAATCCAGTGTGAATGCCCTCCAGGAATACATTAGATTGTTGCATCTGGGCTACCAGCCCCTGGATGGCATTCACAATGATTGATTGCCCACAGCGATGGATCTCAGGAGGTCAATATCCTCCTCGCTCAGGGCAGCAGGACTCAATGGGGCAGGGCCTGAGGTGCCTGGGGTGAAGGAGATGCCTGGGTGAGCTGGCATGGGCAAATAGATGAGGGGCTGCTGGGAGGGCGGTGCTGGTACGGGGGGTGGCAGATGCACCTGTAGCTGGGGTGATCACAGAAGTGTCCGCCACCACCAGGAAGCTTCCATCGGAGGAGGTATCTGTGTCTGAAGTGTCCCCTCCATTCTCCGCCGTTGCGCTTCCCTCACCCCCTGTCCCACTGGTGCCCTCAGCGTCAGTGGACTCCTGGGTCCTGTGGGATGCAGCTCCCTCCATCGTCGGTGCCTCTGCTCCTCCGCCAGATGATGCTAATGCACATAAGGACAGGATGACAAAACAAGAAAGGGGGGAGAGAGACAACGGATAGACTGGGTCAGTGGCTGCACCAGCACCACAGTTGGCATACACAGCACCCTCACACACAGAGAACAGGCCTACGCAATATGCATTGCGCTACCAGAGAAATAGCATGCCTCCAAGGTATGGGGGGCACACACCGCCAAATGCAGCACACCTGGGACCCATGCAGCCCTGACCAGTAGTGGATGCCTACAAGCTAGGTAGCTAAGTTTGCCCTTCTACACCCTAGCCGCCAGGGGACCAATGCTGCAATGTCAAGCCTGGCCTAAGGTCACCCACTGACGCACATCCCCTACCCGGATACCAACCTATCATGCGTAAGTTGTAATGATGGGCACTGTGCTCACCCCTTTGGGGCTGCTGTCTTGCCCTCAAGGGCCCATCCAGCTCTGGATAGGCCACCGCCGGTATGCAGGCCATTAGGGGGTCAGGGTTCAACAGACACCCCTTCCTCGTTGGGAGGCCTTCCCCAGCTGGGCCTCCGCCGTCTCCGGGCCAAGCTTCTCAGGTCCTCCCACTGTTTGCGACAGTGGGTGTTCTGCCTGCCATAGACCCCCCCAGGGACCGCACCTCCTTGGAGGTGGCATGCCATATACCCTTTGTTTGATTGGCGCTAACCTGCAGAGGCAATAGAGACAGGAAAATAGAATTAGACAAACAGTCCTGCCTGTTACACATATGGCCCACCATACCTCTTCACATCACCATTTACACACATATGGCCCAGCACACAGCCTGAACGCCGCCAAGAGGACATCCACCCACCCCACCTTACATGAGGCCATCACACACATAACCCCATGCATTCATGCCACATGCATCGTGTTCACAGTGTACTCACCTGTTGGTCTGGAGGCCCATAAAGCAGTCCGTACTGGGGTAGGACAACATCCACCAGTCGCTCCAACTCCTCTAAAGTGTAAGCTGGGGCCCTTTCCCCAGTCACATGGCCCATGGTAGGTTCCAGACACAGGTCACAGCAGCACATGCAGTGTAGGTCCTCTACTATGGAAGGTCAGGTAACAAGTGAGGAATCAGATGGAAAATGGTGGTCACGTCCGCAGCTGTGCATACCGTCACAGCTAGCGTAGATCAGCATTGGCCACTGTAACCCATAGGGCCCAATGTTAGCCAATGAGGAGTTGCACAGCGGTTCCTGATCGCCTCCCGCAACGACACACAACATCAGCGGAATTACCTCATTTCCACCTGCCTCTCCACACAGGACAGGCAGACTCCATTTCAGGGGTGGGGGGGCAGGACCTGGAATAATGCTGTGTCACAGGAGATATTAGCACATACTGGACAAATTGCAATGACCCATTTCATGTTTATAGGATGCAAAGTTCTGTTCTGGTTCTGTTTGTGACTGGCTCCTCACTCTTGTGTCCTTTAGATACTCACTGCTGCGCATGAATAGGAGATGGAGACATACCCCTGTCTATAGACCCCTGGTCGACTTGGCTACACTGGAGGACAGGCACATAACTCTCAACTATAGACTGGAAAGGGCCACAATCACTGAGCTGTGTGCCCCATTGGAGCCTGACCTGCTATCTGCTATCCGTCACTCCACTGGGATCCACCCTCTTGTGCAAGTGCTATCTGTACTCCGTTTCCTGGCAACTGGTTCTTTCCAAGTTACAGTGGGCTTGGCAGCAGGAATGTCTCAGCCAATGTTCTCAATAGTGCTGACAAGTGTGTTGTCTGTCCTGATAAAACACATGTGCAGCTACATTGTTTTCCCCCAGGTTGAGGATTTGGCCACTGTGAAGGCTGAGTTTTATGCAATGGTACATTTCCCCAACATAATTGAGGCGATTGATGGAACACATACTGCATTTATGCCCCCCTTCCAGAATGAACAGGTGTTCAGAAATCATAATAGTTTCCACTATATGAATGTTCAGATGGTGTGCTTGGCGGACCAGTACATCTCCCACGTCAATGCTAAGTATCCTGGGTCGGTGCATGATGCCTTTGTCCTGAGGAATAGCAGCACCCCAAATGTGATGGGCCAATTACAGAAGCACAGGGTGTGGTTAATAGGTGAGCCCTGGTTCCCACCCAGTATATGTTGGTGTATGGGTATGGTGTGGGCCATATAGGATAGTGTGTGGCTAAATGTTGTCCCTCAATATTTGCAGGTGACTCTGGTTACCCAAACCTATCATGGTTGCTGACCCCTGTGAGGAATGCCAGGACAAGGGCAGAAGAAAACTATAATGAGGCACATAGGTGAACCAGAAGGGTAATTGAAAGGACCTTTGGCCACCTGAAGGCCTGGTTCTAATGCCTCCATCTGACAGGTGGATCCCTGTGCTACTCACCAAAGAAGGTCTGCCAGATAGTGGTGGCATGCTGCATGTTGCATAACCGGGCCCTCAGACGCCATGTCCCATTCCAGCAGGAGGAGGAGGCTGGAGATGCCTGGGTGGCGGAAGTAGACCCTGTGGACAGTGAGGATGAGGAGGCAGAGGATGAGGACGAGGACAACAGAACAAATGTTATCTGACAATACTTCCAATGACACACAGCTAGGACAGTGTTACTTCACATTTCTTTGACTTTTGTTTTAATTTGTGTGCCAATGGCATGCTGACGTTTTCAACTTCTATGCCCACTTACTGTTTCCTCTGGCAATTCATTTTGCAGATATTGGTGACCTGATATATACTCCTGGTATGATCACTACAGCCAGCTACAGGTCATTAACCCCTTCGCTGCCAGGCCTTTTCCCCCTCCTGTGCCAGGCCTTTTTTTGCCTATTTGGAATAGTTCTCGCTTAAGCCCTCATAACTTTTTGTCCACATAAGCTACCCACGCCAAATTTGCATCCTTTTTTTCGAGTCTTTGTGGGTTCCCCTGAAGGAGGCCAAGAAATTAGCCAAAATACAGTGAAAAGTTTGTTTTTATAAAACAAATGGGGAAAAAAGGGCTGCAGAAGAAGGCTTGTGTTTTTTTTTCCTGAAAATGGCATCAACAAAGGGTTTGCTGTGCTAAAATCACCAGCTTCCCAGCTTTCAGGAACAGGCAGACTTGAATCAGAAAACCCAATTTTTCAACACAATTGTAGCATTTTACTGGGACATACCCCATTTTTACGTTTTTTTGTGCTTTCAGCCTCCTTCCAGTCAGTGATAGAAATGGGTGTGAAACCAATGCTGGATCCCAGAAACCTAAACATTTCTGAAAAGTAGACAAAATTCTGAATTCAGAAATGGGTAATTTGTGTAGATCCTACAAGGGTTTCCTGCAGAAAATAACAACTGAAATAAAAACAAAATGAAATTGAGGTGAAAAAACTGCCATTTTTCTCTACGTTTTACTCTGTAACTTTTTCCTGAAATGTCAGATTTTTTAAAGCAATATACTGTTACATCCGCTGGACTCTTCTGGTTGCGGGATATATAGGGCTTGTAGGTTCATCAAGAACCCTAGGCACCCAGAGCCAATAAATTCGCTGCACCTTGCAGTGGGTTTTCATTCTATACCGGGTATACAGCAATTAATTTGCTGAAATATAAAGAGTCAAAAATAGGTATCAAGAAAACCTTTGTATTTCCAAAATGGGCACAAGATTGAGGAGCAGTGGTTATTAGCACATCCCTGAATTCTGGGGTGCCCATACTAGCATGTGAATTAGAGGGCATGTCTCAAATAGATGTCTTTTTTACACACTGTCTTATATTTGGAAGGAAAAAATTTAGAGAAAGACAAAGGGCAATAACACTTGTTTTGCTAATCTATGTTCCCCCAAGTCTCCTGATAAAAATGGTACCTCACTTGTGTGGGTATGCCTAGTGCCCGCGACAGGAAATGCCCCAAAACACAACGTGGACACGTCACATTTTTCCACAGAAAACAGAGGTGTTTTTTGTAAAGTGCCTACCTGTGGATTTTGGCCTCTAGCTCAGCCGGCACCTAGGGAAACCTACCAAACCTGTGCATTTTTGAAAACTAGAGTCCTAGGGGAATCCAGGACGGGGTGACTTGTGGGGCTCTCACCAGGATCTGTTACCCATAATCCTTTGCAAACCTCAATATTTGGCAAAAAAAACACTTTTTCCTCAAATGTCGGTGACAGAGTGTTCTGGAATCTGAGAGGAGCCACAAATTTCCTTCCGCAGTGTTCCCCCAAGTCTCCTAATAAAAATGGTACCTCACTTGTGTGGGTAGGCATAGTGCCCACAACAGGAAATGCCCCAAAACACAAAGTGGACACATCACATTTTCTCAAAGAAAACAGAGGTGTTTTTTGCAAAGTGGCTACCTGTGGATTTTGGCCTCTAACTCAGCCACCACCTGGGGAAACCTACCATCCCTGTGCATTTTTTAAAACTAGAGTCCTAGGGGAATCCAAGATGGGGTGACTTGTCGGGCTCTCATCAGGTTCTGTTACCCAGAATCCTTTGCAAACCTCGAAATGTGGTTAAAAAAACACTTTTTCCTCACATTTCGGTGACAGAAAGTTCTGGAAATCTGAGAGGAGCCACGAATTTCCTTCCACAAGGCGCTCCCCCAAGTCTCCCGATAAGAATGGTACCTCACTTGTGTGGGTAGGACTAGTTTCCGCGACAGGAAATGCCCCAAAACACAAAGTGGACACATCACATTTTCTCAAAGAAAACAGAGGTGTTTTTTGCAAAGTGTCTACCTGTGGATTTTGGCCTCTAGCTCAGCCGCCACCTGGGGAAACCTATGAAACCTGTGCATTTTTGAAAACTAGAGACCTAGGGGAATCCAAGATGGGGTGACTTAACGGGCTCTCACTAGGTTCTGTTACCCAGAATCCTTTGCAAACCTCAAAATGTGGCTAAAAAACACTTTTTCCTCGAATTTTGGTGACAGAAAGTTCTGGAATCTGACAGGAGCCACAAATTTCCTTCCACCCAGCGTTCCCCCAAGTCTACTGATAAAAATGATACCTCACTTGTGTGGGTAGGCCTAGTGGCCACGACAGGAAATGCCCCAAAACACAACGTGGACAGATCAAAATTATCAAATAGAAAATTACCTGCTTTGGGGGGGGGGCACCTGCGTTTTTGGTCCTGGGCTCAGCAGCCATATAGGGAAACCTACCAAACCCAGACATTTCTGAAAACTAGACACCCAAGGGAGTCAAGGGAGGTGTGACTTGCGTGGATCCCCCAATATTTTCTTACCCAGAATCCTCAGCAAAGCGCAAATTTAGTTAAAAAATCACATTATTCCCACTTTTCTGTGTGGGATCACTGCACTGGGACAAATTTCCTACCACCCAATGTTCCCCTCAGTCTCCCGGTAAAAATGATACCTCACTTGTGTAGGTGGGCCAAGTGTTTGTGACAGGGAATAGCCAAAAACACATTGAAATTGAGGGGGAACCAAAGTGGGTCCAAAAGGGCAGTTTTTAGGCTGACAAGTGCAGCACAAATTTTATTGATATAGATGAGACAATGCTGGGTGGTAGGAATTTTGTGGATTACTACAGATTCCAGGAGGTTCCATCACAAAAATGTGGGAAAAATGTGTGATTTACAGCAAAGTTGCAGGTTTGCAGGGCATTGTGGGTAAGGAAATGGGGCAGGGTGCATGTGAAGCACACAACCCTGGAATCAACTAGATGTTACTTTTTCAGATGTGTCTAGGTCTTGTGGATTTTTCTACATGGCAGCGTCCCAAAGTAAATAAAAGTGCAGCCCTCACCATTCCAAGTGGGACGATATTGAGAGTTACCAAGCTCTCATGGCCCAAATGTAAAACAAAAACCAAAAATAATCAAATGTCCTCTTGCTTGGCATGGGATAAGATGTTTTAGTGTGCGGGGGAGAGCTGAAAGACTGTTAGCCCCTTCAGTTCAGGTGGGGGCATAACCAGGCCCATACTTTTTGGTAGCCAACACCCCACTATTTTCTTTTATTTTTTTTATTCCCTGGCATCTAGTGGACTTTCTGTCCCCCCCAGGGTGTGGATGGGGGGGTAATTGCCCAATCTGCCCACTGGTGGGCAGAACAACTTTGGCCCCATTTATTTGGGGTGGGGGCATGGCCATACCCCCAACCTCTTATTTTGAAAAATAAATCTTCTCTGGTCTCTGGTGGGCTTTCTGCCCCCCTTGGGGGCAGACGGGCCTTCCAAAATAGGCCAATCTGCCCCCAAGGAGGGCAGTTATGGCCAACAGTAATGCCCCCATGGGGAGAGACCCTTGCCCAAGGGGCTGCCCCCTCCAAACAAAACACACACATACCCCACACCAATCCATGGGTTCTAGAGGTTTCTGCCCCCTTTGGGGGCAGATTGGCCTAACAAAAATAGGCGCGACCCTTGTCTAAGGGGTCGCTCCCCATACATAAAAACATAAAGTAAATAAATATATATATATATCCCTGGTATCTAGAGGTTTCTGCCCCCCCGGGGGCAGATCCGCCTAATTATATTAGGCCGATCTGCCACCAGGGGGTGCAGAAAAGGCCTACAAATATTTTCCCCGGGGAGTGGCCCTTGCCAACGGGTTCGCTCCCCTTATGCGTTAGTATAAAAAAAAAAAAGATTCCCTGGTGTCTTGTGGTTTCTGCCCCCGGGGGGTCAGAAATGGCCTAGTAATAATTTGCCCCCTCGGGAGCGACCCTTGCCTAAGGGGTCGATCCACAAACATAAAAAAATAAAAGTAAACAAAATAAAAACCATCCCTGGTGTCTAGTGGTTTTCTGCCCCCCCGGGGGTAGATCGGCCTAATAATATTAGGCCAATCTGCCCCCGGGGGGGCAGAAATGGCCTAGAAATCATTTGCCCCTGAGGAGTGGCTCTAATAATGATTTGCCCCCCCCCCCCGAGCGACCCTTGCCCCAAAGGTCGCTCCCCAAACATGAAAAAATAAAAAAAACAATTAAAAAAATTATGGCAGAAATGGCCCAATAATATTTTCTCCCCCTGAGCGACCTTTGCCCAAGGGTCGCTCCCCAAACATTAAAAAAAAAAAAAAAATCAATAATGTTTTCCCTGGTGTCTGGGGGGATTTCTGCCCCCCCTGGGGGGCAGAAACAGCCAAAAAACGAATTGCCCCCCTGGAGAGCGGCCCTTCCCCAAGGGGTCGCCCTCCTTATTGAGTAAATCAAAAAACAAAATCCCTGGTGTCTAGTGGCATTTCTGCTGCCAGCAGAAATGCTCAGAGAAGCCTGAAAGGAGAGGAAAGTCCTTTCCTCTCCTTTCAGGCTTCTCTGACCCCCTCCATGTGATCGGAGGAGAAATGCTTTGAATTTCTCCTCCGATCGGAGGGAAGGCCTCTTATGAGGTCAGCACACGAAAGCGCGCTGATGTCATCAGACGCCACAGGGGGTTAAGGGGGGGCAGGGGTGGAAGGGGAAGTGATTCCCCTTCCATCCCTGCCTAGGGGAGGGGTGTGTCTGGCCGTCGGGGGAGCGCTCGCACTCCCCCGGGGGCCCCTAGCTGGACGAGGTGATCTTGTCCAAGGCACAGGAGAACCGGTGCCTTGGACGAGATCACCTCGGCCTGGGCAATCTATGCTCATTCTCTGTACAGTTGACTTGCAATGTTTGTACCTGTTACAATTGATGCATATTTGATATACATGACATACTACCCAAATTTGATTTTTTAAAGGGTGTTTATTGAAGTGCTAACATATGGAGGGGCAAGTGCAATGGGATGGGGCGATGATGGAGGAAAGTCTAGGGTATTGTTCCAGTTTATTTGTAGCACAGGTGCATTGTCCATTGGGATATAGGAAGGGGAGCAATGGCAGTTCAAGGTGGATGGGGTGACAGAGTGGGACACAAGGGTGACAAACAGGAGAGTCTCATTTCCTGGTGGGGTCTTGGCAAGTGTCTCTGGCTTCTGTCTGGATCGCAGGGAACATTTACGGGGTGGTTCACCTTCTGCAGGGGGAGGGGTGCTGGTGGCCTGTTTGTCCTGTGGCAGGGCCTCCTGGCCACTAGCGGCAGCAGAGGTGGAAGGCTGTTCAGATGTCTGCCTAGTGGCAGGGGCCCGCTGGTGTGAGACTGCCTCCCTCATAATGTTAGCCATGTCTGCCAGCACCCAGGCAATGGAGATCAGGGTATTGTTGATGGCCTGCAAGTCCTCCCTGATCCCCTGGTACTGTCACTCCTACAACCACCTGTTCTCCCACACATTGTCCAGGATCTGTCCCATCATGTCCTGGGAATGTTGGTAGTCTCCCAGGATCTCAGAGAGTGCCTCCTGGAGAGTCGATTCCCTGGGCTTGTCCTCCCCCTGGCGCACAGCACTCCTCCCAGTTTCCCTGTTGGCCTGTGCCTCTGTCCCCTGAACTGTGTGCCCACTGCCACTGGCCCCAGGTCCCTGATTGTCTTGGAGATGAGATGTGCCCTGGGGTCCCTGTAGAGGTGGACACTCTGCTGATTGACGTGTCCTGGGGACAGAGGTATGGGTACGCTGGGTGGGTGCTGTGGTGATGTTTCCTGATGGGGGATGCTCTGTGGTAGTGTGTGACTGGGCCTGGGTAACCGGCTGTCCAGTGCTCCCTGATGGGACAGGTAGGTCATCCAGATCCTGAAGACCAGAGTTACTGTCATCACTGTGGGCCTCTTCAGTTGGGGGACAGGATAATGCTGGTACCTCCTCTCCACTCACATTGGCTGGGGTACCTTTGGGGATGTAAATGATGTGTTAAGGTTTCTGTGTCTGACATATTGTACATCTGTGGCTTCCCCTCTTTGTTTGGATTTGCCCTGGCACCTTTTACTTGTGTATGTTAGTGTATGGTGGGATTGTTAATTCTCTATGGTGTGCATGCTTTAGTGAATAGTGTCCATGCAGGGCTGTGAGGGGTGTCCATGCATTGGTATGGCATGCAGGGCTTGGCATTAGGATGAGTGGGATGTGATGGTGGGGAGTGTGGGAAGTAGCGCAGTGAGGGTGAGGATATGTGATGGCATGCAGGTTAGGGGGTGATAGTAGTAGAGAGCTGACTTACCAGAGTCCATTCCTCCCCCTACTCCAGCCAGGCCCTCAGGATGCAGTATTGCCAAGACTTGCTCCTCTGAGCTGTGGGGGAGGAGGTGGGGGTTCACCGCCAGTCCTCTGTACTGCGAGCTGGTGTCTTGCTGCAATGGAACGTACCTTCCCCCGTAGATCGTTCCACCTCTTCCTGATGTCATCCCCACTTCTTGGGTGCTGTCCCACGGTGTTGACCCTGTCCACGATTCTCCACCATAGATCCATCTTCCTAGCTATTGATATCTGCTGCACCTGTGCTCCAAATAGCTATGGCTCTGCCCTGACAATTTCCCCCGCCATTACCCTTAGCTCCTCCTCTGTGAAACAGGGGTGTCTTTGTGGTGCCATGGGTGTTCTGTGAGGTGTGTTGGTGAGGATGTGTTGGGTGATGTGTCGGGGTGCGAATAGTGTGTGGCTCTAGTTGTGTCAGTGGTCTTGGTATCAATCTCCTGCCAGTAATTGTTGTTTGTAAAGGGTTGTGGGTAATGTGGGTGTGTGTTTTATAGTGGTGTGGGTGTGGAGTGTGTATGGGTGTCAGGTGTGTGTTGTTTGAATTGTCCAATGTGGTGTTGTTTTGTATATGGGTTTTAATTGTGAGCGTGGCGGTATTGAACCGCCAATGGTTTATCACCGTTGAATGTCCACCTTGGTGATTTGTGGGTCATAATGTGGTGGGCATTGTTCTGTTGGCGTAACTGTGTGGGTTTTGATACCGCCAGTTTATCACTGACCTTAGGTGTGACAGATTTGTGTATGTGGCTGAATACTGATAGATTGGTGTGTGTGTCATAATATGGTGAATGGATATCTGCTACGGCGGCGCTAAGTTGGCGGCCATCGTCAGCTTGGGATTTACCGCCAATGTCAAAATGAGGCCATAGTATCAGAGCTATATGACTGACTCCAGTGGGCAGTCCTGACCCCAAAAATACTGAGTCAGGCTCGTTGGGAGACAGAACTGGGGAGGCCTTTGACACTGGGGAACTGGGAGGCGATTTACAACAGGGCACACCATACAGCGCGCTGCGTCACCACCATGGAGACTGTGATAAAGATAGCCACTTACTGGTTTCTCAACCCCGCCCGACTCCTTCTGATGGACTGCTCACGAGCACCTCTATGTTGGAGGGGGTGCAGTAGCATAGACACTTTGACCCACATCCTATGGGAATCCCCGAGGCTGTCAGGGTACTGGGAGGGAGTCCTGCATGACATTGACACCCACATGAACACCCAACTCCCACTAGGCCTCCCAAATACCCTGACATTCCTGCTCAAATCCATGGGGGCCGGCAGATTTGTCTCGGATTGGGGGCAGACCTTCAAAATATACTGTCCCACTGGGAAACACCTACATAGAATTTGGTTGATCCTGTAGATGGAAAAGCTCACTTTATCCCTTATGTCACAGTGGGACTCCTATAGGGAACATTGGCACCCTTTCCTGAGCTTGCGCTCGGGGAATTTAGGGAATTGACATGTTCTAGATACTTGCGACTTCTCTGTCTACAAGAAGAGGAAACTCCCTGATGCGCGAACAGCTGGGTGGAAGTGCTAGAGATAAAATTCTTTGTCCCGCAGTCGTGACTACAAGCTAGCAATGCCGAGGGAGGGGAGGGTGGTAGAGGTGATGGGGGGCTGGCCTGTTTATCCTTGGGGGACTGTTGGGTGCTGCGACACCCCACTGAGTTTTTGCCTTTTTCTTCCTCCCACTTTCCACTCATTTAAAATTTTCAATAAAGAAATTTGAAGAAAAAAAAAAATCATAACACCTTTTAAAAATGCAACACATATAACCAAGGAGCAACAAATAAATACAAAACACTTCCCACCCATTAATAATAAATAAAATACAACTTATGGATTCCTTGCCGATATCCGTGATCTAGAATTAATCAACAAAAAATATACACACAATAATAGATTCAAGAAATCCCCCAAAAATGCTAAAATTCAATAGATGAAAAAATCCACAGGGAAAAATCTGAATGAAATACCTGAAAAGTGTACTAGAAAGACCACTCCATGCAAACTTGAAAAAAAGGAAATTAAAAATAATGCTGTTTAAAATATAACCATTCTTATTTCCTTTCTAAAAAAAATTGCATCCAGAAATAAGGAAAGTATTTGTTTCTGACGAAAAACCTGTAAAAATGCACAAAATATCCACACATAAAAAAATAACCCCAAAAGGTTTGAAAATGACATAACGTTAACTAAAATATACATACTGTACAAAAAACAATACTTTTCATAAAAATCATTTATAACAAACTAACGTCCACCCCCCTACACGGCAAAAACTCAAACTACATGCTAACACTTAACCTCTAAACAAAACACAAACAAACACTAACTAAACTAACCCTAAACACAGGCCTATCATCCACCAAATATCCAAAAAGTAACTTTAAAGTACTCTTACCTGATCCGCTGAACAGCAGCATAGAACAGCACTGCAATGGGTCCCGGGAACGACCCAGAAAACTAGGTGACTAGGCTAAAAAATCAAGGTAGCAGTAAAAAAAACTGCAGCTAATTGAAAATTCAAAAGGTTACCTAGGCATAGAAATCTTTGGGAATAAAAATTAAACTAAGCTTTAAAAATTAATTATTATATGTATTCAATTTAATTGTATAAAACGCATTCAGAAATATGTAAACTGTATACAGTTAAAAATGTAAATGTATAAAAAAGTATAGTTTTTATTTGATACTATGTGTTAATGTACTATAGGTATGCCTATATTTAACAAAAAAATAAAACTGTTCATGTAAAAAATAAAATATGTTTACCATAAAATATTTGGGCATATTTGAAAATTGTCATATAATGAATTGTAAAATGTTCATATGAAATGATTTGTTAAAAAATAAAACTATAAACATATAACATGTATATAAAAATAAATGTAATAAAGGTAAGTCATTACTATATATGCTACCAAAACTGTGTAAAAAGTTAGGAAAACTAAAAAATATGTTAAAGGTAGGTAAAATGTAAACATTTAGGAAAACTAAAAAAAATGTCAAAGGTATTAAAACTGTGAAAGTACGTAAAGTTTGGAATTCTGTGAAAATCAAACTGTCATTCAAAGCAAAGTGTATGGAAATGATTTACAATAATGCAACAACACTGCTCTGTAACCTACGTGGGGAACCCTATACAGTCTAAAGAGAGTTAATTTACTATTTTAACGAAAGCTACACAGGGGAAAGTGATAGACATTGAAGTGGATATATTTACTATTCCCATTACAATCTAATCTACATCGGAAAGGTGTTTGATTGTTGAAGGGGTACTTTTACTATTCTCACTCCAATCTAAGGTACATTGGGGAAAACTGTGGAAATTATAAGGGTTACATTTACTATTCTCACCCCAATCTAAGCTACATTGGCAAAAGAGGAGGACAATGATGGGGTGAAATGTACTATTCCCACTGCCATCTAAACAAAATGGGGGAAGGTGTTGGACTTGAAAATGGCTCGATTTATTATGTGGTGAAATGCACTATTCCCACTGCAACCTAGACTACATTAGGGAGGCTGTTGAACTTTAAAAATGGAAGATTTACTATTCCCACTCCAATGTAAGTTACATTGTGGAAGGTGTTGGATGTTAAAAGGGGTAGATTTACTAATCCAAATTCAGTCTAATCTACACTGGTGAAAGGATTGAACATAGAAGGGGTTAAACTTACTATTGTCACTACATTTTAAAGTACATTAGGAAGGCATTGGATATTGAAGGGGTGTAACTTACTTTCCTCAATCCAATCTGAGCTACATTGGTGAAAATGTTGATCTTCCAATGGGATGCATTAACTATGTTAACTATAAGAAAAGTTAAAATTAATTGTTATTTTAAAATTAATTATATATATATCACATCTTATTCTTTAAAAAATATCTATAAATACATACACTTAAATATTTAATATTAATTTTAAAAAACTTATTTTTATTAAAATGTAAAATACCATTTAGACTACAATAAGAATACAAATGAAGATAAATAAATATATTTTGAAAAAATATACATGAAATTAAACAACTTTAAACAAAAAAGAAATTAAAAATACTGCCCACACAATTCCCCTACAAACTCAACAACCTACCACTAAAATACTTAAACATATAAATAAAAAAGTAAAAACATAATACATTTACAACAGTATAATAATATATATAAAAAGGTTACGCAACTATATTATCTACAGTGAAATTACGAACAACAGTAAAAAACAATATTCTTACCTGAGATATTCCCGAATGCTATACTTTGGTTGTCACAAAGGAAGGCAAACATATTCTCATAAGGCAATATTTTCAACTCATTTTTTTGGTCAAACATCAAGTGACGGAGAGAGGAATACAACACCACTTGATGTGTAGCATGGCCTGTAAGGATTACACTTAAAACACTTCGCTGGACGACTTCTTGTTTCACACTTTTGTCTTATTTGGAATTTCATAGCATGTAGAAGTATGTATGCCCATTGTAGGTGTCAGGTAGCATCAAGGTTTGTGTAGGGAAAAGTGTTGAGTGATATTAGAGTTACCTTCATGCCACACGCCTAGTGAACAGGCAGGACCTAAACATGCTTGTTGTGCTTACCAAGAGACATTTAACCCCTTCACTGCCAGGCCTTTTCCCCTCCTTTGTCGAGCCGTTTTTTGGCTATTTGGGGCAGTTCGAGCCTAGGCCTTCACAACTTTTCATTCACATAAGCTACCTATGCCAAAATCCAGCGATTTTTTTTTTTTTTTAAATGGGAAAAAAGGGCTGCAAAAGAAAGCTTGTGTTTTTTTTCCCTCAAAATGGCATCAACAAATGGTTTATGGTGCTAAAATCACCATCTTCCCAGCTTTCAGTAACAGGCAGACTTGAATCAGAAAACCACATTTTTCAACATAATTGTGTAATTTTACTGGAACATACCCCATTTTTATTATTTTTTGTGCTTTCATCCTCCTTCCAGTTAGTGACAGAAATGGGTGTGAAACCAACGCTGGATCCCAGACAGCTAAACATTTCTGAAAAGTAGACAAAATTCTGAATTCAGCAAGGGGTAATTTTTGTAGATCGTTCAAGGTTTTCCTACAGAATGTAACAGCTAAAATAAAAAAAAATATTGAAATTGAGGTGAAAAAAGAGCCATTTCTGCCCATGGTTTCTTCTTCTATAACTTTTTCAAGCTATAGCAGATTTTTGAAAGCAATATACCATTATGTCTGCTGGACTCTTCTGGTTGCGGGGATATGTATGGCTTATAGGTTCATCAAGAACCCTAGGTATCCAGAGCCAATAAAGGCATTGCATCTTGCAATGGGTTTCCATTGTGTACCAGGTATACAGCAATTCATTTAGTGAAATATAAAGAGTGAAAAATAGGTATCAAGGAAATCTTTGTATAACCTCAAATTTAGCAAAAAAATCAAATTTTTCCCACATTTCTGTGTGGGATCACTGCACCGGCACCCAACATTCCTCTCACTCTCCCGATGAAAATGATACCTCGCTTGTGTAGGTGGGCCAAGTGCCGGTGACAAGGAAGAACCAAAATCAACTTGAAATTGAGGGGAAACCAAAGCGGGTCCAAAAGGGCAGTTTGAGAAAAAAACTTTTTTAGGCTGACAAGTGGGGCACAAGATAAGGAGTTGAGAAGCAGTGGTTATTTGCAAATCTCTGAATTCCGGGGTCCCCACGCAATCATGTGAATTACAGGGCATTTTTCAAATAGACATCTTTTTTACACAGTCTCACATTTGTAAGAAAAAAATGTAGAGAAAAACAAGGGGCAATAACACTTGTTGTTCTATTCTGTGTTCTGTGTTCCCCCAAGTCTCCCAATAAAAATGGTACCTCACTTGTGTGGGTCCGCCTAATGCCTGCGACAGCAAACGCAACATGGACACATTTTTACATTGAGATCTGACATGTTTTTTGGAAAGTGCCTAGCTGTGGATTTTGGCTTCTAGCTCACCCGGCACCTAGAGAAACCTACCAAACCTGTGCATTTTTCACCTGGGAGAATCCAGGATGGGGTGACTTGTAGGGCTCTCACCAGGTTCTGTTATCCAGAATCCTTTGCAAGCCTCAGCATTTGCCTCAAAAACCCTTTTCCTCACATTTCGGTGATAGAAAGTTCTGGAATATGAGAGGAGCTACATATTTCCTTCCACCTAGCATTCCCCCAAGTCTCCTGATAAAAATGGTACCTCACTTGTGTTGGTAGGCTTAGTGCCCGCAACAGGAAATGTCCCAAAAGACAAAGTGGACACATCAAAATTATCAAATACAAAACTACCTGTTTTTGTGGGGCACCTGCGTTTTTGGTCCTGGGCTCAGCAGTCATCTAAGGAAACCTACCAGACCCAGATGTTTCTGAAAACTAGACACCTGGGGGAGTCCAGGGACGTGTGATTTGCGTGGATCCCCCAGTGTCTTCTTACCCAGAATCCTCAGCAAACCTCAAATTTAGCTAAACAAATCACATTTTCCCCACATTTCTCAGTGTGATCACCCCACCGGCACAAATTTCCTACCACCCAACGTTCCTCTCACTCTCCCAATAAAAATGATACTTCACTTGTGTAGGTGGGTCAAGTGCCTGTGACAAGGAAGAGCCAAAAACAAGTTGAAATTGAGGGGATTACAGGCCCAAGAGGGCAGTTTGAGAAAAAAAACTTTTTTAGGCTGACAAGTGGGGTAGAATTTTCATTGGTATAGATGCAACAATGCTGAGTGGTAGGAATTTTGTGGATTCCTGCAGATTACAGAAGGTTCCATCACACAAAATGTGTGAAAAACGTGTGATTTCAAGCAAAGTTGGAGGTCTGCAGGGCATTGTGGGTAAGAAAATGGTTTGGGGGCATGTGGAGCACACCACCCTGGACTCACCCAGATGTTTAGTTTTCAGATGTGTCTAGGTCTGGTAAATGTTTCTATATGGCAGCATCCCAAAGTCTAAAAAGTGCAGCCCTCACCATTCCTAGTGGGACGATTTTGAGAGTTAGACAAGCTCTCATGGCCCAAATGTAAAACCAAAATCCAAAATAATCAAATGTCCTCTTGCTTGCCATTGGGATAAGATCTTTTAGTGTGCGGGGGGAGAGCTGAAAGACTGTTACCTCCTTCAGTTGGGGTGGGGCACAACCATGCTCATACTGGGTGGTAGCCACTACCCTACTATTCTTTATTTTTGTTTTAATTCCCTGTCATCTAGTAGGCTTTCTGCCCCCCCCCCAGGGAGTGGATCAGGGGTAATTGCCCCATCTGCCCACTGGCGGGCAGTACACCTTTGTCCCCATTTATTTGTGGTGGGGGTATAGCCATACCCCACCCTATTTTTTTTCTTTGAAAAAAAATCTTCCCTGGTCTCTGCTGGGCTTTTTGCCCCCCTTGGGGCAGATGGGCCTTACAATGGCCAACAGTAATGCGCCCCCAAGGGGAGCGACCCTTGCCCAAGGGGCTGCCCCCCAAACAAAACTCACACACCAATCCCTGGTGCCTAAGTGGTTTCTTCTCCCCCTGGGAATTAAGGGGTCACTCCCCATTGCAGGAAATTGAAGCAAAAAAAAAATCCCTGGTGTCTAGTGGTTTCTGACCCCCTTGGGAGCATATTGGCCTAAGAAAAATAGGCCAATCTGTCCCTAAGGTGGGCAGAAATGAAAGGCATTTCCTTTCCTTTCATGCCTCTCTGCCTGCCCCCACCCTGGATAGAAGGGCAATGCTTTCATTTCTCTTCTGATAGCGATGGGGGCGACCTCTGATGAGGTCAATGAGCAAGTGCGCGTTGATGTCATCAGACGTCAATGGTGGGGGCATGGGTGGAAGGGGAAGCTATTCCTCTTCCATCCCTGCCCTGGGAGGTGGGGGGGCCCAAAGGTGGAGCGTTACCACTCCCCCCATGCTCCAGTGCCAGGACGTAATGGTTACATCCTCAGCACAGGAGCACTGTGCAGTGGGACGTAACCATTACTTCTGAGGCACAGAAGCGGTTAACCTAGCAGCAACTTATTGCCATAATCTCTAGAAATCAATTGACATGCAATCTGCAACCTATGGAAGATGAAGCTGTCATATAGTGCACCAGGAGAATTAGCATAAACATAAAGGATGCTACCTTAAGGATCGTACCTAAGCTTCTATCAGCTGTGAAGTCTGCGGTGGTACCACATCTCACTCCCTTTGCTCAATACTGTAATTCAGGACTCATTTCAATGAATTCTGCTGCTTTGAGCACAGGTGAAAGGGGGATGGGTACAGGAAACAGAAAGCAGAATCATAACAGGATGAAGCATATCAAGGTCTTTTGCTCTCTGACCCCCGAGCTGGGTATCGGATGTGCTATTGCTCAGCTCACATCTCAAGATGTTTGAATTGTTTGGTTTACAGTTCACCTAAGGATGTCTTAACTAAAAGGGATTACTGGTCAGTCTTGAAACACCAAAGTTCCCATTTTAAAACAAACTTAGAGCCTGATTTAGATTTTTGTGGTTTGGTTTCTCCATCACAACAGTGGCAGATATCCCATCTGCCGAAATATAAATCTCATAGTAAATAGTAGGATTTTTTTCTGGGGAGGGGATATCCATCACTGTTGTGACAGAGTAACCTGTCCATCGAAATCAAAATCAGTCCCTTGGTTTGAAATTCAGGTGTTCACAAAAACGTGGCTGGGGAACTGATCCCAATTGAAATTATAAAGGATTCAGCCTTGAATTAAATAATAACAATGCAACTGCACATTACTGTTATTTTGCTGATCAATCTGGTGCAGAGGCAATGTATATCAAGATGCTTGATGATCATGCTATTGTGCTGAGCTAATCTAGCACTCACAATTAAGAAAGTGGTGCAACCTCCTTGTTCTGAGTTTAATAACAGTGGAAAGCACCAACCACACCATAAGTGTGTCCTTTATAAACTAAACTCACCCAAGATCACTGAGTTCAAAGAACCACATCATAGAACCACATCAGACACTATCAATATCTAAAGTAGAAGATGACTCTTTTGAGGTTGAGTGTATATTTATATGTAATTGAGTGGAGAACTTAGCACTGAGGTTGTTTTCTGTACATCACCTAATAAATAGCTATGCTAGCCCCTGCATACATAATGGTCATCAGATGTTATATTCTGCTCAAAAGTGTTGAGGTCTGCATTAACCATATTTATTTGAGGCACAGTGAAAATGTAACAATGTCCTCCCTGAGTCCACCTACATATCTTATGTCCCCTAAAGTCCCACTCTCTAAAAAACAACTTGATGACAACTACTTTGATGGAGTGACAGAAATGTTGATTGTTAGAAAATGAGTCTCTGGTTGGCAGTCAGTTTGCAATCTGTCCAAGCACGGACCCTCACTCTAGTTAGGGCAAGAGAGATAGTCACTTAGGATAACCCCTGTTCACCCACTTGGTACCTTGGCACAAGCAGTCAGGCTTATCCCAAAGTCAAAGTCAAAGTTTGTACCAACACAAACAGTAATACTGTGAAAACACTACAAAATGGACACCACACCAGTTTAGAAAAATAGCGAATGTTTATCTAAATCATAGAAGACCAAAACTACAAAAATCCAACATACAAAAGTAAAGGTATGAATTTTTGAAATAATAGAATCTTACTCCATAGAAAACAATGGAAACGTTGTTACACAAAGTACCTGGTTTGCATCAAAAATAAAGCTGCACGGGTGAGCGTGCATCAGAAAAGTGAGGCCATGCGCTGTTTCTTCTCCGGTTGGGTAAGCAATGCATCATTTTTCTCTCCTGCAAGAGAGTGATGTGTCGATTTCCAGATGGGAAATCTCGGATCTGTGCAGGTTCACGTTGATTTTGACGCCCAGGAATGATGCATGTGAAATCCCGCTGCACGGTGATGACAAATGGCGCTGCTTGGGGGTTGCGTCGTTTTCAGCAGCCGCAAGCGGGCGCTGCGTTGTTTCTCCAGACGCGATGCTGGTGATGTGTTGATTTCACAGCCGCGATGCAGGTGATGCATCGATTTCTCAGCCGCAAGGCAGGTGGTGCGGGCCCAGGGACTAGAGTGGGCACCACTTGGCAAAATAGGAGTCTCAACAGAGAGTCCAGGTGCTAGCAGAGGAAGTCGTTGATAGCCCTGAGACTTCAAGACAGAAGGCAAGCTCAATCAAAGCCATTGGAGACACTTCACAAGCAGTAATATACCACAAAGACCAGTCTTTGTCCTCTTTCAGCAATGCAGGCCAACCAAGCAAAGCACCGTCACAGGCAAAGGGGCAGTACTCCTCCTCCAGCTCGCCAGCTCTTCTCCTTGGCAGAGGTTCCTCTTGAATCCAGAAGTAATCTAAAAATCTGAAGTCCACTACTTATACCCCTTTCAGCCTTTGAAGTAAGCAAACTTCAAAGGAAAGTTTCTGTTGTTCACAGGATCCTGCCTTGCCCAGGCCTGGCTCCAGACTCACACTAGGGGGTTGGAAACTGCATTGTGTGAGGACAGGCACAGTCCATTCAGGTGTAAGTGTCAGCTCCTCTCTCCACTCTAGCCCTGATGGCCCGTCAGGATATGCAGGCTACACCACAGCTCCCTTTGTGTCACTGTCTAGTGAATATTCAAAAACAGCCCAACTGTCAGTGTGACCGAGACAGGGAATATACAAGCAACCAGAGTCACAGAATGGTTTAAGCAAGAAAATGCCCACTTTCTAAAACTGACAATTTAAAAACCAACTTAACCAAAAGATGTATCTTTAAATTGTGAGTTCACAGAACCCAAACTCCAAATCTCTATCTGCTTCCAAAGAGAAACTGCACTTAACATATATTTAAAGGAAGTCCCCATGTTAACTGATGTGAGAGATAGGCCTTGCAACAGTGAAAACTGAATTTGGCAGTATTTCACTGTTAGGACATGTAAAACACATCAATACATGTCCCACCTTTAACATACACTGCACCCCGCCCCCAGGGCTAACTAGGGCCTACCTTAAGGGTGCCTTACATGTATAAAAAGGGAAGGTTTGGGTCTGGCAAGTTGGTACACTTGCCAGGTCAAATTGGCAGTTTAAAACTGCACACACAGACACGGCAGTGGCAGGTCTGAGCCATGTTTACATGGCTAATCATGTGGGTGGCACAATCAGTGCTTCAGTCCCACTAGTAGCATTTGATTTACAGGCCCTGGGCACCTCTAGGGCACTTCTCTAGGGCCCTACTATTAAATCCCTTATGCCAATCATGGGAAAGCCAATTAGCCACACAATTTACACAGGGAGCACTTGCACTTTAGCACAGGTCAGCAATGGTAAGGGGCCCAGAGTACCAAAACCAGCAAAAACAAAGTCTTGCACACAGTCAAAACATAGGAAGCAGAGGCAAAAAAGACAAGGGAGACTATGCCAAGGATGCAGGGCCTAACATTGATTATGATAATGGCATGCCCTGTGTTGCGCACTGGAATGACACATGTGCAGTGGATGGTCCCTATCACACAGGAGAAACGACCAGATACAGACTTGCTGTGCTAACATTACCTGTCCTTCAGTGACAGTGGCATGGTGATGTACAGATACCCTCATAGGGTGATGCATGTCAGTTCCTGGTAAAAGCACTGACACTGGCTTTCCTTGAGATTCCAGCCACGGCTGCACAGTTTTTTTAATGATCCACTGGCTTAGAAGTGGAGTGTTGATAGCCCCTTGACGTGGGCTCAGATGATATGAGAGCAAGATGTTGATGAAGTGAGCTCCCACTCCCATTCTGCAACCATGTCAGGATCGTTTATGAAATTAGATAATACCCCACTACCACTTCTCCTACACAGAAATCCCAAAGACAGCATACCCCTGTCAGGTACATCCTCTCTATCCTCCTCAATTAGCTATTTCTCACGATGAGAGACAGTGCAACAAACACCAAATACCAATGCCGACGTTGTGGAAAATGTGTTGTGTTTGTGGCTGGCTTTCTTGTTGTGCTGATGTAGACACTTGGCATTGCAGGAGTTGCATCTGGTGAAATATGTAGTGCACTTTTCAAGGAGCTCCCCTATGAAAGACAAGTATGTATATGTGTTTTTAGATTTTTGTTTACTCCATCTACATTTTCAGTATCCTGCTTTTTTGGTGTGACAACACTGTCCTATTGTAAAAAAAATCGTTTTTATTTTAATTATATGTGCCTTTTTGTATGTGAAAGTAGTAATAGTGCAGCTCTAGATGGGCGAATTGTTGTTGCATTGAACTTAATTTGTGGTATTCATTTCTCCTAGGTGTTACTCCTGGCTGTCATTGGATTGTGTAGGAGGATTCTTTGGTAGCTCCTGTGAAAGGCCCAGTGTGTTGCACCACTTACAAGACTGAGCTGGAGTAACCTTGAGGCTGATAGACCTGTAAGTAGTTTTTGGTGTCATTTTAGCGATTTGGGCTTACATGTTTATGTGTGTGTCAGTGGGTTTGCACTGTCCTCCTGGTGTCCCTCCTTATTTTTCCCTCTGGCCCTCCGATCTTGCAGTGGATATTCTTCATTCCTGGGTCCTTTTCCCTGTCCACACCCACATTTATAGCTGGGCACCAAATTTGTACGTGCACAATTACACGCTCTCATAGCATGCTAATACGTATCTGGTTAGGCTTTTGCTGTGCATACTTTTCTGCTTAGCTTACTATTATGCATGTACGCAGGCAGTGGCCGAGGGTCGTTACAAATTGGTGACGATTCACTTGCACACACTTAGTCCATTTTAACTGTACAGAGAAAGATATTTTATTTTCGAAAATACTTCCAAAATGTACCTTTTTAGTTTGAGGTTTACTCAATGTAATTTTAGGTTTCTGTTTTAATTCTTGTCTGGAAAACCTGTGACACTGGCAGCAAAATTAATGCTTAATAAATGTTGAATAATTAAATATAACAAATCCATCCATGTGTCAGAGAAGCACACCACGAGCTTGTCACGTTCTTTTAAATGCAAAACTACAAAAATACAAAGTTGCTGAACATTTTTGGCTGGATTATAAGTATTTTATATACTTTATATATTGAGGTGAATTATATTTGGACAGTTTTGACGTGTAGCCAGCGTATGAATATATTGTCTTCCTACACTTTGGCCTTTGTCTTAGAAAATCAGCTTACTTCTAAAATATGCTTGAGCACGACTACAAACTATGAGAGAAGCCAGTGAACTAACCAGATGTTTAGCGTGCATAGCCATGCCGTAGCAGCTGGAGCATGCTCTCAAAATAATTTCTCGAATTTCTACTGAAATTACATAAAAATAAAATTAGACGTTTGTAAATCTTACGTGAAAAGCAGAAAAGCCTAGGAACAAAATCGACTTCAATCAGCTAGCAGGAAACCCGTATCTAAACTTAGTCAGAAAATGAAGACTGTTCTTGCATTCTTTGTCCTGAAATCATAAAACCAGAAAGCAGGTGGAAAACAGAGAACACCTTCACGTGTATTAAATAGATATATTTGATTGCACTCATGCTAAAGAAGAAAATGCAAACTTTGTATTTGTGAAAAGTATTTTCACTGTGCCATTAGAATGTTGGAGGACCATTGGAGTTAAGGACGCCTAGAAGGGCAAAGATGCCGGACACGTGCCCTTTATCCACACTCTAATATTCTGGTTTGGGGTTGATTTCCCCGCAGACAAAGTCGCAGGTATTATTCTTGAAGAAGAGGAAGAGGCTTACATTATAAGTTAAAACTCATTAAGTTTACAGTATACATGTACCTCCAAGCTTAACCGTCCGACCCTTAACAGCCCAACCCCAAGTGCGATATTCCAACTGACTGCCTTGTCAGAGTCCACATTCCAGGGAGAACCCTCTGAGCATTCCACTTGCACATTAAAATATGTCTTGAAAAGAAACATGTAAATACAACAAACATCTCCCTACCAATAAACATTTAAACTCAGTTACAATAATTTTACATTTCATTACACATATATAATATACATTTTTTTGAAATTGTTCACAGGAAATAATAGGTATAAGTTAGTTATAGCACAAAGTCCCTTAACGACAGTGGTTGATTCCTTTGCCTCTCGGTGCTCATTGATGTTTTTTTCTTTTCCGAGCAAGCGTCATTATCTTCTTCAGATTCCAGTTAGAATCTCCCTCCATGCTAAACCAATCTCCTGATATTCCACTTCTCGTTTCCCTCCAATATAATAGTATTACCAAAAACCCTCACAATTTTCTTGGCCTTGAAAAATTTCGACTCTCCCTTTCTTACCATAGAGCCCAATTTTACTCGCACATATTCCCCCACCTTCAATTGATAAGGAGATTTGTTAATTTTGCTTTTATGTCTGTCACAATATTTGAGTTGTTTCTCTTCAATCTTCTTTGATACTTTACTCAAATCATAACTAGTATATCTTCCTTCCCTCATCCATACTGGACAAGCCACTGTTGTTGGTTTCCTCCCTCGTAATAATACAAAAGGAGACTCTTCTGTCACGGAATGTGGAATACTTCTATAACTTCACATCATCTTCCTGAGCTCATCCTTCCACTTTAATCCATCCTTGACAGTAATTTGCAAATACTCTCCCAATACTCTGTTAAATCTCTCAATCAATCTATTCTCTCGAGGATGATAGAGGGCCATCTTATGTTGTATTAAATAAAGAGATTAAAAAAATTCTTCAATTTTCTGTGAAACGAATTGAGGACCATTGACGATCTCTTCAGGTCTCCTCTGTAACGATCTCCTCAGGAACAATCTCCTCAGGAATGCAAATATATATATATTTGTTCTGATTTTATGGCATCAACCATACGAACTACAGGCCACTTGGAGAAATAGTCAACCATTACTATGGCAAATTTATTTCTTAAACCTGGAAGACTAAATGGACCACAAGTGTCCATAACAACCTTCCTCCAAGCACCCTCAGGACATTTAGGGGCATATTTATACTCTGTTTGCGCCGGAATTGCGTCGTTTTTTTTTACACAATTCCGACGCAAAACTAACTCCATATTTACATTTTGGCGTTAGACGCGTCTAGCGCCAAAGTCCATGGAGTTTGCGTCAATTTTTAGCGTGGACACCTACTTTGCGTTAATGATATGCAAGGTAGGCGTTCCCGTCTAAAAAATTTACTCCGAGGCATGTGCGCCGTATTTACACTCCCGGGCAAAACTCACGCCCGGGAGTGGACGGGTAAAAAAAAATGACATCCAGCCGCTTTTGCGTCATTTTTTAGCGCCTGGTCAGGGCAGGCGTTAAGGGACCTGTGGGCTCGGAAGGAGCCCAGAGGTGCCCTCACATGCCCCCAGGGACCCCCCCTGTCACCCTTGCCCACCCCAGGAGGACGCCTAAGGATGGAGGGACCCATCCCAGGGAACATAAGGTAAGTTCAGGTAAGTAATAATTATTTTTTTTTTGTGGCATAGGGGGGCCTGATTTGTGCCCCCCTACATGCCACTATGCCCAATGACCATGCCCAGGGGACAGAAGTCCCCTGGGCATGGCCATTGGGCAAGGGGGCATGACTCCTGTCTTTGCTAAGACAGGAGTCATTTCAATGGGGGTTGGGAGTCGAAAAAAATGGCGCAAATCGGGTTGAGGCGAAACATTTGCCTCAGCCTGACTTGCCCCCTTTTTTGGCGCCCAAGCTCCATATTCCCCTACGCCGGCGCTGCCTGGTGTACGTCATTTTTTTTCACACACACCAGGGAGCGCCGGCAGCTAACGCCGGCTAACGTCATTGAATAAATACGGCGCCCGCATGGTGCTTCAGAATGGCGTTAGCCGGCGCTAATTTTTTTGACGCAAAACTGCGTTAGCGCAGTTTTGCGTCAAAAAGTATAAATATGGCCCTTAATGGGTATTATTGGCGACTCTTTAATCACCCAAAACTTGTCACCATTCCAACAACTTTCACAATTCCTTACAAACCTATCTATGTCTTTGTCCATTCCCAGCCACCAAACATCCATTCCAGCCTTACGCTTTATAGCTGTCATTCCCCTATGACCCTCGTGTAGTGATGTCATTAGTCTTTCTCAGATAGAAACAGGAACTACCAACCTTTTTCTTCTATACACCATACCATTAACCACTGATAACTCTGTCCACACTAACTTGTATTTTCCTACTAGACAATCATTTGCCCATCATTTCATCCACACATTTGATGCATTTTGTTTGATTTTACACATTTCTTCATCCTGTTCCACAGATTTCTTCAATTCCTTCTTAGTAATGGCTCCTTTGAATAATTGCTTCAAAGAAACTACCAACCAATCCTCAGAATTTTGATCTTCAAAGACGTTTTCTTCTGAAGATTCGACTGGCAGCCATGAGAGACAATCAGCCCTGACATTCTTTTCACCTAATATATGCTTTACAGTAAATGTAAATTCTTGTAGCCTAAATAACCATTTAGCTATACATGATGTAGCCTTTTCTCCTCCTTTCCTTGAGAACACATCCACCGAAGGCTTATGAACAGTTCTTAGTTCAAACTGTATGCCCCATAGGTACGTTCGTAAGCATTGTAGCCCCCCCCCACCAGCAAGCCAGAGCCTCTTTCTCGGTGATTGAGTAACTTTCGTCAGCTCCTCTTAAAGTTCTAGATGTGAAAGCAATGATTATTTCCTCTCAATGATGCAACTGCATAAGCACAGCACCTAAGCCATATGCACTCGCATCAGTACTAAGGATAGTTTTGTGTTCCAAGTTAAACAGTTTTAAAATGGGAGCTTTGATGATGCCCTCCTTAATAGCTGAAAATGACTCCTCACATTCCTTAGACCACATATATTTTTGGCCTTCCTTGAGTAATAATCTCATAGGTCTGGTTAAGGTTGCAAATTGATTTACAAATTTGGCATAATATTCTGCCAGACCTAGGAATGATTTCAATTGTTTCTTGTCTGTTGGGCTAGGGGAACATTTAATAGCTTGCAGCAGCTTCAACTTGGGCTTAGTACCATCAGCTCCAATGACACGGCCAAGATATTTAACCTCTGGCACAGAACATTTTCATTTCTCTATACCTCTCACAAGTCCTGACTCCTGCAATTTCCTTAGTACCTGTGCTAATGTGTATTCATGCTCTTGCTGATCTCTTCAATACACTAAAATATCATCCTGAAAAACAACCACTCAACTTATGCCCGCCAAAATCTTCTGCATAATTTGTTGAAACACAGTACTGGCAGATGCCAAACCGAATGGCATTCTCAGATATCTAAAGGCCCCATGAGGTGTTATAAACAATGTTAAATGCCTGCTATCATGATGTAAAACAATCTGATGGTATGCTTTAGACAGATGCAGTGTGATAAAACATATACTCTCTTCAAGCATGCTTAACATAATTTGGTAATAGATCTCGATCTATCCATATACATTCATTGAGATCTTGTAAATCAACACATATTTGGACCATTCCATCAGATTTCCGCTCCAACACAATGGGACTTAACCACTACGATGCCTCTATAGGTTCGATGGATGACCTCTTCAGAACAAAGTTTGTTTAATTCACAGACATTGCATACTTCATTGCTAAAGGAACACTCCTCACTTTATGAACTTTCAGAACAGAGCATTGTTTTAGTATGATGTGATGGGAAAACCCTTTAATTTGCCCAATTGTTTCTGAAAAACCTCTGGGAACGCTTTTCTCCATTTATCTACATTTGAAGCATTCACAATCATTACCTGTTCAGTTCTATTTGGGTCCACTGTGATCCCTAACTTCCTCTGTTCTCTCCAACCAAGTAGGAATCTACCTTTTTCTACAACATACATACACCACATTATTTCTTTGTCCTTAAAACCCAATGCTGAATCAAAGCATCCAAGAATAAGTAGTTTAGTTCCACAATAACCTACTGGAGTTATTTTGGTTTGTTTCAAGTGCACTCCAGGTAAAAGATCATACGTGTCCTTGTTATAATGGTGTACGTAGAACAGAAATCTGCCCACATATCCAGATATAAACCAGACACTAATATTTTACATTTAGGTGGAATGCATGCATCATCAATGTTCAAGATTTGATGTTGCGTCAGAGCGTTTGGTGAGCATTCACCTTGATCATCGGGTTCACATACAAATATTACTTCATCATCCAACGAATTTTGTTCAACCATTTGGATGACATTTCTGGATTTTTCTTTCTTATTCATTTTTCTTTCATTTATAATGACTTTACAAATCCGAGAAAAATGCCCTACACGTGTACAACGATAACATTTAGCCTTAACAGCTTGGCAATTCTCATGCTGAGCTACATGTTTGAAACTGCCACATCTGAAACAGTGTGTTTGGTTCCTACTCGTAAAACTATCAGCTGGCCTAACTTTCAATTTATTTTTGTGACAATGAGTGCATTTACCTCCTGCACGTCTCCTTCACAAAAATCCACTTGGGAAGACGACATGCTGTTTTCAGACATCAAAATTGCCATATATGAAGATGCGACTCCCATCCTCTTAGCAATTGCAATTGCTCTCTCTAATGTGGGTTTGTACACTCAATAATGTTTCTTGAATTTTGAGATTACTTAACTTATTAATCAGTTGGTCTGTAACAATCTCATCATGTAAATCGCAAAATTTACATGAACTGCCTGAACGCGTAAGCACCCTAGATGCTTTCACCAGGCAGTTGATCCCTATGGACAAATGTATGTCTCTCTACTACTAAACTGCATTTTTTACCGTGACGCTCATTTAAAGTATTAATAGCCCTTTCTAAACGTCCCCATCATCTTCTTCTTCACGAGTGTTAGGTACTGGTAAACTACGCAAAATTGACCTCCCTTCTATACATAAATTATGTTTCAGTAGGACCAATTTTCTTTTTGAGGTAAAAACATCCCCCCAATTACCTCCAAATATACTTCTAAGGCATCCTTCCAATCCTCCAATACATTACAGGTTGCTCTGGACACTGTAGAAACATAGGTGGGGCTATTACAGAATCCATGCTTTTTTTTAATTCAATTAAAAATAATGAACTAATATAATAAAAGTAATCACCGTTGTCAGTTAGTAAAATAACAAATTAACACACATAAAGTAGTCACCATTGTCATTTCGATTGTAGCAGAAAAATGTTTGCTAGTTGTCTTATTATATTGTAAAGGAAGTTAAAGTTGTTCTACTTCTGTGTCCATGCTTGTGTTTAAGTACAATTCCTGTATTAAAATCGCTTTGGCATATAGTTCAATAGGACCGGTGATGCGCTTAGTGATAATAAGGTGTGCACATCACCCATATCGTTTTCTCATACAAATAATCTCTGTTAATTATAGTTTAGTTTCATTGTGCTGATGATTCTTCAATTGGCCTCCACAGAAACTGTTCTGCAGTCTAGATGCCACGTATGACGTTTATGCGTTGGTGAAGTTAATGAACCCTTGAGCGTATTGTGTTCCCGTGCAAACGCTTGAGCGTCTTGTTTAGACTCTGAAGCGCGTGATAATCCCACAAAAAATCAAATGTTATAAATTACTGTGACGTCACCTACTGCCACGTAGCCTGCTTCAATATCGTCGATTGAGTCTGCTCCTGGTACAGCTTGTTAAATAGCACTGAGAGTTTTCGTCGTGAAAACTGCCATCCAAGGATTCCGCATCGTACAGCGTTAGGTTTACATCTCACACTCCCAGGCTCTCAGCAAACAGGGTCCAGCAGTCCCTTATTGCCAAAGAAGAAGAGGAGGAGGATCACATTCCAGGGAGAACCCTCTGAGCATTCCACTTGCTCATTAACATATTTCTTGAAAAGAAACATGAAAATACAATTCTTGCTGCTATGGAGTTCACGTTTGGATTAAGTTAAATTGATATCAAAAGTGACATCCAGGTGGAAATAAGCAATTACTTGCTCTAGGACAAAGGGCAGAAAGATAATTCCTGAAGGGTCAGACCCATGGCAGGTTTTCAGGATAACCTGTCATTATATAATTACCTTCAATTCAGAATAACGGTATGTACATTTCAGTGGGCTACCTAAACAACAGGCATGGAGCTAGCCCTGCTGGACCTATGTGGGAGACACCTGCTCTCAGGCAGGTCAACTAATCATGTACTGATCTTTCAATAAAGAGTAACTAAAGTGCATCTTCTTGTTAATCTTCTAGTTTAGAGCTATGTTCTATACTCATACAAGACAGATAAACCACACAACAGACCAAACAAACTTGGTGCTAAAATTGTAGTGTGATAACGCGTCCAGCCCTTATAAATTACCTGTACCTGGACACGTTGGAGGTCGGTGAATCTTTTAACCGAGTCGGGCTCTCCTCATCCTCAATAGTCAAGTCACTCAAATCAATAATCAATAACTGTTGTAATCGGTAATCACTACTTAATTTATAGATCAATATAACACTTCAGAAATCAATAACAGTTGATATTTCGGCGCACCATGACCTTTCAGTCATGAATAACCACACCAGTTTATTAAAAGTTAGTGAATTTATTTCCCTATATTAACAAAGCTAGCACAATATATATGTGTCTCAAAACCAATTGATATATGTATATGAACATTACTAGCTGTCCATAATGGCGGAAGAAACGCAATCTACGCAAAATCTGAATAATGATACACTCTGTTATAGCAATGCAAATCACCAATGTGACTAACTGTATTTGACTAATTGCGTACATTCGGTCAGCATAACAAGATTTCAATTCTTCATGGTACATTGAATGAATACCTCGACTAACCTCTAATTAGCATTGGCATGTGGGACTTCATGCAAAACGAATTTAGTCAACACAAATTTGGAAAACTTCTAGCTAGGATCCTATCAAAATAGCAGTTGGTACCTAAAAGGAAAAACACAATGCATAATACATTTATCCTTTCATATTTACCAAATACAATCAGCATTCAAGAAAAGTCTTTGTCCTTCAGGTACCGGTTGATCAGCATGGGGCAAGTTTCAAAGGGGCAAAGTTAAGGGCAAGTTTCCTTGCAGCGGCAAGGAGAATAGGGCAAAGTTACTGCATGGGCAAGACGGGGGCAAATCAAAGTTAAAGTCTCTAGGGTGAGAATTCTCAAAGTCTCTTTCTCTCAGATAGAGAAAAAGGGCATCAGGGTGTCGTCCAAAATGGAGTCTGGCATCAGGCTTCAAACTGGCATCGAGGAAAATGGCTGACTTCTCTTTGTCCGGTGGGTTTAAGTAAGAAACATTCCAAATTCTGTAGGGTCTTCCATTGGAGGGTTCATAGGTTGGCTTCAAATTGTCCAATCAAAAATTGTCTTTTACTAGCGCCCATTTATGCATACACTGTCCTTGGCGCCTTGGAACACAAATTGTATCATGGTTTGCCAATTATTTTACTGTCTGTACCTTCATTGTCCGCACCTGCAGAGACTGACCTTGTATCAAAAGGGATGTAACCTGCCTAGCACGAAACCTTGGAGATAAGTGTACCAGCCAGTTTCTACTGGAAAAATTTCTGCGTCATCAATCCCTCCTCTGATGACTAATTATGTCATCACATCAAATCTACCCACAAATTTTATTCCATTAAAATTCTGTATAGTAATTTGGCACTTCAGTCAATTCCCTTTTTCTTTTAGTCCCTTTTGACTTCTCCCTATAAATTTCCACCATTTTGTTCTCTATTTTCTCTTCTCTTTTTCTTTTGTTCCTTGCTTTTAACATTTTGAAAGCTTTCCATGTTCCCCAAGAACCTAATAGACAAATTAATATTATTAGTATTCCCTTTACTATTTTTAGTAACAATCCGTTCCAAACGTTGCTGAGCCAATTTCCCACAGAAGCAAATCCTTTTCCAATTTTCTCCCAAACTCCGGGTTCTTTCAATTCCTTTAAATCTACACTTTCTCTAGTTAAATTTGTAAGCATTGTTCTAATTTTTCCACTGTTGTCGGGTATATAGGTACAACAGTGACGCGTGCCAAGCATTTTGCAAACGCCGCCATCCTTTGCTAAAAGAATGTCTAAGGCAAGCCGATTTTGAAGAGTCATAGCTCTTTCTGCAGCGAGTTCAGCATCCATCAGGATTATAGCTCCCGAAAACTTTGTTAACATGTTATCCACAATAGTAGACAACTTTCGTATTTTGATTGAATTCAATATGACTCCTACTGAAGGAATCATAGCTCCAAATATATCTCCTACCACACCAGCAGCTGTCTCCCTTTTCTGAACACGATGTGATTCAGACAGCCTTGGAAATTTCTTTAAGTCATCTAGTTGGTAAACCTTTGGTAACAATATTCCCAAATAACACCTCCCATACCATCCTTTAGGAAGACGATAATAGGCGTTGAGTCCACAAATATAATATACTCCAGGAATAACTGGGTCTTGTCCATTCAGCATGAACGTCCACTTTTGTTGAAATGCGTATGTGTGTTTACATTCACTCGTTCCCACAAAAACTGCGTCATAATATGATGGAAATCTATGTATACAAAATCTTCCCACATGCAATGTATCTAAGGCTATTTTCCCTTGTGTCTTTATTGCGGCAAAAGCATAATTATCTACAGATGTCCTTTCGTGCAATTCCTTCTCTAATTTCTCCCTCATTTCGTGCTTTCTGTCGTCAGTGCGGTCTAAAAATTCTATTTCTACTGGTGAAAGCAAGCATGTAAGGTTCTCCCTATGTGCATGAGCTGTGTGGAAAGGTGACATTGGTTCGAAAAATTCCCTCATTAATGTGGCAGACCAATCTCTAGCTATCTTACTTAGGTACCCTACTATGGGGACATATGCAAAAGTAACATCGTAATTAGTATAGAAATAATGAATGTCTCTTTGAGCATAAAATCTGGAAGCTACTATACTACATGTAATTCCATACGTAAGAGGCATGCTGTGATACGTTACCCCTTCCACTACTGAGGTAGGTATTTGTGTACACACATAACAATCTTTCGCATCCATGGTCTCAACATACTCACTCAGCAAGCGATAGAAAACGTTAGATGAAAGTTCCTTCTTATCATGCAAGTGTCTCTCGTCTTGCTCGAGTCTCTTCAGAGCTGTTAGTTCAGTAACGATAATAGGTTTAGAAGTAAAAGCATCATTCGTCTCACTCTCGCTTTTACCATGCATTCCAAGAACTATTGCTACAATTATTAGTACGCATGCGATCAGTAAGCCTATACACATGTATTTACAATACTTCATTTTACGCCCCTGTGTAGTGAAGCTAGTCATGATCTGTATAGAATCAGAAAGCTGAAGACACTTTATCAAAGCGTTTTTTTTTTTTTTTTTTTTCCTCTAAGTTGCAGGTATTTACAAAGCTGAACGAGTTCAATGTTCACACAGTTTCTTTAGCAGCTTAGTCTCTTATCGGTTAGCAGCGTTGTCTCAAAATCGGTTTCAAAGTCAATCAAGTTAGCAATGTCTTAGCCGGTTGAAAAGTCAATCAGGTTAACAATGTCAAGTTAGCAATGTCTTGGTAAATAAATTCAACCAAGTGATCAACGGTTTCAATCAACAGAGTCCATAAAGTTTTTATTTCCAAAATCAAGTTCTGCCTCTTCGTTCTCAAGACTGAGGGATACGAATTCGTCTGACCAATCGTTATTGGCTACGTATGCCCACTCCGGACCGGAATACCTCCTGCTCGGTATCCTTTTTCTTTTCAGTTTTGCATCTCTCTTTGATTCTCTCTCACTGGTACTTTCCTCTTTGGCTAAGTCTTTTTCTTCACTTGGTGTTGGTACTACGACAGACACTTCCTTTCTTTTCTCTTTCACTCTTGGCCCTTCACTGTTGTTCAACGTTTCTCTAGTTCTTAGTTTTACTGGTGATATGCTTGGTCTTCTTTTTGCACTAGGTCCACTTGATGGGCCTGCGATCTCTTCTGAAGAAGTTTGAGCAGTTTCGTTCTGTTCTGCCTTGTCCCCTCCTCCTGGGGAGTCAATCAGGTTTTCCTTTTCTTTTTCTGTACCGTCTGCTTCTGGGAAAGCCCTCCTCTGATCAGGCTCTCCTGCTTCTTCACCTCTTTCGAGCCCTTTGTCACCGTTACTTTCTTCAGGCTCTTTGTCACTTTCAGCTGCTTCAGGCTCTTTGTTACCTTCAGCTGCTTCGTCGCTGTCTGAGGCTCCTCCTTGGTCTTCCCCAAGCGAATCAGTTGCTTCGTCCTCAGAGAATATTTCTCCCTCCTCTATTTCTGCCTGTTCGCTTCTAGTTCTGTTTTGCTCTGCCTCAGCGCTCGGCACTCTGTTATCAGGTACTGGCAGTTTCAGCGCTTCAACTTCCTCATCTGTGGGACACAACACCCTCTTTGTGTGACTGGCGTGAATCCAGTTGGGAACTCCTGCACACTTCACAGCGGTGGTAGTCGTCAAAATCACTTGAAAAGGTCCTTTCCAACGGGGTTCCAAACACGACTTCCTCACGTGCTTCTTTATCACGACCCAGTCACCTGCTTTCAGGGTGTGTCCTGGACCTTGGATCGGTGGCAAGGTGGTTGCCTCCACCTGGTGAGAGAAAGATTGAACCACATCAGCTAGACCTTTGCAGTAGTCTAACACCATATCATCTGTAATATTCAAAAGCGCATTTGCAGGAACTGCTGGAAGTCTCATAGCTCTGCCCATGAGAATCTCGTGTGGGGACAGTCCAGTCTTTCTGTCAGTGGTGTTTCTCATTGACATTAGTACCAAAGGCAATGCGTCAGGCCATTTCAAATTTGTCGATGCACATATTTTCGCCATTCTCGATTTCAATGTGCCATTCATTTGCTCCACTAGACCTGATGCTTCAGGGCGGTAGCTACAATGCAGCTTTTGCTCAATGTTCAGTGCTGCACAAAGCAATTTTATTACTTCATTATTGAAGTGACTTCCCCTATCTGATTCTAAAGAGATCGGGAATCCGAAACGTGGTATTAACTCTCAAGAGTAATTTTGCAACTGTGAGAATGTCATTTCTGCGTGTAGGGTATGCTTCAATCCAGTGACTAAAAATGCACACAACCACCAACACATACTTCAAGCCTCCATGCACAGGCATCTCAATGAAGTCCATCTGCATCCTGCTGAATGGACCCCCTGCTCTTCCAATGTGGCTCAAATTTACTACTGTTCCCTTCCCTGCGTTCATCTGTTGGCAAATGACGCAACGGTGGGAAACGGCTTCAGCAACTTGACGGAATTTAGGGTTAAACCAATCAGTTTTGAACAACCTAATCATGGCATCCCTCCCAAGATGAGCTTGTCCATGGTAAAATCTGGCTATCTGTGTCAAAAGGCTATTTGGAAGAACGAATTTCCCTTCACTTGAAACCCATAATTCATCTAGTCTCTTTACACATTGTGATTTGGTCCAAGAAAGTTTCTCATCCTCACTAACATCATTCTGTAGGGATTTCAATTCGTCCATCGTATCTATCACCTTTAGAGCAAATATTTCGCTTGGTTCGAGTTCTGGTTCACTTATCAAATTCCATTCATCCCTAAGCAATATACAGTTCAATGCGCAAAACCTTGCGACTTGATCCGCATATCCATTTCCCAGAGAAACATAATCTTGTCCCTTTGAGTGTGCGCTGCATTTTACCACTGCTACTTCTCCTGGCAGTTGGATGGCATGTAACAATTCTTTTATTCTTTCGCCATTTTTCACTGGCGACCCTGAAGAGGTCATGAAACCTCTCTGTGACCACAATTGTCCGAAATCATGCACTATTCCAAACCCGTACTGACTGTCAGTGTAAATGGTAACTTTCATCAATGCAGAAAGTTGGCAAGCTCTAGTAAGGGCTACCAATTCTGCTACCTGTGCAGAGTAAACTCCTTGAAGCCAAGATGCTTCCAAAACACCTGTTACTGTGCATACAGCGTATCCTGCTTTCAGTACACCCAGTGCATCTCTTAAACATGAACCATCAACAAAAATAATTTGATCATTTTCTTCCAATCGGGTATCTTTGATATCAGGTCTTGGTTTGGTGCAAAATTCAGTCACCTGAAGACAGTCGTGTTCGATGTCTTCAGCGTTCTCAATTTCAGCATTTTCACTGGGAAACAAGGTTGCTGGATTCAACGTAGTGCACCTTTTCAGCTGCACATTAGGTGATCCCAGAATTATTGTTTCGAACCTTGTGAGTCTAGCACCAGTCATGTGCTGTGTTCGGGAACGTGTCAAAAGTATCTCAACTGAGTGAGGGACCATGACTGTTAAAGGGTGTCCCATCACTATTCCTTCACTCTGAGTGAGGCTGATACCAACTGCGGCTACGGCGCGCAAGCACCCTGGCAGTGCTGCTGCGACCGGATCCAAAGTAGCTGAAAAATATGCTACTGGTCTGTTTACGCCACCATGGGCTTGGGTCAAGACAGACAAGGAACATGCATCACGTTCATGACAAAACAATGTGAAAGACTTTGTGTAGTCAGGCATACCTAAAGCTGGAGCCCTGCACATGCATTCTTTCAATTCAATAAAAGCATCCATCTCTTCTCCTTTCAGTTCAATTTCATCCAATGCATCCTTCTGGGTCAGTTTCAGTAAAGGTTTTGCTAGGGTTGAGAAGCTGGGAATCCATTGGCGACAGTAACTCACCATTCCCAAAAACTTCCTCACCTCCCTCCTCGTCTTTGGGGGACTCATTTGAAGTACACTTGTTATTCTTTCCTTCATAATTTTTCGTGACCCTTTTTCTATTTGGTGACCCAAATATTTCACTTTCTTCTGACAGAACTTTAATTTTGAAGGAGACACTTTGTGTCCGTTCCTTCCCAAATGGTTCAATAGAGCAATGGTGTCGGCTGTGCAGTCACTTTCTGTCTTGGATGCAATCAGTAAGTCGTCAATGTGCTGTACTAGGGTTGACTCGAATGGCAATTCTTACGCTTCCAAGTCTTTCTTTAGAATCTGATTGAAAATTGGCGGTGACTCCGAAAACCCTTGAGGAATTCGACACCAACTGTAGACTCTGTCTAAAAATTTGAAACAAAAGAGAAATTGGCTGTCCTCATAAAGAGGCACCGAAAAGAATGCTTGTGACAAGTCGATGACTGAGAACCACTCGGCATCGCAAGGGACTTGAAACATTATCACAGCTGGATTTGGCACTACAGGGCAGCATTTAATTATTATGTCATTTATTTTCCTCAAGTCCTGCACAATTCGGACCTTTCCACTTGGTTTTATTAGTCCCATAATTGGTGAATTACATGGACTGCTTAACACTTCTTTCAGTACTCCCTGTTTTACAAACTCATCAATGAGTTGGGCGACTTTCATGAGGGTGTCTTGTGCCATATGGTACTGTGGGGTCTGGGGAAAGGTTACATTGGGTTTTACAGTCACCTTCACTGGTTCCACTCCTTTCACCAATCCCACCTCTTTTCCTGTCATATCCCACACTTCTTTTCTGACTGTTTCCCGTAATTCAGCTGGAATATCTGCTTCAGTGATCATCGGAAAAAGGGTAATCAGAGGATACTCTTCATCGACAGTTTCCATCTCATCCCCTTCTACACTGTCCTCTTCTTCCCCATCACTGCTCGTCTGAATTCTAATTCCATCGTTCGAACACATAATCGAACATCCCAATTTGCACAATAGGTCTCTCCCTAACAGTGATATCGGGCTTGAGTCACATACCACAAGGTTATGTGACCCTTGATAATTACCAATTCTGACTTGTACTGGGTCTGTGATTGGGTTCGTCAAGTACCTGTTTGCCACTCCCACTACTTGAACTGTTCTCCCTGAAAGTGGCAAATTTGGTACTTCAATGCTCCTAACAGTGGAACGTGTAGCTCCTATGTCAACCAAGAATGAAACTCGATGGCCCATAACTCTTCCCTCCACATACGGGCCCTTTTGATCAACTTCCAAGGATGCTGCAAGCACACAATTTCCTTCCTCATCTGAACTTTCACTCTCCCATGCATCGTTTATTCCATCCTCGCTGTGTAGTGGGAATTGATGTACTGTGTCATTTTGACTTATTCCCTGACCCGCGACCTGTTGAGGAAGCATTGCTTGCTGCTGATTCATTGGTGCTAAGGGTATTTGCATTTGCTGATTAGGTACCATAGGAAACTGCTGTTGCATTGGCTGCAATTGTGTCATTTGCACACGAGGCATTTGCACCTGTTGCGGTTGCATGGGTTGTAGACCCTGCATCTGGTTCATATTGTTTTGAAAATTTGGGTTCGGACCTCTCAGTTTCGGTCCTCTCATAGTCTGAAATGCATTGACATCATTGTTTTGCTGACCTACACCTTCCTGCACCATCATTGGGCACTCCCGTTTCCAATGCCCGACAATTCCGCACGTGTGACATGGCATCACCTTCTTCATTGCCTGTATACCATTTGGAATCATAACGGTATTCAAATCAGGACCATTATTCACAAAACCTCCTCGACCTCTGCCTCTCATCTGTGGCTGAAACATAACATTTCCCTGTTGCTGCTGCTGCGGCATCTGTTGTTGAAACCCTTGCAAACCTTGTAAACCTGTCTGAGCTGCTCTGAGCTGCATCACCATCACCTTTTCCTTCAATCTTTTCTGCTTTGTCTCAATCTCATCACTGCAGTATTTTGCATAATTCAACACTTCATCGATCGACTTTGACTGCCAACAAATCAAATGCGATTTAATCATTTGGCTAATTTCGGGTCTCAGCCCTTCCACAAACCTGAACACAAAATGGAGCATGTCTTTTGGTTCAATCGTTTCCGTGCCACTGTAATTTTTAAACGCTTTCAACAACCTCTCATAATACGCATGTATAGATTCTTTAACCTCTTGAGCGGTCCTGTCAATCCTTTGCCAATCCACATTTTTCGACGCAACCTTGGTTTTCCAGTGCTCGATCACCTTGTGGTACAAACTCATTACCATAGGTGATGGCGCACCTGTCTCCCTATCTCTCTCTGGTTCACTCGTCGGCCAACCTACAGCCCTTTTACAATCTTCCCACAAATCAGCCGGAACCACAATTTCAAATAAGGTATTCAGGTCTTCCCAGAGACACTTCGCGAGCTTCACAAATCTATCCGTTTGTTGATACCACTCAATCGGCTTCTCTCTCAATTTGGGAAAGTCATCCGTAAAGGATTGAATATCGCACCTGTGCCATTGTACATGCACAGGTTTTCCCCCTGCTGTCTTTCTCATTGGTAACATGGTTACAGATCGTCATTCTGTTGTTTTTTCTCACTTTGTTCTGAAGTGTTTTCCTTCTTTTTATCCTTTTTCTTGACCCACCTGCTTTCCCACTTGTCTAAACATCTCCAAACCTGTGCACTCTGCAGTATCTCTTTAAGGTGTGTTTTCATCCCTGCGGATCTCATGTGTTCAAAATCTTTTGTCTCAAAGTCTAACCTGTAGCTTCTGCTTAGATGTTTGGTCTTACCTATATCGATCCCGTTTCTGTCTGCAATTTCTTGTAATTTCTTATGTATGTTGCTCACTTCTCTTGTAATCCTAGGGCACATGTATCTTAGTTCTTCCTCTGTGTATGATTCTAATCTGTTCAAACCCATTGTCCCTTCTATCAGTTCATCTGCCTCCATACCCAACCTTATTTTATTCAGGTATTCTTCTCCCTTCCCGCTTGATGTACTCTGTGGGGAGTTCAGGCTGTTGAACCATTGTGTCAACTGTTGCGCATTCAGTCCCATCAATGTAGCAGTTACATCAACTGCCATCGACGGTTTCTGTAATGCTTCAGTCTGTGAGGTTAACGGTACTAATAGTGGTGGATGTGACCTTACCACGGTTGACGGAGCGCAAATTGGAATTGGACTAAATTCCGACAAGGACCCAGATCCATTTGGCAGTGCCGCTATCGGAGTTGTTTCTGGAGTGATTTCTATGCATCTTTTCCCTGTCCCATTTTGTATCATTAACCCTTGGTCGCTGGTGCTTGAATTTGCTTGTATGTACAGTGGTACTGGTGGACCTACGGTGATAGGTAGAGATATTGCGTCTGGGTTCTGTCTGTTCCCCGAATTCTGTGGCATGTTAATCCCCACATTGTGGTTCATCATTGCTGGCATACCTAACTGGCTTTCTACCACTCGCACTTCTGGTGTCTGCTTTTGGGGCATCGAGAACTGTGTTGATTCAGCTTGAATCAATGTCGGTCTCTGATAGTTTTGTCCTCCCTGCGCCATTGAATCGGAAGTCATTCCCACATTATGCTCATCGCAATAGTGCCTTTGAACCTGTGGTTGATAGTTATCAGCAGGTTTCAATGTTGGCACATCTGGGTACATTCTCTGAATCCGTGGTATTCGTGGTGAGAAAGGCATGTCAGAGCTGCTCGGTCTCTGAGATACCCTCAAATTTGGTGTTACATTACCCTGTATTGGCTCTGGAAGGGCAGTACTAATGCTCGAGCCTTTTTCGCTTTCCACATATGGTGGTGGGCGATCATTCAGCAATTGTATAATGAACTCCTCATCATCTGACTCGTCTCCCCTTTTCGAGTTCCTATTGCTCTCTCCTTCCCTGGACTGACTCCTGTTTGTCTTACAGGTGGCTTTCCTTCCTTCCGTCTCCGCTTCCTCGGTAATCGCTGGAAACAATTTAATTCCCTGTAATACGTCTGATCTCCAAACCTTTTGTGTACTGTCCCATCTAGCATCCGCTAGTGTCTTTTCTACTTTTCTTATTCTTGTCTCAAATTTCTTTTGTTGTTGGTTTCTAGCTATTAGTTCCCAAATTGCTAATGCCTCAAACTGTGCCGGCCTTGGAGGTACTTTCATGTCGTATAGCGCTAATCTCAGGTTTTCTAAAACCCTTAGGTTAAACGACCCATGGATAGGGAACGCTACACACCATTGTTTTAGCCAAAGACATGGCGCTACACCCTTTTCTTCAATGACGATGTAAGCTGGTGTACCCTCAGGCGGTGTTTCTTCTCCTACATTTGCTTTAATATAAACATCTCCCCTCATGGCACTCTTAAATGCTTTGAAAAATATCATCTTTCCGTCTTTTGTTTTTCTAAAATATGTAATCAATAAGTGACTTTAATTCCCGGAATACTCTTCGCTTGCCTTTCCCCTTCCAATTGCGCTTCACGGACTGCATCCAATCCGTGCGCGACCCTTCTCGCCAACCGACCTATCCCAGCGCGGCTCCTAGTGACGTCACACTCACACACTGCGGCTGACAAAGTCCTGCGGCTTGTCCTCTTTTCATTCGGCTTCACTCATAAACTAATTTCTGCAATATAACGCGAGCACTTAACCAAAAGAATAAAACAGATCTGTCGGTTTACTACAGGAAAGGTAATACAATCGCTTCAGAAACCTTAGGGATTTTTCACTAGCCTCGGCAGTTATTCCATCTTTCTCGGTTTCCCACTTTCGCAAGCAAAATTTGACCTGCAAACTTTACTCTCAACTGATCAATGAACTATTCTAGTGCACTTTAGAATTCGTCAAATCTCAAAGTCGAAGTTTTCTTTCACTCTGCAACATTCATACCAATTTGTTGACCACGCCCGATCAACCTATTAAACCGACCAGATCACAACATCAAACAAGTGTCACATACACTTTTCAACATACTCCGGAGTCTCTTGACCTCGCAGGGCCCGTCTCAACATCAACAACCACGTGGACAATTTTTTCCTGCTCAAAGCGCCACACACACGTGAAGTTCGACGACTTCCCTACTCTCACACCTTTGGAGTAACACTCCTCTAATATCTTTTAACCCCCCTTAAAATCCTTACAAACTTCTCAATTAATCTGCGGCGATAAGCTGTGCAAGCGCGAAACCCTAACTTCACTCATACCGTCACTAGAAACGCTGAGACCGTTCTCATACCTGCATGTTCCTCATTCGCAAGCTCCGAGATCCCGGGAAAGTCATCGGGGACTTAGGGCATCATCATCTCTCCAACTTGTTTTAACAAAGAAAATTCTAACCTGACTCTGTCTATTGTTCGGATGAGGTCCCAAAGGGCTAAAACATCAATCTCAGCTACCATCTACTGATAACGCGTCCAGCCCTTATAAATTACCTGTACCTGGACACGTTGGAGGTCGGTGAATCTTTTAACCAAGTCGGGCTCTCCTCATCCTCAATAGTCGAGTCACTCAAATCAATAATCAATAACTGTTGTAATGGGTAATCACTACTTAATTTATAGATCAATATAACACATCAGAAATCAATAACAGTTGATATTTCGGCGCACCATGACCTTTCAGTCATGAATAACCACACCAGTTTATTAAAAGTTAGTGAATTTATTTCCCTATATTAACAAAGCTAGCACGATATATATGTGTCTCAAAACCAATTGATATATGTATATGAACATTACTAGCTGTCCATAACGGCGGAAGAAACGCAATCTACGCAAAATCTGAATAATGATACACTCTGTTATAGCAATGCAAATCACCAATGTGACTAACTGTATTTGACTAATTGCGTACATTCGGTCAGCATAACAAGATTTCAATTCTTCATGGTACATTGAATGAATACCTCGACTAACCTCTAATTAGCATTGGCATGTGGGACTTCATGCAAAACGAATTTAGTCAACACAAATTTGGAAAACTTCTAGCTAGGATCCTATCAAAATAGCAGTTGGTACCTGTTAGACCTGACAGCCTTAGGGTAGTCACCCCTAACTTTTTGCCTGCCTCCCTCCACTCTGTGGATACTGTTTTTGCTGGTTTTTAGACTCTGCGCACTTTACCACTGCTAACCAGTGCTAAAGTGCATATGCTCTCTCTCTGTAAACATGGTAACTTTGGATCATACCTGATTGAACTATTTAATCTACTTATAAGTCCCCAGTAATGTGCACTCCAGGTGCCTAGGGCCTATAGATTAAATGCTACTAGTGGACCTGCAGCACGGATTGTGCCACCCCCTTAAGTAGCCCCTTTTCCTTGTCTCAGGCCTACCATTGCTAGGCCTGTGTGGGCAGTTTCACTGCCACCTCGACTTGGCATTTAAAAGTACCTGCCAAGCATAGAGCTCCCCTTTTTCTACATATAAGTCACCCTTAATGCGTGCCCTGGGTATCCCCTAGAGCAGGGTGCTGTGTAGGTAAAAGGCAGGACATGTACCTGTGTAGTTATATGTCCTGGTAGTGTAAAAAAACCCTCAATTCGTTTTTGCACTGCTGTGAGACCTGCTCCCTTCATAGGCTAACATTGGGGCTGCCCTCATACACTGTTGAAGTGGCAGCTGCTGATCTGAAAGGAGCAGGGAGGTCATATTTAGTATGGCCAGAATGGTAATACAAAATCCTACTGACTGGTGAAGTCGGATTTAATATTACTATTCTAGAAATGCCACTTTTAGAAAGTGAGCATTTCTTTGCACTTAAATCCTTCTGTGCCTTACAATCCACGTCTGGCTAGGTTTAGTTGACAGCTCCTTGTGCATTCACTCAGACACACCCCAAACACAGGGTACTCAGCCTCACTTGCATACATCTGCATTTTGAATGGGTCTTCCTGGGCTGGGAGGGTGGAGGGCCTACCCTCACACAAAGGACTGCCACACCCCCTACTGGGACCCTGGCAGACAGGATTGAACTAAAAGGGAACCTGGTGCACTTCTTAGCCACTCTTTGAAGTCTCCCCCACTTCAAAGGCACATTTGGGTATAAAACAGGGCCTCTGCCCTACCTCATCAGACACTTGCTGGAGAAGAAACCGGAACCAGAAACTACATCCTGCCAAGAAGAACTGCCTGGCTGCTCAAAGGACTCACCTGTCTGCTTTCTACAAAGGACTGCTGCCTTGCTGTTGCCCTGCTGCCTTGCTGAACTCTTGTCTGGCTGTGAAAGTGCTCTCCAAGGGCTTGGATAGAGCTTGCCTCCTGTTCCTTGAAGTCTCAGGACCAAAAAGACTTCTTCCTTTCACTTGGACGCTCTGTGCGCCGAAAATTTCGACGCACAGCTTGTTTCGCGGCGAGAAAAACGCCGCACACCGACGCTGATCGACGCGACGCCCTCGGGACGATCGAGACTTCGACGCACAACCTCGCAAGGACAAAGCCGCCCGACTTTCCAGGAGAAATCGACGCGACGCCTACCGTGAGTGCGAAACTTTGACGCACGGCCTCGCAAGGACAACGCCGCCCGACTTCCAAGGAGAAATCGACGCGACGCCTGCCGTGAGACCAAACTTTCGACGCACGGCCTCGCAGGGACAACGCCGCCCGACTTCCAAGGAGAAATCGACGCGACGCCTACCGTGAGATCGAAACTTCGACGCGCAGCCCCACAGAATGACGCGCAGCCGGAAAACAAGCAGGAGAATCCACGCACAGACCCGGGACATCTGGTAATCCCCGCGATCCACAAAAAGAGACTGTCTGCGCGCCGGAAAACGACGCCCGACTTCCCCGCGTGGAAAAGAACGACGCAAGTCTTTGTGTGCTGAGGAGAAATCGACGCACACACCCTTTTTCCACGCATCCCTTTTCCTGTGGCCCTCTGAGGAGATTTTCCACCAGAAACCAGGTACTTTGTGCTTGAAAGACACTGTATTGCATTCTAAAGACTTAAGACACTTTATATCACTTTCCTGTGATAGTTCTACAATTTTCCATTGAATCTTTATTCTTTTTGACCTACAATTATCCTGATAAATATTATATATTTTTCTAAACACTGTGTGGTGTATTTTTGTGGTGTTATATGGTGGTATTGTATGACTTATTGCACAAATACTTTACACATTGCCTTCTAAGTTAAGCCTGACTGCTCGTGCCAAGCTACCAGAGGGTGGGCACAGGATAATCTTGGATAGTGTGTGACTTACCCTGACTAGAGTGAGGGCTTTTGCTTGGACAGAGGGTAACCTGACTGCCAACCAAAAACCCCATTTCTAACATTGGTGATCAGCGGTGAGGATAGGACTTGTATTTGTGCAGTGACATACAGTAGCTAAGTATTTCACTACCTACCCACAGTTGAAGGTCAACTTGGTTTTTATCTCTTTTTGAAAATCCGTTTTTTCCTGACAATTTTCAAAAACTAAATCCTCACTCAACATGTCTCTGACTGGGTCTCAGACAGGGGACTTTGACCTAGTCCAGTTGGATACATACACGGTCAAACAACTAAGAGGATTCTGCAGGGCATTAAGGGTACCCACCCAAGGGGCCTCCAGAAAGGAGGACTTTCAAGTGGCGCTGAGGGCCTGGGCAGAAGCCCATTTAGAGGATGATGAGGAAGAGGAGCCAGAAAATGGCCCCTCAGAAGGATTTTCACTATCTATGGATGGTGTTACCACTGCAATTGTGCACCCTTCCAGACCAGGGAGCAGTGTCTCCATGCAAAGCCTGACCGCAGAGGAAAGGAGAGAGGAAAGGGAGTTCCAATTGCAAATGGCAAAACTGAAAATTGAGGCACAACAGGAGGAGAGGAGGGCAGAAAGAGAAGCCAAACAAGCTGAGGCTGAAAGAGCAGCCAAACAGATTGAAGCTGAAAGGACAGCCAAACAGATTCAAGCAGAAGCTGAAAGGGCAGCCAAACAAGCAGAAGCTGAAAGAGCAGCCAAACAAGTGGAAGCTGAAAGAGCTTTGGCTGAAAAGAAACTATTGTTGGCTCATGAACTGAGTCTCAAGGAGCTGGAGATCAAGGCAAGACAGTCTGAATCCAGCAATAATGGTGGCAGCATACAGACAGGACCTGCTGGAGAAAAGAAGGTTCGTATACCCAAAAATGTGGTGCCCAGTTTTGTGGTGGGAGATGACATAGATAAATGGTTAGCTGCTTATGAAGTTGCACTAAGGGCTCATGAGGTTCCTGAAGGGCAATGGGGGGTAGCTATGTGGGGTTATGTGCCGCCATTGGGGAGGGACACACTTCTCACATTGGATCCACCGGATCAAAACACATACCCACTCCAGAAAGCCACTTTACTTGCCAAGTTTGGGCTGACCCCTGAGGGATACCGTCAGAGGTTCAGGGACAGCACCAAACAAACCACACAAACATGGGTAGATTTCTTTGATTTCTCTAGTAAGGCACTGAATGGATGGGTGCGGGGCAACAAAGTAGCAGATTATAAAGGTTTATATGACTTGATCCTGAGAGAGCATATGCTTAATGTTACTTATACAGATTTGCGCCAGCACCTAGTGGATCGTAAGCTGACTGATCCCAGGAAGCTTGCTGAGGAGGCGGACCTCTGGGTTAGCACCAGAGTGTCCAAAAAGGTACCTGGGGGGGACTCCCACAAAGGTGGTCAGGGTTCCCAACAGAAGAAAGAGGGGGGAGATAAACTTACAGATAAGGAACTCTCTAAAGGCCCCCAAAAGAATTCCCAGGGAGGGGGTGGCAACCCTTCCTTTTCCAAATTTGGGAAAAAGCCAGGGACATTTGACAGGTCAGGAAAATCTAGCCCCAAATGCATGGAGTGTTACCAATATGGTCACTACAAAGGCGATCCACAGTGCCCCAAGAGGGCACCGTCCACTACCGGACAGGCACCTGGGTTGACTAGTGTAGCACTCGGGGGGGAGATGGACCCAACTAGCTTTGGGGAGCAGGTAGAGATTTCCCTAGTGTCCCTGGGAGAAGGAGAAATGGTGCCCAAGGCCCACATGCCCAGAAATACTTCCAAGTACCGGCAGTGGGTCACCATTGATGGGCAGAGGGTGGAGGCTCTGCGTGACACAGGAGCCAGTATGACTACTATCAAGAGTCAGCTGGTGTCAGCAGAGCAGATAGTACCTAATGCATTCCACCAGGTCAGAGTCGCTGACAATCGCGAGAGTCACCTACCGGTGGCTCTGGTTCCCTTTGAGTGGGGGGGGGTCTCTGGTACTCTGAAAGTAGCTGTGAGTCCTGCCATGCCTGTAGATTGTCTGTTAGGCAATGACCTTGAGCACACTGCCTGGAAAGAAGTAGAGCTCAGGTCTCACCTGGAGATGTTAGGGTTACCTGAGTGGGTCTGCATGACCACACGGTCCATGGCTGACCGAGAGGGAAGTCAAGGGCATCTGGAGCCTGGAACGATGGCCCAGAGAGCTGCCAGGAGGAGGGACCAGGGGTGCGGGAAACCGGCCCCCGCTGTTCCCACAGTGGCTGACGGGGCTCCTGAGGAGGAGGCTTCCGAGCCAACGGGGGAAGACATCGCCGCCCTAGGTGACTTACCTGAGCTTGCTGGCTGGCAAGTTGAGGGTGGACCCACCAGGGAGGAATTCTGCAAGGCGCAGAAAGAATGTCCCACTCTAGAAGGTTTGAGGAAACAAGCCTCAAACCAGGCAGCCGGCGACGCCTCTGGCGATCACCACCTATATTGGGAGAATGATCTCCTCTACAGTGAGCCTAAGGTTCCGGGCTTTGGGGCAGCACGTATGCTGGTGGTCCCCCAATGTTACCGAACCTTCCTACTGGGTCTGGCTCACGACATTCCCCTGGCAGGACATTTGGGGCAGGGCAAGACCTTTAACAGGCTTGTCACCCACTTTTATTGGCCCAAAATGAGGACACACTCAGACAAATTCTGCAGATCCTGTCCTACCTGCCAGGCCAGTGGTAAAGCAGGAAAAAGGATTAAAACCCCCCTGATTCCACTTCCTGTCGTTGGCACCCCCTTTGAAAGGGTGGGCATCGACATTGTTGGTCCCTTTGACCCCAAAACTGCCTTAGGCAACAGGTTCATCCTGGTTTTGGTGGACCATGCCACCCGTTACCCAGAGGCAATCCCTCTAAGGACAGTAACTGCACCGGTGGTGGCCAGAACCCTGATGGGGATATTTACCCGTGTGGGATTCCCCAAGGAAATAGTGTCTGACAGAGGCACTAACTTCATGTCTGCATACATGAAGTCTCTGTGGGATGCGTGTGGGGTAACTTACAAGTTCACCACACCCTTTCACCCCCAGACGAACGGTCTTGTGGAGAGATTCAACAAGACCCTGAAAGGCATGATTGGTGGCCTTCCTGAGGCCATGAGGCGTAAGTGGGACGTCCTCTTACCATGCCTTCTCTTTGCTTACAGAGAGGTCCCCCAGAGAGGGGTAGGGTTCAGTCCCTTTGAACTTCTCTATGGGTACCCTGTCAGGGGACCCTTAAGCATTGTCCAGGAGGGATTGGAGAAAGCTCCAAAGACACCCCCTCAGGATGTGGTCAGCTATATGTTGGCCCTCCGCAACCAGATGACCCGCTTCTGGAAAGAAGCCCAAGATAACCTTGAGGCCAGTCAAGAGGTGATGAAACAATGGTATGACCAGAAGGCCACCCTGGTAGAGTTTCAACCTGGAGACAAAGTGTGGGTAATGGAGCCAGTAGAGCCCAGAGCTCTCCAGGACCGCTGGTCTGGCCCATTTGAAATAAAGGAGCGGAAAGGGGAGGCCACTTACCTAGTGGACCTCAAAACCCCTAGGAATCCCCTAAGGGTGCTCCATGTGAACCGACTAAAAGCTCATTGTGAGAGGTCGGAGATCAACATGCTTCTGGTCACAGATGAAGGAACGGAAGAGGAGAGTGAACCTCTCCCCGACCTCCTCTCTGCCCAAGAAGGTGATGGGTCAGTAAGCGGGGTCATTCTGTCTGACTCCCTGACTCTAAATCAGAAAGGAGACTGTTATGAGCTGTTGGAGCAGTTCTCCCCCCTGTTCTCCCTTACTCCTGGGCTGACCCACCTCTGTGTTCATGATATTGACACCGGTGACAGTCTCCCTGTGAAAAACAAAATTTACAGGTTGTCGGATAAGGTGAAGGCCAGCATCAAGGAGGAGGTCTCCAAGATGTTGACTCTAGGGGTCATTGAGAAATCCAGTAGTCCCTGGGCCAGCCCAGTGGTATTGGTCCCTAAGGCTACTACCCCAGGTGCGAAGCCAGAACTCCGGTTCTGTGTGGACTACCGGGGTCTCAACTCAGTCACACGGACTGATGCTCACCCCATCCCCCGAGCTGATGAGCTCGTGGACAGGCTAGGCGCTGCCAAGTTCCTGAGTACGTTTGATCTTACTTCAGGGTACTGGCAGATCGGCCTAACTGAGGGGGCCAAGGAAAGATCCGCATTTTCAACCCCGGATGGCCATTACCAGTTCCGGGTGATGCCGTTTGGGTTGAAAAATGCCCCCGCTACCTTCCAACGGTTGGTTAACGGGGTCCTAGCTGGCAAGGATGCCTTCTGTGCAGCCTACCTGGATGACATAGCTGTCTACAGTTCCAGCTGGGAGGAACACCTGCTTCACCTCAAGGAGGTGCTTCAGGCCCTGCAACAGGCAGGCCTGACCATCAAGGCCAGTAAGTGCCAGATTGGGCAGGGTTCCGTGGTGTACTTAGGACACCTAGTGGGTGGTGGCAAGGTGCAGCCACTCCAGGCCAAGATTGAAACTATCAAGGCCTGGCAACCACCCCGAACACAGACGGAGGTGAGAGCCTTTCTAGGCCTCACAGGATACTACCGCCGATTTGTCAAGGGCTATGGTACCATTGCAACACCCTTGACAGAACTCACTTCCAAGAAGCAACCTAGGTTGGTGAATTGGACAGAGGCTTGTCAGAAAGCCTTTGACGCCCTGAAGGAAGCCATGTGCACGGCCCCCGTGCTCAAGGCCCCTGACTACTCCCAGGAATTTATCGTGCAGACAGACGCTTCAGAGCATGGCATAGGGGCAGTTCTAGCACAGCTAAATGAGGAGGGCAGAGATCAACCGGTAGTCTTTATTAGCAGAAGACTATTACCACGGGAACAGAGGTGGAGTGCTATTGAAAGAGAAGCTTTTGCTGTGGTCTGGGCACTGAAGAAGCTGAGACCCTACCTGTTTGGGACTCACTTCCTAGTTCAGACAGACCACAGGCCCCTCAGATGGCTCATGCAGATGAGGGGTGAGAATCCAAAACTCTTGAGGTGGTCCATTTCCCTACAGGGGATGGACTTTACGGTGGAACATCGCCCAGGGGTTGACCACGCCAATGCTGATGGTCTCTCCAGGTACTTCCGCCTTAGCGATGAGAGCTCCCAAGAGGTCGGGTAGCTCTCCCCACTTTCAGCTGGGGGGGACACATGTTAGACCTGACAGCCTTAGGGTAGTCACCCCTAACTTTTTGCCTGCCTCCCTCCACTTTGTGGATACTGTTTTTGCTGGTTTTTAGACTCTGCGCACTTTACCACTGCTAACCAGTGCTAAAGTGCATATGCTCTCTCTCTGTAAACATGGTAACTTTGGATCATACCTGATTGAACTATTTAATCTACTTATAAGTCCCCAGTAATGTGCACTCCAGGTGCCTAGGGCCTATAGATTAAATGCTACTAGTGGACCTGCAGCACGGATTGTGCCACCCACTTAAGTAGCCCCTTTTCCTTGTCTCAGGCCTACCATTGCTAGGCCTGTGTGGGCAGTTTCACTGCCACCTCGACTTGGCATTTAAAAGTACCTGCCAAGCATAGAGCTCCCCTTTTTCTACATATAAGTCACCCTTAATGCGTGCCCTGGGTATCCCCTAGAGCAGGGTGCTGTGTAGGTAAAAGGCAGGACATGTACCTGTGTAGTTATATGTCCTGGTAGTGTAAAAAAACCCTCAATTCGTTTTTGCACTGCTGTGAGACCTGCTCCCTTCATAGGCTAACATTGGGGCTGCCCTCATACACTGTTGAAGTGGCAGCTGCTGATCTGAAAGGAGCAGGGAGGTCATATTTAGTATGGCCAGAATGGTAATACAAAATCCTACTGACTGGTGAAGTCGGATTTAATATTACTATTCTAGAAATGCCACTTTTAGAAAGTGAGCATTTCTTTGCACTTAAATCCTTCTGTGCCTTACAATCCACGTCTGGCTAGGTTTAGTTGACAGCTCCTTGTGCATTCACTCAGACACACCCCAAACACAGGGTACTCAGCCTCACTTGCATACATCTGCATTTTGAATGGGTCTTCCTGGGCTGGGAGGGTGGAGGGCCTACCCTCACACAAAGGACTGCCACACCCCCTACTGGGACCCTGGCAGACAGGATTGAACTAAAAGGGAACCTGGTGCACTTCTTAGCCACTCTTTGAAGTCTCCCCCACTTCAAAGGCACATTTGGGTATAAAACAGGGCCTCTGCCCTACCTCATCAGACACTTGCTGGAGAAGAAACCGGAACCAGAAACTACATCCTGCCAAGAAGAACTGCCTGGCTGCTCAAAGGACTCACCTGTCTGCTTTCTACAAAGGACTGCTGCCTTGCTGTTGCCCTGCTGCCTTGCTGAACTCTTGTCTGGCTGTTAAAGTGCTCTCCAAGGGCTTGGATAGAGCTTGCCTCCTGTTCCTTGAAGTCTCAGGACCAAAAAGACTTCTTCCTTTCACTTGGACGCTCCGTGCGCCGAAAATTTCGACGCACAGCTTGTTTCGCGGCGAGAAAAACGCCGCACACCGACGCTGATCGACGCGACGCCCTCGGGACGATCGAGACTTCGACGCACAACCTCGCAAGGACAAAGCCGCCCGACTTTCCAGGAGAAATCGACGCGACGCCTACCGTGAGTGCGAAACTTTGACGCACGGCCTCGCAAGGACAACGCCGCCCGACTTCCAAGGAGAAATCGACGCGACGCCTGCCGTGAGACCAAACTTTCGACGCACGGCCTCGCAGGGACAACGCCGCCCGACTTCCAAGGAGAAATCGACGCAACGCCTACCGTGAGATCGAAACTTCGACGCGCAGCCCCACAGAACGACGCGCAGCCGGAAAACAAGCAGGAGAATCCACGCACAGACCCGGGACATCTGGTAATCCCCGCGATCCACAAAAAGAGACTGTCTGCGCGCCGGAAAACGACGCCCGACTTCCCCGCGTGGAAAAGAACGACGCAAGTCTTTGTGTGCTGAGGAGAAATCGACGCACACACCCTTTTTCCACGCATCCCTTTTCCTGTGGCCCTCTGAGGAGATTTTCCACCAGAAACCAGGTACTTTGTGCTTGAAAGACACTGTATTGCATTCTAAAGACTTAAGACACTTTATATCACTTTCCTGTGATAGTTCTATAATTTTCCATTGCATCTTTATTCTTTTTGACCTACAATTATCCTGATAAATATTATATATTTTTCTAAACACTGTGTGGTGTATTTTTGTGGTGTTATATGGTGGTATTGTATGACTTATTGCACAAATACTTTACACATTGCCTTCTAAGTTAAGCCTGACTGCTCGTGCCAAGCTACCAGAGGGTGGGCACAGGATAATCTTGGATAGTGTGTGACTTACCCTGACTAGAGTGAGGGCTTTTGCTTGGACAGAGGGTAACCTGACTGCCAACCAAAAACCCCATTTCTAACAGTACCTAAAAGGAAAAACACAATGCATAATACATTTATCCTTTCATATTTACCAAATACAATCAGCATTCAAGAAAAGTCTTCGTCCTTCAGGTACCGGTTGATCAGCATGGGGCAAGTTTCAAAGGGGCAAAGTTAAGGGCAAGTTTCCTTGCAGCGGCAAGGAGAATAGGGCAAAGTTACTGCATGGGCAAGACGGGGGCAAATCAAAGTTAAAGTCTCTAGGGTGAGAATTCTCAAAGTCTCTTTCTCTCAGATAGAGAAAAAGGGCATCAGGGTGTCGTCCAAAATGGAGTCTGGCATCAGGCTTCAAACTGGCATCGAGGAAAATGGCTGACTTCTCTTTGTCCGGTGGGTTTAAGTAAGAAACATTCCAAATTCTGTAGGGTCTTCCATTGGAGGGTTCATAGGTTGGCTTCAAATTGTCCAATCAAAAATTGTCTTTTACTAGCGCCCATTTATGCATACACTGTCCTTGGCGCCTTGGAACACAAATTGTATCATGGTTTGCCAATTATTTTACTATCTGTACCTTCATTGTCCGCACCTGCAGAGACTGACCTTGTATCAAAAGGGATGTAACCGGCCTAGCACGAAACCTTGGAGATAAGTGTACCAGCCAGTTTCTACTGGAAAAATACAACTTCAAGCAAGAATATATTTCATTAATTCAAGGAAAAAAGGAATCACGCAGTTAGAATTTGAAACCAAGCAACTAGGCCAAAGCCTGTACTAAATTTAAGCTAAGCAAAACAGTTTTCAAACAAGAAATCATGGCATACATTTGCGATTATGACGGATTAGTACATTTTTAATACTTCATGATTAATAAAGCTAGTTTATAATGATGGCGAACTACCCCGAGGGCACAATTTCCCTCGTACATTATTTCTTTTACTTAAAATCACACTTCAATATATATGTCGGTTACACGGTGTACATGAATATATGTCGAACCTTCTTTTCTGCGTCATCAAGTGTTACCAGCACAAGTAAGTATGCCATGCCAAATCATAGTATACATTAATATTTTAGCCAACTCCAAGATATACACAGGGCACAAAGATGTTGCCCACTTGCACCAATGATGTAGTGTTGAAGGGTGCATCCCACTTCTACCAATAACTGCACTCAGGTATACCTCTGGCTCCGCCCACTGCCTGCATGGTGCCCTCACTACCCAGCTGGCACTTTGCTCAGTTGGAGGAGGGAGTGATCAGTGAGTGTATGAAGGAGTGTTTTAATTTTTATCTAAGAATGTTTACTAGTTCACACAACAGATTAAACCTTTCCATTTTTGCCAATTGTGGGAGCATGCATGATCTGGTGAAGTGAACTGAGCAAAATCTTACATTGTTGATCATTGGACGCTGGCAATGCTTAAAACAATTGGGGTGAAAATTATATCTAAAAATATCAAGGCAGCAAAGCAAGCAAGCCGCAGTCCTCAAGAGGACAGGGCTACTCTCCCCCAAGAAAATTCAGAAATAAATGGTGCATCTCACAGCATAATTTTAATTTTAATTTGCTACTTTGCCATAGGCTATGAAAAGGCAGTCAGCATGTTGTGCCAAGTAAGCCAAGTCCTTCTCAGGAGTGTTTTCTGGTCCACCTGCCCGTAGATACTTTTGAGAGAATGGTGGCTCAGTGTGTCTTTTTGCCAAATAGGTGATAGGTGTAGTTCAGAACACTCATTCTATTTGTTTCATTATTTTATCCTTCTCTTTTCAGAACGATTCCCATTCATATGGTGTGACTGAAAATCTAATTGGAAGAGGCGACGTGAAAAAAATACAAAATGCACAGGCCCCATAACTTCAGGCTGTACAGTAGAGGTAGACTGTTTTAAGACCCATACAGTTATGCTTTGGCTAGAGTCCCTGACACTTCACAGGATTAGGAAGCAGACAGGCTTCACACATTTGACATATTAGGGAGTATAATAGTGTTAACTATTATCTCTCACATATCTGTTTTAAAAATAAATATTGGGAAATAAATAAGTGTTGCCCTAAACCTCAGTTTATCCATTAAAGAAAATATACATGGGCCCTCATTACGACCTTGGCGGGCGGCTGAAGCTCCCTGCCAAGATCGGACCGCCGGGCGTCCGCCTATGCGGCCGCACCCCGCGCACAGCCATTTGGAGATCCCCGCTGGGCCTCCAAAGCTAGTTTCCGCCCGTCGGCCCACAGGGATCTCGGCCGCAACACAGGAGCTGGCTCCAAATGGAGCCGCCGGTGTTGCGGCCGTGTGACGGGTGCAGTTGTAGACAGTGAAAAGCTGCACGGGCCCTGTCAGGGGGCCCCGCGACTCCCCGTACCGCCAGCCTTTTCCTGGTGGTTCAAACCGCCAGGAAAAGGCTGGCGGTAGGGGGACTCGTAATCCCCTGGGCAGCGCTGCTAGCAGTGCTGCTTTGGCGGATTACTACCGCCGGGGCCATTGTGGCGGGAAACCGCCGGCCCCGGCGGTGTGACCGCGGACGTAATGAACTGCGAAGCACCGCCAGCCTGTTGGCGGTGCTTCCGTCATAACAGCCCTGGCGGTCTTGTACCGCCAGGGTTGTAATGACCCCCATAATCTGCTATCAGATACTTGCATGTTATTTTTGAAAAATACATTAAATTCAATACCCCTTGAATTTCTATTATAAAACTATTCTAGGGCCAGCATTGTTCCAGTGGGAGGCACCATCATGCCCTGGTTGCTCCAAACGTGCACGCACTTTTTGGACTATTACACCAAGACAAGCATTATAGCAAAAAAAGACAGTGGTCAAGAATGCTCACCTTATGCCAAGGTTTACCACTATCATTATGTGTAGGCCTGCGATACCAATGTTGGTCACCATCATGCCACAGATACCTCCACATGCCAGAGAATAAATTTCGACAGGGGAATGCACACTCATGCCTTGGATGTCAATAATATGCCAAAAATAACCACAAGTATGCGAAGGCCAACATTTAGCTGGGGAATGAGCACCATCACCAGGATGCCACTACAATCTTGGGCTTCAAGACTAGAAAGGGAGTTCTGCCATGAACATTTCCGCACAAGATATTACACAGTTTTTATTTCGTGACTAAAACAAAGTCATTCTTAAATACATATGTCCTCTTTTCATGATGATCTTCCATGCTGTAGTAGGCCTGTTACAGCTCATATTTTTCAAGCAGCACACTAGTGTTGGAGCGGAACTTCTCAAAGAATTCCATATTTCTGAGCGAGAACAGTTAATCAGAATCAGCTGCGCCCGCACCATCCTGAGATGAGAGTTTGCTTCTTAGATAGATGCCAGTTGTTTCAAGCTCACCCAGAGCTTATTATGTATGTCACATTGGCATTAACTGTCACGGGCTTCCCGAAGCTTGTCTTTTGTGGTTGTGATGGGCTGAAGCTGAGTCTGACTCAATCAGAAGTAAAATGCAGCTTCCCTTCGATCCTGTGTTACTTGTGAGGGATTGTGCAAGCCCTTGGTTTTTAATCAATGTGTATGCTGGGATTAATTTGTAGTCTGCATATATGTTGGTAGAAGTGAAACTATAATTCCCTAAATGCAATTTGACTGACTAAGGGTGTCACACATGACATGGGGTGACCTGTCTACGGACATAGTTTTGTGTGGCCTGTCCGGGCACCACAGAGCTGTGGGTTTTGCGTCAGGAAAGGTACCAGCAGAGGAGACCAATCCCTGCGCTCTACTGCATGCTTCCCGGATCAGAAATCATGAAGACCTTACAATGTATGGGTGCCCTTTAAATGTGACTGTATCAGGGTCGAAACACAAGTTAGATGTATTATCTGAATTTGTACTTCACCCAGCGAATAATCAAATACAACTTAATTATCCATCAATTATTGGTAAGAGGATTTCTTTTGAACTCTACTAATGACTGAGATTTAATTAAGATAGTTGTAATTATGTTTTTAATTTATGTTGAAATCTAATGTATTACAGTATTTTGAAATAGCTACACCTGGTGTGCCTAGTATAGTTTATTTTCATTATTGAGCTGGATTTGTATATGTATCATTACAATTGAAATAAACTATGAAATACGCAGATGTCACTTAAATGTGTGCCGACAGTTCACTAACCTGTTATGTGCTTTACACAGATGGAGCAAGGCTGCAAGTCCATGAAAGGATGACATTCAAACAGATTGGCCACTCTGGCTGTCCATGTCTGATGCCGAGGCACATCCTCCTGTCCAACGCAGCCAACCATGTAGGAGACCAGGCGCGGAAGACAGAGCTGCTGCTGAAGGCATGCACCAAGATGTTCTAGCTATGCCATGCTTCAAGGGCTTGCCAACACTGGTATCAATGCTAGTCAGCCTGGGTCTGGACCAAGAGCAGGGGTTGCTCCTCTGCTGTGGCGGAGGAGCATCACCCCCCCCCCCCCCCCCCCAGCCAGCAGCTGCAAACCTTTCACTATAAAACAATACTAAACGTTTATTGTTGTTTTATAGTGAAAGGAGCGGGCCATGGGGCTGTGATGGGGATGATGAGGAGTGCATAGCACTCCTCCTCAGTGCGCATGTATGTTTGACCAGCTGTC